>NC_092333.1:135977500-137177500 GCF_046630445.1 Rutidosis leptorrhynchoides
CAAACCGTCCTTCACCTCATAATCCAAAATCTACTTTGAAATTAAAAAAGACTTAATTGAGCCTATAGTCCTTAAAGTTTACCTTTTTTCATCCTGGGCCCTAAAGATTTTATTCTTCATCCTAACCCTTTAAGTTATGATTTTATTTCATATTGATCCCCATGGTTAACATCTGTTACCTACAATCCGTTAGTGGCTCTTTATATGTTTTTAACCAAGGCTAATTCGGTCTTTTTAATTTAATGTGTAATGTGTGGTAAACAAACCCACATTCAAACATGCTGCCTAATTAAAATCCTAACCCACATATATTCCTACGTATTATTCAGTTTATTCCCAGAGTTCCAGATTTTTCATCTTCGACTCCACATTCAAACTCTGGTATCTTCAAACCATAGTATCTTAAATCCAATGAATCAACCCATGGATGTTCCATCGTATACAATACGAATTGAGTATACAAGCGTGGATACAAAAACTTTGGATATTGTATATTGTAAGTTTTCATGGTAAATAAATTAGTTGTGTTTCATTGCCAAAAGAGTGATGGTATTTATCGTTGTGGTAATTGCAAAAAACCTGGGTATAACAAGAGACGTTGTACTAATGCTAGGGTCAAGACCGGTCAAAGTCAATGATGGTCAAGATTGCTACTTTGGGTCAACATTGTTACTATGGATCAAGATTGCTATTTTGATGTTCATTTTTATTTTTATGCTACTTTGTGTCAAGAATGGGTCTCGATGTTATTTTGTTGTTATTTTCAATTTTTTTTTTATTTTTTTTTTATTTTTTTTTTGTACTTGATTACTTATGTTATTATACATATGCTTGATACTTATGTTATTATCATATTATTTTGACTGCAAATTATACCTCTTGAATGAGAAAATATACACTAAATGACTAAAATGGTTTGTGACTTTCCTAATTAACTTGAAAAATTGAACCAAAGACTCTGCATGCTGCATAATGTTAAATTTATACAAGCTTATTTTTAAATTCATGTTGTACTTTTCTCATTCTTTGGATTCTAGAAAAAGTAGGTTAAAAGGTTAACTGAAAAGGATTTGCATTACAAGCTTTTTCAAAGTCAAGGGGTCTTTTCTGGATAAAGTTATTTTGTAGCTGCAAAGTGGGCTTGTTAGCAGATCAGGCTAGATGATTGCTTTGGGCTCAAGTCTTATTTTGTGCTTATATACCATCAGATCAAGAGAAGAAAGAGAATAACACACACATTCTATTTTGTTCTGTCGGCTATCGATTTCTCTCAACCAGAAACCCTAATTCTAATATTGTTCAGTTTTCTCTTCATCTTATTATACAATCACTCTCTGTGATTGTAGTTTTCTGTAATTTGTAAGTTTTGTGAGTTGAATCAGATTGAAACTGATTCTTCATATTGATATAATCGACTTTGGATTTATGAATATTGGTTGAGATCGTGTTTGTTTTCATAGATCTGTTTAATTTTACATGGTATCAGAGCGTAGGATTGCTTGATTCATGTTCGTTTGCTGCGTTTTCTAGGGTTTGTTCATCTTTTCTGTTGAACAAAGTTTCTGGAAGGTTTTTTGGTGATTTGTTCTCTCTCATCATCTTATTGGGTTCGATTTTAAATCTGTGGCATCGGTTATTGTTTTTGTTCGTGATCTATTGAAGAAACCCTAATTTTCTCAATTAGGGTTAGGGTTTTCAAGTCTTTCGCTGTTTATCTTCTTGTTTCTTCTACTGTGGTTATCTATAAAGGGGAGTCTCGAATTTATTCGTGTTTTTTATACCCATTATTGACTGAATCACCGTGCCCAACTCTTGATCTGAGTTCATAGAAACTCATGAATACCTGATCAAGCACGGTTTAAGATTCTTGACCTCTATTATTGCTGTGTGTTTTCTTGCTAATTCTGCAGTCTGTTTGGTTAGTAACCAATTTTTGCTGGAGTATTGTAAGTTTTTCTTCCTTTACAGGTGTCTGGCCAGCGATTGATGCTGTGAATGTGTTTTGTGTGCTTTTTTTTAATTCTGTGTTCTTATTGGTGTTTATTTGTTTAGTTGCTTAATCTTGTTCTTTTTGGTGTTTACTTCTATTTGTTTTCTGTTCAATTTTCTGTTAAGATGGCTGATGGTGCTATTACCATGATTAATAAACTTGATTTTAGGGACCCATTGTATTTACATGCAAGTGATACAACTACTGGAACACCTTTTATTTCTATAAAACTTAAGGGTACTGAAAATTATAATATTTGGAGCATGTCTATGTTATTGGCTTTGGGTACTAAAAATAAACTTGGTTTTATTAATGGATCTTTACAAAGACATGCAACAGATGTTACTCTTCAAAATCAATGGGATAGGTGTAACAATGTTGTACTTTCATGGATACTTGGGTCAATATCTGATGAACTTTATTCTGGTCAAATTTTTTCTACTAATGCTACTCATGTTTGGAATGAGCTTAAAGAGACATATGATAAGATAGATGGTTCTGTTATTTACAATATGCATCATAAGATGAATTCTATTAAACAAAATGATAGTAGTTTGTCTGATTATTATCATAATTTGAATAGTTTGTGGAAACAATATGATTGCATGATTGCTGGTCCTGCTTGTACTTGTGGTGTTGCTTGTACTTGTCCTGCTGGTGTGTTTGCTAAAGAACAAAGTAAAGTTCAAAAGTTAATGCAATTCTTAATGGGCTTAAATGATTGTTATGTTTCTGTTAGAAGTAATATTTTGTTAAGAGATCCCTTACCTAATGTGAAAAGTGCTTATGCTATCTTGTCTAGGGAAGAATCACATAGGAATGTTAATTAAAAAGAAAATGTGGTCACTAAAACTCAAACATCTGCTTTTATTGCTCAAACTTTTAATAAAGATGTTAATTCAAACAATAATAATAACTCTAGATTTAACAATAGTAGAGGACCTAATCAGAACTTAAAATGTAAAAAATGCAATAAATTAGGTCATACTATTGATAGATGCTTTGAGATTGTAGGATATCCACCTGAGTTTAAGAAAAACTTTAATAATAACAATAATTACAAACCAAATCAGGGGTATCAAAACAATTTTAAAAGTGTTTCTAATAACAGTACTGCTTCCAAAGAAGCTAGTACTAGTTCTTGTTGATTAATTCATAACAACACACAGGATCAACATGTAATCACAAAATTAATGATATGAACATTAAAGAGAAACTTACTTGATGGAAGAATCGATTGAACATTAGAGTTTGATGATGAAGCCATTAGGGTTAATCAATTCTGGTAGTAAAGCCAATAATCCAATGGAGGTATTTTTATCTCTTAGAATTATGGTGTTCTTCAGAGAAAAATAAATTGGCAGAATACTAGAAAATGAACCACGCCCTAATTTTTATAGTTATGACAGTTATTTCCATTAAATAACTATCAATTATCATTTAGGGGTAATACTTGTCATTTAGGCAAACATTAGGGGATAAAGTGTCAAATGGTAAAAGTCCATTTAATCTGGACGTATCTAACATTCTCCCACTTGGACGAATTACCATTTGTAGATAAACTAAATTAGGTTGGCCAAGTTTATCTTAATTACCATAATTCCATATAGCACCATAGCAAAAAGATACAGCCTTACGTGTCGCGTTTCACACGGGACCCCCATCAATTATACTAATGGTACTAATATAAAATGTATGATTACTTAAGCCAAAATGACAAGAGCATAATGTGGTACACAACATTAGTTTGTCTATAATGAAAGTTAAGTGTACACGTTTAAAGTAAATATAGATAAACAAGACATTATAGTGAAGGATATTATCATAAAGCGCTTTCATTAAGAATTAAACGTTATCATAAATAGTACAAACTACAACATCATGTAAGGTCTCGACGAAAACCCATCTTAGTCACGTGACTTGTAAATACATTGGGTGGTAGACCTTTAGTTAGCGAATCCGCAAGCATTTCATGAGTTCTAATGTGCTCAATACATATACGTTGTTCCTCCACTCTTTCACGTACGAATAAGTACTTTGTATCGAGGTATAAACCAGCTCCAGTCGATCTGTTACTGTTCGAGAAGCTCACGGATGCGCTATTATCGCAGTATATCTTCAATGGCCTTGAGATGGAATTAACAATTTTGAGTCCAGTGATCAATTTTTTCAACAACATTGCTTGACACGTCGCATTATAAACCGCAACATACTCAGCCATCATTGTTGAGGTCGTCATTAGCACTTGCTTCTGACTCTTCCAAGAAATAGGCCCACCTGACAACATGAAAATATATCCCATAGTCGACCTACTAGTATCTTTGCATTTCGTAAAGTCAGAATCCGAGTATCCAATGACTTCAAGATTGTCGGTTCTTGTGTAGGTTAATTTGTACTCTTTCGTTCCTTGAAGATATCGCAATACTTTCTTAGCAGCTTTCCAATGATGTAGGACAGGATTAGATTGAAATCTGCCTAACATGCCACATATATATGCGATATCTGGTCGAGTACATACTTGAGCATACGTCAAGCTTCCTACTACGGAAGCATAAGGAATTCACTTCATTTCCTCAATTTCAACCTCAGTTTTCAGACATTGATGAGATCCGAAAGCATCACCCTTAACCACGGGAGCGACCGTTGGGGAGCAATGTTGCATACCGAACTGATTGAGTACACGTTCAATATATGCCTTTTGAGACAATCCTAATGTCCCATTGGCTCGATCTCGGTGAATTTCAATACCTATAACATAAGAGGCTTCAGGAAGATCTTTCATGTCAAAGTTTCTAGAAAGAAAACGCTTTGACTCATGCAACAAATCAATATTATTACTTGCCAAAAGTATATCATCAACGTAAAGGACAAGTATAATAAAATTGCTCCTACTCATTTTGAGGTACACACATTGATCTACCTGATTTTTGATGAAGTTGTGTTTCTTCATTACTTCATCAAATTTTAAGTACCATTGACGAGAAGCTTGTTTAAGCCCATAAATAGATTTCTTGAGTTTACAAACTAAGTGTTCTTGGCCTTCAGATATAAAACCTTGAGGTTGAGCCATGAACACATCTTCATGTAAATCTCCATTAAGAAATGCAGTTTTGACGTCCATTTGGTGTAAATCCAAGTCAAAATGAGCTACTAAGGCCATTACGATCCTTAGGGAGTCTTTTCTCAATACAGGAGAAAAGGTTTCCTTATAATCAATGCCCTCCTTTTGAGTATACCCTTTCGCGACCAAACGAGCTTTATATCGCTCAACATTTCCATTTGGGTCAAGTTTAGTCTTAAAGACCCACTTGCATCCAACAGGTTTTGCACCCTTTGGTAGTTCAGCAAGTTCCCAAACGTCATTTTTGCTCATTGAGTTCAACTCATCATTCATTGCTTCCCTCCAATGAGCAGATTGGTCACAAGTAATGGCTTCTTCATATGAAGTAGGATCATTGCATTTTCCTAAGTCAAAATCAGCCTCATTCAAATAGGTATAGTAATCATCAAAATTTGTGGGCTGTTTTTGTCATTGTGACCTACGCAATGGCTGTTGAGTTTCTTGTGGTTCAACATTAGTCACGGGGTTAGGTTCATTTCCCTCGACATTATTTGGATGATCATCGGAAGTTAAGTGATCATTTGAGGTGTCAAGTGGCGTACTAATCAGGATGGGCACATGACTTATTGGTGTCTCATCTCGAGCCTTTTGAAGCTCAATTCTTCTATATGAACCACTCCCACTGTTGTTAGCATTCTCAAGAAACTCGGCATGGCGTGTCTCGACAATTCTGGTACTGTGAGACGGTTAATAAAATCGGTAACCCTTTGATCGTTCTGGGTACCCAATGAAGAAGCAACTAATGGTTTTTAAGTCCAGTTTTTGTGATTGAGGATTGTATATCTTTGCTTCGGCTGGACATCCCCAAACCCGTAGATATCGTAAGCTAGGTTTCCTTCCTGTCCAAATTTCATATGGTGTTTTTGGGACAGACTTTGAAGGAACTCTATTAAGGATATGAACAGCCGTTTTCAATGCCTCAGTCCAAAGAAATTCGGGAAGGTTTGAATTTGCTAACATACTCCGAACCATGTCCATAAGGGTGCGATTTCTCCTCTCAGCAACACCATTTTGCTGAGGGGTACCTGGCATGGTATATTGGTTAATAATTCCATGATCTTTGCAAAAGTCAAAGAAAGATCCAGGAGCGTGACCAATATCAGTATGTCTACCATAATATTCACCTCCTCTATCTGATCTCACCACTTTAATTTTCCGTTCAAGCTGATTTTCAACTTCAGCTTTAAAAGTTTTGAACATTTTAAGTGATTCGGATTTTTCATTAATTAATAAAAGTACATGTAATGTGAGTAATCGTCAATGAAGGTAATTAATGATTTATGACCACCAATCCCCGAAGGAAAAGGTCCACATATGTCAGTATGTACTAGATCTAATAATCCGGTACTTCGTGTGGCACCTTTCTTATTTCCTTTGGTCATTTTCCCCTTTATACATTCTACACATTTGCCAAAATCGGAGAAATCAAGATGAGGTAGAACTTCATCTTTCACGAGTCTAGTCATTCTTTCTCATGAAATATGGCCTAAACGTTGATGCCATAACTTTGATGAAGTTTCGAGATCCTGTTTTCCCTTATCTTGACTTACATTCTCATTAATATTAAATGATAATAAAGATTCCGAAAATTGATTATCTAAAGATAACTTAAAGAGGTTTCCCTCAAGACAACCAGTTCCAACAACACGTAAATTTAAACTAATATACACTTTATTGTATCCAAACATAAATACAAAGTCATCAATAATTAGTTTAGATACAGATATTAAGTTTCGAGTCGTGCTCGGTACATAAAGAGTTCCATGAAGATTTAAACAAAAGCCACCTTCCAAAATTAAAGAAAGGGTTCCTACAGCTTCAACATTTAAATCAACTCCATTCCCGACTTTAATTTTTCGTTGGTTTCTTTCTAATCTCCGGATTGTACGGAATCCCTGTAAAGAATTAGCAATGTGTACCATGTATTCAGAGTCAATCCACCAGGAATTAATAGGGACATTAACATTAAGAGTTTCATTAATCATAAAATATTCAAATATACCTTTCTTTGCTAAGCATTCCTTGAATTTTGGACAGTCCCTTTGAATATGCCCATTCTTACGGCAAAATTCGCATTTTGGACCGTCTTGGAATGAGCTAGTACTTGCACCTATTTTCTGGAATTTATTTGGAGTACGCTTATCTCCACTTGAACCTTTGCCCTTCCATGAGCCCTTTCTCTTTTTGGAGTTTGTAGTAGCAATGTGAGCAACATCAGGTTTTTCTACTTTAAGGCGTTCTTCCTCTTGCACACACATGGCAATCAATTCGCTCATTGTTCATTTCTCCTTTTGCGTATTATAGTTGATCTTGAAAGGACCAAATTGTATAGGGAGAGATGTCATTATGAAATGAACTAAAAAACCTTCACTGATTTCCATGTTCATGCCTTTTAATTTGTTCGCCATATCACTCATCATCATAATATGCTCACGTACACCACTAACCCCATCATACTTGGTAGTCAACATTTTGAGGATCAAAGTACTTGCATGAGCTTTTGAAGTCCCCTTAAATTGTTCCTCTACGGAGCTTAAGTATTCCTTTGCATTCTCGGAGTCAGGAATGGCTCCTCGAATAGCAACGGATATGGAGTTCTTAATGATCATGAGAGACATACGGTTAGATCGCTCCCACTGTTCATAAGCACGTTTCTGATCTGATATACTAGCATCAGTAAGTGCAGCAGGAGGATCAGTACGAAGTGCATGATTGAGATCCATAACTCCGAGAGTAAGTTTCACTTGATCTCTCCATGTTGAGAAGTTAGTACCAGTTAACGGTTCAATTCCGTATAAGTGACCCGTTTTAGAAGTTGAGGTAGATGCTGAAATAATATTGAAAATTAAATATATGCTCAAGTAAAACTAATAAACATTAATAGGATATAAATTAGTAAAGTCAAGCATATTAGTAAAACATTAAACCTATTATGAACACCAAAATAATAGGCATATAAGATGTCATGCTCAATTATCAACCTCACGTTGGTTTAGTTGATAATAGATTAATTAGACATCTTTAACTACACTAAGCATTCATGCATATTACATATCACCGTTGGGCAGAAACGTAACACACATGCTAAATTATGCTAATAATATATAATATATTTCATTGTTGAAGTTATCATATAATTAGCCGTTGGGTTCATTGAGTGAGAACTTAAACAATTATATATCATGGTATTTCTTAAGCTTCTATATCAATTTAAACAACCATTCGTTGGGCCGGTTACGTAAATTGACATAAAAGTTACCATCTAAAAATTAATCATAATTTAGAAACTTTCTTACATACATAAGAAACAATTATATCATTTAATCATAAGGAAAGGATACAAACTGTTTTTGACAAGTAATATATAGTGTTTATGTGATCAATCAAATTCACACTTAGCATTCTATCTTAATACATGTTGAATTCACGAAGTTAGTGATTCACTAATTAATTTATAAATTATGATCACAAACACCATGTTTAGTTAATGTGCATATAAAATCTAAATACATGCAATTATTGTATCTGTGCAACATAATTATCAGAAAGCAAAATTCACAATCAATATCGTCATATCGATACAAAATATAATTCAGACTCATTCAATTAATTTTAATTAATTTATTTGGATAATAATAACCTTCTGTAACCCTCTTTAATTAATATGGGGTTGTTAAGTATTATGATGAAATCGTTTTTAACCCAAAATAAAACACCCTATTTCAATTAATAATTTATTTCAAGAACAACTATTAATTAATTAATATATGATTGGCGGTGACATAGTTGTCTTGGTTACAACTTAGATTCATGGATATCATTAATTTAAACAAAGTGAAATTGCTACAGTCGGTTGCTTTATGTCATCAGAACAAAATAATATTATCAAAAAACCTTCCGTCCATAGTATGATTTTAAGATTTGAAGATACGATCTTAATTTATGATTCAGATTACATGTTTTTTTAATTGCTCTTGATACCACATGTTGATTAATTCATAACAACATACAGGATCAACATGTAATCACAAAATTAATGATATGAACATTAAAGAGAAACTTACTTGATGGAAGAATCGATTGAACATTAGAGTTTGATGATGAAGCCATTAGGGTTAATCAATTCCGGTAGTAAAGCCAATAATCCAATTGAGGGATTTTTATCTCTTAGAATTATGGTGTTCTTTAGAGAAAAATAAATTGGCAGAATACTGGAAAATGAACCACGCCCTAATTCTTATAGTTATGACAGTTATGACAGTTATTTCCATTAAATAACTGTCAATTATCATTTAGGGGTAATAATTGTCATTTAGGCAAACATTAGGGGATAAAGTGTCAAATGGTAAAAGTCCATTTAATATGGACGTATCTAACAGTTCTCCTTCTTTGTCTTTTTCAAATGAACAGATGATGAAACTTCTCAGTCTTATAAATGATTCACCTGATACTGTTAATACTCATTCTAATATGGCAGGTACTTTTTTCAATTGTAGTGTGAAATTTAATTTAAACTTTAATAAATTCTTTAGTGCTTCCAATCTTGAGTCAAAACATGTTTTTAAAGGATCGGTAATTGATTCAGGTGCAAATCAACACATGACTTTTTTCTGAAAAAGGTTTATTTAACCTAGTAAATATTTCTGATCTCAAATTAACTGTTGGTCATCCAAATGGAACTCAAGCTTTAATCAAAAGTATTGGAAATCTGAAAATTAATAATCATTTAACATTGTTTGATGTTCTTGTTATGCCTGAATATTGTGTCAGTCTTATGTCTGTTTTCAAATTGTCTAAAGATAATAAAGTTAGTATCAGATTTACCTGTTGATCTTTACTGTGATAATAATTCTGCTATGCAGATTGCTTCAAACCCAGTTTTTCATGAAATAACAAACATTTTGATATTGATGTTCATTTTATTAGAGATAAAGTTTGCACTGGTGTTATAAGACCTGTAAGGGTTGATTCTCAAAATCAATTGGCTGATATTTTAACTAAAGGTCTTAGCATAAGACAACATCATTTTCTAGTTGAAAGATTGGGTTTAATTAATTTATTTAAAAATAAGCTTGAGGGGGAATGTTAAATTTATACAAGCTTATTTTTAAATTCATGTTGTTCTTTTCTCATTTTTTGGATTCTAGAAAACGCAGGTTAAAAGGTTAACTGAAAAGGATTTGCATTACAAGCTTTTTCAAAGTCAAGGGGTCTTTTCTGGATAAAGTTATTTTGTAGCTGCAAAGTGGGCTTGTTAGCAGATCAGGCTAGATGATTGCTTTGGGCTCAAGTCTTATTTTGTGCTTATATACCAACAGATCAAGAGAAGAAAGAGAATAACACACACATATTCTGTTTTGTTCTGTTGGCAATCAATTTCTCTCAACCAAAAACCCTAATTCTAATATTGTTCAGTTTTCTCTTCATCTTATTATACAATCACTCTCTGTGATTGTAGTTTTCTGTAATTTGTGAGTTTTGTGAGTTGAATCAGATTGAAACTGATTCTTCATATTGATGTAATCGACTTTCGATTTATGAATATTGGTTGAGATCGTGTTTGTTTTCATAGATCTGTTTAATTTTACACATAAACAGTTACAAACTGCACAAAAATTGAACCAAAGACAAAATGGTTTATGTCGTTATGATGTTATAAACCGTACAACAATTAACAATAAACAATCTGCACAAACATGATGTTAAACAAACTAAAGACTAGTCCAAACTACAAATTGCACAAACTACTTTGGATCATCTTGTAGCATTCTGAATTTTTTAATTGACTTGAAAAAATAAATAAAATATGGACTAGCAACAACACATTATAAATAATCAACACCAATACAAGTATATACAACCCAAAACAAAACACTATTATGGACCAGCAACAACAATGATACTTTACAAATTGCTGCCTTTTTTGAATGATAAACAAAAAAGTCAACAAAAATAGGGAACACAAATACCAATTTTGTGACCCAGGTGCCAGTAATCAAACATTCAAGAATCGATTATAACTAACATTATAAAGATGAATGTGCAGTCATTGAGTATCAAACTGAAACATTCAAAAAACATATTTCATTGATGGATCACAGTACATTCATTGATGGATCACAAGACATTCAACTAAAAAGAATGAAACTTCTTGTTTTACAAAAAAACCTATGTGCTATAGAACATAATCCAATACAAAATACCAAAACATAAAAATATTAATACAAACTGAAGACGTATACTTTTTCGTTCTTCAGTCTTGAGTTTTAATTTAAGCATGTTCTTCAGTTTTGGACTAGTATGTGTATGTAAAATTTGGGGATTAGGGTTTAAGATGAAGTATGAAAATCTGGTTGAGATTCTTTATGATACGTATGACTTAGATTTGGGGTGTCGATAGATTATAAACTTATAATAGACTGAAACTTAAAAAATAATAGACTGAAACTTAAAATGACTTTTTTACCCTCGTTTGGGTTGCACATGATAAGATACTAATAGATCTGAGTTAACAGATGTTAGTGTTTGGGACCAAAATGAAATCAAATTAGAACTTTAAGGGTTGGCATGAAAATAAAAAAGTTTAGGGTCCAAAATGAAACAAAAGGTATACTTTAAGGACCAATGGCGTTATTAAGTCATCAAAAAATCCAAAACCCACGTTGAAATAGCAGGTAATGTTTAAGATGAAAAATCATAGAATACAAACAACAAAAATAAATCGTCAAATTAACAAACATCAATCAAAATTAATGAATTTAAAATGAATAGCCAAAAAACCTTAAACCCATCACCACCACCATGATGGATCTACAAATCGGATCTGCAACTCCGACAAAAAATCGAATCTGCAAATATTGAAGAGGAGGAAGTGTCTATTTCAGCCCATTTACATTAAAATGGGTCATTTAGATCTTATAGTTTTCAGATGTCGAACCTTATTCGAACCTTGATTAAAAAAAATGGGTAAAACGGGTTGACATTCAACCCAAAATAATATTTAAATGTTTTTAACCTTCTTAATTGCATTAGACCACTCTTAACTATGACGGTCCGTCATGAGATCACTGACTGCCACATCAGCGACACATCAGCACCTTCTTCCCATCACTAACCAACCACTAAATGCTAACATTCATTACATACCCATCACTTGGTCCCACCTCTATTTTTTATATTATTAACTTATATATAACAATTAAAATTCTAAAAATAAAAGTTTTATTAATAAAAAAAACATTATATCGATATTGTCCCGTGATTGCAATTGTTGTTGCCAAGCTAAACAGAAGGCGGTCGTTGAAGGACGGCTCCAAGCCCATTTGCAGGTATCGGCGCCCTTGAAGGGCTTGGCCAACGGCGGAGGGAGCACGGTACCCGTTACTAGTGCTCTTATACCTAGCTCAAAGGTTATCAAATAAATTATTCGAATTGATTAATTATGATTTTTTCTTGAAAATATAGCTCACAGGTTATCAAATAAATAATTAAAATTGATTAATTATGATTTTTTTTTTTTTTTTTTTTTAGAATATAGCTCACAGGTTATCAATTAAATGATTATACCGGCACACCCTTGCCACCGCCAACGGCGGAGTCCAGATTGTTCGATGGTGATGACGATGTTTGTAAATCGTCCGATGACGATGGTGATTATACACGATCTAGAATCGGAACATCACAAAAATAAGTCTGCGGTGGTGGAGCTGTAACTTTTCTTCTTCCTAAATTGCAACTTCGATACGAGCGATTTACGGTTACGAAATCACAGATTCCACATCAGTCACTAGATCTGGTACAAAACTTGAACACTCACATCGAAAGTTGAACACCCACATCAATCTCTAGATCTTGTTTTTTGAAAGTGTGAAATGGCTATTTGGTTAGTAAAGTCAAAAGAATTGGTTAGTAAGTGTGAAATGGGTATGCTTGTTGATCATCGATTGGTTTTGATTTATTGGAGAAATTGTTAATCAAAGAGAAATCTGTTTGTAATTTGTAGTTTTAGTTAATTAATGATTTGAATGTTATGATTACTATGTTTTTGTAATAAGTTAGGGTCTATTATTGAATAAGATGAAAGTTGGTTGAAGAAGATAAGTAAATGTTATAGATAAAAGGGAAGTGTAAAAGGACGAATATATCCCCCACATGATCGGCACATGACTAAATATTAACAGAAAATTAACGGACGTTAGACATTTGGACTATCATTGCTCCACTTACAAATCACAATCACTACCCACACTCAAAACGGATACTTTGGTTAACCATTTTTTTAAAGGCAACATTGTTATTATTATTAATACTGAATATTCACAGGATACAATGACATTAGAGAAGATATATCCAGAGGCGAAGCCAGGAATACAGAATAGGGGATGCTCACGAAAAGTGACGGAAGCAGGATTTTTTTCAACGGGGGCAAAAAAAATTAAAAACGTAGAAAATTTTTTGTGCAAAATATGGAGGTTTTGGCGGGGGTGGGGGTGGGGGGGGGGATGAAGGTTCTTAGGCAAATTATGGAGGGTTTGAGACAAGAATTTTGGGCAAAATTTTATGATTTTTGGGCAAAATATGTAGATTTTGGGGCAAAAAAAAATCCACCTAGGCCAAAATTTGAAGAATTTTGGGTATAATTTGATGGTTTTGAGGCAAAAGATTTAATGAACTAAAGAAACTTTGAAAAGAAACGTTGAGTTATAAGGTTAGTCATTAGGAATAAAAAAAAAAGCTGGCCAAGTTATAATTTATCAGATATTTAAACTCCGTGTTAACCATTTTCAGTTTGTAATACTTGTGCCACTTAATTTGTTGTAAATGTATCTTTAACTTGTTCTTAAATTTTATAGCAATATTTTACTATTGTAAAACTAGAGCTAAACAAAGAGAAATAAGAAATTTAGAGGTTTATTATGACATGTAAAAGAATTTCTAGGGGTGTTGGTGTAAAGATGTAACAAAAGTGAAACTATCCCCACCAACCCCTCTTTTCTTTTGTCTTCTTCACCGAGAATTTGCAGACTCTGTAATACTTTCGTTAAAATTAATTTTGAGTTATCTATACATAAATACATCATTGTAAATCATCTTAACGTGGATCTGCCCCTGGCCACCCCATAAATCCGCCCCTTAGGGGATGCTCATAATTTATTTCACAAAATTTAACATATGGCATATGGTGTCGGTGGTCCACTTGAGGGTGGCTCAACACCCCCAAACCACCCTACTGCCTCCGCCATTGGATATATCCATGTTACACGAATATTACAACTCATGAGACACGACTATTACATCTTGCTAAACCATTTGGTAGTGTAAATATCGAATGATGTAAATTACGTAACCCACTACAAGAAAATGTTAAAATTCAGACGACACTTTTTTGAACGATATATTTTTTCGAATGACTTGTTATCCCAAAATGTTGTCTCCAAAAGAATTTAATATACTATTTATTAATTGATAGTAATCAACTAATTAATATTTTATTATTTTTTTCCATATATCGTCCCTAAAAGTCGTCCGGAAAAGTAATCCTCTATTGTCGAAAAGAAAAGTCAAAATGAAGTGTGCGTTCGTCCATAAAAAAACAACATTTTGTCCAGAAAAACTCTCCGGAACGAAGTATTTTGGACGATCTATTAAGGACGACAAGTCTTTCCTAAAAACTTCCTAGGGATGACAAATCGTCCCTAAAGAGAGAAATATGTCGTCTAAAAAATGGAGTTTCTTGTAGTGAACTCAAACTCGTGAAATGCTACACTTACATAAATATTTAAATTTATATACATACTAATACACAAAACACTGTTTCACTATTCACCAATAGTAACCAGAGTTATTTTCTTCATTTCACCTTTTTTCTCATTTTTTTTGTCCCCAACCATAAAAGAAGCAACTTTCGTAAAAGAACCAACCCTTCAATGTTACTAAAAGATGTCGAAAAAAATTCTTTTTCACAAAAAAAGCAACTAACTTTTTTTTTTCCTTCTCTCTTTTCTTCCTCAACGATAAAAGAGGCAACTTTCATAAAATGAACAACCCTTCAATACTATCAAAAGATTACAAAAAAAGCAACTAACTTTTTTTTTCTTTCCTTCTCTCTTTTTTTCCTCAAGGATAAAAGATGCAACTTTCATAAAATGAACAACCCTTCAATACTACTAAAAGATGTCGAAAAACATTCTTTTTTACAAAATAGATCAACTAACTTTAAAAAAAAAACGAACGCTAAAAGAAGCAACTTTCACAAAAGGAACAACCTTTCAATGTTAGATGTCGAAAAAAATTATTTTTTGAAAATAGATCAAGACATTTTTTTTAACTCTCATTCAAAACGGAAACCCCCGGCGCGAAGCGAGGGCTCCACAACTAATTTTCCTTTATTTGTATGTTAGGAGTGTCTACCACCAAATTTTCATTATACGCCGTAATTGCATATTGAAAGCAATTGAAGAAATGTGGGGATTATTTTACGTAGTAGTACTTAATATAATCATAAGAAAGAGATTAAAAGTACTAATGAGTAATGAGTGCATTAACCTTTTTATGTGGGAATCTAATCTATTGCAAGGAGTTTATAATCAAGCACCCGTTAAGCCACGTAACTAAACTTTAAATTGGGAGCTACATTAAATGATTTCATATATTTGAAATGTGATTAGGAATTAATATAAATTAATACTTACAAAATTTAATCCAAATACATCAATCTAAATTTGGACATATGAAAAGCATAACGTATATACGGAGTATGGACACACGAAAGTCTTATAGAAAGCAAATATACATAACGTTTTTTTTTTCTTTTCGAACAACATAAATTTCATTAAAAAACAACCACACCCCCTAGCAAGGTACTAGGGGAAGGGCCACCAATTACAATGGCTTGACAAGCCATGAGTTCCAACTAATATTACATTTGCTTCTACTAACAATCCAATTAAAAGGAAGAAAATTTACAGAATCAAACAAGATCTCTTGCTTCATCCAAGGCGAATAGAAAAGAACGCTATTCTGGTATGGCCATATGTGCCACAAAGAAGCTCCAACAATCACGAATAACTTTATCTTGGCGATAGACGTGAGATGAAAATTGTTATACCACTCTAACCAAGAAGCCCACGAACTCGATACCGGAATATTGATATCGACCCAAATACGAATCTTGGTCCATAGCTCTAAAACTAACGGACACTCAAAAAATATATGATCCACCGATTCAATATAGAAATTGCAACTAAGGCAACCAATGTCTTTGATCTCCATAACGTTTATGTAATACATCAACAATAAAACGTTTATGTATTAGAAATGGCAATAATAATAACTTTTAGATAAAATTACACGATTGGTAATACATCAACAATAAAACTCAATTCTACAAAAGTAGGGTAGAGGAGCTAAGATATAGACAATCTATTCCCAATCCTTGAATAGAGATAACTCATTTCTCACCCAAAATGAAACACCCCAAGAGTAGATAAAGTCTTCCATCTCAATGTTCTATGAATAAAAAAATTGCTTCCGAATAAACCTCCGGCCAATTAGTGGGTTAAAAAATATAAAAGTGTGAGACACCATAGAATCAAATTTCTACGGGTTTTAAACCTGCCTGAAGTGCAACTTAGACTCTAAGTGACAGTCAAGTCGCCAATAAATCGACGCTTGCTGTTGATTCGATTAATAGAGCCACCACAGTTGGTCGTTAATAATTGGTGCAAATAACACGAAATGACCTTATGTATTTATTAACCTGAATGCCTTAATGTTTGGATTTATTACACGTTTGGTACCTAGCTCTAACAACGTTAATCAAATTCCGTTAAGTGAGATCACATGCATGGGACATGAGGATAGTTTCGTCCATTGACTTTTTCTCTCTTTAAACTCATCTACCTAACGTGTAATTAAGCTTTGAATCAATTTCATTTGACCAGTTCTGAATCGATTTCATTTCACCAACTCCTAAACTCATTCTTCCCAAACTTATGGCGACGGCCTGAAAAATCTTTGAGAGTCACCCCAAATTACATCACACATATAAAACTACGGAGATGGTACCCAATATCAAGTCACCAAAAAAATTACATCCCCAAATAAACACACCCAATTTTAGTGAAGATAAATGTGGCCTTCCAGTAAAGATAAATATGAAGATATATTCGTTTTTCATCATTACCAGGGGCGAATTTAGAGGGGGGCAGGGGGGGGGGGCGCCCGCCCCCAGTCGATTTCGAAATTTTAGTGTAAAAATTTGAATTTTTTTCATTTTGCCCCAAACACAAAAGCCATTTGCCCCAAAACCTACATATTTTGCCTCAAAACCTTCAAATTTTGCCCACAATTCTCTAAATTTTGCCCCACAAACTTCAAATTTTGCCCACAAACCTTCAAATTTTATCCAAAAACCTCAAAATTTTGCCTAAAAACCTCCAATTTTTGTCCCAAAAACTCCGTATTTTGCCCAAAAAAGTTGCTAGGGTTTTAAAAAAAAATTTTCGCCTCCGGTGAAGAAAAATCATGCTTCCGCCACTGATCATTACCTTCTACTGATGGCGGAGATGGTACCATATTTGAAAGAGAATCGATGGTGGTGAACTGGGTGATGCCGGATAAAAAGAGAGTTCCGATGGTGTTCAACGATTAAACCATGAGCTGTGCTAATCGACGATGGTGGTAACCGATCAAACGAAGCCCGATGGTGGTAACCGATTAAACAATTTCTGGTGGTAGTGCGACGGTGTAGAAACAAATGGAATAATTAACAGTCGGTGGTGTTTGGTTTGATAGTTGGTTTAATGTTTCATAAGGTTTACACCAATTCGATTCATTTTAATCGAACTGCTGTACTATTTTTTAACAAAAGGTTGCTAAAACTGAGCATCGAGAAGTTACGCTCCTCAATTCTTATTTATTTATTTTTATTTTTATTTATGTTAATTTTGGTTACTGGATCAGATTTGCATCGTGTTCCCCAATTCAATGTTTTGGTTAGAGTTGGATTGTGGTTTTTTCAAAGGTTTATGATTTTTGATTTACATTTAAGTTTAGATTCTAATTCTATTTTGATTTGAAGTTTATAAAAATAACGGTTTTTATTTTTTTCGTGATAAAGATGAAGATGTGAATGGAGATAAAAGAGAATGATAATAAAAGACAAAATTACCCTCATGTGCATCGCACATGACCTAATCTAACAAAGATTGACTAACGTCCGTTAGAATCAAGTACCAAGTACGTAACAAACTCAAACATTGAGGCCATCCAGGTCAAAAAAATACCTAATGTCAATCCGTGTAATATGCACCAAACATTAGGGACCAACCGTGTAGTTTTATCTAACTTTTATATATTCTTAGGACGTTAGTACATTACTGATTAACCCAATTATCATATACCTAAAAGTTAACCGAGTGTAATGTTTAGTTAAACTTTATTGCTCATCTATGATACGAGTGTAAAGATTTATTTGCGAAAATGAAATAATTGATTATAACATGCTATATGGAATTAATAGTAGATATAAAAATTGATATAATAACTCAAAAAATGGATATCAGAGAAACCTTTTGAAAAACACAAGCATGCAACGCATGCAAATTAGGTAATTAATTCATGTGATACTAAAACCACAATCGAGTATATTGGTGTTTGAAGAATTGTTCCATAATGCTTCAATCCACCAATAATGTTGGAAACTTTTTGATTGGTATGACAAAAAAACAACCTAAGTAATGGAATATAAGTCAATTGCAAGATAAAAAAGAGAAATAACATAATCATGAACAAAAGTAAAAAAAGGAAACAAGAAGGTATTAGTTGCGTTTCTATATATGTATATATAGCATTGCAAGCTTCTCAGTGATACTGGTATACTCACAGGGTTCGGTAGGTCATGGGTCTGAGTTCTACAAGGGGTGATTACCATGTTTTTTCACACGATACATGTCCGTTTGAATTGATATCTGTGTGGGGTCATTAGGAACATCCTAGAAGGGCGTGTGTGTGGAATATGATTGCGAATGTGGTTAAAACCCTGCTGGGTCGGGAAAATGTTTGTCTAACGGGATTTACTTCCGCTTTGTAGATTGCCCGTTGTGACTTATTTTCCATCAAACTGGTATCAGAGCTTACGGTTGTTTGGTTTGACTTGTGTAAAAGATGGAAGCTAATACAATTAAGATGATTAATTTAAATGGTTCAAGTTATCATGTTTGGAACGACAAGAAGGAGGATCTTCTTTATGTAAAGGATTAATATTTGCCTGTTTTTATCGAGGATAAACCTGAGTCTGATGTTGAATGGAAACTTTTGCATATTGACAGTGGGTTGATGATAATGTTGTGAACCATATCAACAAGGAGAATGATCATAAAGCCTTATGGAACAAGCTTGAAACATTTATATTAACGAAAGACTGTGAATAACAATTTGTTTTTTATTAAGAAGATGATGGGTTTAAACTATCAAGACGAGGCTCGTATTACAAATCACCTAAATGCATATCAGGGTATTATAAATCAGCTTGCAGGGATGGGTATCAAGTTTGAGAATGAGGTTCAAGGCCTCTGGTTACTTGGTAAATTATCGGACTCTTATGAGACCTTTAGGACATCATTTTCCAACTCTGCACCTAATGGTATTATCACCATGGAATTGGCTAAGGGTAGTATTCTGAATGAAGAGTTGAGAAGAAAGTCACAAGGTTCCTCTTCATAGTCAGATATCTTGGTCACAGACTTGCGGGTAGAAGTCATAGTATAGGTCAGGGTAAAAGAGCCAATCATCGTAGCAGCTCAAACAAAGGTAAATTTTCTAATGTTGAGTGTTATAATTTTCATGAAAAGGGACCCAAAAAAGTGGTATTGTTCAAAGTTGAAGAACGAGAAGAAAATTGCAAATAATAAGAACAAACAAAAGAAATATGATGGTGGTGATGATAAGTGTAACAACCCAACCCGATATACAAACGATCATGCGGAAATATCAATAAAAAAAAAACTTTCTTTGTGCAGTAAATGGCGCGGCGCCCAAAAGGGGCCTGGCAGCCCGCTGTCCAAAATGTCCCAAATGCGAAAATGTTTGACCACATCCCGACGTATTTAGAGAAAATGCTTTTCACAACATATTCATATATGAAAAACTAACACGTTCCATTCATAAAATAAGTTTTACGAGGCGGGACCCACATCGACCCAAATTACCCCTTTAAGTACAAAATACAAGTTTCGACCCTACAATTTTAAACACAAAATAAAAGCCGAGCATGGCGATTGGGGATACGCTACCCAATCCTAATTAATCCAAAAGCAAGCCTTCTAAAGCAACTACGCGAGCCACTAGTTCCCACGCTTACCCGAGCCACCTCATCCAAGCAAATCTATAAAAATGTAAACAACGAGAGGTAAGCTAACTCTTAGTGAGTGAAAATATACTACATACATATATATGCATAAAATGGACACGCCACATAAATAAATAAATAACGCATACCGGAGCATCTAAGCATAAGGGCAAGCTAATCTAAGCATACCGTACGATCACTAAACAACAAGCTAAATATGCATCAACAAACATAAGTTCACCAACGACGATGTGAACAACGCCAAGAAGCTACACCCGGAGGGTTAGGTACATCACGACAATACAACAATATATATATAACAATATATAAACGAATAAGGTTAACCCCTTAACCCATTACCGAATACCAAACACCACAATGAAGATTGGCCGAACTACACGAGCCTTAGTAAATCCGAAACCACACGAGATTACTATCCTCAACAAGACAACGTCGAGGTTAGCCGAACTACACGAGTCTTAGTAATCCGAAACCACACGAGATTACTACCTCAATAAGATGACCGAACTACACGCGTCATCGTGAATCCAAACTACACGCGACTCACTTCTCAACATCAAAACCCTTCGCCATTGGGGTTATATCATCCACATCACAACCACGTGTGATAATGTACACACCAAATGTGTACTTCACCAAAGATGATCAACCAAAACGCACAACTGTGCCAATTGGACCTATACACAAGTCCATCAAAACCACATATATGTGAAGTGAGCTCTATAGCCGAGAATCACTTCACCCGACCCGCACCTATCCTACACATACATATGCACATAGGATATTAACACTCACCTTGAAGTCTTGATGGATGCTAAACCAAAATCCGCAATCGCCGATGGAATGTACCTATTCCATTTATCACATAACAAGTAACACAATTAGGGTTGACTTACAAACCAACCCAATTGACACTTAGTGCAATTTCGACCCAAATGCACTTCCAAGTACAAACCGCGCCCAAAATTAACCAATAATCACTAACACAAGTGAGAAAGGTCCTAATATGCCAATTAAACCCAATCATAGGTGTTAAACACCTATCTTGCCTAAAATGACACTTAAACCCTAATTTTGACCCATAAGGAGTCAACATCGCGCCATTAGCAAGTTTTGACACCAAAACATATTTAACTCGATTTTATACTTCAACTTAATCCATTTTAAGTTTATAAACCTTATTAAATCGACAATTGGGTCATAATCATCAATAAACCCTAATTTTGACTCTAGTCAAAATTAGTCAACCACAAGAACTCTAATGATCTCCAAAACATCAATAATCACTAATACTAGTGATTATACACCATTTACAAGTCTTAAACATGGTTAAATCATTAACCAACCCAAAACCCGCCAAATATCAAAATAGCAAGTTTCCATAAACCCTCTTCATCAACTAAATGGGTTTTACAACTAGCAAATCTCAAACCCTAACTTGAATATCAAATCTAACAAATGAAATTCGGAGTTTGAACTTACCAATACCGCCAAAATGATGCCGTTGACGAGATGAACAACTTTAATACTTGAGGTTTGACCCGAAACACTCTTCTTCTTCTCCAGTTGGAGCTCTCTCTCTCTCACTAAAATGGGTTTCTCCCTCTAGGGTTTGATGAAAGTGTTTGTGTGGGTGAAATGAGGATACGAATGATTAATGGATCAGTTTTGATGACCCCAAACCGACCCCAAGTGAAAAGACCAAAGTACCCCTCATTTAAACACTTTAAAAATGCTGAAAATTGTATCAGACACATTCGGAGCGCCGCTCCATAAGGTGGAGCGCCGCTCCAACCTTCAGGTCAGTTTTCAGTAACTTGTTTTGGCCATAACTTTTTGACCGTAGCTCCGTTTTCGATGAATAAAATATCGTTGGAAATGTAATAAGATTTTATTTCCAATGGTAAGGCCTTGAAACATCAACACAAACTTTATTTGGGGTTGAAAAGATACGTACACACCTTGTCACTTCAGACAACGTCCAGTCTCCTTCTACGTTCGAGCAAGCAACACGTACATGCTTCGTACACTTCATACACGCATCGTACACCATAAATACATTATGTATAATAAATATTTGGGTCTTACAACTCTCCCCCACTTAAACTCGATCACGTCCTCGTGATCCTCATCACTTGACCAAACGGACCTACACTCCACGGTCCTCAACATAAGTCCCAATCCGAACTTTCCTAGACAATTCTTCCCAAATGAATCACCTTTAACAACTAAATCGTCACCCGCGATTTATCAAATCCACCAACCGAGCACTAAAACCTTGCTCAATCCCTCACATCGGGAAAAACTCGACCAATCTCGAACCGAGATATTCACCCTTTAGCATACCCTCACCAAGTACAATGCTAAAGTAACCGCACATCGAAATAAAGTCAACCATCTAAACCGATGAGACCGAATAGAAGCGAATCCTTATGGATAACACTCACCACTTAGCATCCTTTGTAGTGCGCAACACGACCAATACGCAACTACTGTAACATCCTAAACAACGACTAAAACCGATAGCGCCCAAAACGATATGGCAACGCTAATCCAAAGGTGTACAAAATCGACTATCATCACACCCGTAATAACATGTGAGCGAAACATGGCTATCGCATCACTATCCACACAACATGGTCCTCACGACCCCACCATCAGTGTATAAAACAACCGATTGATCACACCACACGGTCCTTACGACCCCACCATCGGTGTATAAAACAACCGATAGATCACACAACACGGTCCTTACGACCCCACCATCGGTGTATAAAACAACCGATAGATCACACAACACGGTCCTTACGACCCCACCATCGGTGTATAAAACAACCGATAGATCACACAACACGAAGGCTGGCCAAAAACTACACGCGCCTTAGTGAATCCGAACTACACGAGACTCATTACCTTCACCGCAACAACAATCGGGATTGGCCGAACTACACGCGCCTTAGTGAATCCGAACTACATGAGAGTCAATATCCCAAAGGAAGGACCGAACTACACGAGTCATTTGTGAATCCGAACTACACGAGACTCACTCCTCAATACAATGACCGAAACCACACGAGTCATTGGTGAATCCGAACTACATGAGATTCACTTCCACAATAAGATGACCGAACTACACGTGTCATCGTGAATCCGAACTACACGAGATTCACAACTCAACACCGGATGAAGTCAGCGGACCCCGAAAGTCATACTTCACCGATATAACACATACGCCCATGATGAAGTCAGCGGACCCCGAAGGTCATGCTTCACCAATCACATATTCCCATGATGAAGTCAGCGGACCCCGAAGGTCATGCTTCACAAATCAATAATCCCATGATGAAGTCAGCGGACCCCGAAGGTCATGCTTCACCAATCAACGCCCTTTTGGCCTCGAATAACGAGTAGCGTAACATCGCGCTCTATTACGCCATAGTGAATCCTAACGGATACCACTAACCATTCACACAATCGAGCAAGAACCACCTATATCGAACATAGGCACAAAACAAAAATTCTCTAAAAGAGAACCCGCCACACACACATCCCTTAACCGAGGGATTTCACCTTGCTCGCCAAACACGTCCTTTATCTCTCAACGAGATTTACCACATTACCACCTCGGTGATAATTTAAATCCAAGCCAACAGTACAATTTAACCGAAATTGTACTCCACCACAAATCGACCAAAACTAGGTCCCAACACAAGTTTCGGATCTACCATAAGCATTATCTGAATTCTCACCCTAAGGTCTCCTCGTGCGGGAGTGTAACTCCCCCACATGGAACTACGTTCCATATCCACAACTCGTACTATGCTACCAGAGGTAGACTTTACCAACAATTAGGTTCACACGACCCATCACTATATCTTGCTCTAACCTTGAGCACACGAAGGATTTCAATCAATCCTTAAACACTTCGAACGAAAAGTGTACCACGATTACACAAACCATACCCCCACAATCATCCAATTGCTTTAGTTTGTCAAATTCCACCTAGTCACTCATGTACTTAAGGGTTTCTCTCCGGTACCCTTGTACAATGTAACCGCAACACAATCGGAGTCGAACACCACGCTAGTAGGTATGAAAGATGCACCTAATGTCGCGTCATGTAGACTCCATTACCCACATACATCGAGATCCAAAACACTCGATCTTAAGGGTTCCAATCCATCCGACGAACCTCACGGTTCCTCAATTCCAACACGAGAGCGAACACGCTCTTACATCCTAAAAACCGAAACCCATTTCCATGGCTTGGTAGAAACATTTCCCAAATACTAAGGAATGCTTGGTTGTACCAAGTCTTACGCCCTTCGCCCGAAAATCAAACATCACCATAGGGTACTTCCATTAGGAACGTCACCCATAACAACAATATGCACAACACAAGGCATTTAATCAACTCGAATTCAAACGGCACTTAATAAATAATCAAATGACATATTTATTAAAACGAAACGTACCTTAACGTCTCCTTGCAGCACCCGTCCCCGCTAACTTGGGACATTTTGACTTACGATGTCCTTCTTCATGGTAATGGAAGCACACCATGCCATCACCCTTTGGTACCGAACATTCCCAAGACATGTGACCCCTCACGCCACAATTGTAACACCTAGACGCACTAGAATCCGATATACCCGTCCGTGTACCACCCGTGCTCACACTCGGACCCATAGTCCTCTTACTTGGAGCACCATAAGAAACAACCCTTCTTTCACTTAAAGGTTCACCCTTCTTGGATCGTGAATACGACTCGAAACCTCAAGCCAAGGCGAATAATTCCGCAAACAATTTCACTTGACCCCGGCTAATTTTACTCTTCAAGTCATCTTTCAAGGTCCGATAGAAATCCCCCATCAACATACGATCATTCCCCAAATACTCCGGACAAAAACGAGCCTTCGCCATAAAGGTCGTCTTGAGAGTATTCAAATCCATAGAATCCTGTTGCAAATTTCGTAACTCATTACGTAATTCCGACAAATCGGCTGAAGTTTGGAACTCCTCGAAGAATTCCTCCTTAAATTCGTCCCACGATAACGCCATAAATGTTTCGCCACCGACAAGATCAATCTTACCATCCAACCAATCCCTCGCCCTACCCCGCAACAAACTAGTAGCGAGCCTCGTCTTTTTTTCGGGAGGGCATTCAATAGTGCGAAAACACCCTTCGACATCCGAGATCCAAGTTGTGCTTATCAAAGGATCCGGTTTTCCGTCATACATCGGGGGTTTAGTCCTCATGAAGCTCTTAAGACAACGCTCCATTTCACCACTACTTTGAAGTTCGGAATACTTCCTATCCATTTCTTCTCGAAACGTACTCATTTGCTCCGCAACGGAGGCCGCAACTCTAGCGTTAAACTCCAAATCGTTCATCTCGATCCCGTTTCCCGTCGCCATTCTAAGGAATGCAAAGCGATTAGATCATGAACGTATAAAGCACACACACAACACCGCCCCATCTTGCTAAACACTCGTCGTACATCACTTGCTAGACACGATTTGCACCTGTAATTGAAATGTCCCATTCATATTGATTATAAACGTTCCATATTAATTGATTTCGTCGCGAGGTTTTGACCTCTATATAAGACGTTTTTCAAAGACTGCATTCATTTTAAAAATAACCATAACCTTTATTTTATCGATAAAAGTTTAAAAAGCATTACGTAGATTATCAAATAATGATAATCTAAAATATACCGTTTACACACGACCGTTACATAATGGTTTACAATAAGAATATGTTACATCAAAAATAAGTTTCTTGAATGCAGTTTTTACATAATATCATACAAGCATAGACTCCAAATCTTGTCCTTATTTTAGTATGCAACAGCGGAAGCTCTTAATAATCACCTGAGAATAAACATGCTTAAAACGTCAACAAAAATGTTGGTGAGTTATAGGTTTAACCTCTATATTATCAAATCACAATAATAGACCACAAGATTTCATATTTCAATATACATCCCATACATAGAGATAAAATTCATTCATATGGTGAACACCTGGTAACCGACATTAACAATATGCATATAAGAATATCCCCTATCATTCCAAAAAATCCTTCGGACATGATATAAACGAATTCGAAGTAATAAAGCATCCGGTACTTTGGATGGGGTTCGTTAGGCCCAATAGATCTATCTTTAGGATTCGCATCAATTAGTAGATCGGTTTACTAATTCTTAGGTTACCAAGCAAAAGGGGCATATTCGGCTTCGATCATTCACCCATATAATGTAGTTTCAATTACTTGTGTCTATTTCGTAAAACATTTATAAAACTGCATGTATTCTCATCCCAAAATATTAGATTTTAAAAGTGGGACTATAACTCACTTTCACAGATTTTTACTTCGTCGGGAAGTAAGACTTGGCCACTGGTCGATTCACGAACCTATAACAAATATGTACATATATATCAAAGTATGTTCAAAATATATTTACAACATTTTTAATACGTTTTACTGTTTTAAATTTATTAAGTCAGCTGTCCTCGTTAGTAACCTACAACTAGTTGTCCACAGTTAGATGTACAGAAATAAATCGATATATATTATCTTAAATCAATCCACGACCCAGTGTATACACGTCTTAGGCTAGATCACAACTCAAAGTATATATATTTTTGGAATCAACCTCAACCCTGTATAGCTAACTCCAACATTACTGCATATAGAGTGTCTATGGTTGTTCCAAATAATATATATACATGGGTCGATATGATATGTCAAAACATTTGCATACGTGTCTATGGTATCCCAAGATTACATTAGAATACATGTATAATACAATATAAGTTAGCTAGAATATGATTTGTATAGAATTGTTACAATATTTTCCGTAGCTACAACAATCAAAAAATATCCAATCTTGTTTTACCCATAACTTCTTCGTTTTAAATCCGATTTGAGTGAATCAAATTGCTATGGTTTCATAATGAACACTATTTTATGAATATAAACCTAAAAAGTATAGGTTTATAGTCGGAAAAATAAGTTACAAGTCATTTTTGTAAAGGTAGTCATTTCAGTCGAAAGAACGACGTCTAGATGACCATTTTGGAAAACATACTTTCACTTTGAGTTTAACCATGATTTTTGGATATAGTTTCATGTTCATAAGAAAAATCATTTTCCCAAAAGAACAACTTTTAAATCAAATTTTATCATAGTTTTTAATTAACTAACCCAAAACAACCCGCGGTGTTACTACGACGGCGTATATACGGTTTTACGGTGTTTTTCGTGTTTTCCGGTTTTAAATCATTAAGTTAGCATATCATATAGATATATAATATGTATTTAGTTGATTTTAGAAGTCAAGTTAGAAGGATTAACTTTTGTTTGCGAACAAGTTTAGAATTAACTAAACTATGTTCTAGTGATTACATGTTCAAATCTTCGAATAAGATAGTTTTATATGTATGAATTGAATGATGTTATGAATATCATTACTACCTCAAGTTTATTAGGTAAACCTACTATAAGTGACAAGAAATGATCTAGCTTCAAAGGATCTTGGATGGCTTGAAAGTTCTTGAAGTAGAATCATGACACGAAAACAAGTTCAAGTAAGATTATCACTCGAATTAAGATAGTTATAGTTATAGGAATTGAATCAAAGTTTGTATATGAGTATTACCTTGATTTAGAATGATATCTTACTGTAAACAACAAGGATTTCTTGAGGTTGGATGATCACTTTACAAGATTGGAAGTGAGCTAGTAAACTTGGAAGTATTCTTGATTTTATGAAACGAGAACTTGTAGAATTTATGAAGAACACTTAGAACTTGAAGATGGAACTTGAGAGAGATCAATTAGATGAAGAAAATTGAAGAATGAAAGTGTTTGTAGGTGTTTTTGGTCGTTGGTATATGGATTAGATATAAAGGATATGTAATTTTGTTTTCATGTAAATAAGTCATGAATGATTACTAATATTTTTGTAATTTTATGAGATATTTCATGCTAGTTGCCAAATGATGGTTCCCACATGTGTTAGGTGACTCACATGGGCTGCTAAGAGCTGATCATTGGAGTGTATATACCAATAGTACATATATTTAGAAGCTGTATATTGTACGAGTACGAATACGGGTGCATACGAGTAGAATTGTTGATGAAACTGAACGAGGATGTAATTGTAAGCATTTTTGTTAAGTAGAAGTATT
The DNA here is from genome assembly GCF_046630445.1 of Rutidosis leptorrhynchoides. Lineage (NCBI taxonomy): Eukaryota > Viridiplantae > Streptophyta > Magnoliopsida > Asterales > Asteraceae > Rutidosis > Rutidosis leptorrhynchoides. Next base: position 136,006,181 of record NC_092333.1, read on the forward strand.
TTGATAAGTATATTGAAGTCTTTCAAAAGTGTATGAATACATATTAAAACACTACATGTATATACATTTTAACTGAGTCGTTAAGTCATCGTTAGTCGTTACATGTAAATGTTGTTTTGAAACCTTTAGGTTAACGATCTTGTTAAATGTTGTTAACCCATTGTTTATTATATCTAAAGAGATGTTAAATTATTACATTATCATGATATTATGATATATTAATATATCATAGTATGATATATATATATATATATATATATATATATATATATATATATATATATATATATATATATACAGTTAAATGTTGTTACAACGATAATCGTTACATATATGTCTCGTTTCGAAATTCTTAAGTTAGTAGTCTTGTTTTACATATGTAGTTCATTGTTAATATACATAATGACATGTTTACTTATCATTTATCATGATTAAACATAGTGTAACAATATCTTAATATGATTTATATGTAATTAGTAAGACGTTGTTATAACGATAATCGTCATATATATCGTTTCGAGTTTCTTAATTCAATAAACACAATTTTATGTATATAACTCATTGTTAAAATACCTAATGAGATACTTACTTATCATAATATCATGTTAATTATATATATAATCATATATATGTCATCATATAGTTTTTACAATTTTTAACGTTCGTGAATCACCGGTCAACTTGGGTGGTCAATTATCTATATGAAATCTATTTCAATTAATCAAGTCTTAACAAGTTTGATTGCTTAACATGTTGGAAACACTTAATCATGTAAATATCAATTTCATTTAATATATATAAACATGGAAAAGTTCGGGTCACTACAGTACCTACCCGTTAAATAAATTTCGTCCCGAAATTTTAAGCAGTTGGAGGTGTTGACGTATCTTCTGGAAATAAGTGCGGGTATTTCTTCTTCATCTGATCTTCTCGTTCTCAGGTGAACTCGGGTCCTCTACGAGCATTCCATCGAACCTTAACAATTGGTATCTTGTTTTGTTTAAGTCTTTTAACCTCACGATCCATTATTTCGACGGGTTCTTCGATGAATTGAAGTTTTTCGTTGATTTGGATTTCATCTAACGAAATAGTGAGATTTTTTTTAGCAAAACGTTTCTTCAAATTTGAGACTTGGAAAGTGTTGTGTACAGCCACGAGTTGTTGAGGTAACTCAAGTCGGTAAGCTACTGGTCCGACACGATCAATAATCTTGAATGGTCCAATATACCTTGGATTTAATTTCACTCGTTTACCAAATCGAACAACATCTTTCCAAGGTGCAACCTTAAGCATGAACATCTCTCCAATTTCAAATTCTATATCTTTTCTTTTAATGTCGGCGTAGCTCTTTTGTCGACTTTGGGCGGTTTTCAACCGTTGTTGAATTTGGATGATCTTCTCGGTAGTTTCTTGTATTATCTTCGGACCCGTAATCTGTCTATCCCCCACTTCACTCCAACAAATTGGAGACCTGCACTTTCTACCATAAAGTGCTTCAAACGGCGCCATCTCAATGCTTGAATGGTAGGTGTTGTTGTAGGAAAATTCTGCTAACGGTAGATGTCGATCCCAACTGTTTCTGAAATCAATAACACATGCTCGTAGCATGTCTTCAAGTGTTTGTATCGTCCTTTCGCTCTGCCCATCAGTTTGTAGATGATAGGCAGTACTCATGTCTAGACGAGTTCCTAATGCTTGCTGTAATGTCTGCCAGAATCTTGAAATAAATCTGCCATCCCTATCAGAGATAATAGAGATTGGTATTCCATGTCTGGAGACAACTTCCTTCAAATACAGTCGTGCTAACTTCTCTATCTTGTCATCTTCTCTTATTGGCAGGAAGTGTTCTGATTTGGTGAGACGATCAACTATTACCCAAATAGTATCAAAACCACTTGCAGTCCTTGGCAATTTAGTGATGAAATCCATGGTAATGTTTTCCCATTTCCATTCCGGGATTTTGGGTTGTTGAAGTAGACCTGATGGTTTCTGATGCTCCGCATTGACCTTAGAACATATCAAACATTCCCCTACGTATTTTGCAACATCGGCTTTCATACCTGGCCACCAAAAATGTTTCTTGAGATCCTTGTACATCTTCCCCGTTCCAGGATGTATTGAATATTTGGTTTTATGAGCTTCTCTAAGTACCATTTCTCTCATATCTCCAAATTTTGGTACCCAAATTCTTTCAGCCCTATACCGGGTTCCGTCTTCCCGAATATTAAGATGCTTCTCTGATCCTTTGGGTATTTCATCCTTTAAATTTCCCTCTTTTAAAACTCCTTGTTGCGCCTCCTTTATTTGAGTAGTAAGGTTAGTGTGAATCGTTATATTCATAGCTTTTACTTGAATGGGTTCTCTGTCCTTTCTGCTCAAGGCGTCGGCTACCACATTTGCCTTCCCCGGGTGGTAACGAATCTCAAAGTCGTAATCATTCAACAATTCAATCCACCTACGCTGCCTCATATTCAGTTGTTTCTGATTAAATATGTGTTGAAGACTTTTGTGGTCGGTATATATAATACTTTTGACCCCATATAAGTAGTGCCTCCAAGTCTTTAATGCAAAAACAACCGCGCCTAATTCCAAATCATGCGTCGTATAATTCTATTTGTGAATCTTCAATTGTCTAGACGCATAAGCAATTACTTTCGTTCGTTGCATTAATACACAACTGAGACCTTGCTTTGAGGCGTCACAATATATCACAAAATCATCATTCCCTTCAGGTAATGACAATATAGGTGTCGTAGTTAACTTTTTCTTTAACAATTGAAACGCTTTCTCTTGTTCATCTTTCCATTCAAATTTCTTCCCTTTATGCGTTAATGCAGTCAAAGTTTTGCTATTCTGGAAAAGTCTTGGATGAACCTTCTGTAGTAACCAGCTAGTCCTAAAAACTGACGTATGTGTTTCGAAGTTTTCGGGATTTCCCACTTTTCAACGGTTTCAATCTTTGCTGGATGCACCTGAATACCTTCTTTGTTCACTATGTGACCGAGAAATTGAACTTCTTCCAACTAAAATACACACTTTGAAAACTTAGCGTACAGTTTTTCTTTTCTCAGCAACTCTAGCACTTTTCTCAAATGTTCTTCGTGCTCTTGATCATTTTTCGAGTAAATAAGTATGTCATCGATAAAAACAATGACAAACTTGTCAAGATATGGCCCACACACTCGGTTCATGAGGTCCATGAATACAGCTGGTGCGTTAGTCAATCCAAACGGAATAACCATAAACTCGTAATGACCGTAACGCGTCCTAAAAGCAGTCTTTGGAATATCATCCTCCTTCACCTGCATTTGATGATATCCAGAATGTAAATCGATCTTCGAATAAACAGACGAGCCGTGTAGTTGATCAAATAAGTCATCGATTCTCGATAGTGGGTAACGGTTCTTGATGGTAAGTTTGTTCAACTCTCGGTAGTCGATATACAACCTTAATGTACCATCTTTCTTCTTGACAAACAAAACAGGAGCTCCCCAGGGTGATGTGCTTGGTCGAATGAAACCACGCTCTAAAAGTTCCTGTAACTGACTTTGTAATTCTTTCATTTCACTGGGTGCGAGTCTGTATGGAGCACGAGCTATTGGTGCAGCTCCTGGTATAAAGTCTATTTGAAATTCAACGGATCGATGTGGGGGTAATCCCGGTAATTCTTTCGGAAATACATCGGGAAATTCTTTTGCGACGGGAACATCACTGATGTTCTTTTCTTCAGGTTTAACTTCCTCGATGTGTGCTAGAATGACGTAACAACCTTTTCTTATTAGTTTTTGCGCCTTCAAAATACTAATAAGATTTAATTTCGCGTTGTTCTTTTTTCCGTACACCATTAAAGGTTTTCCTTTTTCACGCATAATGCGAATCGCATTTTTGTAACAAACGACCTCTGCTCTCACCTTTTTCAACCAGTCCATGCCAATTATTACATCAAAACTTCCTAACTCGACTGGTATTAAATCAATTTAAACGTTTCATCCCCCAGTTTAATTTTTCTCTCCCGACATATATTATCTGCTGAAATTAATTTACCGTTTGCTAATTCGAGTAAAAATTTACTATCCAAAGGCGTCAATGGGCAACTTAATTTAGGACAAAATTCTCTACTCATATAGCTTCTATCCGTACCCGAATCAAATAAAACATAAGCAGATTTATCATCAATAAGAAACGTACCCGTAACAAGCTCCGAGTCTTCCTATGCTTTGCCGCATTAATATTGAAAACTCTTCTATGGCCCTGCCCATTAGTATTCCCCTGATTCGGGCAATTTCTAATAATGTGGCCTGGTTTTCCACATTTATAACAAACAGCGTTGGTATTACTTGCTCTGACACTATTCATTTCGGCATTACTTGTTCCGACATTATTTGTTCCTTTAGTTCTGTTAAACTTTGGTCAGTAGACCTCACACTTTATCGCGCTATGACCATTTCTTTTACACCTGTTGCAAAATATCGTGCAAAACCCCTGATGATTTTCTTCACACCTATGACATGGCTGTTTTTGGTTTTTGTTGCCATTGTTGTTATTGAGGTTGTTGTTGGGATTGTTGTTGTTGGGATTGTTATTTTTGTTGAAACGGTTGTTGTAGTTGTTGTTGTTGTTGGGATGTTTATTGTAGTTATTGTTAGGATTCCGGTTATTGTTGCGATTGTTGTTGCGGTTGTTGGGATAGTTGTTGCGATTGCGGTTGTAATTGTTGTTGTTGTTGTTGTTGTTGTTGTTGTTGTACTGGTAACTCTTGTCACCATTTTCCTCCCACTCCCTCTTGAGTTGCTTCGTGTTGGCTTCTTCGGCCGCCTGCTCTTTAATTCTTCCTTCAATTTGATTTATGAGTTTATGAGCCATTCGACTTGCCTTCTGTATAGAAGCGGGCTCGTGTGAACTCACATCTTCTTGAATCCTTACTGGTAACCCTTTTACAAACGCATCGATCTTCTCTTCTTCATCTTCGAATGCTCCCGGACACAATAGGCACAACTCTGTGAATCGTCGTTCATATGTGGTAACGTCGAACCCTTGTGTTCGTAACTCTCTAAGTTCTGCCTTGAGTTTATTGACTTCGTTTCTAGGACGGTACTGCTCGTTCATCAATTGCTTGAATGCCGACCACGGTAGTGCGTAAGCAGCATTTTGTCCTACCTGTTCAAGATAGGTGTTCCACCACGTTAACGCAGTACTTGTGAAGGTATGCGTAGCGTACTTAACTTTGTCCTCTTCAGTACACTTACTTATGGCAAACACCGATTCGACTTTCTCGGTCCACCGTTTCAATCCAAATGGTCCTTCGGTTCCATCAAATTCCAAAGTTTTGCAGGCAGTGAATTCTTTGTAGGAGCATCCTACACGATTTCTTGCACCGTTAGCTGCATTGCTAGATTCAGAGTTATTGTTGGTATGTAGCGCAGCCTGTACTGTGGCTATGTTTGCAGCAAGAAAGGTACGAAATTCCTCTTCGTTCATATTCATGGTGTGTCGAGTAGTCGGTGCCATTTCCTTCAAAATAGCCAACTGAATCGAGTTAATCATACAGAATATTAAGAGTAGTCAATAGTATTTCGTAGCATAATATGAACTCATTTATAAAAGCTTTTTCTTCATATTAGCGTTTTATAAGTTTAAATTCGGGTACTACCTACCCGTTAAGTTCATACTTAGTAGCTAATATACAATTCAACTACTACAATTCCATATGAAAAACTGATTATAATAATATACCACATACAAATATTCTTCAAACTTACAACTTCGCTATATTACATATAACATGAAATATAGTATACTATGATACATGACAGTTTTGAAGATAAATCTAGTTAATACGCAAGTTGTTCAGCAAAGGAAATAAAGACACGTAATTCATAAGTCCAGAAACAAGTCATGCATTCAGGTTTTACTAAGACGACTTCTCATCCTTGGTCTTGTGGAAAATAATCGTTATGACCATTGGCTAGGCAGCATGTTGTAATGTCATCAAAAGGACGAGGGTTTCGTAATTTCCAACAGCCCCGTAATAATCTAAAAACCTTGTTTCTCACCCCAACTACTGAATCCGTCACTTGTAGGAAGATTTTATTTAAAAGTTGCAATCCGATGTTCTTTTTCTCACTTTGGTAAGAAGCGAACATCACTAACCCTTAAGCATAACATGCTTTTTTATGTTGCATGTCAGAAGCTCTTTCTAATTCACAAAATCCTATGTTGGGATATGTTGAGTCAAAATAGGTTCTCAACCCGTAGCGTAAAATTGCATTTGTATTCCCCGCATTTAATGCTTTAAAGAAAACACGGCGTAACTTACGGTCTTCCCAATGTGATATACCCCACCTATCAAAGGAAAGCCTTTTATAAACTAAGGCATTTCTGGAAAGTCTTTCAAATGTTTGACAAGTTAATTTCACCATAATTAAATGTGCTGATGAATTCTGACCGACTCTAGACAAGATTTCCTCAATCATATCCTCTGGTAGGTCTTCTAAAATATTCGGTTGTCTACCCTTAACGCCCATTTTGTTTTTATACTGTAAAATAGACAAGAATTAGATTCGTAATAACAAACAATACAAGCAATTTTTAGATAGAACATAAAGGTACAAGCACACTACAATACATATAATACACAACATGATTACAACCCTCTAATCTGAATCACTGGTTTTTTCTTCTTCGGACTTGGTTCATTTTCCTAATTTTCTAGGAATATATGGTATTCCTCTAATACGAGCCGTCGTTTTCCACAATGGTTTAGAAAACCTGGTGGTTTAGAGGTTCCCGGGTCCTTGTTACATTTTAGGAAATACGGATGTTGCCGATACATATAAAGTTCATTGGGGTTGGAATCGGGTTTCTCTATTTTTATACCTTTTCCCTTATTATTTTCTTTCGCTTTATTAAATTGGGTCGAGGTAATTTCTATAACATCATCGGAATCCTCATCGGGATCCGATTCATCGAAAAATTGGTAATCTTCCCAATATTTTGCTTCCTCGGCGGAAACACCATTGACCATTATTAACTTTGGTCCGTTGGTTGAGGATTTTCTTTTATTTAATAGATTTACTATAGGTATCAATATTTCTTCCTCCGGAACCTCTTCTTCTTCTGGTTCCTCCTCTTCCGATTCCTCCTCTTCTGGTTCCTCTTCTTCCGGTTCCTCTTCGGGAATTTGTGAATCTTCCCAAAATATATTCGACTCTTCATTATTATTAGGTGAATCAATGGGATTTGTACTAGAGGTAGAAATCTATCACACAATATCAAACACGTTAAGAGATTAATATATCACATAATATTTACATGTTAATAATATATAGTTTCCAACAAAAAAATGTTAAGCAATCATTTTTGAAGAAAAACACGGTCGAATTCCAGACTCACTAATGCATCCTAACAAACTCGGTAAGACACACTAATGCAATTTTCTGGTTCTCTAAGACCAACGCTCGGATACCAACTGAAATATCCCGTTCATATTGATTATAAACGTTCCATATTAATTGATTTCGTCGCGATGTTTTGACCTCTATATGAGACGTTTTTCAAAGACTACATTCATTTTTAAAACAACCATAACCTTTATTTTATCTATAAAAGTTTAAAAAGCATTACGTAGATTATCAAATAATGATAATCTAAAATATACCGTTTACACACGACCATTACATAATGGTTTACAATAAGAATATATTACATCAAAAATAAGTTTCTTGAATGCAGTTTTTACATAATATCATACAAGCATGGACTCCAAATCTTGTCCTTATTTTAGTATGCAACAGCGGAAGCTCTTAATAATCACCTAAGAATAAACATGCTTAAAACGTCAACAAAAATGTTGGTGAGTTATAGGTTTAACCTATATATTATCAAATCATAATAATAGACCATAAGATTTCAAATTTCAATATACATCCCATACATATGAAGGTATTTCGTATGCCCGAGAGACATATTAAATTAATGTGGCTAACATGTTATGATCCAAGTCGGGTCATACCCAATAACAAGCTTACCGACACCTTATATGTATTTAATCTTTAACGAATGGATCGTTAAATGAATACGCGACACTTGGATTTTAGAAAATGGGTTTTCTAAAATATAATCACCTGAGATAAATTATTTGGATAATTTATATATGATATGGATATAATTATTTATAGGTTTAAATAATTATGTTGTGTTATATTTTATAAAATGGTTTATAAAATGTAAATAAATTAACAAGTGCATGGTATTTAATAACAAGTTCATGCATTTATAAACTTGTTTATAAGTTGCAAATCTTGTTATTAAATAAACTAATGTGTGCAGATTTTGGGACTCCAAGAAGGCACACCCATGCTTATTCTTGTTACTTTTAAGACCACACTTCCATATAAGCATGCAAGTATCATTTACCAAGGATGGACTTAAGAAAACTACTTAGAAGTTCAAACAAACTCTCTAAACTTTCTGCTGGAGCCGCTGGACGAAATTCTCAGCTCACAAAGAGAGGGTTTAAGCTTGGTATCTTGCTCATTTAATTGTGATTAAATCCTAACCAAAAGGGTAGTGTTGGTGCATCAAAAGTTTGGGGTATTACACACTTGAGGCTTCAAGTTAGAGGCTCTTATTCAATTATCTTCATCATTATTTTCTGCCCAAAACAGGCCGTGAGTTTTAGCTGATTCAAAGGGTCTTTGGATCATTTTGTAAGGTGATTTAAGTGTCATTAAATCCTAATCAAAATCTAGGATGTTGGTGCATAAGTTTGGGGTATAACAACATGAGGTTTCATTGTTTTGGAGCTCCATTCATCATCATCATCTTGATCATCCCATTCAGCCCTCAATTAACTTGAGGAGGTATAAATCTCATCTCCTTATTATTATATGTAAGTATATATTCATGACTTGATACATACATGGGATTCAATTTAAATGGTTAAACATATAAACTTGTTTTCTTAATAATCATGCTTCCGCTTGCTTTAACTTATACAAAATTGATTTTGTGATTATGTTAACATTAAGAACTTGTTAATATGTTGAATTCCATCTATGGTATCTAGAGCCGAAGTCTATGAAATATGCTTCTTATATATGGTCTTTAAAACCCACCAACTTTGAATTCTAATAACATGCATGAATATGGAATGAAAAAATTTTGATTTTGTGGGTGTATGTTAATTTGGCCGAATTTAGGGAGGTTCTAAAAGGGTTTTGGGTTGCCATTTTGTTCATACTTGTTGTATGTTAATGTTCACAATCATAGCCAAGACCTTGTGTTTGAATGGTTGCATGCATGGTTGATTATTATTCATTCATTTGGTTTGTAATAATATTTATTCAATTTGGTTTGTAATAATTCATTTGGTTATGTAATTTATTTTATATTTGGCATGTAAAATAGATTAGGTTGTATTTTCATTTTCTATAAAAAATGTATTAGGATATATTTTTTGTAAAAAGAAAATGAAGATGCACAAGATGGAGTCATAGGAAGCACACAAGAAGAATGCATTTGGATGTAAGATTTAGTGGGAGTAGTAAAATCTCTTACTTTGTGTTTTGACCCATTACCCGGTGGCATTTTGTTTTCGGCTAAACAAAATGCCTACCAAAAGGCTTGATTGTGAACATATTTGTTTTGCATGCATGGTTGTTTTGTATGATTGTGGATTGTGTATTTTATTGCTACAAGTTAATCACACAAGTTAACAACAAGCAAAACGAAAATTTAAATGGTTAAATTAAAATGACAAAAGGATATTAATAAATGGTAATTAAGAACAAGAAAAGGATTACACTAATAAAATGGTTTATTTCAATGTAATAAAATTGGCTTTATTACATGACATGAAAAATGGATTTTCACATGAACCATAGACTAAATGCATGTTGGTGTATGACATAAAAGTTTTCTTAAACTAGAAATAATGAAAACTTAAAATCCCTTTAATAAACAAGGTTAACAAGTTTAACGCCATCCTTTTGTGTGACAACTTAGGCATATTAGGGAACTCATGATGGGATAAAGGTCACCTAACCATTATGAGCAAACTAATATGATTAAGGTGAATTTCACATGCTTGTGGGTTAAAGGACACCTAACCACTTGTATGTTAAGTTTACATGTTTAAACAAGTAGGACGACTTGATTTGGGAATCATGAACTTAGGGTCACCGAAGCATGAGGAACAAATAGGCATTGATGGGATAAATATGCCATGCAAAAGGATTGCATGATCCCATACCTTAGAAGTTGCAAAAGGATTGCAATTGTCATGGAATGACTACCTACCTAAATCAAATAACGGGATAAATGTCACCTAACCGAAATTTGGTTTACCGTTGGATTCTAAAATTTAATATATATCAATTGGATTTAAAAGGGTATTGATTGTTAAATTATAAACCAATACTTAAAAAAACTTTGTCAAATTTTGTAGATGGCCGCCAATAACAACAACATTCCAAACGCACCAATCAACTTTAATAACCTATCATTGAGGTCAATCCTCGAAAAGAAAAACTCAACCATACGAATTTCATGGATTGGTATCACAATCTAAGAATTGTCCTCAAGGTTGAGGATATGGCGTATGTGTTGGAAGACCCTATGTTCTTAAAATGAAAAGCCTTATTGATCGATTAAACCGTCTAAATTGTAACGTGTCTAATGAATTATCCACGGACCTTATCCTCAACTCTTTGTCAAAAAGGTTTGACTCATTCGTGTTGAATTACAACATGAATGGTTGGGATAAAAGCATTAGCGAATTACATGCCATGCTTAGGACGGTCGAATCAAACATGGGTAAAAGGGCTTCTCCCGTGCTTATGATCAAAGAAGGTGGGTCTAAGAACAATTCCACTTCTAAGCCAAAGGTGGCCAAGAAGAAAGGACCCTCCTACCAAGGTAAGGGCAAGGGAAAAAGGAAGTTGGTTACCCCAACCAACATAAATAAGAAGCAAAAGGTTGCCGGACAAGTAAACCACAAGGAAGATCCGTGTTTTGATTGCGATGTGATGGGTCACTGGAAACGCAACTACCCGGTCTACCTAAAGGAGTTGAAAACAGAGAGGGATGCAGGGCAAACCTCAGGTAATGTATATATGGTATACGTTGAGCTTAGTATTACTTCTTATAATACATGGGTATTAGACACAGAATGTGAAACTCATATTTGCAATTCATTGCAAGGGTTCAAAAGAAGTAAACTAAATGCAGGAACAAAAGTCTCTACATGGAAATGGTGCAAAGGTGCACGTAAAAGCTCAAGGAGACTTTATATTTAAAGCTACCAAGTGGTTTGGAGCTTATTTTGAAAAATGTTTTGTATGCACCTGATTTAACACGAAACATTATTTCTGTATCCCGTTTAAGACAATGTGGTTTTAATCTTAATTTTATTAATGATGATATCCATGTTTCTTTAAATGGTATTTATGAATTGGTTCATGATGACACATCATTTAATAGCTCAATGTTCCATGCAAACACCAAGAAACTCAAAAGGGATTTGAGTGATTCCTACTTATGGCATTGTCGCCTTGGTCACATAAATAAGAACCGAATACATACACTTCAAAAGAATGGTCTTTTGAAATTAAGAGAACTAAACCCATTTTATGTATATGAATCTTGTTTACAAGGCAAAATGACTAAAGCACCTTTCAAAGGGACCTATGAAAGGGCTAAAGGCTTATTGGGATTAATACATTCGGATGTATATGGACCCTTTAAGTCCATGACTAGGAATGGTGAAGGATACTTCATTACTTTCATTGATAACTTCAGTCGTTTCGGATATGTCTACTTATTAAGACACAAGGATGAAACTTTTGAAGCATTCAAAGAATATCAAAACGAAGTACAAAATCAACTCAACAAAATAATCAATGTACTTCGTACCGATAGAGGAGGTGAATACCTAAGCGATGCCTTCCAGGATCATCTTAGAAGTTGTGGGATTATCTCACAACTTGATCCACCCGCAACACCCCAGCTTAATGGAGTGTTCGAAAGGAGGAACCGAACCTTAATGGATATGGTTCGATCTATGATGGCAAGAAGCTCGTTACCTCTATCATTTTGGGGTTATTGTCTATGCTTCGCGGCTCGTATTCTAAGTATGGCCCCAACCAAGAAAGTGGAACGAACTCCTCATGAGATATGGTTTGGAAAACCTCCATCTCTATCATACTTAAAGGTATGGGGATGTGAAGCTTATCCTAAGCATTACATCCCTAATAAGTTGAATGCTCGATCCACGAAGTGTATCTTCATAGGATATCCCAAGGATGATAAGGGATACTATTTCTATGATCCAATCGAGCAAAATGTATTTATTGCTCGAAAGGCAGAATTCCTTGAAACTAAGTTCCTTATGGAAGGTAATAGTGAAAGGAAGATAGATCTTGAAGAGGTTCAAGATCAAGTAGATGATACACAATTGGTTGATACTAGCACTCACCATGAAAATGTTGAGAATGATCAAATGGATGATCAAAGTATACAAAATGTTCGCAGATCTGGTAGGATTAGTAATCCTACTGAGAGATATGGGATTCTCTTGGATGGTTGCTATGTGGTTCATTTGGATGAACCAACCAACTACCAAGATGCTTTATCAAGGTCTGATAAAGATAAATGGCTTGAAGCCATGAACTTTGAGATGCAATCCATGTATGACAACCGAGTTTGGGAACTTGTTACACAACCTACTAACTCTAAGTTAGTTGATTGTAAATGGCTTTTCAAGGAGAAAACTGACATACAAGGAAACTTGGATACATACAAAGCTAGACTTGTAGCAAGAGGTTTCACTCAAACTCAAGGAATTGACTATGATGAAACTTTTTCGTCGGTGGCAATGCTAAAGTCTATTAGGATATTATTTGCCATTGATTTTAAAATATGGCAAATAGATGTCAAAACCGTTTTCCTAAATGGATATCTTGAGGAAGATGTCTATTTGGTTCAGCCTGAAGGTCTTGTCAATCCGAAATATTCTAACAAAGTATGCAAGTTAAAGAAATCAATCTACGGATTGAAACAAGTATCGAGAATGTGGAATCATCGTTTTAATGAGGAAGTCAAGAAATTTGGCTTCATTAATAAAGGTGATGAAGCTTATGTATACAAGAAAGCTAGTGGGAGCACTATCATGTTCCTTGTATTATATGTGGATGTCATATTATTATTTGGGAATGATATTCCGACCATGCAAGGTGTTAAAACCTGGCTAAGTAGTTTCTTCTCCATTAAGGATCCTGGAGAAGCATAATACATATTGGGGATTAGGATCAATAGGGATAGATCCAAGAAATTGATAGGTTTGAATCAAAGTACATACAATGAAAAGTCTTGAAAAGGTTCAAGTTGGAAACTCTAAGAAAGGTTTGGAACCTATTCAAAGAGGAACGCTTCTCAGTTCATCTCAGTGCCCCACCACGAAAGATGAACAAGAAAGCATAAAAATGTCCCATATGCGTCTGCTATTGGGTCAATCATGTATGCGATGATATGCACTAGAACGGATGTGTCATGCCCTCTTAGCATGACAAGTAGATGCCAGAATAACCCCGGAAACAGTCATGGACTGCGGTTAAAAGTATATTGAAATACCTTAGAAGGACTAAGGATATGTTTCATATATACGGGTCTGGTGAGGAGGAACTCGCTGTAAAAGGTTACGTGGATGCGAGCTTCCAAACTGGAGGTGCGGTCTCTTGGAAGAGTTAAAACCAGGATGTTGTTGCTTTATCCACTACAGAATCAGAGTACATCGCCATCTCATTGGCAGCTAAGGAAGCTGCACGGATGAAGAAATTCATCGACGACTTAGGAGTGGTCCCTTCCATTCAGGACCCTCTTGAGATCTTTCGTGATAACGAGGGTGTGATTGCTCAAATCAAGGAACCTCGTGCTCACCAAAAGACCCGTCACTTTGAGCGAAGATTCAACTACATAAGGGATGAAGTTGAAAAGGGAAAGATATGTATTCACAAAGTTCACACAGATCTTAATATAGCGGATCCACTCACGAAGCTCTTACATGGAGCAAAACATGAAGGACATGTTTTGCATTAGGGCTTCGATATTCTAGTGATTGGTCATGATCTATTTTAAGTATTGTAACAGAACGAAGTGGTTCAAACTCATTATGGGTTAATTTATTTTGAGTCAAGTTCCTATTTTGCATATTTTATCCTTGAATAAGCTATTATTCTAAATTCCGTAGTCGATCACATTTGTGGGAACAAGTGTGAGGTTTAAACTATTATGAACTTGGATTGGTATACATTCAAGGGCTGAATGTGGGGCAAGGTTGCAACCAAGGTTCATAGATATTTATGAAAAACAAATATTGGAAGACCCGCTCTCAAGACTTACTGTATGGAGCCTTTGTGGTTGATCACATGTAATCTTGAGTAAAGACGAATGTCATAGTATCCTCTGACCTGAGATACATATTGGGTCCTGATATTCACCGAGTATTGTACTTTGATTCTTTCCTTCACTATTCTGAAATATGGTAGTACATAAGGAAGAGCTCAGGTATAATACAAAGTGTATATCTAGGACGTATGTAATCAAGATGGAATTTGTCCCTCTTATTCGTTGAGAGTCAGATGTCTAAGGCCTGATAAATTTAAATCTAGAAGAGAGTGATCACTCCGTGTCTCTTGGATTTAACATGACATCTAAGCCAAAAGGATATAATGAAAGATTCACCTATATATTCATATTCGAGTTGGGTACTCGAAAGGGATGATGTTATTGAATGGCACAAAGTTATAACATATTGGGGGGTGATGGACGGTAGTTAGGTGGTATCCATCACTTGCATTAATTTCTTATGTTTCTCGTGCAAGTGGGAGATTGAAGGTATTTCGTATGGCCGAGAGACATATTAAATTAATGTGGCTAACATGTTATGATCCAAGTCGGGTCATACCCAATAACAAGCTTACCGACACCTTATATGTATTTAATCTTTAACGAATGGATCGTTAAATGAATACGCGACACTTGGATTTTAGAAAATGGGTTTTCTAAAATATAATCACCTGAGATAAATTATTTGGCTAATTTATATATGATATGGATATAATTATTTATAGGTTTAAATAATTATGTTGTGTTATATTTTATAAAATGTAAATAAATTAACAAGTGCATGGTATTTAATAACAAGTTCATGCATTTATAAACTTGTTTATAAGTTGCAAATCTTGTTATTAAATAAACTAATGTGTGTAGATTTTGGGACTCCAAGAAGGCACACCCATGCTTATTCTTGTTACTTTTAAGACCACACTTCCATATAAGCATGCAAGTATCATTTACCAAGGATGGACTTAAGAAAACTACTTAGAAGTTCAAACAAACTCTCTAAAATTTCTGCTGGAGCTGCTGGACGAAATTCTCAGCTCACAAAGAGAGGGTTTAAGCATGGTATCTTGCTCATTTAAGTGTCATTAAATCCTAACCAAAAGGGTAGTGTTGGTGCATCAAAAGCTTGGGGTATTACACACTTGAGGCTTCAAGTTAGAGGCTCTTATTCAATTATCTTCATCATTATTTTCTACCCAAAATAGGCCGTGAATTTCAGCTGATTCAAAGGGTCTTTGGATCATTTTCTAAGGTGATTTAAGTGTCATTAAATCCTAATCAAAAGCTAGGATGTTGGTGCATAAGTTTGGGGTATAACAACATGAGGTTTCATTGTTTTGGAGCTCCATTCATCATCATCATCTTGATCATCCCATTCAGCCCTCAATTAACTTGAGGAGGTATAAATCTCATCTCCTTATTATTATATGTAAGTATATATTCATGACTTGATACATACATGGGATTCAATTAAAATGGTTAAACATATAAACTTGTTTTCTTAATAATCATGCTTCCGCTTGCTTTAACTTATACAAAATTGATTTTGTGATTATGTTAACATTAAGAACTTGTTAATATGTTGAATTCCATCAACATAGAGATAAAATTCATTCATATGGTGAACACCTGGTAACCAACATTAACAAGATGAATATAAGAATATCCCCTATCATTCCGGGAAATCCTTCAGACATGATATAAACGAATTCGAAGTAATAAAGCATCCGGTACTTTGGATGGGGTTCGTTAGGCCCAATAGATCTATCTTTAGGATTCGCGTCAATTAGTAGATCGGTTTACTAATTCTTAGGTTACCAAGCAAAAGGGGCATATTCGGCTTCGATCATTCACCCATATAATGTAGTTTCAATTACTTGTGTCTATTTCGTAAAACATTTATAAAACTGCATGTATTCTCATCCCAAAATATTAGATTTTAAAAGTGGGACTATAACTCACTTTCACAGATTTTTACTTCGTCGAGAAGTAAGACTTGGCCACTGGTCGATTCACGAACCTATAACAAATATGTACATATATATCAAAGTATGTTCAAAATATATTTACAATATATGAGTATTATCTTGATTTAGAATGATATCTTACTGTAAACAACAAGGATTTCTTGAGGTTAGATGATCACTTTACAAGATTGGAAGTGAGCTAGTAAACTTGGAAGTATTCTTGATTTTATGAAACGAGAACTTGTAGAATTTATGAAGAACACTTAGAAATTGAAGATGGAACTTAAGAGAGATCAATTAGATGAAGAAAATTGAAGAATGAAAGTGTTTGTAGGTGTTTTTGGTCGTTGGTATATGGATTAGATATAAAAGATATGTAATTTTGTTTTCATGTAAATAAGTCATGAATGATTACTAATATTTTTGTAATTTTATGAGATATTTCATGCTAGTTGCCAAATGATGGTTCCCACATATGTTAGGTGACTCACATGGGCTGCTAAGAGCTGATCATTGGAGTGTATATACCAATAGTACATACATTTAGAAGCTGTGTATTGTACGAGTACGAATACGGGTGCATACGAGTAGAATTATTGATGAAACTGAACGAGGATGTAATTGTAAGCATTTTTGTTAAGTAGAAGTATTTTTAATGTCTTGAAGTCTTTCAAAAGTGTATGAATACATATTAAAACACTACATGTATATACATTTTAACTGAGTCGTTAAGTCATCGTTAGTCGTTACATGTAAATGTTGTTTTGAAACCTTTAGGTTAACAAAATGTTGTTAACCCATTGTTTATTATATCTAAAGAGATGTTAAATTATTACATTATCATGATATTATGATATATTAATATATCTTAGTATGATATATATACAGTTAAATGTTGTTACAGCGATAATCGTTACATATATGTCTCGTTTCGAAATTCTTAAGTTAGTAGTCTTGTTTTACATATGTAGTTCATTGTTAATATACATAATGACATGTTTACTTATCATTTATCATGATTAAACATAGTGTAACAATATCTTAATATGATTCATATGTAATTAGTAAGACGTTGTTATAACGATAATCGTTATATATATCGTTTTGAGTTTCTTAATTCAATAAACACAATTTTATGTATATAACTCATTGTTAAAATACCTAATGAGATACTTACTTATCATAATATCATGTTAATTATATATATAATCATATATATGTCATCATATAGTTTTTACAAGTTTTAACGTTCGTGAATCACCGGTCAACTTGGGTGGTCAATTGTCTATATGAAACATATTTCAATTAATCAAGTCTTAACAAGTTTGATTGTTTAACATGTTGGAAACACTTAATCATGTAAATATCAATTTCATTTAATATATATAAACATGGAAAAGTTCGGGTCACTACAGTAATAAGGTTTGCAAGTCCTTATTACGCATACACGCCGTATCGGCTCGTTAGTACAATGACCGCCTCGCTCGATGATATATGCAAACGCAAACATAAACAAAACACAACGCAATCACATATTAATAATATCCACATATTAATATAAACATTAGTCCTCCTACAAACAAGGCACTAACTATAACCCATTCCCGTAATCCTACAAGTCCCGCACAAAATTAAGCACACACAAAAGTCTAAGTCTAGGCACCTATCTCAAGTCACATAAATCCCTTAGACCATGCTCTGATACCACTTGTAACAACCCAACCCGATAAACAAACGATCATGCGAAAATATCAATAAAAAAAATTTCTTTGTGCAGTAAATGGCGCGGCGCGCCATCCCCTTGCGTGGCACGCAAAAGGGGCCTGGCAGCCCGCTGTCCAAAAAGTTCCAAATGCAAAAATGTTTGACCACTTCCCGACGTATTTAGAGAAAACGCTTTTCACAACATATTCATATATGAAAAACTAACACGTTCCATTCATAAAATAAGTTTACGAGGCGGGGCCCACATCGACCCAAATTATCCCTTTAAGTACAAAATACAAGTTTCGACCCCACAATTTTAAACACAAAATAAAAGCCGAGCATGGTGATTGTGGATACGCAACCCAATCCTAATTAATCCAAAAGCAAGCCTTCTAAAGCAACTACGCGAGCCATTAGTTCCCACGCTTACCCGAGCCACCTCATCCAAGAAAATCTATAAAAATGTAAACAACGAGAGGGTAAGCTAATGCTTAGTGAGTGAAAATATACTACATACATATATATGCATAAAATGGACACGCCACATAAATAAACAAATACCGCATACCGGAGCATCCAAGCATAAAGGCAAGCTAATCTAAGCATACCGTATGCTCACTAAGCAACAAGCTAAATATGCATCAACAAACATAAGTTCACCAACGGCGATGTGAACAACGCCAAGAAGCTACACCCGGAGGGTTAGCTACATCACGACAATACAACAATATATATATAACAATATATAAATGAATAAGGTTAACCCCTTAACCCATTACCGAATACCAAACACCACAATGAAGATTGGCCGAACTACACGAGCCTTAGTAAATCCGAAACCATACGAGATTACTATCTTCAACAAGACAACATCGAGGTTGGCCGAACTACACGAGCCTTAGTAATCCGAAACCACACGAGATTACTACCTCAATAAGATGACTGAACTACACGCGTCATCGTGAATCCGAACTACACGCGACTCACTTCTCAACATCAAAACCCTTCGCCATTGGGGTTATATCATCCATATCACAACCACGTGTGATAATGTACACACCAAATGTGTACTTCGCCAAAGGTGATCAACCAAAACGCACAACCGTGCCAATTGGACCTATACACAAGTCCATCAAAACCACCTATATGTGAAGTGAGCTCTATAGCTGAGAATCACTTCACCCGACCCGCACCCATCCTACACATACATATGCACATAGGATATTAACACTCACCTTGAAGTCTTGATGGATGCTAAACCAAAATCCGCAATCGCCAATGGAATATACCTATTCCATTTATCACATAACAAGTAACACAATTAGGGTTGACTTACAAACCAACCCAATTGACACTTAGTGCAATTTCGACCCAAATACACTTCCAAGTACAAACCGCGCCCAAAATTAACCAATAATCACTAACACAAGTGAGAATGGTCCTAATATGCCAATTAAACCCAATCATAGGTGTTAAACACCTATCTTGCCCAAAATGACACTTAAACCCTAATTTTGACCCATAAGGAGTCAACATCGCGCCATTAGCAAGTTTTGACACCAAAACATATTTAACTCGGTTTTATACTTCAACTTAATCCATTTTAAGTTTATAAACCTTATTAAATCGACAATTGGGTCATAATCACCAACAAACCCTAATTTGGACTCTAGTCAAAATTAGTCAACCACAAGAACCCTAATGGTCTCCAAAACATCAATAATCACTAATACTAGTGATTATACACCATTTACAAGTCTTAAACATGGTTAAATCATTAACCAACCCAAAACCCGCCAAATATCAAAATAGCAAGTTTCCATAAACCCTCTTCATTAACTAAATGGGTTTTACAACTAGCAAATCTCAAACCCTAACTTGAATATCAAATCTAATAAATGAAATTCGGAGTTTGAACTTACCAATACCTCCAAAATAATGCCGTTGACGAGATGAACAACTTTAATACTTGAGGTTTGACCCGAAACACTCTTCTTCTTCTCTAATTGGAGCTCTCTCTCTCTCTCTCTCTCTCTCACTAAAATGGGTTTCTCCCTCTAGGGTTTGATGAAAGTGTTTGTGTGGGTGAAATGAGGATACGAATGATCAATGGATCAGTTTTGATGACCCCAAACCGACCCCAAGTGAAAAGACCAAAGTACCCCTCATTTAAACACTTTAAAAATGCTGAAAATTGCATCAGACGCATTCGGAGCACCGCTCCATAAGGTGGAGCGCCGCTCCAACCTTCAAGTCAGTTTTCAGTAACCTATTTTGGCCATAACTTTTTGACTGTAGCTCCGTTTTTGATGAATCAAATATCGTTGAAAACGTAATAAGATTTTCTTTCAATGGTAAGGCTTTGAAACATCAACACAAACTTTATTTGAGGTTAAAAAGATACGTACACACCTTGTCACTTCAGACAACGTCCAGTCTCCTTCGACGTTCGAGCAAGCAACACGTACATGCTTCGTACACTTCATACACGCATCGTACACCATAAATACATTATGTACAATAAATATTTGGGTCTTACAATAAGGTTGAAGTTAATGGCATCATTGATGAGTTCTATCTTTGTTTTGATTATGATTTGGTTAATCTTACTCTCGATGAGAAGAGTTGGATTGTTGATAGTGGTGCTACATGTCATGTTGCAACATGTAGAGACCACTACTTATCTTACACTCCAGGTGACTATAGATATGCTACGATGAGTAATTCTGGGTTATCAAAGATCGTTGGTATTGAAGATGTTTGTTTGAAATTTGACACGATGATGGAGTTAGTTTTGCATAATGTAAAACATGTTTCGGATATGAGGCTTAATGTTATTTCAACAGGCATTCTTGACCATGATGGTTACAATAACAGTTTTGGTAATGGTATTTGAAAACTAACTCTTGGTTCTATGATAGTGAAAAGAGGCAATAAAGACTCAATATTATACATTACACGTCCGAAGATCCTTCAAAACATTGTTAACGCACTGGAAAATGTTGACTCTACTGAGTTGTGGCATAAAAGACTAGGCCACATGAGTGAGAAGGGGATGTCTATCTTGTTTAAGAAGAATGTGTTGACAGGTGTTAGTGATATAAATTTGAGTAAGTGTTCTCACTATCCGGCGGGAAAACATACTAGAGTTGTGTTTGAGAGTCATTCTCCTATTCGAATGCAGAGCGTACTTAACCTAGTGCATTCGGATGTTTGTGGGCCTATGAATACTATGACACTTAGTGGATGTTCTTATTTTGTTACATTCATCAATGATCATTACAAAAAGGCCTGGGTTTACACCTTTCAAGTATATTTGAGAAGTTCCAGGAATTTCATGCCCTAGTTAAAAGACAAATGGGGAAGAAGCTCAAGTGTATTCGGAATGATAATGGTGGTGAATACATTAGGAGATTTGATGCTTTTGTAAGGAGAATGTATACGACAGCATAAGACTCCTTGAAAGACACCTTAGTTGAATGGTTTAGCAGAGACAATGAATAGAACTTTGGTTGAGAGAGACAGATGTTTGCTTTCACATGCAGGGTTGCCTGGTTCTTTTGGGGTGAGGCTTTGAATACGACGGTTCAAATTATTAATATAGTCTCATGCATTCCATTGCATTTTGATGTTCCTACCGAGTTTGGAGTGGCAAAGATGTTTCTTACCGTCATTTACGAGTCTTTTGATGTAAGACATTTTTTCATGTTCCTAAAGATAAGAGGTCAAAGCTTGATATGAAGACTAAGCCATGTGTTTTCCTCGGCTACGGTGAAGATGATTTTGGGTACATGTTGTATGATCCAGTTCCGAAGAAACTTGTACGAATTCGGGATGTTATGTTTTCAGAAGATCAGATGTTAAAAGATGTTGAGAAGACGGAGTCAGTTCCTCAATATAGTGTCGATCTTGCTGATTTAGATCTAG
This sequence comes from Rutidosis leptorrhynchoides, assembly GCF_046630445.1. Classification (NCBI taxonomy): domain Eukaryota; kingdom Viridiplantae; phylum Streptophyta; class Magnoliopsida; order Asterales; family Asteraceae; genus Rutidosis; species Rutidosis leptorrhynchoides. The sequence goes on from NC_092333.1 coordinate 136,028,182, forward strand.
TTACTCCACAACATGTTGATTCACATGTTGGATATTATGTTCATGATAATGAATATGGTATTGATGATATTGATGCTTCGGAGTAGGCAGAGATTCCAGTACAACATATCCCCCCATTTGTTCCACTTAGGTGGTCTAACAGAGACCGTCATCCTATTGTTAGAAATTCTATTAATGAGTATTTATTACTCACTGATGGGAGAGAGTCTGAGTGATGCGGAAGCTATGAAATATGAGCATAATAAAGAGTGGGTTAAAGCCATGCAATACGGGTTGAATTCCTTACAAGAGAACAATACTTATGAGCTGGTGAATTTACCTAAAGGCAAGAGAACGTTAAGAAACAAGTGGACTTTTAAACTAAAGTCAGAAGAGCATATTTCCCAACCAAGGTACAAAGCTAGGTTAGTTGTCAAATGATTTAGCCAGAAAAAAGGCTATTGATTTTGATGAGATTTTCTCACCGGTCGTGAAGATTAGATCTATCCGATTGATTCTTGGGTTAGCTGCTAGTCTTGATCCTAAGATTGAACAAATGGATGTAAAGACTGCTTTCCTTCACGGTGATTTGGATAAGGAAATCTACATGGTGCAACCTGAAGCGTTTTGGTTAAGGGCAAAGAAGATTATGTTTGTAAACTTCAGAAAAGTTTATATCAGTTGGAGCAAGCACCGAGATAGTGGTATAAGAAGTTTGAGTTGGTTCTAGGAAAGCAAGGCTACCGAAAGACAACTTCTAATCATTGTGTTTTCTTTCAGAGGTTTAGTGATGATGATTTCATCATATTGTTGTTATAAGATTTGGTGAGCCCAAAACAAGAAACTAATCACCCTAGTTATCACATACTGAGCAACAAACAGATAATTAACAAGAAACACACGAATATAATGATAAAGTAAAGTGCAAGAAATGTAAAGAATCAAGGAATTTAACGTGGTTATTTACAATCATTTAATCTAACGATTGGTTTAGTCCACGGCCAAATAGAGAGAGTTTTCTTATTGATATTTCATAGGTGCTCACAAATACAATGAGAAGCGGGTTACAATTTATAGGACAAAACGAATTCTTTCCTAAACCAAACAACTTGCTGAGCATGAACTGTGACAACCCAGAAATTTTTGACCAAATTTAAACTTTATCTTTATATTATTCCGACACGATAAGCAAAGTTTGTTAAGTTAAATCTCAAGAATTTTAAACTGTATTCATACATTCAGTTAACCTTGACCGGATTTTGACGATTCACGAACCATTATTTAATTGGAAATGAATATGTATATATATGTATATGTATATATTATAACTTGAGAATATTAACAAAGTATTAAACGTAGAATACTTTACATGAACGTACTTGTTTCAATATATTTATCCATGGAATTAGTAGATAATATCAAATGATTGATTTATCAGATACATTGTATGATTATGAGTCTTTGTTGTGAGGTCCACGTTGATTTGAGGAATCGTTCATTTTTAACGATATTCGGAATAATTGGTAAAGTGATCTACATATGAAAACAAATTGTCATTAACGAGAACTAAACAAAAGTTAGTGGAGATTCCTGCTTAACTTTCAATGCATGCTTTACAATGATATTATTGAAAAAGTTTATGATATAGGTGGAACCTTTTAAAGAATGAATTTGAATATATACAATAAGTCAGAATGTTAATTGTTAGAACTATATATATACATAACTTGCATCGTGTATTTAAAACGTGTTTATATATATTAAATTAGTTAAGTAAATGATAGTAAGACTCGCTTAAGTGATTCGATTAATATGTAGATAGGATAACTAGTACGTTTAAGAAGTTAAAATAAACGCTAGTACATAAATGAACTATACTTAGTTAAGTTTTAAAATGAAAACGTTATATGATATAATAATTTCTATTATGAAAACGTTATGTGACATAACCATTGTTAAATATTTAAATGGTTTTAAATTATATAATGGTCTTTAAAATACATTTAGTTTTGAAAATTATATATATTATATTATTAAATAAATATTTCAAATTTATATTTCGAAATGAAAGTATATATATATATATATATATATATATATATATATATATATATATATATATATATATTACAACGTAATAAGATTTAATACTAATTTTATTTATAAAACGTTTAATTTAAAATAATACTATTATATATATATATATATATATATATATATATATATATATATATATATATATATATATATATATATATATATATAACGAGACGATAATTTACAGAAGCAAATGACCAAAACACTCAAAAGATTAAGTTACACTTTGAGTGGGTTAGTTTTTCATTAATTTAAGTCTAATTATTAATAAAGGTACACGTCGAGTAACGTAAAGTGTGAGTTTTCTCAGCGTACGAAAGGATGTTCGAAAAACCGGAATCGAGACTTAAACCGACTTCCAACGTACAAGTCATCGGAACAAATTTTGTATTTTAACTATGCACTAGAATATAATATAATATATATATATATAATTATTTAAATTAATATATTTATATATAATATTAATAAAACTGTCGGCAGATGAAATCAAAAATGTTTGGGGGCTGGACAGTTAGCCCATGCGATCGCATGAGATATAGCCTACACAGCCATGCGATCGCATGGCAGTCAGGATCAGCAAACATTATAAAAGCTCAATCAGTTTGGCCAAATGCATTCATCAATCTATCTCGCCATCTCTCAACTCTCTTTATATATTATTATTATTATTATTATTATTATTATTATTATTATTATTATTATTATTATTATTAAGATTAATATTATTATTAATCGTAATATTATTATTAATCGTATTATTATTATTATTATATTATGTATTACATAAAATACTACGACGAGGTTTTGCCCAAGTATTTACAAAACAGGTTTTTCGAGCGAGATAGAGTTAAGGAAATTATGGGTTATAACTATGGAGGTTATGGGTATGGTTCGGGGGTATCGCTCGTGAGGTCAACCTAGTGTTTATCATCTCCGTTGCGTCAACGCACTTTCCTGCAATATTGAATCTCAATATTGATACGTGAGCACTCATAACTTAACTTTTATATATTATTAGTGTATCCCTGACTAGTGCTTGAGTATATTTGATTATGCATGCTTGTACATTTAATATTGTGGTTAGATAGTTTATGATGAATCCTGAATTTAATACATATGCTACTAGGATAAGGTATATAATATGCATGTCGTTGGAAAGCTAAAGAAAAACTAATAACTTTTCATTTAGAAAGCGTATGATTTCGATGAACGGTTTAAAAGATATAGTCAATTGAATTGTTTATAATTTTAAGTATTATTGTTAAAATGATTATCGTTATCGTTATCGTTATCGTCGTTATTACCGTCATTATTATTATTATCTAATAATCAATATTATTATTATTATTATTATTATTATTATTATTATTATTATTATTATTATTATTATTATTATTATTATTATTATTATTATTATCCAATTATTATTATTATTATTATTATTATTATTATTATTAAAATAATTAATATTTTTATCAAAACTATCATTTTATTATTCTTATCGTTATTATTATTATTAAAAGTATCATTAATATTAAAACTATCATTTTTATTAAAATTATGATTTTAATAGAAATATCATTGTTATTATTAAATATTATTATTATTATTATTATTATTATTATTAAAATTTATCATTTTGAATAGAATTATTATTACAAAATATTATTATTATTTCAGTTAATAATAAAAAGTATCGTTATTATTAAAATTATCATGATTAGAATGATCATTTTATTATAATTAATAATTAATATCATCATTAGTAAATATAGATATTGTTATTATTATTATTAGTAGAATAATAATAATTATTATTATTATTACAAAATAATACAACTTTTACTCATTATTATTATTATCAATATTATTTTATCGAATAAATATGTGATACAAAGATATTTTTACCACACGTAATATAATTACATTAATAATACATACCACTATATTTTTATGATATTAAGTGAACTTAATAAATTTTATTACTTGAGATATAAAAAAAAATATATTTTTATCATATATAAATTTTAATATAAATTTTATTAATAAATGACTTGTATTAATTACTCTAATAAAATCTGATAAATATATGTAAATACATATAACGACTATATTTAAATTATATAATAAACATGTATAGATTTTGGAAGCCATTTTGGGTCAAATTGACTTTTGTTGACTTTTGCATGATAATCTCGAGCATTAGGATTGTGATACACTATGACTTGACCTTAATTGTTAGACAGATATTGATCATTATATAAATATATATATATATATATATATATATATATATATATATATATACTTAATATAGGTTCGTGAATCCGAGGCCAACCATGCACTTGTTCAGTGCCGTCATATTCATTATTGCTACGAATTACTGTATTGTGAGTTTCATTACTCCCTTTTTATATATATATTTTTGGGACTGAGAATACATGCGCTGCTTTTATAAATATTTTACGAAATAGACACGAATACTTGAAACTACATTCTATGGTTGAATTATTATACTGGATATCACCCTTTTAGCTTGGTAGCCTAAGAATTTGGGAACAGACCCCCAAATTGAAGCAAATCCTAAAGATAGATCTATGGACTTTGACACATCCCATCCGGGTTACGGATGCTTTAGTACTTCGATTTTATATACAGATGAGTGTACCTGTATATTGGGGATATTTTAAGATGCATTTGTTAATGTCAGTTACCAGGTGTTCACCATATGAATAATTTTTAATTCGCAGGTTATGCGTACTATTTTGTACTCGGGTTACGTGTACAATTATATATCTGAAATCTTGTGGTCTATTAAAATGATGGAAATGAATGTTTATGATAACTAATGAACTCACCAATCTTTTAGTTGACACTTGAAAACATGTTTATTCTCAGGTTTGAAAGAAATCTCCCGCTGTGCATTTGCTCATTTTAGAGATATTACCGGGAGTCATTCATGGCATATTTCAAAAGACGTTGCATTCAAGTCGTTGAGTTCAATAAGATTATTATTAAGTCATTTATAGTTTGGATATATTATGGAATGGTATGCATGCCTGTCAACTTTTGAGGATATGAAAGTTTATCTTTTAAAAACGAATGCAATGTTTGTAAAATGTATCATTTAGAGGTTAATACCTCGCAATGAAATCAACTATTGTAATTCGTTTATAATTGATATGAACGGGTTGTTAAATGAACAACCTCGCGTTTCGCGAGGCCTTCCTAAATGCGAAATTCATCTTCCAAACGCGAGATTTTCTGTTTCCACAAAAGTTTGCTCGTACCAACATTTTCACGTTTTGGTCCACCATCTCGCGTTTCACGAGATCAGTTGCTTCAATAGCTGTTTTTTGTTTTCCTTCGTTTAACATCTTCAAACCCAACAAATCTCCCACTTTGAAGATTTTAAAAGAACCCTAACCATATTACCGTTTTGACTTCAATGAACATACTCGTATATACCGTCAAGAAAGCTTCTTGGGACACACACATTCTAACCATCAAGCTAACAGCTTTCGACATAGAGCACTTCAACTTCTCTTTTCCAAACTTAATCAACAAATCTCAAATTGTATACTTATACTTTAATCATCTCCCCACATTAACAAATAGATTACCTAACCATAACTCCTTCTAAAAACCGGATAAACAACCCGAGACACGCCGCACTTCCATGCCACGGGAAGGAAGACTTTCGACACCTTAAACTGAGCTACAATCTAGTCTCCATTACTCGCATGGGACCAATGCAACTCTCCCTGTTTATGAAAATCATCTCACTAAACAGTGAGATACCGGGTCGGAGTTCGACCCGACTCTATCAAACCCATCACCCAAGTGACCAATCCGTACAAAATACCATTTACTCGGTCTATCTTTACAACAAATAATTGACAAGCTGGTAGTCAAACATGTGGATACTACCATCAAGGTACTCGTGAGAGAACACCACCACATCCTTGATCTTCCACTTTACCACTTCCCCTTTCACCGATGGAACATTGACCACATACGTGCGCACGAATTTAGACAGACCCATTTCTTCAACCTGAGTCAACCCCCACAGTACGGATTTCGTAATACCGGTGACTCTCACAAAAATTCATGTTCATCTTCTTCGGTCATTTACAATATAGTTGCCTTTAGAGATGACCTAATCCAAGTCTTGAAATCTCTAATGCTTCTAAATTGACTAATTTATTTAATATCTTGTGTTCCTACTAAAACCCGATTACCTACTAGTTTCAATTCTCCTCGAGCTCCCACTCGACCAAGATTCCTCTACAAAATCAGAATGTTCAAGCAAGGTAGGATTTTGAGCACCTAACCTTCCACCTAGTCGTTCCTCAATAGGAATCTCAACCATATACATGGTCCCCCTTTTAAATCCGCAAACAATGGTCTGATCGCCTCTAGAAAATATGCACTTTTGATCTCTAAACAGAACATGACACATTCCATCTTCCAAGTGCCCAATCGAGATTAATCTTTTCGTGAACTTAGGACTGATCCTCACGCTCCTCAAGATCCAAACATAATCTAAGTGTTTTATAGCAAGATCACCAATACCTGTGATATGAAGCAATTTCCCGTCTGCAATTCAAACTCTGCCTGAATACCATCTGAAATTAAACATCTCGTTTATGTACGAGGATGCATGATACGAGGCAACTAATTCTAAAACCCAACATTGGTCAAGAAACTCCTCATAGCATATCAAATCATCTTCAACTACCCCCGCTGTGTTCTTACCCACCTTCAAAACCGGCACTACAATTTAAAGTGGCCGACTTGCTGATAATTCCAACAAACAACGTTTGTTTCTTGTGATGGATCACTCTTAGATCTTGTCTTGCTTCTACTTTTATCCCTACCTCTGCATATTGCACTTAAAAGAGAACCCTAATTTCCAGTCAAATCTTTCCTCTTGATTCCTTCACTGAAAATTAAATCCCAGATCCATTTGAAGGTCAACTTAGTAGTTCTGGATGAACCACTAACTGCTGTAACCGTGTCAAACCAACTCTCAGGTAAAGATGACAAAGAAACGTAGATTTAAGCTCATCGTAAAACTTAAGATCAGCTAATTTTAGACGATTCAAAATCAAATTGAACAAATTCAAATGATCTGCTGCAGAAGACCCTTATTTCATCTTTGCATTAATTAGCTACCTGATTAAGAATACTTTATTTAAAACTGAGCGTCTCTCGTGCATGTTGGCTAGAGAAGACAACACACCTTTAGTCATGGTTTCACCCACGATGTTGTAGGCGACATTCTTGGCCAGAGAAAGCCGAACTACAACAAGTGCTTTCCTATCCAATAAATCCCAATCCTCCTGCTTCATCTCTTCTGGTTTAATACCAGTGATCGACTGATATAGACCCTTTTGATAAGGTACATCTTCAATTTGCATCTTCCATAAGTCAAAGATTTACCCGTCAAACTTATCTATCTTAAGCGTGTTATTATCTGCCATTGATCCCGCACAAAACTGAGCCTAAGCTCTGATACCACTTGTTAGGAGATTTGTTGAGCCCTAAACAAGAAACTGATAACTCTAGTTATCACCCATTGACCAACAAACAGATAATTAACAATAAATACACGAAGATAATGATGAAGTAAAGTGCAAGAAATGTAAAGAACAAAGGAATTTAATGTGGTTATGTCTAATCATTTAATGATTGGTTTAGTCCACGGCCAAACAGGGAGAGTTTTCTTATTGTTTTTTCGTAAGTGCTTACAGATATAATGAGAATATAGTTCCAATTTATTAGACAAATACGAATTCTTTCCTAAACCGAAAAACTTGTTGAGCACGAACCACCTCGCGTTTCATGAGCTACACCTCACGCTTCGCGAGGCCTTCCTAAATGCAAAATTCATCTTCCAACGGCGAGATTTCCAGTTTCCACAAATGTTCGCTCATGATAACATTTTCGCTTTTTGGTCCACCAACCCGCATTTCGCGAGATTAGTTGCTTCATCAACTATTTTTTGTTTTCCTTCATTTAACATCTTCAAACCTAACAATTGTTGCTATACGCTGATGATATGCTGATCATTGGCAACAATATTGAATTGCGCAGTTGAAGGCGAGAATTGAGCAAGTCTTATGATATGAAAGACTTTGGGTCAGCAAAACAAGTTCTTAGCATTCAGATTTCTATAGATAAAGCAGCCATACGTTATATATATCCAAGAGCAATACATATAAAAGGTGCTTAGCATATTCAACATGGAGAAATCTAAATTGATTAGTTCTCCTCTTACTACCAAATTTATGCTAACCGATAGAGATTTCCCTTCTTCAAAGGAGGATGTCAAAGAGACTTGGCCTTATATGCCTAGGGCATCATTTAAAAGCAAGTGTGAGGCCATTTTACTTACAAGAGAGATGAGAGTTTAAGAAAAAGAATGAAAATCTCAATTCCCGTCTACACTTACAACAGTTCAGAAAAGAGACGATCTCCAGAGATTTAACTGTTGAATCTTCACCATTTTTGGATAACGTGTTTGTGACATCTGGGCCAAGGTTTTCAACCGTTGAATTTTTCTACGGAGGTCTGTAGCTTGAGTTAGAGCTGCTGGAACATAAGCATTTTTTTTGGTTGTTGTTATCCTCTTTTATCTTTAGGTTGTTTCATATACTTGTTTATTATTGTAATTCAAGAGTATGATGATGTTGTATGCCTCTATTTAATCTAGAGAAGGCCTATTGTATTGCTCTCTTATTGGTGATAGTGAATGTTAAGTAGCCTACGTGTAACTTGGTCATCCCTCGCGATTTTGAGAGGTTTTCCACGAAAAAAGTCTCGTGTATTTGCGTGTGCTTATTATTCTTTAGGTTGCTGATTTGGGGACTGATTTGTGGTGATTTTGGTGTACCTTATTTGTGAGCATCCTGATTGGTTCATACGGGTCAAAAAAGTATGTTAAACGATGTTTATTTCTGCTTTGTAGATTGTCCATTGTGACTTATTTTCCATCATAAACTATTGTGTAGTTGACTAGAGCTTCCCTTGATCAATACCCATCGTTTAACACTCAAAATGATCTTGGTAACATTTAGTAGATTTTGAAAATGAAAATATAAATATTAAATAATATTTACTAGTACTATGCAGTATGTAATTTATTGAGTTTATCTGTATAAATTGTTTAAAACTTGATTGTGCTCACAATCATGCGGTTCTCAAAGTTCACATAATTTTGTTGGTTATATTTGATACTGTTTATCCATTTGGATATTCTAAACCATTCGAGGACGTCGAATTTTGGGGCGTGTAAACTACAATGTGTAGGATTAATGTGCAAGGTACAACATATAACTATATGGCTAACCTCATTTGAGCCTTCGGGGTCACACACATATACACCGAGACGTCAAATAAAATATATATATGATGTATATATATTACTCAAGTAACAAAATAGTAAATCGAAATTAATTCATTTACTATTTACATGAAAGCGACATGATAGAAATTATTAATTATAACTTACATAATATACCCTAAAGTATTTGAGAAATACAACTTTATGATATATATTTGGTCTAATTTGGATTCACGGGTTAATTCATAAAGGTTCACGGGTGTTTTGAAAAAAATATCTATATATATTTGGTGCAAGAAATATTAAAACATCTCTCATTCTTTCGGTGAACTAAACAAAAACACATATTACATATTTTGGTTTCATAATATTAACCAAAGGTTGATTAATATTACTTGGATTTGGACTAGCATCCATTAACGGTCGTTTGAAGTGTAGTGTGGACTATCCAAAGAGACGGTCATACTTTTGATCATAAGTTTCTCTCCGTCTCATCAATTTCTCCAAGAAAGGTATATCGTTAACTCCTCTTTTGTTTTATATTCATGATAATTATTATGGTGTAACTGGATCATTGGGAAACATTAATCGTGTGCATGTTTCATTAAATAAGTGAATATTTAATCTTGTAAAATTTTGTTCATAAAGTAATAAAAGATTATTATTTTAGCTATCCGCTGCGTTAATCTGAATTGTTAAAAGTACACATGATTTTCCATCAGTGGTATCAGAGTCGCTTTTACACCATCTTAATTGTCGTGTGACTATTCTTTAGATTTAGCTTTGTGGTATATTGGTGAAAGTCGAAGCCTTTTTGGTTTTTAAAGTCAACTCGGTTGATCTAGACTTAACCTCATGACGCACAAATATGATTGAAAGAATATCACTATTTTAAATTGTAGATTTAATTGTTATGGCTTGAATATTTATTATAATTGTTGATTTTTTATTCCATGGTTATACACATGCATTGTAACCTTGGACAAGCCATATTTAAGTTTTAATAATTTAGTTATTAAAATTGTGATTGCACACATAGCTCATAATGCCCCGACCTATGTATGATTGTTGTGATTGTTGATTACGGAAATATTATGTCATGATGATTATTTGTATTATTAGAAATGCCATTTTGAACCCAAAGTTGTATTATATTTATTTTTTATTTTCATAGTATTGTATTTACGTTTATTTCAATTTGTAAAAGTACTAGTTTAGTTGTATTTTTAAATTTAAATAAATGTAACAAGATGAAGATTGAAGATAAAACACAACATGCTTTTGGCTTAGAAGATGGCGAACATGTCAAGTTGACAACGATGGCGTTTGTCAAGTTTTATCTTGATTCTTGAATTAACTGGGAGCTACGATATTACCCTTAGTTTGACCTCTTGATCCCATCGGCTCATAGGATCAAGCATAGGATTTTTGGGCTACGCTATGTGTGTGTGATGCATGGTATGGTTGTGTTTTATTTTTACGCATTTATATTTAATTGTTGATTATAATATATGCTAAATGTTTTTGACGAAAACATCAAATAAAACTAGTAACGAGTTTCAAAGGTTAAAATTGATGATTTAAAAAAAAAAATTTAAACTCTAATGAGTTTAAAGTTAAATATTTTTTTTTTTTGAAACTCAAATAATATATATATGAGCGACATCTTTTAAAACTGTTTTAAAACGATACACGTTTGTGTATTTGTTACTTTTATATATAAAATAAAATAACAAACTAGACGCATAAACACGATCGTCATATATAAAACTGGTTAAAATGATTTTTAACAAATAGTGTAGCGAATCTTGTGTGCATGCATTATTCGTTAACACAAACTTTTTAAAAAAAATACCCGTCAAATTTAAGTCATGCCATCCAATGAGCTTGCAAACACTCCTCGTTATTTTTTGTTTACGGTGAGACCTAATCGAATTATAGCCACGAGGTAGATTTTCAGTTACGAGTGAGACTAGGCTGAATTTCCACTGTTTCCAAATTGGACGACTTAATCGTATTCACGGTGAGACCTGAGTTCGAGGCAAGGATGGGACAAACATGCCAATAGATAATAGTGGTTTGTTAGACTACGCATATCTCAAGGTCCCATAAAGATCTAAGAGTTGCACCTGTGATGCAATTGGTACTCGCTACCTACCAGTAGACTCTATAGCAGCTAGCTAATCAACAGATGTGGTTATGAAACCTCTATGTGGATCTTAGGCTTTCGTAAATTAATTTTTTTTGAATATATTAAAACTTGGGTAATTAATTTATTAAAGTATTATATCAAAAATACTAAAATTGAACCTTGTTCTTTTGTAGATGTCAAACAATCAAAACGTAAACCAAAACACCCTCCGTTCTTTGTTGGAGAAGGAGAAACTCAATGGTTCAAACTTCCTCGATTGGTACCGCAACCTGAGAATTGTTCTCAAATATGAAGGAAAGTTGAACAAAATTGAAGAACCCTTACCCGAAGCTCCTCCTGAGACCGCTACTGCTGCTCAAAAGAATGCTTATAAGAAGTTGTTTGATGAGCAAGAGAAGATAGCTTTAATCATGCTTGCTAGTATGACTTCTGACCTCCAAAAGGAAATGGAAGATCGTACAGCATACGATATGATGACTGAGCTGAAAAATATATTTTAGAAACAGGCTAGTCAAGAGTTATATGAAACTTATATGCTTCTTCAAACATGCAATATGGAGGAGGGTCAATCAGTGAGCTCCCATGTCTTAAAAATGAAAAGTTACATTGACCGATTAGAAAAACTTGGAACTACCTTGCCGCCTAACTTGGCTGTGAACACAGTTTTGGTTTCACTACCAAAATCGTATCACCAATTTGTGATGAATTACAATATGCAAGGTTGGGAGAAATCTCTGGCAGAGGTGCATTCGATGCTCAAAACTGCTAAACAGGATATTCCATATAAGGTTTCCAATCTAGGTCTCCTGATGATTAGGGATGGTAAGGTGAAAAAGAATAAGCCGAAAACTTGGGGAAAAGGAAAAGGCAAGTCAATTGCTAAGAAAAAGATTCCACCACCTCCCAAGAAAGAAAACCCAGCGAAAGACGCCGAATGTTTCCACTGTGGAAAAGTTGGCCACTGGAGGAGGAACTGCCCTTCCTACCTATCTAAGTTGAGAAAAGGCAAAACTGGCCAGACCAGTAAATCAGGTATATTTCATATACAGTTATATACTTTTTCTAGTGATTCCTGGATTTTTGATACTGGTTGTGGTACTCACATCTGTAACAACATGCAGGAAATGAGAAGAAGTAAGAGACTGAAGAACAACACACTAGACTTAAGAGTGGGCAATGGGGCTCGAGCTGCTGTCGAAGCTATTGGCACCTATGAGCTTACTCTACCTAGTGGTCTTATTGTTTTGTTGGAACAATGTCATTATGCTCCTAGTATTACGAGCAATGTAATTTCAATTTCTCTTTTTGAAAAATGTTGGTTTTGAACTTACATTTACGCACTTTGGTATTTCAGTCTCTAAGAATAATGTATTTTATTTTAATGCTATTCCACGTGATGGTATTTTTGAAATTGATATGCATGGTGTGATTTCAAATAATAATTCTGTATATACATGTACTGCCAAACGAGTCAAGCAAGACTTGAATAATACCTATCTATGGCATTGTCGTCTTGGTCATATAAACAAAAACGCATTTCAAAACTCCAATCTGATGGGCTTTTGGAATCAACTGGCTCTGAGTCATTTGATGTATGCGAGTCATGTTTATGTGGAAAGATGACAAAGACTCCTTTCTCCGGTTTAGGTAAAAGAGCTAAAGATCTTTTAGGACTAATACATACTGATGTATGTGGCCCTTTTAGAACTATGTCTAGACATGGTGAATCATATTTAGTTACATTTACTGATGATTATAGTAGATATGGTTATGTTTACTTGCTGAAACATAAACATGAAGTTTTTGAAACATTCAAAATCTTCCAAAATGGAGTAGAGAATCAACTTGGAAAGACCATTAAAGCCCTTCGCTCTGATCAGGGAGGGGAATATATGAGTCAAGAGTTTTTGGACCACCTGAAGAATTTTGGGATTGTCTCACAGTTCACTCCACCTTACACACCACAACACAATGGTGTGTCGGAACGAAGGAATCGAACTTTACTTGATATGGTTCGATCTATGATGAGTCTAACTACTCTACCAATGTCTTTTTGGGGTTATGCATTAGAGTCTGCTGCATGCATACTCAATATGGTTCCAACCAAAAAGGTAGAAAAAACACCATATGAGTTATAGTATGGAAAGAGTCCTAAGTTGTCTTATTTGAAAGTCTGGGGTTGTGAAGCGTATGTGAAACGTGACACTTCAAACAAGTTAGAACCCAGAGGTATCAAATGTCACTTTGTGGGATACCCAAAGGAAACAATGGGTTACTATTTTTACTACCAAGCTGAAAATAAAGTGTTTACTGCTCGGTTTGCTGAATTCTTTGAAAGAGATCTTCTCTTACAAGAAGTTAGTGGGAGTAAAGTAAATCTTGAGGAAATTCAAGAATCACAAAGTAACACACCTTCTGAAGGCACTAGCCAACCGCACGTTGAAGCTGAACACACTGTTGGTGAGCCAGAACGTGTTGCACCTATACTTCGTAGATCTAGTAGAACTCCTCATCAACCTGAGAGGTTAAATCTTCTGATTAATTCAGATGAACCTCATCTAGGGGATTATGATGAACCCTCTAGCTACGGTGAAGCCATGTCAGATCCAGAATCTAACAAATGACGAGATGCTATGAAGGCAGAGATGCAGTCCATGAAAGATAATCAAGTATGGGACTTGATTGATCTTCCACCCAATTGCAAGACAGTGGGCAGTAAATGGGTCTTCAAGAAGAAGGCTGACATGGATGGTAATGTAAATACTTTTAAGGCTCGGTTGGTGGCAAAAGGTTATACTCAAACTCAAGGAATTGATTATGAGGAAACTTTTTCACCAGTCGCGAGCATTAAATCAATTAGGATACTTATTGCCATAACTACTTTTCATGATTATGAAATATGGCAAATGAATGTCAAAACCGCTTTCCTAAATGGCGACTAAGCGAGAACGTATATATGGTTCAGCCGAAAGGGTTTGTGAATCCTAAGCATCCTACTAAAGTATACAAGCTTCTAAAATCCATTTATGGATTAAAGCAAGCATCCAAGAGCTGAAATCTTAAGTTTGATTAAAAAATTAAAGAGTTTGATTTTTCTCAAAACCAAGATGAGCCCTGTGTTTACATTAGAGCTAGTGGGAGCAAAGCTTCTTGATCTTGTATGTTGATGACATACTACTTATTAGAAATGACATTCCAACTTTGCAAGATGTCAAATCTTGGCTTGAAAAATATTTTGCCATGAAAGATCTTGGAGAAGCTAAGTATATTCTTGGAATCAGGATCTATAGAAATAGATCCAAAAGGCTTATTGGTTTGAGTCAAAGTACATACATTGACAAAATCTTGCGAAGATTTAACATACAAAACTCCAAGCGCAAAGCATTGCCCATGCAAAAGGGCATAACCTTGAGCAAGTCTCAAAGTCCTATCACACCTGATGAGATAATACGAATGAATTATGTTCCGTATGCTTCGGCTATAGGATCCATTATGTATGTCATGTTATGTACCAGACCTGATGTCTCGTTAGCTTTGAGTTTGACGAGTCGTTATCAACAGAATCCAGGTGAAGAACATTGGATTGCTGTTAAAAGCATTCTTAAATATTTGCGGAGAACTAAAGATATGTTCTTGGTTTACGGTGGTTTGGAAGAAGAGTTGAGTATTAGATGTTATACAGATGCTAGTTTCCAAACTGATCGAGATGATTCTCGATCCCAGTCAGGGTATGTCTTTGTCATGAATGGCGGGGCAGTTGATTGGAGAAGCTCAAAGCAGAGCACAGTTGCACAGTCTACAACGGAAGCAGAATACATTGCTGCCTCAGAAGCTGCTCAAGAAGCTATCTGGATTAGGAAGTTTATTGCTGAACTCGGAGTAGTTCCCAGCATTGAATCCTCTATGAAAATGTACTTTGATAATTCAAGTGCTATTATACTTGCGAAAGAATCACGTGTACGTAAAGGTAGCAGACACATTCTTCGAAAGTTTGACTACATTCAAGAAGTCGTTGAGAGGAATGATATTAGTATTCTTGAGGTTCATACAGATGATAATGTGACTGACCCGTTCATGAAGCCCATGACACATAACAAGCATGATGATCATGCTAGTAGTATTGGACTTCGTTATGCTGCTGATATTTTTAATTTGTAATTTAGTATTTGGATATTTTTAGAACATTAAACAGTTTTATCATAATGAATTGATATATTGATGGTATGATCATTTTCATATATATCACTGTGTTCTATATTAGCATGTTTAATCCATGAGTAATTGTTGATTTTTCAAAATCTCCATAATCAATCATGTTATGGGAATAACATGAATTAAGATTAATATGAAGTTTTGGTTATATTTATTGATGATAAATAGTTAACTTGTAGAGACCAAAATTCATATGTATTCATTGATGATGAATGTTGGAATGACCCATCCGAGATGTCACTACATGGATCATTGTCAGTATTGAATCTTTTAGTGATTATGTCTTTATGTCCTTGGACTTGAGATGCACGTCAGTTTTGATGTGTGAAACATTGTACTTTGATATGGTTAAACGCTATCCTGAATAAGGCTGTTATAAAGGCCATTATTGAGTATATTGTAAAGCTCGTGATAGACACGTGTATGCAATATAGGATTTGTTCCTCTAAAATGTTTGGAGTTAGATACTTTTTGAGCTCCTCGATGAATGAATAAGATATTTGTGTGGCCGCACCCAGATGTAATTAAGATGATACTTAATTAATTTGGTGATCTAATTCAGTTCTAGGATCGAGAAACAAAATTGTTAAACAAATGAGAATGACCGATGATCCATATCTCAAGTTTAACTAAAGTATCTGAAACAAAAGGACGAATGACATTTAAAACTTATCATAAACAGTTTCGAGAAACTACCCTCACATGAATTTGGGGACAATGACGTGTTGTTAGACGCTTACCATTGTTTGTATAGTTACTTGATGTTATGCCATGCACAAGTGGGAGTATGTAGGATTAATGTGCAAGGTACAACATATAACTATATGGCCAACCTCATTTGAGCCTTCGGGGTCACACACATATACACCGAGACGTCAAATAAAATATATATATGATGTATATATATTACTCAAGTAACAAAATAGTAAATCGAAATTAATTCATTTACTATTCATATGAATAGTAAATGAATCGAAATTAATTAATTTACTATTTACATGAAATAGTAAATTATTAATTATAAGTTACATAATATACCCTAAAGTATTTGAGAAATACGACTTTATGATATATATTTGGTCATTCACGGGTTAATTCATAAAGGTTCACGGGTGTTTTGAAAAAAATATCTATATATATTTGGTGCAAGAAATATTAAAACATCTCTCATTCTTTCGGTGAACTGAACAAAAACACATATTACATATTTTGGTTTCATAATATTAACCAAAGGTTGATTAATATTACTTGGGTTTGGACTAGCATCC
Source organism: Rutidosis leptorrhynchoides (assembly GCF_046630445.1). NCBI lineage: Eukaryota > Viridiplantae > Streptophyta > Magnoliopsida > Asterales > Asteraceae > Rutidosis > Rutidosis leptorrhynchoides. The sequence goes on from NC_092333.1 coordinate 136,045,241, forward strand.
ATTGACGGTCGTTTGAAGTGTAGTGTGGACTATCCAAAGAGACGGTCATACTTTTGATCGTAAGTTTCTCTCCGTCTCATCAATTTCTCCAAGAAAGGTATATCGTTAACTCCTCTTTTGTTTTATATTCATGATAATTATTATGGTGTAACTGGATCATTGGGAAAGATTAATCGTGTGCATGTTTAATTAAATAAGTGAATATTTAATCTTGTAAAATTTTGTTCATAAAATAATAAAAGATTATTATTTTAACTATCCGCTGCGTTAATCTGAATTGTTAAAAGTACACACGATTTTCCATCACAATGATGTCATAGGTAACATCTATAGTCCAACCAAGCAAAGTTATATTACATTCTCTAAATTCAAATTCCAACAAGAAATAGAAGTTCTCTTAATGGCATTTGTCGGATACCAAATTGACTTGATTTGAAAAGTCATTTAACATTTTTTGGACAACGACATGATAATTTGGACGTAGAAGTTAAATACGCAACTAAATCACATTTCATACGAGCAATTATGACTATACGCCTATGCGTATAGATTAAAAATTACATTTTATTTTATTTCATGAGTGTGACATTGACTATATTTGATGATAATGTAATCGTGAATGTAAATCAAGCACCTCAAAGACAAAAGCCACCAACATATATGGGAGTGGGGCCGGGCAAGTGACATAAGTGGGTTTTAGATGTTACACATGAGAGTGTAGTTGTGAAGTGGTTAGGGAAAAATTTACATATCCATGCCTTCACATTTATTATGTTTCTCAAAGATCTTGTCCTCTTCTTATTATTGCACTTGAACATTATTTTAAATATATGACATTTTGTCGTGATAAAATATGGCATTATTTTTGTTATATACTGGCCTATGAAATAAAATATATAATGTATACTTGCTTTTTTAAAAGGGTCTAGTGGAAGACATGGATGATACACTATATTTATATAAAAAATGTAAGTAATACATGGACCCTAGCTATTTAAACTCATTTACATGCGTACGACATTCAAGCTAGGCTAAAGGACTTGGTTAATTAATAATTATTAAGTTGGTTTAAAATAATGATCACTATATAGTACATGAAATTGAAAATGATGCCTCTATCAGATTTGTACACTTTAATTTCCCTACATACAATAGGCTTTGATTTTATACATGTGCAAACAAAAGTTCAACATAACTATAACTTCATACCTAATGGGTAGTGGTACCACGATTACTTTTATGCTTTCAAGTTTCAACATATAATATAATAATAATAATAATAATAATAATAATAATAATAATAATAATAATAATAATAATAATAATAATAATAATAATAATAATAAGTTATAATAATAATGACAATAATAATAGTAATAGTAATAGTAAATTTCAGACAAGATTTAAAACCCATGGAAATTTGATTTTACCATTTTCATAGCGTCTCAATTTATTTATTTTAGAAATTTTTCCTACTTATTGGCCGGAGGTCCACTCGGAAGCAATCTCTCTATCCGTCGAATAGAGAGAAGGATGACTTTCTCTACTTTTGAATATGTTTTCACTTTGGGTGGAGAAATGACTTGTCTTTATTCTCGGATAGGAGAAAGATTGTCTACATCTCACCTCCCCATACACCACTTATGTGGTATTGGGTTTTGTTGTTGTTGTGATAATAATAATAATAATAATAATAATAATAATAATAATAATAATAATAATAATATTTATTCTTTAATTCAAAATAATAATAATAATAATAATAATAATAATAATAATAATAATAATAATAATAATAATAATAATAATAATAATAATAATAATATTTATTCTTTAATTCAAATCTATGCATCATATCATATTTACTATAAACCTAACTTAAGATATATAGTTTATTAAATGATTGGCAACTGGAGACGACATATACTTCATATATAAATAAACTACTAAGATGCTAAAATGTATAATCAAAATAATCATATAAATCTAAAGTGATCTAAAAGTTAAATTTCATCGTACACTACTTGTTTATTTTAACCAAATGACCCCAAAAAATCCGAAACACCATGCTAATCATGTTTTAATAAAATTTTACAAGTTGATGCACCCTCTTATTAAGCGTACATTGTGTCATTTTGTCAATAAACGACGCCAAAAATAAGTTTGATTTGCTTGATTGTTATTATTACAAAGGATATTTAAAAATAAAGTTGTAAAAAGATACGAGGTACTATATATTTGCATGTAAAAATGTTTCGTTTACATTTGAATTAATTTCATATCTTCTACTTTTATGGTATGGAGCAACGAATACTTTTTCACTACTTTAGAAACCTAAAGGAGCCAAAAAATAAAGTGTCTCATGGATGTCCCACTCCCACTTAGTACAAGCTACACTCATAAAACTACGCAAATGGTCACTGAAAATATTTGAGTGACACTTTCAGTCCTTCATCTTGTTACCTATTCAATCACTACTTCAACTACTGTTTTCTAGAGTACTAAATTTTGTTCTTTGGTTCATGGCCACTTATACATGTGTTTTTTAATGAAAAATTTATCCGCATAAACTACTGAATCCATGTTTACACCGAAGTGATTGTTCCTTTATTGTCATTTTCTTTAAAAGGTATACATACACTTATAAATGTATATACACACTTATAAATATTATCACCTCATAAATTAATCCTACAACTTCATTGATGATGAGTTAACGTGATACCGTTAAAGTGATATTCTAAGCATATCATTTAGTAAGTTATTGTCGATACAATTTACTTGACATTATATTTACTAGGAGCACCATCTTGCACATCAACGGGTAATGGATGACTAGTTTGTTAGAAAACTCAAAATACCACGAGGTGAAGTTCAAACGAAGACTTCGCATGAGGCAGCATGTATTCATCGAATGCGTGATGCTCGTAATGAGTTAAGTTTATCGACTCTTTCAAAATTACCGTTGCACTACGTCAATTGACTACGATAATTCACCAGATGATTTTGACGAGTATTTGCAAATGTCGGCATGTTTGTCACGTAAAAGTGTACAGAATTTTTCAATGTGTACTACTGATTTATATGAAATTGTTTTTATGGAGCAACCTACTCGTGATGATATGTTACGTTTGCATGCAGCTCATGATGAACTTCATGTTTTTTCGGAATGCTTGGTAGCATCGAATTATGCATTGGGAGTGGGAAAGATGTTCAGTTGTATGGAGAGGGCAATTTACTAGAGGGGATCACGGTTATCCAACTATTACGCTTGAAGTCGTTGCCTCGTATGACAACTGGATTTGGCTTGCTTACTTTGGAGTTGTGGGATCAAACAATGACTTAAATGTTTTACACGCTAGTCCTTTGTTCAACTCGATGCTCAATGATGAAATAACGGATATTCATTTTTGTGTTAACGATATCGAGTACAAAAGAGGTTATTACTTAGCTGACGGGATTTACCCAACATGGGCATCATACGTTAAGTCGTATTCTCGTGTAGCTGATAAAAAACGTTGTTACATTTCAAAAACAAAGCTTTTGAGAAGCTTTGATATTTTACAGGGTGTGTTGGCATATACTACAACAACCGGCACGAGCTTACAAGGTGAAAACTACTCAAAGGGTCATGTACGTTTTTATCATTCTGCACAACATGATTGTTGAAGATAACGAGTATAATATTACTGAGAGTATTGAGGTTTATGAACCGATTGTGAACATGAAACTAGTTGAATCGATATGTGTCACAAGTATAAGAGAACAGCGAAAGAATTATTTTGGTGTTGTATAATTAATTGGTTTTTAATTCCTAATCGTAATTCTTTTTTTTTTCTTCTAGCAATTCAAGTTTTATTTTCTTTATTTCATCAAACTTTATTTTATAATTTATTTATTTAATTAAAAATAATAAAATACACAATAAATATGTTCTCTCTTCAAGACAATGAAAACTGACAGTGAACGACTTTCTCACTTTCTCCCCAATTTCAGTTTTTCAGTGTCAGTCCAGTCAACGCCAAGTTATCAGGAAAACACTGAAAAGTGAAAATCGATCATCACGACACACACTACTTTAATTAGGCATTTCATCCACTATAAGAGGAAAATGTGACTATGACTGCGTGAGATATAAAAATACAACAATAGAAGGATGTTTGTTACGCAGCCATTGCCACGTCGCGGCTTATCCAATACCCAAATTTCATGTTAGGGGGTGTGTGTCTCAAGTGTCGGAGTAGTGTAGATGGAATTTCCGCGTAAACAAACGTGTGTAGGCGGGGCGTGACATTATCCGATTGGTTGATTTTTGTTTATTTTGTTTTTAATATATTATTTTTATATCTTTTTTCTCAATTTACCAGTCATATTTTACCGCACCTCTAACCCACACTCTCAATTTACGTCACTATAACATATAACAGAACATTTTCAACTAAATCGTCACTTTATTAAAAAGTGCAAATACAAACTCACACCACCAACACACACCATCTCCCATAACAAATACTCTTGAAAAAAAAAATGTGGGTAAACTCAAAGTATAAAGTTACGGTTTTTTTATTGTCATTCGACCGAATGAAACTTAAAAACTTATACTGTAAAAATGTAGTGATGCTCCACGATCTGATTGGTTGCAGGTTGGTCCAAACTTGTCTTTTCATAGTCCAAAAAATCAGACATTACTCCTCCACGTGCCGCACTTGTCTTGCCGGAAGTTTTCCTTTTGCCGGAATTCTTTGGTTTTCTGGCGAGTTTGAGCTCTCCGCTATTTTTCCGTCTTATCGGAAACCTAAAAACTTACTCTCCTCTTTTGGTACGATAGTTGACCCGAAAAACAAATGTTACCGGCTGTCGTTGTCGGAATTCTGACGGGTTCGATATTAGTGTCTATCGATTCCTTAGTAAAAGGATGTGATGTTAGGGAAGTCAAAACTTGATGTGTAAGTTATGAATTACAATGCTTATAAGCACCAGGTACAACTTTGTTATGGTTGCCGGTTTTTATGTTGTAAAGTGTAGGGTGTTTCACTATTTTATATATTTATTGGTTGGAACCATGAAATTGAAATTTTTCTTAGGTGTGATGGTGGTGGTGGTGGTGGTGGTGATTGTGGTGATAGAAGGGAGATGTATTTAAACTATTCATCCTCTTAACCCATTATAAAATGGTGAGAGAAGAGAGAACTCGAACCATGAAACTGAAAAAGTGGACTCTAATGTTACTCCCTATCGTAACTAAACTATTCATCCTCTTAACCTTCCACATTAGCGCCACATCAACATAAATATCCGATAACTAACTCATAACTAAACACTCCTTATCATGGCTTAAACAATACTCCCCTTAATATACAACGTACAATCAATAAAGCATCAAGTCCAACAATAAAAAGCCACTGGGACACACAATTCCTATAACTAACTTAACACTTCCATTAAATTCATGGTGAGTGCAGCTAACTAACACGAATAACTAAGCCGTGCCTATGGTTCATTACGGGTAACTACGGGTAATGAGCGGGTAATGACGGATAATGGAACCATAAGCGGCGTCAGCCCATCTGGACGGTGTCCAGCAGACCTGATCAGCTCCAATTCATTTCAAAACACACTTAACACTTTAAATCAACAACCAAACGTTTTGTACCAACCCAATCAAGTTTTACATCAACAAAACGTTATATAAAAGTGTTTACGCCACAAATACGGGTTAAGACTCAATAACCCTACCCAATACCAAGAGCATAATCCCGGGGACTACCAAATCCCCAAACCGCGTCCATATCTCCAAAAGCTACCCCATCGAGCCCAAGCGCTCCTACGCATCTAGCCTAACAACTAGCTAGCTTCGTAATCACAATACCTGTAAAAAGGCAAACAACGAAAGGGGTAAGCATAATGCTTAGTGAATGCAATAATTATACATATACATATATAATATACTTACTTGCAAACACTAACACAAATACCGCATACATGCTAGCAATATAATTAGCATACCATCGCAAAGTATAACGCTAAATCTCCAATACGCAAGCTAGCACAAACAATAGCATATAACTCGAACAATATAATATGCTACACTACAACACATAACCATGGTTAACCAATCGTACAAGGGAATGGTACTCAAATTTCCCATCGGTGTTCATAACAACCATTAGAGTACTTAACACGTCGTACACTAATCCCACGGGTGGCATCTTAGCACGTCGATACTTCACCCCCTGTGGTGTCTTAACACGTCGACACTTCACCCCGAGTGGTGTCTTAACACGTCGACACTTCACTCGTCATTTCTTGGAGTGGCATCTTAACACGTCGATACTTCACTCCGAGTGGTGTCTTAACACGTCGACACTTCACTCTTCATATTACTTGGGATGGCATCTTAACACGTCTATACTTCACCCCGAGTGGTGTCTTAACACGTCGACACTTCACTCTTCATATTACTTGGGATGACATCTTAACACGTCGATACTTCGCCCCGAGTGGTGTCTTAACACGTCGACACTTCACTCATCACGTGAAACGTGGTGTCTTAACACGTCGACACTTCACATCTCACGCTACACAAATAAATACATTATATACGTACACGCATAATTATTCCACTCACCTTGGAATGCCCGCACAAGTCATGTATAACATGATCTCCGTCCTCAAATCCGAGCAAGTAACCACCTATATCATACATAGGCACAATATACACATAAATATACATTCTCCAAAAGAGAATCCGACACAAACATCCCTTAGTCGAGGGATCACGCCTTGCTCGTCATAACCCGCCCATTTAACACCTAATGGACACAATTCAATTACCAGTTCGGGTGGTAATTCAAACCCACACAACAAAGTACAATTTAACCCAAATCATACTAGTCACCAAATTGACCAACCTAGGTCCCGACATTAAATTATCAATTAGGTAGTAGTGATTTCAGACGTCATTTACACCAAGACCTCAACACGTGCAATATTGACCCATATTGCGTTTGACCACGCTTGACTTATGTTAAAATGCCATTTTAACTAAAAATTACTTCTCACGATTACTTTCATTCAAAAACGTCATTTAACACTTAACAAAAGTGTTTAACATCCATTTAATCCAAATTAGTGTCATTACCAAATTCGACGCAATTCAAAGTCAACCCATTTTGACATAAGTCCCAAAAACATCTTTAATCACTAACGGCTAGTGATTAACTTTCCAAAACACCATTTAACACTTGAATCAAATGTTTATATGCTTGGTTCATCAAATCTTGACCTCTTAACTTAGTTTGACACCAAATCAAGGTTAACACCCATTTTACCAACTAACATGTTCTTATGAACATCTAATCACCCGTACACATACAATCTAGTGATTAACACCCAAACCCATAACAAATCTAGCCAATTTCATCATTAAACCCTAACCCACCAATAACGGGTCAAAAAACCATCTACTAACCCCAACAAACCCATTTCAAGGGTTTCTAACAAAAGCAAGCTCAAACCTTAATTTAAATATCAAAATTAAATAATGAATTTCGGAGTTAAAACTTACCAACACTATCACAACGTAGCTATGAACGAGGTGAACAACATTAACTCTCGCGACTTGACCCGATTCACACTTCTTCTTCCTCAAACCAAGCTCTCTCTCTCTCTCTCTAAAATGGGTTCCTCTCTCTCTAGAAATGTATGAGAGTGTTTGAGAAGGTGAAAAAGGGGATAAGAATGAAATTGAATCAGTTTTAATGGATCAACCGACCCCTAAGTGAAAAGACTCAAATAACCTTTTTTAAAAACTTTAAAATTTCACAGCTGGCCCGTCAGGCCACTTGGACGGCGTCCAAAATGGCTGGACGACGTCCCAATGAACTGAGACAGAAACTGAAACTTGTTTTGGTCGTAACTTTCAAACCGCAGCTCCGTTTTTGATGAATCAAATATCGTTGGAAACGTAATGATGTGTACTATCCAATGGTAAGGTTTTAGAACATTAAATCAAACTTTATTTGGGATCCAAAAATACGCTTACATGCCTCGTATTTAGAATGACGTTCAAAATAACGCATAACTAAAAAACGGGGTGTTACAACTCTCCCCCACTTAATCTGGATCACGTCCCCGTGATCCTCATCAATTACCAAGAGATAAGTGCTCCAAAGCCTTCTCACTTACTTACAACTAAGAGCCACACGCCACTATCCTACAAAACACAACCAAGTCCAACATCCATAATATCTTCCGTTAATCCGAAGATCTCACCACACGCTAATAATCACTAGCGTGCACTACCGCAACAAGCGATATCTCATACACCCAACGTCGAGAATTCCCACTTAGGAAATACGAAAAACACCACATATCCCTTTTTGTTTTCTCGGCTACAACTCGCAACAAGCTACATCCATAACCATATCACCCAACGCGATCTACTAAAATTCACTACGTCGTGAACAATGTCTTGCATTAATCCAAATCGAGAAGGATTCATGCTTCCTTAAAACTCCGTACTCCATCGGTTCATAAACGTGCTACCCAACCGGTCATTCCTTCAACAAAGAAATTTTGGTACTCCAAAATAATCACTTTAGGATCACTACCTTCCCATCAATCGATCCGCGCATGACCATCCGTCACTGGATTAATCCAGGACGACAATAATACACTACAAACTAGGCAAAACATCAACACTCGACACCGGGTTTTTTCCTTAAACCCTACAACACATCCATACACTACGGCTTCCTAGTACTAGCATGGAAACTATTTGTGTATAGAATTCAGTCAACAACGAATTATCATCATAACAATTCGCGATTTACCCCACGACCCACAAAATATTCACCAAATCCTGGTGAACCTTCCTACCTAGACCGTCCTTTAGGGATGGTCTCGACATTTCGATGCAATCCTACGGGTCACATCACTAGGGTACACATTCTCGCCGCCAAACAACACCCGCGTGTCTCTATGCGAGACAATCAGAACCGACATCCTTGACTCACAATCGTCCATAAAGTGGAATAATCCACTGAAAATTTTCACGATCACGTTTCCTGATAGGGAAAATACAGTATTCTTCGCGTTAACAAACTCGTACCAATACAATAATACTATCCAAGTTTCACGATAACCCAGATTTCTACTATGAGAGCGCCAGCAATGACAGCTTCATTCTTTCACTCCAAAATCTCAAACTTCACATTTGGTCTCATACCGCACATTGGTACTACACGACCACCTTACATAAGAAGACTTACACTTCCTTTCACCCCATCATCAGAATCTTCACGGATAACATTCCGAAGTTGTAACTCACAATTGTAATGAACGATCTTGAGTCGACATCAATAACCCGTCAAATCTTCCTCGTTAGGAACTCCGAATACCTATCGAGGCTTAACACGGTACCCTCTGACACTTCACTATACATAATACCACCGGAGCTTCCTCGGGCGGCAGTAAAAACTCCCCCACTTAGGATTCAGCTCCACATTCTTACCGCTAAGATGGTAACATCCCGCGGAATTGTAATTCCAATTCACACATGACCATTCTCATCGTTGGTAATGAACTTCAAATCACTATGTATTCACCTTAGGCTCTCAGAGCCGACATACACATTCACTTGAAATGTCGTACACGCGACGACATCGCACTTTCATATCTTAAATCACAATTAACAGTCCTTCATTCTTCGCAAAGCGAACTCCACAAAAGTCCCACATACGCCTCTAAGCCTAGGCATATTCCACTCCGCTTAATCAGTCGTGCATTTCAGTCGAGATCACCCGACCTTCCACCCAACGAACCTTTATCAACAATTGCTCACTCCCATGGAGAAGAGTGACCAATCCGGCACAATAATTGTGTTGACCGCAACATCAACACTTCATCATAACCTTCGGCTTAACCGACCATTAAGTCTATCACCGGCTCACCGGTCATCTTTACCCGCCCGTTACTTAAGAGCAACAAGATTTGCTCATCCGTCATTTCATAAGAAGTATTCACCGCAATGCTCTTAAACTTCGACTTTTGCAACAGTCGAATTACGATCACTCGTCGATTACTATTGTAATCTCTGCTGCTTCCAAGGATATCTCAAGGATACCCTAAGCATAAAGTGATCACACCACTACCGGAGTTGAACATTACACTAGCAGGTATAAAAAGGCACCTGACGCAGTGTCATGCAGACTCCCACCACAATCAACCGAATTTTAGAAACTCGATCTTTAGGTTCCACCCACCCGATGTCACCCATTTCTCCATAATAATGACCCGAAGTCATACCTACCCGACAAACCTCACGGTTTATTGTCTTATCGAAAGTTCCTAGCGATCACACGTTACCCGCAATTTCCACAAGGCCAATGATATAGCCTCACGAAACCTTTCATCTAACACTAAAGAGATACTTGAAAACACCAAGTCTTACACCCTTCCGCACATCAACACATCCACCACTACAAGGGGTATTCCGTTAGGAATGTTACCCTATAATCCATAACACGCTAACATACTAATGCAATCACCGTCATACGGGTCCTACTCCCATGAGTTTAACGACCCGAAGACTCCTCGATTTGCCAATTCCAAGGCGACTCACAACTAGAATCCTTACACGGTTCTCTAACCACACACTCTACCGAGTGTAACCTAATTCTTCAATCATTAGACTTGCTACATCCCTTTACGGGATTCAAGTCTTCGTCGTACGCACACTCACTAATCGGTCATCCTAGTTACAATGAGTAACTACAACCAATAACAATATCAATAGTGCACCCACTACTTAGGGTGACTAGGTACGCACCGAACTCGTGAGTTTGCTAACTCACCTTAACTAACCTAATCCACCGTAACACTTCCCGACTAATAACGAACCCGATGTGACAACAAGCACATTACCCGAGACCACTATATCCTAGGAATCAATAAAAGATTCCTAACTCGTCCCGATTCTACCCCAACCATGCCACGTTTCCTCCGCTCGGTACTCGTCATGTCATGCTTGGTGTCAAGATACACTTTTTGTAATAATGGTGATCAGTCACTATTACAAATGTGTACCTTACCATTTCCACATGGTCACGCAAAGTACTTTACCCGGACTGACGCAACATTCACACAAAATAACACGCGATAACTCCTAGTACCTAAATGACCAAAGTCCTTACGGTGAACCTCGATCACTCAAAACCGCCAAACATCCAAATCTCTCAAATAGATTCGTCTCTAGGACACCGCACAAATAGATACATGTATATATACACCTACATACGATATAATAATAAGCGTACACAAGCACACCGCAACAACAAGTCAACCTATAATCTAGGTGACTATCACTAAAACAACGTCCAAGTTTGCCTACTTAGATTATGCACTAGCTGTCTAAGGCACTAATTTACACACGAAATAAGGCCCCACATAATCACACTTTGGACAAACACAAGTCCTAGTTAGTCACCTACTCTAAGGCACTAACAAATCTCAATCCGACCCGTATTCCTACAAGTCCCGCAAATAACGCACCAGTGTCAGTAAGTCTAAGACTAGGCACCTATTCCAAGGTCACCTAATTCCCTTAGACTATGCTCTGATACCACTTGTAACGACCCAACTTCGTTTTACCAAAAACACGTCTTATTATTTTTTATTTTATATAACAGTATATCTGGACGGCGTCCAGTAACAAAGGACAGGACGGCGTCCAGTAACACTAAAATGTTCTGTGACTGAACACACCCAACCCACGTTATACTGGATGGCGTCCAGCCCATCTGGACGGTGTCCAGCAGACCTGATCAGTTCCAATTCATTTCAAAACACACTCAACACTTTAAATCAACAACCAAACATTTTGCACCAACCCAATCAAGTTTTACATCAACCAAATGTTATATAAAAGTGTTTACACCACAAATACGAGTTAAGACTCAATAACCCAACCCAATACCAAGAGCATAATTCCGGGGACTACCAAATCCCCAAACCGCGTCCATATCTCCAAAAGCTACCCCATCGAGCCCAAGCGCTCCTACGCATCTAGCCTAAGAACTAGCTAGCTTCATAATCACAATACCTGTAAAAAGGAAAACAACGAGAGGGGTAAGCATAAAGCTTAGTGAATGCAATAATTATACAAATACATATATAATATACCTACTTGCAAACACTTACACGAAGACCGCATACATGCTAGCAATATAATTAGCATACCATCACAAAGTATAACGCTAAATCTCCAATACGCAAGCTAGCACAAACAATAGCATATAACTCGAACAATATAATATGCTACACTACAACACATAACCATGGTTAACCAATCGTACAAGGGAATGGTACTCAAATTTTCCATCGGTGGAGTACTTAACATGTCGTACACTAATCCCAAGGGTGACATCTTAGCACGTCGATAATTCACCCCGGTGGTGTCTTAACACGTAGACACTTCATCCCGAGTGGTGTCTTAACACGTCGACACTTCACTCGTCATTTCTTGTAGTGGCATCTTAACACGTCGATACTTCACTCCGAGTGGTGTCTTAACACGTCAACACTTCATTCTTCATATTACTTGGGATGGCATCTTAACACGTCGATACTTCACCCTAAGTGGTGTCTTAACACGTCGACACTTCACTCTTCATATTACTTGGGATGGCATCTTAACACGTCGATACTTCACCCCGAGTGGTGTCTTAACACGTCGACACTTCACTCATCACGTGAAACGTGGTGTCTTAACACGTCGACACTTCACATCTCACGCTACATAAATAAATACATTATATACGTACACGCATAATTATTCCACTCACCTTGGAATGCTCGAACAAGTCATGTATAACATGATCTCCGTAATCAAATCGAGCAAGTAACCACCTATATCATACATAGGCACAATATACACATAAATATACACTCTCTAAAAGAGAATCAGTCATAAACATCCCTTAGTTGAGGGATCATGCCTTGCTCGTCATAACCCGCCCATTTAACACCTAATGGACACAATTCAATTACCAGTTCGGGTGGTAATTCAAACTCACCCAACAAAGTACAATTTAACCCAAATCACACTAGTCACCAAATTGACCAACCTAGGTCCCGACATTAAATTATCACTTAGGTAGTAATGATTTCAGACGTCATTTACACCAAGACCCCAACACGTGCAATATTGACCCATATTGCGTTTGACCACGTTTGACTTATGTTAAAATGCCATTTTAACCAAAAATCACTTCCCACGATTACTTTCATTCAAAAACGTCATTTAACACTTAACAAAAGCGTTTAACATCCATTTAATCCAAATTAGTGTCATTACCAAATTCGACTCAATTCAAAGTCAACCCATTTTGACATAAGTCCCAAAAACATCTTTAATCACTAACGGCTAGTGATTAACTTTCCAAAACACCATTTAACACTTGAATCAAACGTTTATATACTTGGTTCATCAAATCTTGACCTCATAACTTAGTTTGACACCAAATCAAGGTTAACACCCATTTACCAACTAACATGTTCTTATGAACATCTAATCACCCATACACATACAATCTGGTGATTAACACCCAAACCCATGACAAATCTAGCCAATTTCATCATTAAACCCTAACCCACCAATAACGGGTCAAAAACCCATCTACTAACCCCAACAAACCCATTTCAAGGGTTTCTAACAAAAGCAAGCTCAAACTTTAATTTGAATATCAAAATTAAGTAATGAATTTCGGAGTTAGATCTTACTAACACTATCATAATGTAGCTATGAACGAGGTGAACAACATTAACTCTCGCGACTTGACCCGATTCACACTTCTTCTTCCTCAAACCAAGCTCTCTCTTTCTAAAATGGGTTCCTCTCTCTCTAGGAATGGATGAGAGTGTTTGAGAAGGGGAAAATGGGGATAAGAATGAAATTGAATTAGTTTTAATGGCTCAACCGACCCCCAAGTGAAAAGACTCAAATACCCTCTTTTAAAAACTTTAAAATTTCACAGCTGGCCCGTCAGGCCATTTGGACGGCGTCCAAAATGGCTGGACGACGTCCCAATGAACTGAGACAGAAACTGGAATTTGTTTTGGTCGTAACTTTTAAACCGCAGCTCCGTTTTTTATAAATCAAATATCGTTGGAAACGTAATGATGTGTAATATTCAATGGTAAGGTTTTAGAACATTAACTCAAATTTATATGGGATCCAAAAATACGCTTACATGTCTCGTATTTCGAATGACGTTCAAAATAACGGGTAACTAAAAAACGGGGTGTTACAGTATATTCAAAGATGTTTGATTATACATTGAATTCGGGGCAAAGGTGGTCTTAGATTCCAGAGTCACAACCTTTAGTTGTTTTAAATCATCATTTGAATTAAGCATCTTTGATGAAAGTAAATATTTGTTATTATTTTCAGGATTTTTCAATCTGAGATTGATATCTTTTATGTTGAACTTTGAAACATACGTTTTGGCTTCAATCTCGTTTTCTAATTCATTGACACTATTTTCAAGATGATTATTTAATTCAACTGAAAATTGATTATCTGAAATCAAGGCACTGTTGCTCTTGGGCATTTGTGTGTTTAAGGAATCATCTTTGTCATAAACAGATTATAATTCAAAAGCTGACGTGTATTTCACCACACCATACTCTTTATCGGTTTTAAGATCAACTAACCCAGGTATGTGAAATATTTTCTAATCAACTTTTGATAAATCTTATTCAGTATTATTGATTAACAAACTTGTGTTGGTATTACATCTTTCTTCTGAGTTAATTGTTGGTGAAATAACACATTCTTTTGAGCATGAAGACTCATAATCTTAAAAGATATCAACTTCATCAAGCAAATCATCAATTTAGGTTTTAACTAATGTTGTTTCAACCTTGTGTTGGACATCTAACATATTAAGCAAGTCATCACTTTGGGTTTTAACGAATATTGTCTCAACTTTATGATACTGTGGCATTTCAGTCTTAGCAAACACAGAATACACATTTATGGTTATCAAGTTGTACTTTATAAGACTGAACTTTTTCAGCAAGAAAATCATAATGATGCCCAAGAGCTAGAATGATGTTCATTAAACGTTCTTAATTTTGAAAACAGTTTGTTTTGAGTATTTGCAAGTCTTGTTTCAAATTGAAAAGATTTAACATTTTTCTACAATAGACAGAGAGATATATAAATTTGAACTTGACTCAAATGGCATATATGAAGAATCGTTCAGTGATACTAGAGCTGATTGATCTATGATTTTCACAGCAACATGTGAAAAAGTTAATTTTCATTTTTATAAGAATCTTTTATTTGATCACAGGTCAAATCAACTTCAGAATAGATTTGTATGGCTCTTTGGATTTCATCATTTAGGTCTTCATTCGAAGGGCGAACATAATTCATCAAAAGACTATATACCATAAAATCATTATCATAGAGTAGAGGTAATTCGGAATTGATTGAGAGAAAAGTTCTCGGATTGTTAAAACCCAAACCAGATTTATCATTGGTACTGTGGTATTCTTCTTTAAGAATAGCTTCAAAATATTTTGGTTGATGCATGCAAATGGTTTGCTTATATTATTTTTGTCGATACAACTTTTTCTCGTAATAAACCATTTGCTCTTTGAAAGACTTAATATCTTTTGAAACCTTGATATTTTCACCACTTTTCATGACAATCTCATGATTTAAATCATAAATTTTATCATTTAACTGTCTAATCTCTGGTTGAAATTGTTTCTGGTTTGCTTTCAGAATTTCAAGTTCTTCTAGAAGGGCATTTGTTCTCAACGATTTCCCGGTCCTTTTAATTTATATGGACTTAATGGTCTTATTTAACTCCTCAATCTCTTTTTCAAGTTTAATGATGGAAGCATGAACTTGAATTGGGGTCACTTGTTGAACACATGATGACTGACATGATGACTGAGACAATGTAAGGTTATCAGCTTTGAGTTTTCCATTTTCACTTTGTAAAACATCAACCATTATGGAAAAATCTTTATTTTCTTACACAAGTTCGGATATGGTTGATAATTTATCTCTTAAGCATTTATTTTCTTTTTCAAAACTGATAACTTTACTCTGTAAACGTTTTCAATAATTCGTTTGCGCAATAGATTTGACAATGTTTGTACCTCAGAGTCCGTGTGCTCACTGTCAGTTTCAGCAGTATTAGATCCTACATGATCCTTTGTTGGAGACAGTTGAGCCATGTAACAATAGCTCTCTTGATGATATTGATGTGTAAAATCGTGTCTATAATTTATAATGGAAAATGCCGGTTAAAAGATTACTACACACTAACGGGCAGTGTACCCGATCGTGTAGTAGTATAAAATTGGTAATTCCGAAATCGTTCCAAGGACAGTTTAAACGTGAGAATTAAGATTGTAACTAATAAAATAAACTAAGTTAATCTATGAAAATTGAAAGTACGAGATAGTTTGTTTTGTGGCTATTTAACGATTAGCCAAATCAAAGATTGATTAAAAGTAAAAGACGATATTTTTGTATTTTTAAGTTTATAAAAATAAATGCTGACTCAACGAAAAGTAAAGATATTTGAATTCAATGGATAAAAGAATGTTCGTCTAGATCTCCTATTCGTAGTGTCAGGTGATTTGTTATTAAGCACCAGTTCAATTTATCAATACATGCAACTATAAAGTCGGTTTACCCAGAGTTCTCTTTTAACAAACACGTCAAACTTGGATTTATTAGCTTAGGGTTCCCTTTCACCAAAGACCTCTTTCGTTTGTGACTTAGTAATTAACTAACTACAAGATTAAGATTCAATTGGTTACGCGTTCGCTCCACACAATTCACCCCTGTTTTGTTTAATCCTTGTTACCCGGTTTACCCCCTTGGTCCAGTAAGCACCCAATTGGTTAAGACAAATCAATTGAAAACTAGTGTACTAAATTGAAACAGGGTTCCCTTTGTTCAAACAAGATCACTAATCAACCTAGTAACAATAATCAACACCACAAGAATGGTTCTTAATCAAAACTCATAATTATCATGCATTAATCAATAAAACATTAAAGTATCATCCATACACATACGAATATTCAATCTAGACAAACATTAAAAGTTTAGCCAATCATGGCTAGAACAAAAATCACAAATAAACAATTAAGAGTATTCATAATGATGATAAGAATTAAACCTAATGAAAATTGCGTTCTTAAATGATAGACGGATCGAGACTTGTTTTCGGAATGATTGTTGTGTTAGAATGACCTTGAGAAACCCCAAAAATCACCTTGGTTCGTCAAAAAGCTGCTGGAAATCGTCTGGATGCGAAAGTGATCATTAGGGTAAATTTTTGGGCTTTAAATAGGAAACAAATCTGAACCCGGCTGAAGGTGGCGTGGCGCGCCATATACTCGCGCGCCGCGCCAAATGGATGCGCGGCGTGCCATTTGCTGTAAGTTTGCTTTCTGGTCTTCTGAAAACTGTCGAACTGATTTTCTAGCCTAATGGAGCCGCGCGCCACCTATTGGAGCGGCGCTCCAGACCCTTTTTGCTGAATCTGAGCTGAAAACTCACTAATATCACCTATTTTCGAACCAAACTCGAATCAAACCAATCCCTTTCACTTGCTTTCATATAAAATCACTAAAAATCATCAAATATCTTCAAAATTCATCTCCTTGGTCTTAGAACTCGAACTTTCAAAACACTTATCAAAATAATACCAAATCGTATCCAAAAAGACCAAAATGAACCCGACATCGCTAAGGAAAACGCGTATGAAATATGCGATATCAGATATTCATTTTCATCATTAGTAGTATGAAGCCACGCTTCATTTTCAAACTAACAGTGCAACACAACAAGCTTCTTGTTTAGCTAATAGCATCTTGTGCCGATAATAGTTTTCATCCTTTTCACTGGCCTCCAACAATCCCTTGTAAAATGGTCCGGCTTTCCACAATTGTAGTATCCTTTTGCATCAGCTTTATGTTCAGTTGTCTTGACATCTCATGTTGAACGGTTTTCCATTTGAGAGTTTTTCTAGTATTTAGACTTCCCTTTTGATCGAACATAAATCTGATCCAACAGCTAGGTTAATGTTGAGTGCATGATAAAGTATTTAAGAATGTTTATAGCTTTAATCTCTGGTCCAGTTTACCGTGAATAACCCTTATAGAGATAATGATCTACAAAAGGATGATCAAAGCTACGTCTACCATTGATGGCAGTTGTGTCAACAATGGCCACTAAAGGTGGTTGCATAGGGTTTATGTTTGGAGAACATACATGTTACCATAAGATCGTTTTCTGTATGCAATCGAATAGTCGAGTAATACAGAAAAACGTTGATGTCGAATGAAGGAGGTTAGGGTTGTATTTATAATAAAAATCTAACCCTAGATTACCCTTAATTCGTTCTAAAAACCATAAATAACTGAGTTATAGCTGGAAAAGGATTATACTTAATTAAGGATAAGATTACATCTGATTGCTTTCGTGCGCGCTAAGCAAAGATTATACGCGCCCCCTAATCAGATGGTTTAGTTATCCAAGACATGCATCCTGCACGTGATACGCACGAGCACCATGCGCGTAGGTATGCGTATCATTACCTATAAACCTGGTTTCTTGTTGTACAAAAATGCTGTCGTAATGCATTAATTTTGTTGGTTAGTTCGTCTTTGGAGAATCGAGCGGTTACAACTTTGGTGAATGGAGTAAACAATTTCAAAAGATCGGATTATGGATCATCAGCTTCAGTCACATCATATTCCAGAGTCTCGACCTCTTCGACAATAGGTTGTCATGAATATGAAGCAGCTTGATACTTCTTTTCAACAATCAAAGCAAGTGGATTCACAACAGTTGTTTGATGGATTCCCTTCTCAGCGTTTCTTCTTGTAAACTCGGGTTGATTGAATTCAAGGATCTCAACTATCGAGTGAATATCAGTATTCTTGATATCTTGATTTTGAATGATATTCACGGCATGCCTTTCCCAGTCCGGATCCACGATTTACAAAAACTGGATGTTTATCTCAGGTTTATCCCTAAGAAGCTTGTTCTTTCATAACTCGTTCAAAATATTACAAAAGCTATAGTAAGCTGATTTAAGAATTCTCCGTCCTCCTGCTTGAAACATTCATAGCTTTTTAGTGCTGTTGTCATTCATGGCTTAGAAGCCGTTTTAGATCCGTGCATTTACCGATTTATTCATGCCAAATATCTTTTCCAGAGTCATAACTGGTATTGTCTTCAAAAACTCAGTTAGTTAACGATTGCATTAGATAAGATCTTAGTATCTGATCACCAATGATTCGATACTTTTGTTGAGTATTCAACTGATCATATTCAAGTTCAATGTTCATTCGAGCTTGAAATTGTTTAGTGCTAATCCGTTATTCAACGATTCCATTATGTCTTTTCCGTACTCACGAATTTCAATTTATTTCAAAAAAATCGATCTCCACGTGATAAAACATCCTCGAAAAAGGATTGGCGGTCTTGTGTCCGTTCCAAGGGCTAACGAGTCTCTAGTCGACATTGTTAAAATTTGTTTTTCTTTACTGTTTGACAAAAGAACACTAGAAACAATGTACAAATATTAAGGTAAATAGTTTATAAAATTCAATATCAAAGTAAAAACTAAACAATATAATAAAGAGACTGGGCCTTAGTTACACATTTAACAAGGTTATTCGGCTAAGAGAAACAAATTAAAAAAATGTCTGGACCAGATTTAAGTTTAATGAACTATTTGAATTGTTATATTGGGCTTTGGATTGTATTGGGCCTTGACTAAATGTTCTTGGGATGCTGAACTGAGACTTGATTAACTAGTATTTTCCTGGAGTAATGGGCCTGAGAAAAATGGTGCTCGACTACTTCAGTGTACCTAAAACAAATTAATTTGCTTAAATAAATTGAGTAGTTACAGTAAGGTTTCGATTCTATGAACTCTTGTACAGTAGCAACTTCTTTTGACCACTGAACCAACTTTACTTTTCTGAAACAATATGCAAGTTAATTACTTTATAATACTCTTCAAACTTTGTCTTCTCCCGCAAATTGATAAATGAACAGAGGCGGAAATTTAACTCTTTAAAAAAAAGAGTCGAACACATGACGACCTTCCAATCTTCCAAACACCTTTATCATCTGAAGCAATGCAATTTAGTATGATGATCAAGTAAGTAAACCTTTATCACCCTTATTTCTGATTCTTATTCTTCTTCCCCAAAAATTGATGAACCCAAATTTCACACCCTGTACACAAGAACTCGACAAACTCCGAATTTGTCTCTCTCGCTCGATAGAATTGATTGTGTTGATTGAGAATCTAATTCAAATGAAAATTGGGCAGCATAACGTTGCTTATTTATGAGTTGGTATTACTATCTTAATCGGTCGATGGTCGAGGTTTCTATTTCTATCTATGGTTGAGAGTCAACAAATAGGTGTTCAATCGTTCGAAGGTGAATTCGATAGTTAGGTGTGAGAAAATCAATAGACTCAAGTGTCGATCGACAAAAGTTCTTGAGTTAGTTAGGTTTCCGGTTTGGAGGTTACAGTGGCTGTATGGTGGTTTTACGACGATACAACTCAAATCAACAAAAAGTTGCAGGTAAGCACGAAAACTTGATTCCTAAAGCGAGCAAGATTCTTGAAACAGTTATCTATCATAAAAAGATCCAAAAACATCACGAAATTTCATATTCATCGAACTTTTATGCAAAAACTTTTTCTAGCAAAAATTAGCATATAAACATATCAAATCGGTGAATTAACACCTGAAATTCTGAGCGAGTACTCATTTGATGATGATAAAGCATGATGCAATCACAATTTTCAAGTTTAAATACTTAATCTAAAAAATTTGTTTCCGATAAGCAAAAGTTACTGAATTTAATTCTAATTTTAAACATGAATCGATGTTGTTGATCGATGAGAACGAGCTCTTATGCTCTGATACCAAATGAAAATGCTAGATATTGATTTAATTCATGTTTCTATATGCTCAATATATGATCAGGATGTATATGTATACATATGTATATCTATATGTATGTAATCATCTGTTGTATGTATGTATGCATATCTATGCTAGAATGAAACAGATGATGAAGAATAAAATATATAAACATATATTCATACCAAATCATGTTCATATTCATGTAGAAGAAGCATACAAGTTGAGAGAGTTTCTAGGGTTGTGAGTGTTTTGAAGGTGTAGTTGTAAGGTATGGAATGACTAGTGTGGTTAAACTAAACAAGGGAGGGGATGAGGCATATTTTATATTTTCCATATGCACCATGTACAATTGAGAATTAAAATGGTAATTGTAAATCTAGGATTATTTCGGTATATTCACTTTACACAAATTACATCAAAATATATATGACCTAACAAACTCCAACAAACCATCTAGGCTCAAAATGATAAACGAAATACCCTAAGATAACGAAACACTAACTTTCTCACTATGAACTTAACCTGGGCCAAAACAAACTAATGGACCCCAAACTACAAAGCTTCTAAAGTCTCTATCTCATTATTGTTTTTTTTATTTTCGTAAAATCAAAGTTTTTCTTCGGTGTAAATATTTTTTTAAATGTTTAAAAATTTGTTATAATTTGGATTTCTAACGACATTTTTATAATGTTCATAATTATTGTACTATGTTATAATCGTCACTTTAGATTAAATAAATAATCACTACATACAAGTGTTTTAAACACTCTAAGAGTTATTGTTGAAAAAATTCTTATGATTATAATAGAAAAATATTTTGTATCTTTCAAGCAAACTCAGTTCAAGTGTCAAAAACTACTAAGTTGCAAAACAGCCATCGCACTTTACATGCATTCATAGATGATACTACTCACATTTAGAGTGTGTTTCTTAACCTCTTAATTAAATGGTCCAACGCTGAGTGCCGAACCATTTAATATTTAACGCGTTTGTTCTAACATCTTAATGACATATGATGCTAAATGGTTCATCATTCAGTGCTGAACTTTTCAGAGTTGAAACATATTCTTAACCATTAAGAACTTAATTTTGTGTAATATCTTAGTTAAGTCAATCATGAACAATCATCAGACAAGTATATTAAACTTTTAATTCATACAAAGCGCTACGCTAATAAAGTAATTTTTATGTCATTCATCTTGTTCATTCAGAATTATTATTAAACAAGTTATAATCATTCATGTAACACCCACTAGTTCAGCTGGCTGCTTTATTGTGTGTCACGTAATCATGTTGCGTACCGTGCAACATGCTTGGAGTTTAGGTAAGTTTTTAGCAAGCTTTGTAAATAAGAGGACCATTGTGTAAATATTCTAAAAGATGGGTTTAGACCTGAAAATAGGTCTGGAGACCTCATTTTGCATATTCAAGCTTCTACATTAATACTCCCCACTTAGAGTGAGAAACCTAGTGAGAGAAAACTTAATTTGGTGAAGAAGGTGACCAATCAAACCCAATTGGAGCTCATCTACTTGTTCCAACTACTAGACTTTGATTGGTGTTTGAGGTAAACCCTAAAGCCAAATTTCATATTTTGATTATTGAATTTATGTTAGGGTAAGGGTTTGTTGGTAACAATAAACCAATCTACATCAAGATTGGGGTTTGTTGTGACTTGTAGCTGGGCATTCAACCCCTTGAATGTGGGTTTTGGGTTAAAGGTTGGATTTATGACTAAGTGGTCAAGTAATTTGTGTCAATTACTCATGTACATGTATGATTAGAGATTTAGGTGTCTATATAAGCTTATTTGTTGGTCAAAATCTGAATGTTGACTTAGATAGTTGTCAAACAATGGTTTAAGTCTTGTTTTGGTGAAATGGGTACTTGTGTACTTGAATTTTGATGTTAAATCTGTTTTGGAGCATCATCACTATTGTATGGTTGATTATGAGTTAGCCCTAGGTTTGTCATGTGGTGCCATGTGCAAATTGGGTAAAGTTTGCACTTGAATGGGCTAAGGAATGTAAGTGTTAGTTGATAGCGCAAATTATGTGTTTATCATGATATTTGATTATTGTAATAGGTGATTTGCATTGACGGCTTGCGAGACTCGTGAATTGTATGGCTTGAAGAAACGAGGTTAGCGTAATAGTTATATGTACACATGTGTAGGTCATTGGTATGGATTATGAGTTAGACTACAGGGTGATGTTGATTGAGTGGACTATGAGTTAGACCACTACAGTGGACTATGAGTTAGACCACTTACCATTTGGTGACTATGAGTTAGACACAAAATGTTATTTGGGGACGGCCACTAGGTGAATTGGATGATCCCTCAGGTTATGAATGAGTTTAATTTTCAATCCATGTGATGTTGTATACTTATATGTATTTCTTGCCTTGTAAGTGTTTTATGCCTATATGATTGTGTAAGTAACTAGAGGGGGTGAATAGTTACTTAATAAGATTTTTAATTTTTTTTCGATGATCAACAAAATTAGAACAATCCTTGACCACTTTAATCAACTCAAACCAATGTGTGGTGCGTTTATGTTTGTAATGATGCAGAATGTAAAGTAAAGAACATAAACACAAGGATTTATAGTGGTTCGGGTGGATGTTAACTAATTCACTTTAATCCAATCCTAGATTCACTAATCGGGATTTTTGCTTCACTAAGAACCTTTCTCCAAATCCGGTGGAGATCTGATTTACAAGCCTTGTACTTCTTCTTTGACAACAAACCTAATCCTTCTATCCATTTAAAAGATTACCTCCAACTTAGATCAACTTGTCTTCACCTTAGACAAGGTTTAATCTCCAATGAGATTAATCAACTCCCTAGTTCCTTTTAAGGAAGATGATAGCTAAGTTAGCATATGCTTCTAATTACAAAGTACAAAGACTCACCCTTTCTAGTGATGACAATCCTAAGACAATTCTAAGGATTATTACAACACTATGTAAACTCACAAAGATAGAAATATGAAAGTAAGTTTACAAAACCTCTTATATAACCTATGAGATTATAGAACTTCTCTTCCTAATCACAAACATATGCATAAGTGTTATGTTCTTGTGATTATCTGATGATTTTGAGTTGTATCATGCAAGAGGTCCAAGTCTTCAAAGTTTTCTGAGCCTTGCTATTTATATGGAGAGATAAACAAATCAGCCGTCCCTGCGGCTTGGACCACGGTCGACCGTGGGTCAACCGCACGTGGTCCAGTCTAAAATACTTATCCTTTGTATAGGCATTTGAATCAGTTTTGGACACCAATATTTAGACTCTTTACTTCATTTAACACCTGCAAAAGATACCCAACATCCTATACAAGTACTATATGCATTAAATGTCTATTTTCCTTGGATGTATTGCATTGATAGTGACTTGTCATGCTAAATGTTGAAAGTCTAACATTCTTGAATACAAGTCATGATAATCATTTAAGGCAATCTCGGTTTTTTAATAATCCTTTATTTGTAATTAACACATTTGCTAAATCCCTATTGGTTGGTCAACATGTCATTGATGACAACAACCCACTTTAATCATGTTACATCCCAATTATTTAAGGTAATATTTTATGTAATTTAATATTTATATATATATATATTGTTGGTGCTATTTTGTATTATAAGTGGTTAATATTTAAAGTTTGTTAGTCAAGTTGGAAGGGACTAGTGATGCAAAGTTAGATTTAAGGACCTTTCATAATATGGTTTTGGTGGGGAAGGTAGAAAGTGCATATAAGGCAAAGTTAATTAGTAAAAGAGTTAAAATGCTAAAAATAGTATCAGTTGCAAAAAAAAAATTACAGAGTGTTAGTGTATGTGTGTGTGTGGCGATCCAAGCAAGAAGAGAAGGAGAAACCTTCAATTGAAGGAATTGGGTACATGCAATTGGAAATTTATGTAATCTAGTGTGCTCTAATCATCATAGCAAGTTACAATTCTTCAATTTCTTCTCCTCTTGTGCACAATTAAGGTTCTTAAATTCCTAAAGACAAGGTATGAACTTTTATGTCTAAGTATCACTAGAATTGGGTGTTTTAGATGGATCTCAAGATTAAAAGTTGTTGTATGTTGAGAATGTGCACACTTGTATGATTACAAACGAATTTGTAATTGATGTTGGAAGTAAGTTCATGTATGAACTTGCATTTTGAGTGTATGTTGTGAATATGATGAATTTGATGTTATTTATAGCTTAGAATCAAGTCATGCACACTAGGTATTTGATGAATTGCCTCAATGAAAATGCATATGAGATTTAGTTAATTTGTAGAGAAGAAAGTTTATGTGTAAATTGTTGATGTTGTTGTAAGTAATGATATTTGGATGTATGATGATTTTAAGGATGTTAGTAGTTGAAATGGATTTATGCACATTTGATGTTTGATATAATGCTGGAAAGAATTATAATGTCATGTATGTAAGTGTTCATGTGATTAATGGGGTTAAAAAGGGGATTAAGTCAAATGTGTAGGTATATGAAAGTGTTGTAAGTTTTTGAAAGATGTAATTTTGTTGAATTATGTTAATGACGAGATTAGCTCATATATAGGTGTTAATCAAGGCAAAGGAGCTTCAAGTGATCAAGGAACCTCGTTTAATCAAGGTGAGTTTATAGGGGGTAAATTGGGCGGGTCAAGAGTGACTTAGTGTTTCCGGATTGCATCCGTGCAAGAGGACAACGACTAAGAACACTAGGTGGATAGCTTAGATAGAATTATTAGGCATGCCTAATAATTGTATCTATGGTTGATGATTATCTTAGGCAAGTTCACTAAGCTTTCTTAATGATTTTGTCTATGGTATGACTTAGCTTAGACGCCTTGGGTGTCCATGTATGTACGTATGCAACGTGATTAAGGTAGCTTAGGCATATGTGTATGCCTATGGTTATGTTAGCTTAGACATAATTACTAGGATTGGCCTTAGTAAGTTATGTCTATGGTAAGAAAAGGAGTCGGATCCGAAAGTAAGTAAGCAACCATTTGGGTTGGAAAGGCTAAGTGAAAATGATTACGCTCAATGATATGTGCTATTTTATTTGCCTATAACTCACTAAGCGTAAAAGCTTAACCCCATGTTGTTTTATGTTTTTATAGGAACGAAAGGACATTGAGAAGGTAAGGAGCCTATGTAAAGATAGCAGAGCATTGGTTTTAGTAAGTGGTAATGCAAGTCTCTATTTTGAATCTAGCTATAATGGTACCGCTTATCAACGCCAAGTCTTTTGTATTCATAAACTATGTTTCTTTTGAAGAAGTGAGACCAAATGTTGTGTTTAAGTTGTGTAAACGTGTTGCTCATGATTAAAAGATTTTCGAAGTATTTGATGATGTAAGAAATTATTTTAATTAAGTTTGTTTAAGTATTATGTTGTTAAAATATGTTGGTTGTTGATGAAATGGTAAAATATGGTTTTTATAACAAGCAGTAGTTCAGTACCAGCAAACGTGTAATGTCGCGCCGCGACATAATTTAACGCGCCGCGGCATATAACTTGTTGTGATTCCAGGAGGGCTGTTAAGCAGGATTGAATTTCTTTAAAAAGTCGCGCCGTGACCAAGAGTTGCCGCGCCGCGGCATATCACTTGGTCTGGACGGCCACTCTTTAAAAAAAAAATTTATTGTTTAAGGGCGTTAAAAGTTGGTATCAGAGCTATGGTTTAAGGGACTTGGATAATCTACTATAGGGATTATCTAGGCTTAAACCATCGTTAATATAGGATAAGCGGTTTAAGACTTGCATGATAGAAGAGTTTAAAGGATTATGCCATGCTCCATAGGATAAAGTTTGTTGACGAGATTTATAGTGTGATACTAAGATTGTGGATAACCCGAACAAAGAGTTTAATGCTCATTAACCATGAGTCATAATGGATTAAGTGCGTAATACAATGGTGTAATGACGACCGGCCATTGCCATTACATCATTTTAGTACGCATGAATATTTACTATGATCATGGTGAAGTGAGTTGGAAATTCTTTCGGTCTTTTAAGTTATGATTAATTGTTGATACATGAGTTTGAACTAATGAATTATATATATCGTTTTAGAATGGCTATTGTGTCTCCCAATAGAGGTAATGATGAGAATGATGAGTACGTCCACACCCCGTCAATGGAGTCTGTTGAAGGCTCACAATCTGAATCCGATGAAGTTACCATGGCAAATGATATTTCGGGGCAAATAGGGCAAGTTTTGGTGCGATACACTCCAACCCTTCTAGAGAAGATAAAGACATTGATTAATGATCAATTAGATGAAAATTTAAAGACTCTTATGACTAATAATAATATGTTAAGAGGAGAAGGGGGAAGTGGAGTAAGGCAAGATGAAGTAGAAGCCCCGAAAAAGAAGGACGAACGCTTTGAGTACAAGAATTTTGCAAATTACCATCCACCGGAATTTCATGGTAAGGTTGACCCGATTGTTAGTCAAAGGTGGATCGACGAGTTAGAGGAAACTTTCATGTTGTGTGAATGCCCCGAACACTCAAAGTTAATTTACGCGGCACACCAAATGAAGGGAAGTGGTTATGAATGGTGGAATTTCATAGTTAAGTCACATGGGCGGGATGTGGCAACAAGTTTTCCATGGGAAAAGTTTCGTGAGATGTTTATGGATCAATTTGTTCCACCTGCCAAAGTTAGTAGGTTAAAGTCCGAATTCATGAATATCGAGCATGGGAGTAAATCGGTGACCGAGCTTAATGCCGAGTTTAATGATAAGTCTCGTTTTTGCCCGGACTTTGTTTCAAGTCCTAAGTTGATGATGGATCACTATCATGAGAAGTTAAACCCCGAAATAAGTGAGTTTATTGATAAAGGTACGTATAAGACTTTAGCCGAGATGATGAATAGGGCTCTTGTGAGGGAACATGAACTTAAGAAAAAAGTTGCGTTTAAACGAAAATTGGATCAAGATTCAAAGTCAATGCAAAATATGAGCCCGAAGAAAGGTAAGTTTAATTCCGAGTCCCCACACAAATCAAAAGGGGGTTTCATACCAGGGAAGAGTGGTGGTAAAGAAGTGAAGATGTGTAATAAGTGCGGTAAGAATCATACGGGCGAGTGTAAAGCGGGTACTACCAATTGTTATTCATGTAGGAAGCCGGGTCATAGAGCTGCCGAATGTCTTAAGAAGGGAAAACAATGTTATTATTGTTTTGAAAAGGGTCATTTTCAGGCCGAATGTCCAGAGTATAAGAAAGATTTGGTAGTGGTGGTGTTAAGATGGAAGTTAAAACGGAACCAAAGACAAGTGATAGCCGACCAAGAGCCCGAGTTCATCAGATTACCGCTCTCGAAGCGAAGGAATCCTAAAATGTGGTGTCAGGTACCTATATTGTAAACTCTTTACCTGCGCATGTTTTGTTTGATTCCGGTGCTACGCTGTCATTCGTTTCTTATTCTTTTTGTATACATTTTGATATGACCCCAAGTATGTTAGAGCATCCTTTAAAGGTTGAGATAGCTGACAATAAAACCGTTATGGTGTATAGTGTTATTAAAGGATGTGAAATTATTTTGGATGATGAGAAGTTTGTTATAGATTTAATACCCATGCATATGTGAGAATTTCAAGTAATTGTAGGTATGGATTGCCTAGATGACAATGAAGGAATAATACTATGTCGTAAGAAAATTGTGTTAGTTCGATCACCAAGTGAGAAGGTTATTTGGATTTATGGGAAACGGGCTAGACATGCTATTCATATATGCACGTATGCTAGAGCTAAACGATTTTTGTCCCATGGGTGTTGCGCGTTTTTGGCATATGTGATACATGATTCGAAGAAGTTTGCTGGAATAAGTGATGTACCGATAGTTAATGAGTTTCCGGATGTGTTTCCGGATGAATTGCCCGGTGTTCCTCCCGATCGAGAAGTAGAGTTTAGAATAGAGTTGATTCCCGGAGCCACTCCAATTGCCAAAGCACCTTATCGATTAGCTCCGTCAGAAATGAGGGAAATGATGATTCAACTACAAGATTTAATAGATAAAGGTTTTATACGTCCTAGTAGCTCATCTTGGGGAGCTCCGGTTTTGTTTGTGAAAAAGAAGGATGGAACAATGAGAATGTGTATCGATTATCGTGAATTGAATAAGGTCACTATTAAGAATAAATATCCATTGCCGAGGATAGATGACTTGTTTGATCAATTTCAAGGTGCATGTTTCTTTTCAAAGATAGATCTAAGGTCGGGTTATCATCAATTAAAGGTGAAGGAAGAGGATATCCCTAAAACGGCTATTCGTATGAGGTATGGTCATTATGAATTCGTGGTTATGCCTTTTGGGTTAACTAATGCTCCGGCCGCGTTTATGGATTTGATGAATAGGGTTTGTCGACCAATGCTCGATAGGTTTGTGATAGTATTCATTGACGATATTTTAGTGTATTCTATGGGGAAGAGGAGCATGCGGTGCATTTACGACAAGTGTTAGAAACTTTAAGGAGAAAAGTTGTTTGCAAAGTTCTCTAAGTTCGAATTTTGGCTTCGAGAAGTTCAATTTTTAGGACATGTCATTAATAAGAAGGGTATTTGTGTTGATCCGACAAAGATTGAAGCGATAATGATATGGGAACCGCCTATGAATCCCACCGAAGTTAGGAGTTTTCTAGGCTTAGCGGGGTATTATCGACGGTTTATACAAGATTTTTTAAGAATAGCCACCCCACTCACTAAGTTAACTCGTAAGAACGTGCAATGGAAATGGGAAGAAAAACAAGAACAAGCAATTCAACTCCTTAAAGAGAAACTTGTTCAAGCTCCTATACTAGTTTTACCGGAAGGGAATGAGAATATGACGGTTTATTGCGATGCTTCTAAGAAAGGTTTGGGGTGTGTGCTAATGCAAAATGGGAAGGTCATAGCTTATGCTTCTCGTCAATTGAAAATGCATGAAAAACGTTATCCCACCCATGATTTAGAATTAACGGCCGTGGTTTTTGCTCTGAAAATATGGCGTCATTATCTTTATGGTGTAAAATTCTCTATTTATACCGATCATAAAAACTTAGAGTACTTGTTCGATCAAAGAGATTTGAATGATAGGCAAAGAAGAGGGCTCGACTTGGTGAAAGATTATGATTGTGAAATTTTGTATCACCCCAGAAAGGCTAATGTAGCGGCGGATGCTCTTAGTAGGAAGTCGAGCCACCAACTGATTAAGGTAACGAGTTTGATCATGGTAATATCGCCACAAATATTCGATAGTATCCGGGTAGCGCAAGATGAAGCATTAACCCCCGAAAACGTGAGGAAAGAAAGGATCAAAGGGTAAGTTAATGATTTTATAGTAGATTCTCGTGGTCTAAAGCTTAGATATGGAAGAATTTGGGTACCTTTACAAAGCGGTGTTAGAAATGAGCTCCTTGACTTAGCTCACAAATCTAAGTATTCGATTCACCCCGGCGCTACGAAAATGTATAGAGATCTAAGGAAAGACTATTGGTGGCCAGGAATGAAGAGAGATATAGTAAAGTCTGTTCATAAGTGTCTTACTTGCCTCCAAGTGAAAGCCGATCATCAAATGCCGTATGGTAAACTTCAACCACTAGAGGTACCGGTATGGAAATGGGAGCACATCACGATGGATTTAGTAACTAAGTTGCCTAAGACTCCTCGACAACACGACGCCATTTAGGTTATTGTTGATAGATTGACTAAGAGTGCGTTATTTTTGGCGATAAGAGAAGCTTCATCGTCGGAAGCAATGTCTAAATTATATATGAAGGAGGTTGTTGCAAGGCATGGAGTGCCGGTTTCCATTGTTTCGGACCGTGACACCCAATTTACCTCACGATATTGGAGAAAGTTTCAAGAAGAGATGGGTACCAAGTTGCATGTAAGTACCGCGTTTCACCTACAAACGAATGGTCAAAGTGAGTGAACTATCCAAACTCTTGAGGATATGTTGAGGGCGTGTGTCATTGATTTTGGTGGTAGTTGGGATACTCACCTACCTCTAGTTGAATTTTCGTACAATAATAGTTATCATTCTACCATCGGAGTGGCGCCTTATGAGATGTTGTATGGGAGAAGATGTAGAACCCCAATATGTTGGGGTGAAGTGGGTCAAAGAGAATTAGGAAGCACGGAAGTAGTACAACAAACAACCGAAATGATTGATCAAATTCGTGAAAGAATAAAAGCGGTACACGATAGACAAAAATCATATGTGGATAAAAGAAGGAAGCCGGTAGAATTTCAAGTGGGTGATAAGGTAATGCTTAAAGTTTCCCCGTGGAAGGGTATAATTTGTTTTAGAAAAAGAGAAAAATTGGGTCCAAGATTTGTGGGACCATTTGAGATAGTTGCAAAAGTCGGGAAGGTAGCTTATCGTTTGGCATTGCCCGATGAATTGAGTAACATACATGACACGTTTCATGTGTCATAACTGAGAAAGTGTTTGGCGAATGAATCAACATATGTTCCTTTAAATGAGATTGAGGTTGATGATAAGTTAAGGTATGCGGAAAAGCCAATAAAGATTTTGGATCAAAAGGTTAAGCAATTAAGAAATAAGTCGGTGACATTATTGAAAGTGTTATGGAAATTTAGAAAGGGTTCCGAATGCACATGGGAACCCGAGAAATGGCTTATGAAGTATTATCCATCGTTGCACCAAGAGTGGTTCGCGAGGACGCGAACAATCCAACGGGGAGAGAGTTGTAACATCCCAATTATTTAAGGTAATATTTTATGTAATTTAATATATATATATATATATATATATATATATATATATATATATATATATATATATATATATATATATATATATATATTGTTGGTGCTATTTTGTATTATAAGTGGTTAATATTTAAAGTTTGTTAGTCAAGTTGGAAGGGACTAGAGATGCAAAGTTAGATTTAAGGACCTTTCATAATATGGTTTTGGTGGGGAGGGTAGAAAGTGCATATAAGGCAAAGTTAATTAGTAAAAGAGTTAAAATGCTGAAAATAGTATCAGTTGCAAAAAAAATACAGAGTGTTAGTGTGTGTGTGGCGATCCAAGCAAGAAGAGAAGGAGAAACCTTCAATTGAAGGAATTGGGTACATGCAATTGGAAATTTATGTAATCTAGTGTGCTCTAATCATCATAGAAAGTTACAATTCTTCAATTTCTTCTCCTATTGTGCACAATTAAGGTTCTTAAATCCCTAAAGACAAGGTATGGACTTTTATGTCTAAGTATCACTAGAATTGGGTGTTTTAGATGAATCTCAAGCTTAAAAGTTGTTGTATGTTGAGAATGTATACACTTGTGTGATTAGAAATGAATTTGTAATTGATGTTGGAAGTAAGTTCATGTATGAACTTGCATTTTGAGTGTATGTTATGAATATGATGAATTTGATGTTATTTATAGCTTAGAATCAAGTCATGCACACTAGGTGTTTGATGAATTGCCTCAATGAAAATGCAGATGAGATTTAGTTAATTTGTAGAGAAGAAAGTTTATGTGTAAATTGTTGATGTTGTTGTAAGTAATGATATTTGGATGTATGATGATTTTAAGGATGTTAGTAGTTGAAATGGGTTTATGCACATTTGATGTTTGATGTAATGCTTGAAAGAATTATAATGTCATGTATGTAAGTGTTCATGTGATTAATGGGGTTAAAAAGGGGATTAAGTCAAATGTGTAGGTATATGAAAGTGTTGTACGTTTTTGAAAGATGTAATTTCTTTGAATTATGTTAATGACGAGATTAGCTCATATATAAGTGTTAATCAAGGCAAAGGAGCTTCAAGTGATCAAGGAACCTCGTTTAATCAAGGTGAGTTTATAGGGGGTAAATTGGGCGGGTCAAGAGTGACTTAGTATTTCCGGATTGCATCCGTGCAAGAGGACAATGACTAAGAGCACTAGGTGGATAACTTAGATAGAATTATTAGGCATGCCTAATAATTATATCTATGGTTGATGATTAGCTTAGGCAAGGTCACTAAGCTTGCTTAATGATTTTGTCTATGGTATGACTTAGCTTAGACGCCTTGGGTGTCCATGTATGTACGTATGCAATGTGATTAAGGTAGCTTAGGCATATGTGTATGCCTATGGTTATGTTAGCTTAGACATAATTACTAGGATTGACCTTAGTAATTTATGTCTATGGTAAGGAAAGGAGTCGGATCCGAAAGTAAGTAAGCAACCATTTGGGTTGGAAAGGCTAAGTGAAGAAATGATTACGCTCAATGATATGTGCTATTTTATTTGCCTATAACTCACTAAGCGTAGAAGCTTACCCCCATGTTGTTTTATGTTTTTATAGGAATGAAAGGACATCAAGAAGGTAAGGAGCCTATGTAAAGATAGCGGAGCATTGGTTTTAGTAAGTGGTAATGCAAGTCTCTATTTTGAATCTAGCTCTAATGGTACCGCTTATCAACGCCAAGTCTTTTGTATTCATAAACTATGTTTCTTTTGAAGAAGTGGGACCAAATGTTGTGTTTAAGTTGTGTAAACGTGTTGCTCATGATTAAAAGATTTTCGAAGTATTTGATGATGTAAGAAATTATTTTAATTAAGTTTGTTTACGTATTATGTTGTTAAAATATGTTGGTTGTTGATGAAATG
This sequence comes from Rutidosis leptorrhynchoides, assembly GCF_046630445.1. Taxonomy (NCBI): domain Eukaryota; kingdom Viridiplantae; phylum Streptophyta; class Magnoliopsida; order Asterales; family Asteraceae; genus Rutidosis; species Rutidosis leptorrhynchoides. The sequence continues at coordinate 136,078,849 of NC_092333.1, forward strand.
GTAAAATATGGTTTTTATAACAAGTAGTAGTTCAGTACCAGCGAACGTGTAATGTCGCGCCGCGACATAATTTGCCGCGCTGCGGCATATAACTTGTTTTGATTCCAGGAGGGCTGTTAAGCAGGATTGAATTTCTTTGAAAAGTTGCGCCGCGACGAAGAGTTGCCGCGCCGCGGCATATCACTTGGTCTGGGCGGTCGCACTTTAAAAAAAAAAATTTATCGTTTAAGGGTAATGTGTGCGAGGTGTAGTACGAAATAGATTATATTTTACTACGAAATACTATTAAATACGATACAATTTTACTCAAGTTATTTATTTATTTATAGAATGGATATACCTAAACCTTGCTACAACACTTATAGGCAGTGTACCTAATCGTAGAGTAGTGTAGTTTTTAGTAAGTCCGGTTCGTTCCACAGGGAGCTAGCTGAGTCTAACGCTATATTTATTTTAAACTATATTTGTATATAAAAATATATATATAAGTAATATTATTACTGTTATAAATGGGGGTTTTTACCGTTTAGTGATCGGTTTGTCGATTTTATGTCTTAAGTCACAATTAAAACTTAACGTAAAATATTAAATATAAATATAACTTAATTTAAAGCGTAAAGTAAATAACGATAAATAAAAATGCGATAATTAAAAGTGCAATAAATTAAAGTACGATAAATAAAATGACGATAAATAAAAGTACGATGAAATATGAAATAAAGGAATTATGCTTATTTAAACTTCCGTAATCATGATGTTCGACGTGTTGATTTTAATTTATTACCATGGGTTAATTGTCCTTTGTCCTGGATTATTCGATATGTCCATTTGGTTTTTGTCCATAACAGTCCATCAGTCATAAATATAAAATGCGAGTGTCCTCGTCAAATTAACTTTCTACCCGAAGTCAAATATTCCAACTAATTGGGGACTTAAACTGTAATAAGGTTTTAATACATTGTAAATGATTACACCAGGTTATCGACTGTGTGTAATCCAAGGTTTTAATACTTTATTAACAATTACACCAAGTGTCCTTGTATGTAATCCACCCCTGTTTTAATGAGTCCATTGACTATTAATCCATCCCCGTGTCCGGTTAAATGAACGATTATTAGTATTTATAAATATCCCGCCCATCGTATCCAATCGAGTGTTTGTGGTTATTTATAATTACCTCAAATTGTAAATCTCTATATTAAATTAACGAATTATCATTCAGTTAAACAAATATAAAGCCCATTAATAGCCCATAGTCCAATTTCCGCAAGTGTCGGTCTTTTGTCCAAACCCCAATTATGGTCCAAAACCCAATAACCCAGTCTTAATATTTAGTCCAACATCACGATTACTTCGGCTTAAATAAACGTAATAATAATTTAGCTACGAGACATTAATTTAAAATGGTTGAACATAACTTACAATGATAATTAATCGCGTAGTGTTACACGGATAGAATACCGACTTACAACTTAAAACATTCACAACTATAACCTTATTATTATTATTAACTTAAAATTAAAATCAAAATTAAAATATAAATATATATATTGAGAGAGTGAGATTGAAGTATGATGAAGGTGTACATAATTCGGCAGAAAACGTTACAATTTATAGGACTTGGCCTCACTTTTGCTGCCATGCGATATCATGGATTTTGTGCTTCCAGGCCATGCGATCGCATGGCCTTCTGATCCAGCTCACAATCGTTTGTCTTCTTGTTTGCCGACATTTTTATTTAATATATATAATATATATATATATATATATAATTTTATGAATTATTTATATATTATATTATATTTATGTGCATAGTTGACTTGTAATTTTAGGCTCGTTGCGTCGCGCGTTGATAGTTGGTTCAGGTCCCGGTTCCAGATTTTTGAATGTCCTTTCGTACGATTTAATATCTTGTACTTTGCGTTTTGCGGCTTGTAATCTTGTAATTTTGCGACGTTTCTCATCAATAAATTGAACCACTTAGATTGTACTTTGTACTTTTTAGCGTTTTGGTCGTTTGCATCTTCAAATCATCGAATCTGTCTTTTGTCTTCACCTTTTATTATCTAAACGAATATCACTTGTAAATAGAACAATTGCAAATAAAAGTTTGTCTTTCTTGAAGGATAATGCTATGAAATATGTGTTCGTTTTTAGCATTATCAAATATTCCCACACTTGAGCATTGCTTGTCCTCAAGCAATATAGAACTTGAATATAACTTTACTAGAATCACTTCTTTATTCTTCACACTTTGTACATAAGTGATTTTAATACTGCGGTATGAACAATGATTGTAACGATGTGGTTTACAGTCTCACATGACTATAAAAATTTAGATCCTTTAGGAAATTGGATCTTTATGAATACATTTGTATAACGACTCTCATTTTTCCATACTACATTTCTCATATTTCCATTCAATACTTTTCCTTATTAAATGCCCAATAAAATAGTTAAACTTAATAAGTAAACTTTAATCGATAAAGGTTAGGCATTAAGAATTATAAAATACGATAATTAACTTTGTACATTAATTGACAAGTTAATAAAAATAATAAGTTAATAAACTTTTGTGAGTAAATAAATAACTAAAAAGACTTGTGTAATTAAAATGAATAAACTTGAATAATTAAGGGTTATTAAGCTAAATTAAAGTACAAGGACTTAAGTGAAAATATTAAAACCCTTGCTCATAAAACCCTAGTCAATTTGGAAGGGTAAAATTACCCATATACCCCTCTAAATTTCAGCCCATGCATCCCTTCCTAACCCTTTTTCCAAGCTAACTTGTTCCCTATGTAATTCCTTATAAAACCCTAATTCTAGAATGCTCCTATCCTCCCTATAAATAGACCCCTAGGCTAAACCATTTCATGTACCAAATCATAATTACATTCCTCACTCAAAAATCTCTCTATCCCTCTCCAATTTTTGGCCAAAACCGAAAATCCCACACCACCATCGAAATCCTTAGGGTTTCCAAGAAATCTTCAAGTGTTCTTCGCGTTCTTCGTGTTCTTCAAGAATCTTCAAGGTGTTCTTCAAGATATTCAAGGCTTTGATCTTCCATCTTCATCAAGTTCTTCTTTTCTTTGTTAGTCTTCTTGAATCTTCAAAGGTATAAACATAAAACCCTAATCTATTTTCTTAATTCTTTGATCTTTGTTTTAATCTATATTCACATAAAATCATAAACACATAAACATAAGAACAAACCTAGATCTATATATGTAAAAAAAATAATATGAATATATGTATGTATGTATAATGTCGACTAAAAAAAAAGGGGAAAACTTTGATCTTAAAACCCTAGGTTGTTACATGGAAGATTGTTAGTGTTTAATTAAGGAAACAAAATAATTATATATACATATACATATAAATCGATACATATATATGTATATTTGTAAAAATTAATTTTTTTTTGTATACATACATATATATATATACACGATTACATATACATATACATACTAAAACCTTAAACCCTAATTATACCTAAACTATACTACTTTAATCAAACCCTAGTTTCATTAAAAAACCTAATTAATTACTAAACCCTAATTCATTAAACCTAACCCTAATTAATCAATACCACTTTAATTATTAAACCCTAATCATTACCTAATCATTACTACATTAAATAAAACCCTAATTTACTAAACCCTAATTTATGAAACCCTAGGACACTAATTACTAAACCCTAGTTAATTAAATACCACTTTAAATAACTAACTCTAATTAATGAAACCCTAATACTACTATTAACATATATACACTATTACTATTACTAGCACCTATAACCTACTACTTATATTATAACACTTAAGAACGTTTTGGGATATGTATTAGAGATGTATAGATCTTCGAACTTTCTTGACGAATGGTTCTACGAGACTCTTGGCAGAGGGTTTGGACATCCGATTTAAAGGGTCCTATGGCTCAAGCCCCTAGATCTCAAATGGCCATTCGAAGGGAAATGGGTGATTGGAAGCTGATCTAATACGACAAGTATCCTAAAATGGAAAACACTCTTTAAGTAGAAACTTTCTAAGTATAAAAACTTACTAGGGACAGAAATTTAGTGATACAAACTATACATAAACACGTACTTAAACTCAAACATGGGCAAAACACTTAACTACTCTTAAATGTCAATAGGTCAACTTTCCTGCTCACTCGTTCAACTCTCTATTCTGAGGAATAACTCTCTCTCTACTTACTAAGGTGAATTCATAGCCCCTCTTTATTGCTAGCAAATTTACTTACTTACTTTTGGGGTGAGACACATGCTGTTTTTACTTTTTACACTTTAGACGTAAGTACCAAACTACTTAAACTATGCTATACCCGACTATGTCCAACTAAGTCCCTACAGTGATATTTTTAAGTTCTGCGGCATGCTTATTTATTGGGGGTAGGCCTATCGGGAGTAACGTCCCCGATACATTTGACTAAGTCTTTGTATTACTTGATAATGAAATTTAACTGACAAGGAGAACTAACTTGTCATGGGGCAAACAACGTTTAGTCTAAATATCACGCATTGGCATAAACTTTCGATCTTGCGAGATCAACTTTACAAACTAAGTCTTGTGGTCTAAAACAACGATCAAACTTTTGTTAAACCTATGAACTTCACTCAACCTTTTTGGTTGACACTTTAGCATGTTTTGTCTCAGGTGCTGTTTGATTCAAGCTTACCTATCTACTTCTTATGTGATGCTACTTGGACATAGGATCAAGAGATTATCGCATATTTTACTTTTGCATTTGAACAATTATTTATTTCCGTTGTAACGACATTTCATTTTTCCGCTGCGTACTCATTCAAGTTAATTTAATCATTTAGTTTGTTCTCGTTTATATAATATGTTGGTATATTTTGATATTAAGTCACATTTCACCCAGGCCCTAACTCGGGGGTGTGATAATTTGATCTTTTGAAAATTCAATCTAGCTTTTAACCTAGATAAGTTTTCCGGAATAACCCTTCACCGGTGTTTGCAAAATATTTTTGTGGGTTTTGTGGGTTTTGTAATTTTATCTCAAAACTTATGGTTTTATGTCACCCACTTGCTAACCTTGTATTGGGAAAGCAACACGTCCAGTATACTTACTCTGTATATTGCCTTTCGGTAAACTACCATCCGGTTGTAAAGGAAAGCGTTGAACAAGCAACTGTTAAGGCAATGTCTAATAACATACTTTTGATTATGGTCTATATCGTGTCGGATGCAATTACTATCCTATGTAGGAGCAATAGTAAAGATCACCCTATAGTTTTTCGGTCTGGCACAAGGTCCTGTCTTCGACCATGCTATACAACCACCGTTCTTACGGTTGACATCCGATTTGGTTCAGGTGACCTAATGAATTCCAGGTGAATTCCTAGGATTTTACGTTCAATGGTAATGAACGCATTGAAAATAGGGTTTCAGAAAATAAATCGGTTTGTAATTTTGATCAAAATATTTTCTCGTTCAAGCTCGAGTTTAGATATCATTGAATTCCATGAGTTTGTAATTCTCAATCTTTAAGGTCAATCTCAAGGATTGAGTAATATCAGGCTTAAAAGCTGATTTTTGATCTTTAAGGAGATTATCCTTTCTGGGGATCTGATTCATTTGTCTTATAAGCTAATTTGCACGGTGCCCCCCATTGTACGAGACAGATCCTCTCATGGTTAGGATAAGTCTAACCACATGGTGACCCTGTTTGATGCTGAAGTCCGTGGATTTCCAGCTGATTTTCGAGAAAACTTTTCAAGTTTTTTCGTAGTCTCTACAACTGGTCTGGACGACAACTTCCTAAACTAAATTAAGAAGCGCGTGTCTTTTTCTTGAAAGACTTTACTTCCTTATAAATTCTATTTATATTACAATAATCTGGGTAAAACTGATTAATATTGTCCAAAACAAAAGTATCTTCAATTATTTGTACAAAAATATGTAATATATGTTCTAAATAACTTGATAACTTTTTCCCACACTTGGCTTTTATTTTTCTTTCTTTTCCTTTTTATTCTCTTCTATTCTATTTTAAATGAATTCAATCGTTTTGAGTTGTTTATCAATTTATGTCTTTTTCGAGGTAACAATAATTTCGGTATTAACACCTAGTTTTATCGTTCATAAATATGTATAAACATGATTTTGAATTCATTTAATTAAAAAAAAATTAAAATTTTTACTAGAAGTGGGTAGTCAGTATATAAGACTATGACTGTTCTTTATTATCAGAGAGCACTAGATTCTAATACAACTACTGCGTTACTAGTAAAGTTTAACGGTGACTATTAAACCAAGTGTATAAGTCAAAAAAATTTAAAACCGAAAGAATTTAATCCCTTCCCACACTTAAGATCTTGCAATGTCCTCATTTGCAAGAAATCAGTAGCAATTTAAATTATTGAGGGTGATTAGCGTAGAAAAATGATTAAATTTTACCAAAGTTTCCAAACATATTATTGTTTGTGTTGAATGATAAATGGTGCACATCATTTGTTCATTCCTGCAGTTGTTATTTCACATATATTTTGCATCTTGTCGTCAAAATTAGTTGCTTTTACTGAACTTAATGCCAGTCTTTGAAAATGCGCTATTTTACCCTGTTGTGTACATGAGATAAAATACATACAATACAAATATAAACATGCATGGTAATTTGAAATGGGACTTAATATCCCACTTTCAAATTACAAAAATGAAATATTAGTATACAATAATAAAAATGTTAAATATTACATAAAAGTATCAAAATGTTAAATGTTTAACATAAATAGATAAAAATAATAAAAGATAAGACATCACCAATGGAACACTATTGATTTGGATAGGATTTCCAGTTCATATCATCGCTCGAGTTCCATGGTTGGTGATAGGTGTTCTGGTAGGCTTGGTTGGGGTCGTACAGGTCAAAGGGTGGTCGCATGTCGGGCTGATGTGGTGGATAGCAAGCAGGTCGAGTCGGGATGTAGTTATTTGGTACCTGATATGATAGCTGGCTCATGATTTGGTGCTGATGAACTTGCCAGCTATCGTGTTGGCATCGCCTAGAAGTCTCATACACATTCACGGCTTGCCACTGCTCATACTGACGATGCCTATCCTCATTACTCATTTCCACCTCATCTATACTCTGGAAAACGTCAGTAAAACTATCCCTAATGACATCCCCGATGTCATCTGCTTCCTCCATCTCCTCATCCGAACCCCTCTCTACCTGTGGATGGGTGCCATGATATGGTATTGGCATATTGTGCCTCCGTTTTAGTACCTTTGCACCCTGATAAACCTGCAAACCTATAGTATCGGTTTGTTCCTCAACCACCATCATTGGACCCCCGTGTTCCCTATCCACACCTAAATACTCTCCAATGAAAGTAACAAAAATGCCTCCTCCTATTATTCCCCGTCCTGTATACCTTCCATAACTTTGGACAAATAAAACCCAACACGGTAGGGAATATTAACAAAGCCTCTAGTGTCTCGAATGCACTTAAGGTAAAATAAATCGTTTAGAGTCATTTTCTTCTTGTTTTTACCTCTTTGTGTAATCGAGTTAGCTAAAAATCTATGTATTATATGAAGCTCTGCTTTGTTAATATCTAAATAGGAGTGTCTTCCTGCCCGTGCAAACACATTAAAATTTGACATACGCCTCCATACGGCGTTATCGTCAAAATCTCTATCTACCCTCTCACCGTGATAAATTAAAGCTGTACAATCAAGTGATAATAATTCAGTGGGGGTATAAATCTGTAAAGCTCTAGCCATGTCTATCATAGACATCCTGTACATCCTACCCCTAAGTAAAAACCTAAGAAAAGTCTTATCGTCTAACCTATCTACATCCTTGTTTAAGGTTATAGTACTCATTAGCTCAACACACCACTCCTTATATACAGGCCTACGAGTGGTAAATAAACGTTTCCAATCAGTAAAAGAAGAGCTACCATACCTTTGGATTAGATGCTGCCTAACTGAGTTAGCTAGGCTGACCCTTTCCAAAGGCTCCCAATCTATTACCCTTGGTACCTCTACATTTTTGGTCCAAAGCTTAAATTTGTTACTTTGGTACGTCGGGTAATCTCTCGAACTTCTATCAAACCTTGGATTAGGGTGTAACTCCTCTTCATGATGTAAGACCCGATTATTTATAGTGTACATAAGTGTATATAAGTGTAATGTACGGTACTTGAAACGGGGTTCTGTTGCGTGTATTTAAAATACAAAAGGAGCTGAACTGGCAGGGTTGCGCGCCGCGCGGCCTTGTGGCGCGCCGCGCCAACTGTCTGTGACAGATCCCTTTCTCTTTTTAAATTAGATATTTTGGGGGTATTTTGGTAAATTCACATCAAGGCCGAGTTTAATGCTTGGTTCAGTAGTTTGGGAGCTCATTTACTCCCTTGTTCACCAACCTTATCACCTCCCAATTTATTTTAGTGAGAGAGTGAGTTTTAGAGGGGGAAAGCTCACTTTGAAGAGGAAGAAGAGGGTTTCTTGCTAAAGTCCAAGTTCTAAAGTTGTTCATCTCGTCATTTGCTACATTTTGATAGTTGTGGTATGCCTTAACTTTCAATTCTTGTTTTGATTTCGTGTATGGGTTAGGGTTTGTGTGAAGATGAACATTAAGACCCATTTTTGGGTAAATTGGGTGTTCTTGGGTAAATTGGGTTATGTAGGCTCAATAATGGGTTAGCTAGGGTTTTAAAAGTATTAATTGTTGTTATGAAACCCTAATTGGCTAATAATTTGCTAGAACACCTTAGGGAAGTGTAAATGGGTGTGATTTGGGTATAAATGACCCAAAATGAGTGTATTGACTTTTATTGAGTCAAACGGGTCAAAATGGACCAAGATTGGTTAACGTTAGTGTTTTGTGTTAAAATCTAGTGATTTAAAGTGTATGAAGGCCTTGAGTGCCAAGAGTTAGGGTTTTTGGTAAGAATGACCCAAATTAGGGTTAAGTGTCAAAATGGGTCAAGATGACCTAGGATGATGTGTGTTATGAGTTTAGGCCAAGTCGATTGATTGATTATATGCTTGTGAAATAGGTACGTTACCTCGGAATTCAAGCTTGGTTTAGTAATCACCGACGGCATAAGGTGAGTGGAATAATTATGCGTATGTGTATATAATGTATTTATTTGTGTTGCATGAATGTGGCATTGTCGCGTTGTTTAAGACACCACATTGTAAAGAAGTGGATGTCGCGTTGTTAAGACACCACATGGTATAGAAGTGGATGTCGCGTTGTTTAAGACACCACAATGTATTGGGGGTGGATGTCGCGTTGTTTAAGACACCACCCATCGTATTGAATGGCATGTGGAATCGTCGCGTTGTTTAAGACGCCACATTGGAAAGGGTGAGTGAGTCGCGTTGTTTAAGACATCACCCGGGGGATTAGTGACTACGCGTTGGTTAAGTAGCACTAACGGATGTTATGAACTCCAACGGGCTCTTAAGCACCGTTTCCCTTGTTCGAATTGGTTAACCAAGGTTATGTGATTTATGTATTGAAAGTATTTAATCATGAAATATATGCTATTGTATTACTAGCTATTGTGGTATTGCGGTTATTGGTATATGCTTAGTATTGTAGCATGCTTGATGAATTGTTAAACTCGAATATGATGTTGTGTAAGTGATGCGAGTAAGTAGATTATATATGTATATGTATAATTATCTTGCTCACTAAGCTTTGCTTACCCTCTCGTTGTTTACCTTTTTATAGGTTCGTGTGTGGACAAGGGTAAGGGCATTACCTTGGATTGAGTTTCCCGCTTCGATGATTAGGAAGCACTTTTGGGTTATGGCTTGGAGTTTGACCGAGACTTGGGTAGTTTAACCCCAAACACCATGCTCGTTGTGTCGTTTGGCAATTAAACTTTTGTGGTCGAAACTCTAATTTGTATTAAACATTGTATTTTAAACTTAGTGGCGTTTTGGGCACGTGTGGGCCCCACTTTGTAAAACTCGCTCAAACCTTAGTTATGTGCTAGTTTTACATATATGAATGTATGGTTAAAAGCGTTTTGGCTAAAAATGTCGAGAACTAGTCAAACATTTTCGTTAAATAGACTTCCGGGGACAGCGGGCTGTCCAGGGGGTTTGGCGCGCCGCGCGGCCACCTGGCGCGCCGCGCAGATGGCCTGCACCAGAAAATTTTTTTTGTTTGCAATTTCGTCGTGTTTGGTCGGTTACGGTTTGGGTTGTTACAAGTGGTATCAGAGCATGGTCTAAGGGATTTAGGTGACTTGAGATAGGCGCTTAGACTTAGACTTTTGTGTGTGCATTGTACGGACTTGTAGGACTTTGGGTCGGACCGGGTCTTGGTTAGCGCATAGGTTTATATGAACTAATCATGCGTTATTGTTTGTGTTGTATAGCAATCATCGAGCGAAATGAACGTTGTACTAGCGAGTTAACGCGACGAGCTCGCGTAGTAATGATTAGCTACCCTTACTACGGGTGCAAATCGTGTCAAGCAAGCGATGTACGACGATTGTCGAGCGAGATGGAGTGGTATGGTGTATATGTATATATGTGTCATGTCTTTAGTTTCGCTGTTTAATCTTTTCCGTTTTATAGAATGAAGATGAGAAACGGACACGACACCGATATTGGGGGCACGAGCGAGGACCCCGAGTTCACGGCCAAGGTTGAGGCCATCTTTGAACGCCAAAAGGCGGAGTTTCGCGAGGATGTTAAGAAGATGTTTCTCGAGACGATTGACGAACAAGTCGTCACTTTGGTTAAGGAGCAAATTAAGATTGCTCTTCAAGAAGAAAATGGGGGAAGGCGTGACTTTTTCTTCAAGAACTTTAGGGATGCTCAACCTCCTACTTTTGAGGGCGATCGGGACCCACTCAAGAGTGCCCGATTCATCTCCGATATGGAGGGGGCCTTCCGTACTTGTGAGTGTCCACCCGACAAGAAGACTAGGTATGGTTGTAGCATGTTAAGGGGTGACGCGAAATTGTGGTGGGATGCTAAGATCCAACTCTATAGTGAAGAACAATGTATGGACTTCACTTGGGAGGAATTTAAAGCGGAGTTCTTCGATGAGTACCGAACTTCGGCCGATCTTACAAGGCTTAAGGACGAGTTACGCACCTTAAGGCAAGGGTCGATGGACTTGAACACTCTCAAATCCGTGTTCTTGTCCAAGACGCAATTTTGCCCGGAGTATGTCAGGAATGATAAAATGTTGAAAGAAGATTTCTATCGAACCTTGAATGACAGTTATCAAGAAAAGATTAGCGTAAATGTGGTGAAGAGCTTCGATGAGTTGTTTAATATGGCGAAAGGGTTTGAAGCGATTGTGTTGAGGAAGAGAAAGTATGAAGGTTCGAGTCACTCAAATTTTTCAAGCAAGAAGTCAAACTTTTCAAAGAAGGGTGCAACCGAGAGTGTCGGAAGTGTCAAGAAGAGTGCGCCGGGAGAGTTTCGTTATACTTGCCATAATTGTGGGCGAAAGGGACATATGGCCCGTGATTGCACCAATCCCTCTACTACACCCAAGTTTACTTGTTTCAATTGCGGTAAAGAAGGGCACAAACGGCCCGAGTGTCCCGAGTTGCGTAATGATAATGCTAAGCGGATAGAGAAGGCGGCGGGTACGGCTAGGGGTCGTAACTACTTGATGTCTAATGAAGAAGCTAAACAATCCAATGAAGTCGTTTCAGGTACTTTCATGGTTAATTCTAATCCGGCTCGGATACTTTTTGATAGTGGTGCTAATTTGTCTTTCGTATCTCCAAGATTTGTGCCTAAGTTAAATAAACCGCTAGTAAAGTTGAGTCGTCCGGTAGAAGTTGAAATAGCGGATGGCAAGACGGCGCTAGTGGTTGATGTGTGTAAAAATTGCAATGTTGTGTTTGGCGCCGAAAGTTTCGAAATTGATCTTATTCCGATGACTTTGGGTGATTTTGATGTTGTCGTTGGTATGGATTGGCTCGATCGTTATAGAGCCGATATTGCATGCCACGACAAGTTTATTCGTGTAAAGACCCCAAGTGGGGGAGAGATGATTATTCATGGTGACAAACGAAGGAGATCGGTGCCGATATGCACTTTTGCTCGGGCACGACGTCACGTTGTTACCGGTGGTAAGGCTTTCCTTGCTCATGTTGTCGACACTCGTAATGAGCCACCACCAATTCGTGAAATTCCGGTAGTTAATGAGTTTGAAGATGTCTTTCCGGATGAGTTACCGGGTGTCCCGGCGGAAAGACAAGTCGAATTTCGCATCGAGTTGGTTCCGGGGGCTACCCCCATTGCTAAAACTCCTTATCGTTTAGCACCAACGGAGATGCAAGAGTTATTGAATCAAATTCAAGAATTGCTCGAGAAGGGTTTTATCCGACCGAGCGCTTCGCCATGGGGCGCTCCGGTCTTATTTGTGAAGAAGAAAGACGGTAGTATGCGTATGTGCATTGATTACCGCGAGTTGAATAAAGTGACGATCAAGAATCGTTATCCATTACCTAGGATCGACGATTTGTTTGATCAACTTCAAGGCGCAACGTATTTCTCTAAGATCGACCTACGGTCCGGCTATCACCAAATGCGGGTCCGTGAGGAAGATATTGAGAAAACGGCTTTCCGAACGCGTTACGGGCATTATGAATTTGTAGTTATGCCCTTCGGTCTTACGAATGCACCGGCGGCATTCATGGATCTTATGAACCGGGTGTGCCAACCTATGTTGGACAAGTCGGTTATTGTATTCATTGACGACATACTAGTCTACTCGAAAAGTATGCACGAACATGAACGTCACTTACGTGAAGTTTTGAAGACGCTAAGAAAAGAGAAGTTGTATGCAAAGTTCTCTAAATGTGAATTTTGGCTAAGGGAGGTTCAATTCCTTGGTCACATTGTGAACGAAAGCGGTATCCAAGTGGATCCGGGGAAGATTGAGACGGTGAAGAGTTGGGGACGACCGACTACGCCCACGGAGATCCGAAGTTTTCTCGGATTGGCCGGTTATTATCGTCGGTTTATCCAAGACTTTTCTAAGATTGCTTCTCCATTAACAAAATTGACGAGGAAGAGTGCTAAGTTCAATTGGGAAAACGAGCAAGAAATTGCTTTTCAATTATTGAAAGAGAAGTTGTGTCAAGCTCCGGTGTTAGTGTTACCGGAAGGCATTGAAGACATGGTGGTTTATTGTGATGCTTCCTTAAATGGGCTCGGGTGCGTTCTTATGCAAAGGGGTAAAGTCATTGCTTATGCCTCTCGACAATTAAAGGAACACGAAACGAGGTACCCGACTCATGATCTTGAAATGGCGGCGGTTGTGCATGCGTTGAAAATTTGGCGCCACTACTTGTATGGTGTCAAGTGTACGATATATTCGGATCATAAGAATTTGAAACACCTTTTTACTCAAAGGGATTTGAATTATCGTCAACGTAGATGGATGGATGTGGTGAAAGATTATGATTGTGAGATACTTTACCATCCGGGTAAGGCGAATGTGGTCGCGGATGCGTTAAGCCGAAAGACTCAACATCCGGCGATACGTATAACATCGTTACGTTTGATTATCACTAACGACTTTCTTGAAAAGATGGTTGAAGACCAAATAGAGGCTTATGTTCACGATAAGCACACGGAACGAATTGTGGGCCAATCGGAGTTTATTACTATGGGTCCGCGGGGTTTGTTGTCCTTTCAAGGAAGGGTGTGGGTGCCTAAGACGGGTGATTACCGACGGGTGCTACTCGATGAAGCACATAAGTCGAAATATTCCATTCATCCGGGCGCGACGAAAATGTATCATGACTTGAAGAAAGATTATTGGTGGCCGGGCATGAAACGCGATGTTGTAAAATACGTTGAACGATGTGTTACTTGTTTGCAAGTTAAAGCCGAACATCAAAAGCCGTATGGTAAGTTGCAACCGTTAGAGATCCCGAAATGGAAATGGGAGCACATTACCATGGATTTCATCACTAAATTACCTAAGACGGCGAGAACTCAATATGATTCGATTTGGGTGATCGTGGACCGGTTGACGAAAAGCGCTTTGTTTCTTCCCATTAAAGAAGCAATATCGTCGGAGGCCTTGGCTAAGTTGTTTATCAAGGAAGTGGTCTCGCGACATGGCGTTCCTATATCTATTATTTCGGATCGAGATACCCGTTTTACATCTCGATTTTGGGAAAAGTTTCACGAAGATATGGGTACACAATTAAAGTTGAGCACGGCGTATCATCCTCAAACGGACGGTCAAACCGAACGTACGAACCAAACTTTGGAAGATATGTTACGGGCGTGCATTATCGATTTCGGTGGTAGTTGGGACGAGCATTTACCCTTGGTGGAATTCTCGTACAATAATAGTTTTCATACTAGTATCGGGATGCCACCTTACGAGATGCTTTATGGCCGAAGGTGTCGAACTCCCATTTGTTGGGGAGAAGTGGGTCAAAGAGAAATCGGAAGTACCGATTTGGTTTTAGAGACGAATAACAAGATTGATATTATTCGGGAGCATTTGAAGAAGGCTCAAGATAGGCAAAAGTCGTATGCCGATAAACGTAGACGAACGATCGAATTCCAAGAGGGCGACATGGTTATGCTTAAGGTCTCGCCATGGAAGGGTATTATTCGATTTCGAAAACGGGGAAAGTTAGGTCCTCGGTTTATTGGACCGTTTAAAGTCTTAGCTCGTGTTGGTGAAGTTGCATATCGATTGGAATTGCCCGAAGAGCTTGCGGGGATCCATAACACGTTTCATGTTTCTCACCTCCGTAAGTGCCTTGCAGATGATTCTTCCTGGATGCCTTTAGATGAAATTGAGCTAAACAATAAGTTGGAGTATGTTGAAGAGCCAATTGCAATACTTGATGAAAAGGTCAAGAGGTTGAGGCATAAGGAGGTTAGGACTTTTAAAGTTCAATGGCGGCGGAATAAGGGTTCCGAGTTCACTTGGGAACCTGAAGAGTTTGTGTTGGTTTATCTTCCCTCTTGTCATGCGGCATGGATTGCGAGGTCGCAATCCGAATAAGTGGGGAAGAGTTGTAAGACCCGATTATTTATAGTGTACATAAGTGTATATAAGTGTAATGTACGGTACTTGAAACGGGGTTCTGTTGCGTGTATTTAAAATACAAAAGGAGCTGAACTGGCAGGGTTGCGCGCCGCGCGGCCTTGTGGCGCGCCGCGCCAACTGTCTGTGACAGATCCCTTTCTCTTTTTAAATTAGATATTTTGGGGGTATTTTGGTAAATTCACATCAAGGCCGAGTTTAATGCTTGGTTCAGTAGTTTGGGAGCTCATTTACTCCCTTGTTCACCAACCTTATCACCTCCCAATTTATTTTAGTGAGAGAGTGAGTTTTAGAGGGGGAAAGCTCACTTTGAAGAGGAAGAAGAGGGTTTCTTGCTAAAGTCCAAGTTCTAAAGTTGTTCATCTCGTCATTTGCTACATTTTGATAGTTGTGGTATGCCTTAACTTTCAATTCTTGTTTTGATTTCGTGTATGGGTTAGGGTTTGTGTGAAGATGAACATTAAGACCCATTTTTGGGTAAATTGGGTGTTCTTGGGTAAATTGGGTTATGTAGGCTCAATAATGGGTTAGCTAGGGTTTTAAAAGTATTAATTGTTGTTATGAAACCCTAATTGGCTAATAATTTGCTAGAACACCTTAGGGAAGTGTAAATGGGTGTGATTTGGGTATAAATGACCCAAAATGAGTGTATTGACTTTTATTGAGTCAAACGGGTCAAAATGGACCAAGATTGGTTAACGTTAGTGTTTTGTGTTAAAATCTAGTGATTTAAAGTGTATGAAGGCCTTGAGTGCCAAGAGTTAGGGTTTTTGGTAAGAATGACCCAAATTAGGGTTAAGTGTCAAAATGGGTCAAGATGACCTAGGATGATGTGTGTTATGAGTTTAGGCCAAGTCGATTGATTGATTATATGCTTGTGAAATAGGTACGTTACCTCGGAATTCAAGCTTGGTTTAGTAATCACCGACGGCATAAGGTGAGTGGAATAATTATGCGTATGTGTATATAATGTATTTATTTGTGTTGCATGAATGTGGCATTGTCGCGTTGTTTAAGACACCACATTGTAAAGAAGTGGATGTCGCGTTGTTAAGACACCACATGGTATAGAAGTGGATGTCGCGTTGTTTAAGACACCACAATGTATTGGGGGTGGATGTCGCGTTGTTTAAGACACCACCCATCGTATTGAATGGCATGTGGAATCGTCGCGTTGTTTAAGACGCCACATTGGAAAGGGTGAGTGAGTCGCGTTGTTTAAGACATCACCCGGGGGATTAGTGACTACGCGTTGGTTAAGTAGCACTAACGGATGTTATGAACTCCAACGGGCTCTTAAGCACCGTTTCCCTTGTTCGAATTGGTTAACCAAGGTTATGTGATTTATGTATTGAAAGTATTTAATCATGAAATATATGCTATTGTATTACTAGCTATTGTGGTATTGCGGTTATTGGTATATGCTTAGTATTGTAGCATGCTTGATGAATTGTTAAACTCGAATATGATGTTGTGTAAGTGATGCGAGTAAGTAGATTATATATGTATATGTATAATTATCTTGCTCACTAAGCTTTGCTTACCCTCTCGTTGTTTACCTTTTTATAGGTTCGTGTGTGGACAAGGGTAAGGGCATTACCTTGGATTGAGTTTCCCGCTTCGATGATTAGGAAGCACTTTTGGGTTATGGCTTGGAGTTTGACCGAGACTTGGGTAGTTTAACCCCAAACACCATGCTCGTTGTGTCGTTTGGCAATTAAACTTTTGTGGTCGAAACTCTAATTTGTATTAAACATTGTATTTTAAACTTAGTGGCGTTTTGGGCACGTGTGGGCCCCACTTTGTAAAACTCGCTCAAACCTTAGTTATGTGCTAGTTTTACATATATGAATGTATGGTTAAAAGCGTTTTGGCTAAAAATGTCGAGAACTAGTCAAACATTTTCGTTAAATAGACTTCCGGGGACAGCGGGCTGTCCAGGGGGTTTGGCGCGCCGCGCGGCCACCTGGCGCGCCGCGCAGATGGCCTGCACCAGAAAATTTTTTTTGTTTGCAATTTCGTCGTGTTTGGTCGGTTACGGTTTGGGTTGTTACACATGAATTCCCGAGTGTTCTATTACATGGTGAACGGGAAATACTACGTAGACAATAAAAAATTGTGGTTCTGGTTCATAGTATGGCACGTGTTGATCATAATGTTGTTGTTGTTCAGGTTGTGGTTCCGGTTGCGGTTCTTGATCAGGTTCTTGTTCAGGTCGTCTAGACGATGATGCACCGTCCGTATCTGTATTTCTCTGCAAAACACATTAAACACAAAATTTATGCATCCAAATATGCATTAGTGTTAGCAAAATAACAAATTAAAATAATTACAATAACATGTTTAATCCATATTAAACTTATACTTATATTCATATTTTTATCAATTCTACAATTTTGCAAATAAGCATATATGAAAAGGTATACAAAGTTCAAAAGCATTCAACTCAAATAACATGTTAAAATAATCATTACTAGTAATTAAACAAGTTTCAAATGGCATTTATATCAAAATAATCAAGTTCATGAATTTTAGACTTAAAAAGTCCACTTTGATGTTCAAAAATCATGTTTAGGATCAAAGTTTGGATCATTTAGCTACCTAAACATGTTATACTACTTAATTTAACAATAATCCATAATAAAAATCGGCCATAACCTGTTTATATCAAAAATTCCCAAATTGCTCAAGAACACAAACCCTAGATTTCTAAAAATTTTGAAGTTTAAAGCTTCAAATCATGACAAATAGCATCAATCTAGGTTATACATACATAATATATTAACAATTTAACTCTAATTACACTAGAAATTATCAAACTAAGATTATTGCAATTAATTGAAATTATCACAAAAATTAGGAAATTTAGGTGTTTAGGGGTGAAATTTTTACCTTTCTGCTTCCCCATATGAGAAAAGACATGATTATAGCGGATTATTGTGACGAATTTCGTGAATTTTGGTTAAAAAATGATGATTTTAGGGAGGATTTGAGAGTATTTTCGTGTATATGTGCGTGTGTTTTGTGTGGACAGAGAACCAGCTCGCTGCTATTTGTTTCTGTCCAGTTTTTTTGTTCCATGCGATCGCATGGTGGTGTAGGGTAAATCCCATGCAATCGCATGGGGTCCCTGATTTTTTTTTTAATAAAATCTTTCACTTATAAAACAATTAATTAATTAATTTTTAAAATTTTGTTTCCTTAGATTGAGGGCGTTTCGGTACGTTTACCTAGTCTGTCCTTCGACAAAATTTAAAATTTTTCATTTTACAGCGTTTGTTTAAAAAGCAAAGATTTTTTAGTTTTTTAAATGTTTTTGGCATACTTTAAATCAATAAGATTAAAAATAATGATAATAAAATTTCTCGTCCCGCCTTCGGGTAAAGCAATTTCGGTTCAACGACCTAGTCTTCAACTCACGACGAATTTTAGAAATCATATTTTTAACTTAATGAAATAAAGTACATTTTTGTTTTTAAATTCACACCAAACTTAAATTTTAAAATGCATATTAAAATTTCATATAAATATTAATAATATTTATATACATTAATTTTTCAAACTTACATTTAAATAATATAGTTATATATTAATTTAAAAAAACAAGGTAAAAATAAAAATCTTGTTGGTCTTTTATCCCACTTTAATCAATCAAATATTATCAAAAATATACGTCCCTCTTTTGGGTAAAGTAATTTCGGCTTAATTACCTAGTTTTACTCCTGACGAATTTCTGAAATATTTTGGATTGATTGATTAAAGATATTTATACCTTATGAATAAACGATAAATTTCACAGTGATGAATTAAATTTTTGTATGATATCAATAATTTCGGTTTCGCATACCTAATTTTATTGAATATCAATTTAATACTTATCAAATGGTTAAAAGCAATAAAATAAAAATAAAATTGTACATACTTACCTGTGAGATAGAATTCTCAGAGACCTGCTTTAGTCGACTCATAGGAGAGTCGTGTGATTTGGTTTTCCATAGCTACATAAGCGTAACCTCGATTTTTCAATAACTTTTCTTCTAAACATATGAACGGTCCTTCTCTGCATAGAGTAACAAATTCGGTATTTGAATATGTTTGATTGTTCGAATATTTACCTTCGTGTGACCATTTTTCGCAGTTATGACATCTTTCAAGGTGTCGTGCTCTTCTTTTTGTTGCGGATTTTGATTTTTCTTTACCAAAATGTATCTTATGATGATTCTTCCCGAGTTCTTTCCTCACTTCGTCCATTTTGCCTCTTATGAATGATACTAGTTCACTCGGGATGATGTTATTATTACGTTTAGTAATCATAGCGTGTAGTAGTAGACCATGGTTTAGATCAAAGGAATTCTTCATCTCGTAAAACCTAAAAGAAATAAAAATTCAGAATGGAGGGAGAAGACTAGTTCTTTAGGGTATGCTAGGGAAAGATCATTCGGATTCCATTCTCGGAAACTACACAAGAACAGAACATCTAACTCTAACAGAAATTCATATTACCCTTAAAAAAAATTCCAATCTTCCCACACTTAGTTAGCTGTGGTGTCGAAATTGTGATTAACTTCATCTTCAACTTCCATTGGATTATCAATGTAATGTTTAACTCTGTGACCATTAACTTTAAATTCAACCCCATTAGAATTTATTAACTCTACTGTTCCATATGAGAAAACTCTTTTAACTATGAATGGTCCAGACCATCTTGATTTCAATTTTCCAGGAAATAGCTTGAATCTTGAATTGAAAAGAAGAACTCGGTCTCCTTCCTTGAATTCTTTTAAATTTCTGATTCTTTTATCATGCCATTTCTTTGTTCTTTCCTTATAGATTTTGAATTTTCGTATGCTTCATGTCTTAATTCTTCTAATTCGTTTAGTTGACTTAACCGTAAACGTCCAGATTCATGTAAATCAAGATTACATTTCTTCAAAGCCCAAAATGCTTTGTGCTCAATTTCTACTAGAAGGTGACATGCTTTTTCGTAAATGAGTTTAAAAGGTGTGGTTCCAATTGGAGTTTTGTAGGCTGTTCTAAAAGTCCAGAGTGCATCCTCCAATTTCATGGACCATTCCTTTGGATTTGATCCTACGATTTTCTCTAGAATACGTTTTAATGCTCGGTTGGTATTTTCAACTTGTCCACTTTTTGTGGATGATAAGCAGTTGAGATTTTATGAGTTACTCCATATCTTTTGAGAACTTTCTCAAGTTGATTATTACAAAAATGAGTACCCCGATCACTTATTAAAGCTTTCGGTGTTCCAAACCTAGCAAAAAGACATTTTAAGAAGTTGACTACAACTCGTGCATCGTTAGTTGGGAGAGCTTGTGCTTCCACCCGTTTAGATACATAATCAATGGCAACGAGAATGTAGAGATTATTATTAGATTTTGGAAATGGACCCATAAAGTCAATACCCCAAACGTCAAATACTTCACATACTTGAATGACATTTTGTGGCATTGCATCACGTTGACTTATTTTTCCGGCCCTTTGACAAGCATCACAGGATTTACAAAGAAGGTGTGCGTCTTTGAAAATTGTAGGCCAATAGAATCCAGCGTCGTAGACTTTTCTTGCTGTAAGTTGAGGCCCATAATGCCCTCCTATTGGTCCTGTGTGACAATGGTTTAAGATTTGACTAGTTTCATCTCCGAATACACATCGGCGTATTATTCCATCGGGATAACTTTTGAATAAATGTGGATCTTCCCAAAAATAATGTTTTATATCACTAAAGAATTTCTTTCGTTTTTGGTACGACAATCCTTTTTCAAGGAATCCACATACTAAGTAGTTTGCATAGTCTGCAAACCATGGAATTTCATTATAATCGATTTTCAAAAGATATTCATCAGGAAAGTTATCTTGTATGGCCGATTCATTTAGAACTTCTAATTCAGGATTTTCAAGACGAGAAAGATGATCAACTGCGATATTTTCTGCTCCCTTTTTGTCTCGGATTTCAATATCGAATTCTTGTAAGAGTAAGATCCAACAGATTAATCGTGGTTTGGCATCTTGTTTTGAAAATAGGTATCTAAGAGCAGAATGGTCGGTATAGATCACCGTTTTAGCTAGAACGAGATATGAACGAAATTTGTCAAAAGCAAAGACACTAGCAAGGAGTTCTTTTTCAGTAGTTGTGTAATTTGTTTGTGCTCCTTGTAATGTCTTACTAGCGTAATAAATAGGTTGAAATCGTTTTTCAATCCTTTGTCCTAAAACGAATCCCATTGAAAAATCACTTGCATCGCACATGAGTTCAAATGGTAGATTCCAATTTGGAGTTATCATGATTGGCGCATTAGTGAGTTTTTCTTTAAGAATATTAAAAGATTTGATGCATTCATCTGAAAAGATGAATGGAGCATCCTTTTCAAGGAGTTTATTCATATGAGTTGCAATTTTAGAGAAGTCTTTTATGAAACGTCGGTAAAAACCGGCATGCCCTAGAAAACTCCTAACTCCTCTAACATTGGTGGGATGTGGAAGTTTAGCAATTACATCTACTTTAGCTCTATCTACTTCAATTCCTTCCTTTGAAATTTTATGACCAAGAACGATGCCTTCTTTAAACATGAAATGACATTTCTCCCAATTAAGAACTAGATTTGATTGCTCGCATCTAATAATCATTCGTTCAAGATTAACTAGATATGTTTCAAAAGTATCACCGAAGACTGAAAAGTCATCCATGAAAACTTCCATGCATTCTTCTATCATGTCATGAAAAATCGCCATCATACACCTTTGAAAGGTTGCAGGGGCGTTGCAAAGTCCAAATGTCATGCGTTTGTAGCAAAAGTACCATAAGGGCACGTGAACGTGGTTTTCTCTTGGTCCTCGGGTGCGATTGGAATTTGAAAGTATCCGGAGAAACCGTCAAGAAAACAATAGTAACTATTCCCGGCTAACCTTTCCAACATTTAATCAATGAAAGGTAAGGGAAAGTGATCTTTTCTGGTGGCGTCATTTAATTTTCTATAATCAATACAAACACGCCATCCTGTTACAGTCCTAGTAGGAATAAGCTCATTTTTTTCATTTGTGATGACAGTCATGCCACCCTTCTTAGGTACGCATTGAACTGGGCTTACCCATGAACTATAAGAGATTGGATAAATTAAACCTGCATCAAGCAGTTTAATAATTTATTTCTTAACAACATCTTGCATATTAGGATTTAGTCTTCGTTGGCGTTGCACATACGTTTTATGACCTTCTTCCATAAGGATTTTATGTGTGCAATACGAAGGACTTATTCCTTTAATATCATGAATTTTCCATGCAATAGTTGGTTTATGAGCTTTTAGCACAGAAATGAGTTGTGATTTTTCATTTTTGGTAAGAGAAGACGATATTATTACAGGTAATTCAGATTCACCATGTAAATAAGCGTATTCTAAATGGTTTGTAAGTGGCTTTAACTCTAATATCGGTGGTTCTTCTATCGATGATTCGTATCGATATCTGTCTTCTTCTTTTAACATTTGAAGTTCTTCTGTTGTTGGTTCATATTCATTCGCCATGAGTGTAGCTAACATTTCGGCTTCATCAATTGGTTCAGTCACTTCTCCTAAAGAACGTTCTCCTGTTCCTTGTAATTCTGGAAATTCTTCTAACAATTCTGCATGTGAATCTATAGTTTGAATATAATAACATGTATCATCTGCAGATTACGATTGTTGCGTGGATCTATCCACAGAAAAGGTAACACTCTCATCCTCTATTCTTAGGGTCAGTTTCTTACCAAACACATCTATTATTGCTTTAGCCGTGTTTAAGAATGGTTTTCCTAATATGAGAAGAACTCGAGAATCTTCTTCCATGTCTAGTATAACAAAGTCTACTAGAAATACTAAGGTACCAACTTTAACTAGCATGTTCTCCATTATCCCTCTAGGATATTTTACTGATCGATCTGCTAGTTGTATACTTATTCGTGTTGGTTTCAATTCTCCGAGGTTTAGTTTAGCATATAATGAATATGGCATTAGATTTATACTAGCACCTAAGTCTGCCAATGCTTCTATTGAACTAAGACTTCCCAGAAAAAATGGAATTGTGAAACTTCCTGGATCTGAGAGTTTTTCTGGTAGCTTATTCAATAGCACTGCAGAACAATTAGCATTCATAGTAACATCCGAGAGTTCTTCCATTTTCTTTCTATTTGTGATTAGATCTTTCAAGAATTTAGCGTATCTTGGCATTCCTGAAATCACATCAATGAAAGGAAGATTGACATTTATTTGTTTAAACATATCCAAGAATTTGGATTGCTCGGCTTCAAGTCTTTCTTTTCTCATTTTACTCGGGTAAGGAAGTGGTGGTTGGTATGGTTTAACATAAGGTTTAGCCTTAACTGTGTTATCTTCATTAACCTTTTCGACTACCGGTTCTGTTTCCTTATCTTGCTCAGGCTCTGGTGCCTGTGGAGTGGGAATAGAGTCATCGGAATTTACAGGCATTTCAGTGGTTTAAGTGTAATACCACTTCTCGTGGTAATGGCTTTAGCTGTTTCATTCCGGGGGTTAGCATTTGTATCGCTAGGTAGACTTCCGATTTTTCTTTCACCTATCAACCTTGCTAGGTTGCTTACTTCTTGTTCCAGATTTTGAATAAGTTTGTTGATTTCTAAATGCTTGAGCATTTTGTTCATTAGTTTGTTTTTGAGATGTGAAAAATTGAGTTTGAGATTCAACTAGCTTCGACATCATATCTTCTAAATTTGGCTTTTTATCATCGGTTTGTGGTGGTTTATTTTGAAAAATAGGTCTTTGCTGATTGTAAGTATTGTTAGATACTTGTTGATTGCTAGGACCTTGTTGGTTGTTGTATGGAACATTTCGGTTATAATTCTGATTTTATTTGTAGTTTGGTCTTGGCGGTTGATAATTACTTTGATAATTATTTCAGGCCTTTGGTTCATGTATGAAACATTCTCTCGTTGTTCCATTGTTTGTTCAATACTGAGACAATCTTTTGTCAAATGTGGTCCTCCACACTGCTCACAACTAATTCGTATTGAGTGAATATCCTTAGTCATCTTTTCCATTCGTCTCTCGAAAGCATCTAACTTTGCGAAAATGGAATTAAGGTCATGGCTAGAATCGGCTCTAGCCGCTTTAGATGATCTAACGATGTCTTTTTCTTGATGCCACTCATGTGAGTGGGAGGCAGTGTTATCAATAATTTTGTAAGCTTTAGTTGCGGTTTTCTTCATAATGGAACCACCAGCTGCTATATCGATGTCTTTTCGTGTAATAATGTCGCATTCTTGATAGAATATTTGCACTATTTGATAAGTGTCTAAACCATGTTGAGGACATCCTCTCAACAACTTTCCAAATCTTGTCCACGCCTCATATAGAGTTTCATTTGGTTTTTGCGTGAACGTAACAATTTCTCCTTGAAGTCTCACAGCTTTAGATGCTGGAAAGAATTGTTTAAGAAAATTTTCAACTAAAACATCCCATGTGTCAATCGCCCCTTCAGGTAATGATTCTAACCAATCTTTGGCTTCTCCCTTTAATGATTCTAACCAATCTATGGTGCATTAATGTCTAGTTGAGTAATGGCATGACCTTGGTCAGTGCGTTTAGCCCTTATTCGATCTTCCATACTTAGAGGTTCCGGATTTTCCATGACTGAATTTGTTGAATCTGAATCACTAGAGGATTCTGACTTAATGGTTTCTTCCTCGACAATCTCTGGATGAGTGATTTGTGGTTCAGGAGGAATGATTATTGGTTCAGGATCTCTGAATTGTCCTTGAATATCCTCCGGGTTCTCAATTGTGAGGTCGGGTTCAAAAAAATAGATTATCGAAAATTTGAATCAGAGTACTTGGTTGATTAGATGATGATTCTAAAGAAAAATCAATGGCGACAATATTGGCTAGATGTCTTGATCGAGTTACAGGTGGTGAACGTATGAAAGGTGGTGAACGTTTTGCTCGGTGCATTCACCGAATATCCTATTTATTAGTTATAAAGATAAAAATTATATAAGTTATCAAATTAATAGACTTTTCTGCTTTTGCCCATGTTTCGAATAGCCAAAAGATGCAGCAGGTAGCCAGGACCCTTTAAATCGGAAGCCCACAACTCGCCACTAACAAATCCAACTATTACTACGAAGCAGAAAATTTTGGATGTCTATCAATTTAACCGCTTAAAATAATTTTTTTTCATCCAAGTTTAAAGAAAATAAAGAAAATTCTATGTCCTAAAAACTAGAGCGTAGAAATGAGAAAGAAAAAGAGTGCGTCGAAAAACGTCGAAAAATAAAAGGTCAAAAAATAATAATAAGAAAGTAAGGCGTCGAAACTTAAAAAGTCTAAAACTAAATATTAAAAGTTACGTCTAAAGTGATTAAAGCTTAAAAGAAATTTTATATCCAAAACGGCAATTACTTAATTAGGCACTAAAATCTATTTAAAACTAAAGCGATAAGTGACGTCGTAAAATTCTAAAGCGCCTAAATCTTAATCCGGTTCGTTCCACAGGGAGCTAGCTGAGTCTAACGCAATATTTATTTTAAACTATATTTGTATATAAAAATATATATATATATATATATATATATAAGTAATATTATTATTGTTATAAAAGGGGGTTTTTACTGTTTAGTAACCGGTTTGTCGATTTTATGTCTTAAGTCACAATTAAAACCTAATGTAAAATATTAAATATAAATATAACTTAATTTAAAGCGTAAAGTAAATAACGATAAATAAATATGCGATAATTAAAAGTGCAATAAATAAAAGTACGATAAATAAAATGACGATAAATAAAAGTACGATGAAATATGAAATAAAGGAATTATACTTATTTAAACTTTCGTAATCATGATGTTCGACGTGTTGATTTTAATTTATTACCATGGGTAAATTGTCCTTTGTCCTGGATTATTCGATATGTCCATTTGGTTTTTGTCCATAACAGTCCATCAGTCATAAATATAAAATGCGAGTGTCCTCGTCAAATTAACTTTGTACCCGAAGTCAAATATTCCAACTAATTGGGGACTTAAACTGTAATAAGGTTTTAATACATTGTTAATGATTACACCAGGTTATCGACTGTGTGCAATCCAAGGTTTTAATACTTTATTAACAATTACACCAAGTGTCCTTTTATGTAATCCACCCCTGTTTTAATGAGTCCATTGACTATTAATCCATCCCCGTGTCCGGTTAAATGAACGATTATTAGTATTTATAAATATCCCGCCCATCGTATCCGATCGAGTGTATGTGGTTATTTATAATTACCTCAAATTGTATATCTCTATATAAAATTAACGAACTATCATTCAGTTAAACAAATATAAAGCCCATTAATAGCCCATAGTCCAATTTTCACAAATGTCGGTCTTTTGTCCAAACCCCAATTATGGTCCAAAACCCAATAACCCAGTCTTAATATTTAGTCCAACTTTACGATTACTTCGGCTTAAATAAACATAATAATAATTTAGCTACGAGACATTAATTTAAAAAGGTTGAACATAACTTACAATGAGTATTAATCGCGTAGTGTTACACGGACAGAATTTCGACTTACAACATAAAACATTCGCCACTATAACCTTATTATTATTATTAACTTAAAATTAAAATAAAAATAAAAATAAAAATATATATATATTGAGTGAGTGAGATTGAAGTATGATGAAGGTGTACATAATTCGGCAGAAAACGTTGCAATTTATAGGACTTGGCCTCACTTTAGCTGCCATGCGATCGCATGGATTTTGTGCTTCCAGGCCATGCGATCGCATGACCTTCTGATCCAGCTCACAATCGCTTGTCTTCTTATTTGCCGACGTTTTTATTTAATATATATAATATATATATAATTTTATGACATGGATATTCACAACTATATGATACCAACTCTAATGACCCGACCTAATCCATCTGGACGAATATGGTTATATAGTGATAAATTAATTAATTTCAATTCAACCATTTGCCGTTACATCGGCAAATGTAATGACTAGCAAGGCTATGTAATTTAAGAGTTACATTTATCTTGGTTGAATTCATGTAATGACTAGCAAGAGATCACTAATTAATCTAGAATTAAACATATAGTGATAACATAGCAATAAACTAAGGCTATGTAAGTTTTACTTGCAAAGTAACATTTGCAAGATTAATGTATAAGTATACATTAATGTCCAACAAAAGTACAAGGAGAGACCATCTCTTGGTTGGGACTTGGTGACCATCCTAGGTATGTCTAGATACATTTTAGATGTACATGTTTTCCTATAACACTTATGTGTTATCTTTAATCATGGTTTAATCATCATTAAGGTGTCATTAAGCGTGATTAACCAAGATTAGTGTTCTAGTGACCAAAACTCCTTTGCGTATGAAGGAGGCAACTATTCTAAGCATGTTTGAACATGTTTCATAAATTATAGATGCTCCGAAGTATTTGAACTAAAATCGATGGAAGTTAGGACATAAGCTTTTACGGTTGACCGTGAAGTCGACCGTGCATCCCTGATTTCACAAATCAGGATGCAAGGCTCCATGGTCTGACCTGCGGTTGACAGTGTTCCTAACCGTGTAGTTTACGTTTTCCGTTTTAAGCATTGTTTGGTTTTGGTCTTTTGCAAGAGTAAGTATGGAATAGTGAACTTGTATATTTATGTCAAGATGTCTATCATCACCTTTAATTATGTTCATATGTCATCATCAAAACACTTATTGTTATGGGTTAAGATTGGTATAGTTATTAAGCATAATCTCGTGTTAACCCACATTCTCCCCCTTTTTGATGATGACAAACATATAAGTGATGGTGGACATTTATCTATAAATATGCTCAAGTGTTAACATCACTTATTCAACTTACTCCCCCTTTTGTCTAAGCAAAAAGGTCAGCTCCCCCTGAAACTAAGCTCACCCTAAGATAAATGCTCCCCCTTGAACCGTACACGGTGGAAAATAACAACCACAACATATCAAAACACATAATTTTTGTTTATTCCTAAAAAAAGTGCACACACAAGCACCAAACATGGTGGGAACAAATAAAGAAGCACACATAGAGCAAATGCTCTTATTCAAGACATCATATGAAAATAACATGCGTAATATCTCACATGAGATATGCATGATAAGTTCATGGAATTTGTTTTAGGGTCGATCATAAGGATGTGAAGTGCTTCCCTCACAAGTGAATTTTACTACGAACTTTCTTAGTATCTTGTGGGTTCGTCAATTCTGACGATGAAGCACAGCCTGTTGGATTGGTGATCGTAGGGAGATTAACTGATCTTTTTCCATGCTTTCTTCAGACCCGGTTGTGCTCCATGTTGGCGTGTTTTTATCCTCCGTTACTTCATTGAATGCTCTAACCGAGTCATAGTTGATTGGAGAGGTGGTTAGAACATCAAAGTGTAGTGCTTGAACTTTCAAGTACCTGAAGATCTTGGTGAGATGAGCTCCGTACAAAAGAGGAAGAGAATCATCATGCACAAGTCCATTCATCCTATTTACCATGAATAATGCCATGTTGACAGGGATATGGTGCTTGAGACACCATGGAAGAGCGGCTTCACTGACATGTACTTGAGGAAAGAGACTTTCAGCTTTACAGTACACATTCTTGCTTATGACTTGTAACCATAAGTCATATTTAGGGGCAAGATGGTAAGCATGAAGACCCTCATTTTGAATGGAGATGTGGTTGATGGGAGGTTGACAAAAGGTTCTTATGATGTCCCCTTTTGACACAAACACAGGAAGACGATTAAAGTTTGGGTTATGATTAAAGAATTCAACTCCTTTACAGGGAACACGCATTATTCTTCCAAACTCTTGAAGAGTCATGGAGTATTCCCTATGTAACAAATGAAACTTGATTTCATTTGTGGGAGTTAGTTCATAGTTGGCATAGAATTCGCGAACAATTGTAGAGTGAATGGCACTATTGAGGGTTAAGAATGCATCTCATTGAATTGTTGCGAAGTTTTCGATGAGATATTCAAGAAAGTGTTCAACTATGACTTGACAACCTTCGGCTATTGGTCGTGAGCTAACTAATAGCCTATTTTGGTTGACCAAGTTCTTGACATCTTCAGGAGAGAATAAGGGAAGGTTGTCGAATGAATCAAAAACTGATGAGGTCAAGTCGATTAGAAAGTGATTATTAGGTGAATTGTTTGAATGATTCATTGTGGAGGATAAGAATGTGAGGAAATTGCATTTTGGTATCTTCTTTATAAAGAGAAGAGTCTTTCAAGCAATTTTTCTTTTTGAAGTAATTGAATCTTTTAAGAAAATGAATCATAGTTAAGAATGATAGTTTATGCTCATTATGATTCAGCCTACTAAATGCACACAAATTCTTGTTTGAAAAATTTATTGTGCATTAAATTCTTCTTCAAAGGAAAAGACAAAAAGATTGACAGATGTTCTGCGGTTCAGACTGTGGTCGACCGTGATCTCGACCGCACAGTATCTGTCATTTGTTCAAATTACTCATTCTAGCAACAACTATTTATCAAGATAAACTATTAAATGCTTAAAAGAACAATCAGTCATTATATCATTAGAAACAAAATTTTACTAACTACGTTTTTAGCTTCCCTCTCCAACATGCCTTGAATGTTCTACATCATCATTCCTTTGGCATGATATAGCCTTCATGACCTTCTTCACCAATTTCTTAATCTTGAATTGGTATTTTTCACCCTTGAGTTGATTTAAGTAAATTCTTTCCATCTTCGAATCTGGATCTAAACCATAGAAAGGATCTCTTGATTCTTCTAAGATTTCTTCCTCATCACTGTCTGATATGTTTTCTAAGTTGACATGAGCATTCACCATTTCTTCATACACTTGCTCGATTATATCAGAATCATCATCATCTATATGTCCTTCTGACTCATACCCGACTTTGTGATTGTACTTCTGCTAAGTAGCTGAAGAGATGTAGGATGTTGATCATTATGGGTGATCTTAAAGTAATCAAATAACTTGTTGAGATGCATCCCATATGGAAGTACCCTAGAAGTATCCTTGGGAACGTCGCTCATTGTAGTTGCCATGAGATAAGCCATATTAACACGTTCCCCTTTTTCTAGACACCAGAGAAGAGCAATTTAACGACCCGTCAAAGTACACTTGACGACCATCGTTATCTTGGTCCCACAGCTTGATCATAACTCTATATGAATTTAATAAATAACCTTGCATTCTTTATTTAAAAATGATTTCCTATAAAGGAAACCTATCAAAATATGTAAGTTTAGAAAAACCATACATTATTACTAATCCAAAAGTTGACCAAAACAAAGTCAACAGCATCCACTATTAAATGTATCAAAAGAGAATGCAAGTTATTGTTTAACAAAAGCTGCCATCATAAATATGCAGACTCTCTAAGCACAGCGGAAGCAATCAATCATGAACCTGAGAATAAAACATGCGAGTAACTGTCAACAAAAATGTTGAGTGAATTATAGGTTTAATATTGCAAGCAATATTTAATTTAAACCGTAAAAATTTATGTTTGAAAACATAAAAACTCCTTTTTGGACCACAAAATTATATGCTAAAAAACATATAAAAACATTATTCCATTTACCGTGAGCCACCTGGTAACCACTTAACCATTTATTTACCCTTTCCAAACACAATAAATAATATACACTGAACAAGTGTATCTACAACAAAATACGAAGTACTAAACATTCCGATTATAAATTGATAGCGTGACTAGCTCGAAATGGGGTTGTCAAACCCGATAGATCTATCCGTAGGATTCGCGTTGACCAGTAGAAACCAGTGATTACAGTTACCAGACTAGGGAATATTTTTGTTCAACCCACAATGAATAATTTAAACCAACTTTCACTTATGTCCAAAATATAAAATAAATTGCATGTATTCTCATCCCAAAAGCTTTAAAATAGAAAAATGGGACTATAACTCACCTTAGTAGCAAACGAAGTAATCACACAAATATGCGAACAGCAAATGAAGTAAAGTGATCAGGAATGATCACAACGCCGACCTATAAATAAAGAAGGTCGATATAAATAACTAACTTAGGTCAAGTCTTAGTATGATAGCTATTGTACATGTTGCAAGTAGTCATAGAACAATACTCAATATGCATCGGTTTGATCGGAACAGCTTACGGACACACACTTTCTATTTTTAGAAAGTTTCTATTTTAGCAGGTTTCCATTTTTGGAAAGTTTCTATTTTTGGAAAGTTTCTATTTTTGGAAAGTTTCCAAATTTATAAAGTTGCTATTTTAGGTAAGTTTATAAGTTAGGAAAGTTTCCTTAATTAGAAAGTCAACAAAAGTCAACTAAAAGTCAAAGTCAACCGAAAGTCAACTCAAAAGTCAACCTTGGTCAAACATAGTCAACGTTAATTTTAAAAGTGTAAGTTATAATAATAATGTAAGTTATAACGTTTATTAAAGTTAGATATGTCTAATTATTTCATAACATAAGTTTAATTAAATTAAAATAAATTATTAAAGTTAATATAAGTTTAAATGATATAATTAATATAACATAAGTATTTAATTAATTAATTAAATATTAGTCATAATGTAAATATTATTAATTAATAATAAATTTTAAATCATATCATAAGTATGATTAATTAATAATGAATTATTAATCATATCATAAGTTTCTAATTATAATTATTAAATCATAAGTATTTAATAATTAAATTATAATTAAATAATAACTAAGCCTTATAATAATTAAATAATTAATTAATCCTTATTATAAGTCTTATAATAGTAATCTCATAATATAAGTTTAATACTTATCATAAGTATTTTCCATTAATAATGAAGTATAATTAATCATATGTTTAATTAAAATGTTAATTAAATCATAAGTATTAATTAAATGATATAATAAATATATATCATAAGTTGTAAATAATAATAATTAATTTTTTTTATCATAAGTAATTAAATGATAATAAAATTCATTATCATAAGTTTAATAATTAATCACAAGTTTTAAATCAAAAGTTCATCGGGTCGTATCTTGAGCCCCGGGTGTCGGTTTTCGGCGAGCCTTACATATATCTCCGCCTAAGCAAACCACCCGAAACTTTGGTACACTCAAGAACACACCATGACCAGCCCACAAGTCATGATGTACAGCCAATTCACTACTTGGAACTTCAATTCAACCAAAATCGTGTTTTAGACGCAACGGGTGATTCGTGGCTCGGATTGAGATGACCCGAACATGAAAGTTCGCCCCACCATCAGTCCTAATACACTAACACACCCTAAAGTCACCAAATATGGTCACAAAGTCGGACCAAACCTGGTTCATACCAAAATCACATTTCAATCTTAACAAAATACCACTTTGATCATATTTAGGGCTCCGGGAATCGAAACGACATGAATCCGGAGTCTAAAATTAATGTCTTGATGAGAGGAACTCATCTAGATACTTTAATTTCACTTTAATATCAGTTACATAACCAGAAATGAACGAATATGCTGCTGTCCCAAATTAATCAAACCGAAAACATGAATTAACGAGCATTTCTACGCATACAATCAACAATACAATAACATATAAGCATCATACTATCAATATAACATGTAAAAACAGAAAAATAATTGAAAAATTGAAAATCTAGGGTTAGGGTTTATACCCTAATCAACAATCAAGTAATATGAACGCGTAGAGATCGTTGTGTAGAATTCGATAATGATAAAAGCCCCAAATCTTCAAGATGAAAATCAAAAGATGATGATGATGATGTGTTGTATAGGTGACAGCTCAAAAAAGAAAAAGGGAGGAAGAAATGAGAGAAAAATGAAGTGAGAGGTTTTAGGTCTTGAATTAGAAAATGGGAAAAATTAATAAAATGAAAGTAAAATGGAAAATGAAAAATGGGATGGTGTACGGCCAAGTTCAGCTGAAAATTCGATGGGTGGGCCCCTTAGTGGGCTAATTTCATAAAATGTGTAATTGCTTTTAGCCCGAACGCCCGATCGAAGCCCGAAACGCGAAAACGCTACTACGCGATTGATTTTTCGGAGAGATAACAAATACGCGACGAATAAAATATATAAACACTAAATATAATCATATGACATCAAAATATCATATTTAAAATAATTTGAATTTAAAAAGCCCAAAAGCTTGACCGTTGGTTTGAAAACCGAAAAGATTCGCCGGATAGAAATCCGCGACACGTAGAAACGTACAATTAAAGATATAAATACAAATATTCATATAACACATAATAATTAATATATTATTACAAAAATAATAATATAGGTCATAGAAATGACGTGGCACGAATAACAGTTAACGGTCGTTAAATAATTAACGGTAAAAGATAACGGAAAAAGTAGGGTCGTTACAGTACCTTCCCGTTACGGAAATTTCGTCCCGAAATTTAAGCAGGTGCAGGGGTTTCCTCGTCATTTGGTAACAAATGCGGGTACTGCTGCCCCATCTGACCTTCACGCTCTCAAGTGAACTCGGGATTGCGTCTGGCGTTCCATCTAACTCGAACAATAGGAATTCTACTCTACTTAAGAGTCTTAACCTCTCGATCCATAATTTCAACAGGTTCCTCAATAAAATGTAGTTGCTTATCAATACGAAGTTCCTCCAGTGGAATAGTCTTATCGGCCTCGGCCAAACACTTCTTCAAATTCGATACATGATAAACGTCATGAACAGCACTGAGTTCTTGTGGCAATTTCAAACGATAAGCTACGGGTCCAACTTTCTCAATAATCTCAAACGGTCCAACAAAACGAGGATTCAACTTTCCTCTCTTACCAAATTGTACCACACCCTTCCAGAGTGATACCTTTAACATGACAAGATCACTAACTTGAAATTCTAAATCTTTTCTTCTAACCTCGGCATAACTCTTTTGCCGACTCCTGGCAATTCTTAACCTTCCTTTGATCTATACGATCTTCTCGGTAGTCTCATGAATAATTTCTGGACCTGTGAGTTGAGCATCCCCAACCTCATTCAAACAGATAGGAGACCTACACTTTCTACCATACAGAGCATCAAACGGTGCGGCTATAATACTTGCATGATAACTGTTGTTATAAAAAAAATTCAGCTAGCGGCAAATATCTATCCCACCCATTACCAAAATCAATAAGACACGCTCGTAACATGTCTTCTAACATTTGAATGGTCCTTTCACTCTAACCCTCCGACTGTGGATGATAAGCGGTGCTCATATCCAAACTTTGTTCTCAAAGCTTCCTGTAAGGATTGCCAAAACCTCTATGTAAATCGATTGTCTCGGTCTGGAATAGTATATACAGGAACACCCTGTCTTGAAACAATTCCCTTCAAATACAAACGAGTAAGCTTCTCCATCGAATCTGTTTCCTTAATCGGAAAGAAATGAGCTAACTTTATGAGTCGGTTAACAATAACCCAAATGGTATCATAACCACCCACAGCTCTCGATAGTTTCGTAATAAAATCCGTAGTAATACCTTCCCACTTCCACTCGGGAATTTCAGGTTGCACCAAAAGTCCTGACGGTTCTGATGTTCAGCTTTAACCTTAGCACAGGTCAAACACTTAGCCACACACGTAGCCACATCAGCCTTCAAATGAGGCCACCAATACAGCTCCTTAAGATCATGATACATCTTTCCTGAATCAGGATGAATAGAGTACCTAGACTTATGAGCCTCCTCTAGAATAAGTTGTGGCAGATCACCAAACTTCGGAACCCAAAGGCGTCCCGTAAAATACCGAGTACCATCGGTTCGTACCTCTAACTGTTTACTCAAGCCTCGGACCTTCCCGTTACAAAATTCTCCTCCTTCAAGGCTTCTTATTGAGCTGCAAGAATCTGCCTTGCAAGGTTTGTTCGAATGGTCATATTTAAGGCCCTAAACCTATGAGGTTCAGTCCTCTCTTTAGGACTTAATGTATCGGCCACAACATTAGCCTTCCCCGGATGATATAAAAGTTCAAAATCATAATCGTTCAACGTCTCAATCCATCTTCGTTGCCTCATATTTGACTGTTTCTGATCAAGGATATGTTAAAGACTTTTGTGATTAGTGTACGCAGTACATTTGACTCTATATAAGTAATGTCTCCAATTCTTAAGCGCAAACGCAACAGCTCCCAATTCTAAATCATGGGTTGTATAATTCTGTTCATGGATCTTTAACTGACGTGACGCATAAGCGATGACTTTCTTTCATTACATCAAAACACAACCAAAGCCTTGACGCAAAGCATCACAATAAACGACAAAATCATCATTATCATCAGGTAGTGACAATATCGGAGCAGTAGTCAACTTCTTCTTCAAAATCTGAAAAGCAGTCTCTTGTTCATCCTTCCACTCATACTTCTTCCCCTTGTGTGTTAAAGCAGTCAGAGGTTTCGCTATATGAGAGAAATCTTGAATGAACCTTCTATAGTAACCTGCCAACCCTAGAAACTGACGAATCTGAGTAGGAGTCTTCGGAATTTCCCACTTCTCAATTGCCTCAATCTTGGTAGGATCAACTTGTATTCCCTGTTCACTAACAATATGTCCAAGGAATTGAACTTCTCTTAACTAGAAAGCACACTTAGAGAACTTAGTGTACAAATCGTCTTTTCTCAATAAATCAAGCACTAACTTCAAATGTTCTTCGTGCTCTTCATCATTCTTAGAATAAATAAGGATGTCGTCGATGAAAACAATAACGAATTTATCCAGATAGGGTATACACACACGGTTCATGAGGTCCATGAACACAGCAGGTGCGTTGGTTAATCCGAACGACATAACAAGAAATTCTTAGTGACCATAACGGGTACGGAAAGCGGCTTTCAGAATATCAGTTTCTTTAGCCCGCAGTTGGTGATAACCGGAACGAAGATCAGTCTTAGAATAAACGGACGAACTTTGAAGTTGATCGAACAGATCATCAATTCTCGGAAGAGAGTAACGATTCTTAACCGTAAGCTTGTTTAATTCACGATAATCAATGCACATTCGGAATGAACCATCTTTGTTCTTAACAAACAAAACAGAAGCTCCCTAAGGGGACGAACTGGGACGAATGAAATATAGTTGCAACAATGTAGGAAGAAATTTATGGATTAGTCACATCGGTGGCATAGATATTTAAGGCAATTCTCTCAAAGGAGATAACGAGGATCATAGACTTCAAAGTGAATTTTCATTACATTTCCGAAAGGAAGACGTATGAAAGGTGTGATATTTCAACGAGAGTGTACTTCCTTGTACAATGAGCGAGGAAATCTAGGATTCATCCATATTCTTAAATTTATGTGCGGATGAAAAGAACGCGAATCATGGGTTATAAATAATGGCTGCCTCCAGGTGAGATGAATCTCTAAAAATAATTTCGTGCACCTCAAAGTATTGAATCCTAGGATTGATGTTTACGAGGGTGTTGTGGTTGACAGCGATTATTGAGAGTAGAAACTCCTCAAACGGTCTAGTGAAATATATATCCATGATACCCACTATAACAACAGTTGGGGTAGAAACCCACATAGCGCCTTTTCTACAATAGGGTGACCACCGAGTGTACCCCGGAAAATTGATTTATCGGTCCGTGTTTCGGCCATGTCCAACCATAAGAGGGAAAATTTTATGAGCGCAAGACTTTCCAACAATTTTCATAAAACCGGAATCCAAAGTGGTGTAAGAGTTTCTATCAATGAACTTAATGGTAAGTTTCATCCTTAAACGGAGAATAAGAAGAACCGTGATCCAAGCACTCTGTAGAGTAATGCGAAAATTTGATAAGATCAATCAAAAGAGGTTTTGAAAAAGCTTTAAACGTTTGATGTGACAACATAAACGGAATGAAGTTCTTAGTAATTTAGAAGTATGTACAATGTGTACCATTTTATATAAAATAATCTGACTTAATTAAACAACTCAATAAAGGTGTGGTTTTAAAATAATTTTGAAGGCATAATTTAGTATGTACTAATCAAAATAAGTTAAGGTAAACTTATTCATTTGAATCTATACGTACATATACGATTTTATAAATTGTATACATGACAAAATATTTCATTACTCCTATTCGCCCATAAATCCGTGAGAACCACCCAATTACACAAATGTGTAAATCTCCCGATGATAAATAGAGTATCTGTATTTCATAGGTTACAAGTTGAAGTAAGATCGTGAAAGATCGAGTAAATGACCTGAATCGTCGTGCGACATAATGTTACGAGGTCATGAAAACCAATGAGTTAAATGTTGTTTTGACTAATATCAGGACATAAATCCTTGGGCCAAAACTGTTCCCGAGTGAAGCTGTTGCTAATAAGCGAGTTATGAAGGATAGAGCATGAGATAGATAATCAGGTTAAAACGAGCTTCTCGTATATCAACAAATATGACAATGAATGTTTTCCCTACCCATGTAATACATCGGAATTTCTGAATGAGTGGTGTAAAAATTTTCTTTGACTCGCTTTCTATTCCTCATGTCACAATATTGGGACTTCTTTATGAATTAACGTAATATAATCATGTTGGCCTGACGCCATTATATTTCACTAATTCATAGTTCCATTCCAATAGCACTACATGAGGTTAGGACACGCGATCAACCTCGAATTTCCACACAATTTCTCTAAAATGATTTCTTAAACAATGTGCTAAGGATAGCACAAGAGACAAAAACATCGAAAGTAATGAATAGGAGTAACGATGACATAATAATGTCTTCGAAGTACCAAGAATCTCTAAAAATCAAGAATGACGTTTTTCGATTCAAAAACCAAAGCACATAGGCACATAATATAACAAGAATGTTATATACCTAAACATAATAGCTGACATTGAAATGCCGAGCATTTAGAAGTCAAGAATGACATCTCGTGCAATATAATTCAAACGTTATATACATAACCATAATAGATTACATAGATATGTCGAGAATTTCAGAAGTCAAGAATGACATCCCTCGGTTTCACTACCTGAGGTGTTCTTATAAGGATAAGTTCGCATGAGTCGAAGAATACGTTTAAATCGGAATGGGAGTTCCTCCCAGATTCAGAACATAATAGAGATGTATGTATGATAACAATATACATACCAATACCATACAAATAATCACATATAATAATATTTTATAGGCCGGGCTGTAGACTAGACTCACTAATGCACCCTATTGACTCGGGTAACGACATCAATGCAGCCTAATTCTCTACAACCTGGCTCTGATACCAACTTTAACGACCCGTCAAAGTACACTTGACGACCATCGTTATCTTGGTCCCACAGCTTGATCATAACTCTATATGAATTTAATAAATAACCTTGCATTCTTTATTTAAAAATGATTTCCTATAAAGGAAACCTATCAAAATATGTAAGTTTAGAAAAACCATACATTATTACTAATCCAAAAGTTGATCAAAACAAAGTCAACAGCATCCACTATTAAATGTATCAAAAGAGAATGCAAGTTATTGTTTAACAAAAGCTGCCATCATAAATATGCAGACTCTCTAAGCACAGCGGAAGCAATCAATCATGAACTTGAGAATAAAACATGCGAGTAACTGTCAACAAAAATGTTGAGTGAATTATAGGTTTAATATTGCAAGCAATATTTAATTTAAACCGTAAAAATTTATGTTTGAAAACATAAAAACTCCTTTTTGGACCACAAAATTATATGCTAGAAAACATATAAAAACATTATTCCATTTATCGTGAGCCACCTGGTAACCACTTAACTATTTATTTACCCTTGCCAAACACAATAAATAATATACACTGAACAAGTGTATCTACAACAAAATACGAAGTACTAAACATTCCGATTATAAATTGCTAGCGTGACTAGCTCGAAATGGGGTTGTCAAACCCGATAGATCTATCCGTAGGATTCGCGTTCACCAGTAGAAACCAGTGATTACAGTTACAAGACTAGGGAATATTTTTGTTCAACCCACAATGAATAATTTAAACCAACTTCCACTTATGTCCAAAATATAAAATAAATTGCATGTATTCTCATCCCAAAAGCTTTAAAATAGAAAAATAGGACTATAACTCACCTTAGTAGCAAACGAAGTAATCACACAAATATGCAAACAGCAAATGAAGTAAAGTGATCAGGAATGATCACAACGCCGACCTATAAATAAAGAAGGTCGATATAAATAACTAACTTAGGTCAAGTCTTAGTATGATAGCTATTGTACATGTTGCAAGTAGTCATAGAACAATACTCAATATGCATCGGTTTGATCGGAACAGCTTACGGACACACACTTTCTATTTTTAGAAAGTTTCTATTTTTAGCAGGTTTCCATTTTTGGAAAGTTTCTATTTTTGGAAAGTTTCTATTTTTGGAAAGTTTCCAAATTTAGAAAGTTGCTATTTTAGGAAAGTTTATAAGTTAGGAAAGTTTCCTTAATTAGAAAGTTAACAAAAGTCAACTGAAAGTCAAAGTCAACCGAAAGTCAACTCAAAAGTCAACCTTGATCAAACATAGTCAACGTTAATTTTAAAAGTGTAAGTTATAATAATAATGTAAGTTATAACGTTTATTAAAGTTAGATATGTCTAATTATGTCATAACATAAGTTTAATTAAATTAAAATAAATTATTAAAGTTAATATAAGTTTAAATGATATAATTAATATAACATAAGTATTTAATTAATTAATTAAATATTAGTCATAAAGTAAGTATTATTAATTAATAATAAATTTTAAATCATATCATAAGTATTATTAATTAATAATGAATTATTAATCATATCATAAGTTTCTATTTATATTTATTAAATCATAAGTATTTAATAATTAAATTATAATTAAATAATAACTAAGCCGTATAATAATTAAATAATTAATTAATCCTTATTATAAGTCTTATAATAGTAATCTCATAATATAAGTTTAATACTTATCATAAGAATTTTCCATTAATAATGAAGTATAATTAATCATATGTTTAATTAAAATGTTAATTAAATCATAAGTATTAATTAAATGATATAATAAATATATATCATAAGTTGTAAATAATAATAATTAATTTTTTTATCATAAGTAATTAAATGATAATGAAATTCATTATCA
This sequence comes from Rutidosis leptorrhynchoides, assembly GCF_046630445.1. Classification (NCBI taxonomy): domain Eukaryota; kingdom Viridiplantae; phylum Streptophyta; class Magnoliopsida; order Asterales; family Asteraceae; genus Rutidosis; species Rutidosis leptorrhynchoides. The sequence goes on from NC_092333.1 coordinate 136,119,041, forward strand.
TAAGTTTAATAATTAATCACAAGTTTTAAATCAAAAGTTCATCGGGTCGTATCTTGAGCCCCGGGTGTCGGTTTTCGGCGAGCCTTACATATATCTCCGCCTAAGCAAACCACCCGAAACTTTGGTACACTCAAGAACACACCATGACCAGCCCACAAGTCATGATGTACAGCCAATTCACTACTTGGAACTTTAATTCAACCAAAATCGTGTTTTAGACGCAACGGGTGATTCGTGGCTCGGATTGAGATGACCCGAACATGAAAGTTCGCCCCACCATCAGTCCTAACACACTAACACACCCTAAAGTCACCAAATATGGTCACAAAGTCGGACCAAACCTGGTTCATACCAAAATCACATTTCAATCTTAACAAAATACCACTTTGATCATATTTAGGGCTCCGGGAATCGAAACGACATGAATCCGGAGTCTAAAATTAATGTCTTGATGAGAGGAACTCATCTAGATACTTTAATTTCACTTTAATATCAGTTACATAACCAGAAATGAACGAATATGCTGCTGTCCCAAATTAATCAAACCGAAAACATGAATTAACGAGCATTTCTACGCATACAATCAACAATACAATAACATATAAGCATCATACTATCAATATAACATGTAAAAACAGAAAAATAATTGAAAAATTGAAAATCTAGGGTTAGGGTTTATACCATAATCAACAATCAAGTAATATGAACGCGTAGAGATCGTTGTGTAGAATCCGATAATGATAAAAGCCCCAAATCTTCAAGATAAAAATCAAAAGATGATGATGATGATGTGTTGTATAGGTGACGGCTCAAAAAAGAAAAAGGGAGGAAGAAATGAGAGAAAAATGAAGTGAGAGGTTTTAGGTCTTGAATTAGAAAATGGGAAAAATTAATAAAATGAAAGTAAAATGGAAAATGAAAATGGGATGGTGTATGGCCAAGTTCAGCCGAAAATTTGATGGGTGGGCCCCTTAGTGGGCTAATTTCATAAAATGTGTAATTGCTTTTAGCCCGAACGCCCGATCGAAGCCCGAAAAGCGAAAACGCTACTACGCGATTGATTTTTCGGAGAGATAACAAATACGCGACGAATAAAATATATAAACACTAAATATAATCATATGACATCAAAATATCATATTTAAAATAATTTGGATTTAAAAAGCCCAAAAGCTTGACCGTTGGTTTGAAAACCGAAAAGATTCGCAGGATAGAAATCCGCGACACGTAGAAACGTACAATTAAAGATATGAATACAAATATTCATATAACACATAATAATTAATATATTATTACAAAAATAATAATATAGGTCATAGAAATGACGTGGCACGAATAACAGTTAAAGGTCGTTAAATAATTAACGGTAAAAGATAACGGAAAAAGTAGGGTCGTTACAAGCAACTTGAGTGGCATGAACATTTCAGTGATTTCCCAGTTTACAGTATATGTTGTAATCAATCACTTTGTTCCAAATGTCATACTTTTGACGTAAGTGTCTCCCGAGAACCCCATGCTCAAGTAATTCACTTTTTGACACGTTCCTTAAACACAATTTCTTAATCGCTTGATCATCATTTATAAAGGATGGAAGATGAGTGAGACTGTGGCCTGTGTGAAAGAAACATTTTTCATTAGTTGGAACTTCCAGTATGTCTCCAAAGTCTTCGAGTGAAAGTGTATATCGTTGGTCGTTAATTCTGAATGAACTTATTCCTTCTTCAAAAGTGAAGGTAGCATAGAATTCAAGAATCGGAGTGGTGTATACGGGACCTTTTAGATTAAGGAATGCATTCCAACCCAGATTTGTAAATGCATGAACCGTTTCAGGAAAATCTTCACTTTTGATCATTCTTCCTTCTGCAATTTTCCGCGTGCTTATGAATTCACGATTATTCCCCGATCTTTTAGTATTTGAGGGAGGATTATAGATTCTCTTTCTTTTACTCGTCATTTCCTATACATCATCACTTTAATTTAATTCAAAGTGAATGATATTGGCTAAAAAATCACGGTTTAACCCCCGATATCAGGCCCATATTTAATAAAGTAATCAACTTTATTGCCAAAATATGCATCTATTTGCTAAAATTGGTACATTTGGTAATTACGAAAGCAATGCAAAAAGAATCACCAAAAACGAACTTAAAACGAAGAATCTAGAGCGAAAATGGCAAAAACCTGGAAAGTTTCTAGAAACAAACGGCCTGCCAAAGTCCAGAAAAAATGGCCTACCATACTATGTGGACAGCCTGCCCAATTAAAAACGGGTGGCCCATAAAATGGCCCTATTAAACGGGCTGCCAGCCTAGAAAACGGCACAACGGGATTATGGACGGGCCAATTAAACGTCCTGCCATGATTTTGGACGGCCTGCCATGATTCTGGACGGCCTGCCACAAACGGCCTACCAGGCCAGAAACTAGTATAAATAGAGCTCATTTGTGTCCATATCAACACACTCTTTTCACTTCTTCAATTCACTCTCAAATTTAGTTTAGTTCGAGAATAGTCTTTCGAGGCCTTCTCAACTCCGAGCGGGAAATTAAGTACCCGGAGGCGAACGCCGAAGATTGTACTAAGAAGCTGTCTCGAGTCGGAGTTGTCAGTTTTGTACTTTCGGAACTCGATTAATATACTGGTACTTTTATCTTTCCTCTATCTTGTTATAATGTCTTTTATTACTTTAATAGATGATATTATTACCATGATTAGTGATGTGTCAAAAGTGTGTGCATAAGTGCTTAATCTTTTATTTCAACTTTTAAATCTATAAACCTTTATTATTACACTTTAACACCCTAACGAGCAACAAAACCCGATCATATGTAGTATTTTAGGTTATCATCCCAAGAGAGCGTGGATGCATTTTAAGTTGTTTTATTAGATAGCTAAGTTCTTATTAAAGAACTTAAAGATATATTTTTATGTCTTTTTATAGGATAGATTCTTATCTCTTAGGAAAGAGATGATTTAGAGTAAACAAAATAATGAAATATTAAAGCAACGAATTTAAGATTCAAAATAAACAATTAAATATAAAAGCAATTACATGAACGACTAACTTATACGGGAATCATATTAGGCAAGTTTCATGACTTATATTAACACAAAACAAGATAATAATCATAGACCAACTATTATCCCTAAGCAGGCTAAGCTAAGTGATGCATATTAATTAATAAGTAGGACCTAAAGCATATGCTAGATATGTGATGTGCATAACTAACATCTCAATTCTTCATGTTCAATTCAATTACATGATACATATCAACCTTATGATGCGGATCAACATGCAAATAGACTGACAAATTATATAAGCTATTAAACACTAAGTAGATCAACTCAAGTTACTAGCTGAAAGTCAATTACTACTAAGTTTTCATGCAATCATTAATTAAACATATCTAAACAAAGGATTTTTGATTAAGCCAAACAATATCAAATTCTATTATATAAGCGTAAATCAAATTAAAGCAGTTTATCAATATTATGTTGTTTAACCTAGTTGCATGCAATTCAATTTAACAAGTTTGATGGACTAGATCTAAACTAGTAGCATGAATCGAATAATAGATCATCAGATTAAGTATTAATCAACCCTAAAATCATGTTATCTAATCATTAAGCATGGAAAACAAGTATATTAAAGCATAACAGATTCAAAACAATTCAAACTTCATTACAGAAACTCGACCATACAGATCTGGAAAAGAACCAGAAACTGCACGAAATGAAGCACAAAACCGGCGGCTTTATCTCAGTAAAGCCAGCGGCTTTAACTGAGGAAGCCGGCGGCTTCATCTGATTCCCAGACAAAGTTTAGTTTTCGTCCAAGTAACCACTATGAACATTTAGTTCATAGTGAAAGATGAACAGAAACAAGTAAAGTAAATAAAACAGAATAAACAGTAAAATAAAGATAGAATGATACGTCAAAAAGGTAGATGAAAAGAACTTGAATAAATAACTTTGATAATCTTGATTACAATTGAAAGTAAAGCCTAATCTAAGAGTTTCAGAGAAAACCCTAAAATAAAAATGAAACTGCTATCTAAGTATTGAAGGTACATTGAAAATTGAAGCAGGAGGCCTCTATTTATACTTTTCAGAAACGGTGTCCAAGCCGGCGGCTTTAGTGAGAAGTCGGCGGCTTCAGGTAGTCGGTGACTCCTTTTGTAAGTTTAACTTGATCCGCAAGGACATAAATGCGTAACCGTCTTAGTCAAGCAGGCGGCTTTGGTAGCAGGCCGGCGGCTTCAAAGATCCGGCAATCTTTTTGATTTCGTTTCCATTTTTGACTTGAACTTGGTCGACAAGTTGATAAACCGTGTAAATTAGGCCGGCGGCTTTAACTGTATTTTGCTTGGTCAACAAGTTCATCAAATTCTGTGATCAATTCTGGAACATTCTGGAATAATCTGCCCAAGCCGGCGGCTTCAAGTACCAAGCCGGCGTCTTCATGGCCTTTTCTGTAATTTTAACTTGTTTTTGATCCTGTTTAATACATAACTTCAATAAAACCATTAGAATTACCTTTTCCCCCATTTTACCCATTTTAATGTGTTTTAGGATTAATATAACTTTAAAATGCTAAGATAACTCCTTAAAATGTTATCAAAATACGATATAATTTAGGAGTTATCAATTAGCGAGTAGTTATATTTTGTGCATGCTGTGATGCAGTTGTTACGATGTCTGAATATATAAAATTGTGTAATGAGATACTGTTGAGATGCTTTCTGATTATTATTAAACTCAATCGCTTTTCCAACTAATAGAACGTGGTTATCGGCTCTATGATCGGGAAGTGGCGAACCCCGATTCAGAGTACACTATCTGTGTCACCCCTCGGTAAGACACCTTTGCCGGATACATAGGACGTTTTTCAGAGGCACAACGGTTGTAGTAAGTCAACCTACCCTACGGATTCCGACAGAGGTTCTTTCATAATGGAAACCCTAATTGATACTAGGAGTGCAAGGCCGGCCTCAGGCTACGCTAGAGTAGTTACTACACATATAAATATACAACGTATATCGAGGAGACACAACGGTTGTAGTACTCTATACCTCTGCTATGTATGGCCCTGGAAACGACCTCACTGTTGAAGTGTACATTGCACCATAACGCGGTCTCAGACATTGCACTCCGTCTTAGGGATTCTTTAGTAATAGGAACTGTTTGTTTAAACCCATAAAGGATTGGAACCATTAGGATAACCGAACGTTTACATGGAGACTACTGTCTGGCCATGCCGTTCCATTATGGTTGATTTCTTTTAAAAAAGAACCTAACTGATCTTTTTAAACCAATCGTTAGCGAAAGCAACGGAAACATATCATGTCTCTCGAATATGGGATACCCTTTACTTTAGCTTATGTTTAAGAAAGTTTGGGCTAAGTGGATAGATTAATATGCTACCTTATCGGGTCACTCATAATAAAAGAGCCGTCTAGTGTTAACAAGTAGCTGTGTTACTCTGGCATCAAGGGAAGAGACGTTGTTGCCCATTCGGAATCTTCAATCCTATCGCATACATTATGCCCAGTGACATGTCAGTCCTCTGACAGGGGCAGTAGGACCAATATAATGGGTAAAGGGTTATCAACCATTCATGACCCGTCATTACACAACTCAGCAATGTAACTAACGAAATCACATCATGTACATTTTTAACCTTATCTGAAATACGAATTTTACCTATATGTATTTACTTTATCCTTTAGAAAATTAAAAAACCCAAAAAAGAAACACAATTACTCCTTGTTAATTATTTTTTCAGGTTTTAGGTTCGATTCTGTAGACTTCTTTAAAAACTACCCTAGGTCATACTTCCCTTACTCGTCTTAAGGAGTAGTAGATTTACGCCCCGACCTTATAAATTTAAAAAACGGGTACATCCCCGCAAGGAGACCTCAACCGACGGTCGTGCGGCCCGACGACACTGCACACTACAACACAACCATCCGTTTTGGTCATATCAGTAGGAAACCTAGTTTTTGGCACCGATGCCAGGGATCACTGTTATCACATAATACTGTTTCAACCAATTATATTTTAAGACTTTGAGTGGTGTCTAGGAGCACGACTATTATACACGGACTTGGTTGTTGGATTTTCCGAACTGTCTCCAATTATATTGGAACCTAAAGGATCCTACCTCTCCGTAAGTCATCCTGGCCACTTGGTTTAATAAATACGGTTGTGCGAAACTCTGTTGTCAAAGTAGCAGGGGAATCTACAGCAAGAACCAGAAATTAAACCCGCCAAAAATAACTAACTCTAGTTTAGCTTAGATTGCTTTAGGATACCTATAGGACTAACTGTAGATTAGATTAAATTGCCTTAGATTAACCTTAGGAGGTAACTTTAGAATAACATTAGGACTAGATTAGCTTAGATAAAGCTGGACCTTTCTAGAATCCTTTTTGGATTCCCTATCTATAATTCACGGCATACCTAGTGTATGACCCACACTCGATCTAGACCAGGACCATTGCTATCTATACCTGATCCGGAATCTAATATATCTAAAGCACGTAAGGAGAGAAGACTTAGAGAGGTTAATCTAATGGCGCTACGAGTCACCCTTACGGAAAATACCAAACCCTCGATTGAAGGTCGAGGAGGACCAATCAGATATCCAGAGATCCAAGGTCACTCATTTGAGTTAAAATATCACATTGTGCAGCTTATCCAAAATAGCTGTCAATTTCATGTATTACCGAACGATGATCCTAACTCTCACCTTGACAAATTTATCTCTATTTCGAAATCTTACAAGCAGCAAGGGTGGATCAAGTATATTCTGACTATACTTATTCCCCTATTCTCTCACTCATCATGCGAAAACGTGGTTTGAAGGACTAGAGAACGATTCCATCACCACATGGAAGGAAATGGCTACTAAATTCCTAACCAAATATTTCCCTCCATCCAAACAAATTCAAAACCTTACTGAAAAAAATGCCCGAACCACCAATTGGAGAAGTCAACCCATATCTGCACCGTCTACAATGGTCTTACAGTAAATCATAGGACGACGATCGATGCAGCAGCTCAAGGGATTCTGATGAATCAAACAGCAGACGAAGCATGGGAATTGCTCGAAAATATGACAATGCATCATCATGACTAGAACAGTGGTGAAAGCCTTTCATCATCTGCACCTCTCTCCGCACTTAACAATCAAATAGAGGCCATTAAATCCCTCACGAAAAAGATGCAATCTCTAGTGAAACAACTCAAAGAATTGAAGACGCAACCGCAGCAGGTTAATCAGGGTCAGGCCTGTACAAACTGTACCATCCCGCAACCTATTGAAGATTACCAAGTTGAGTACGATAACCCTAATGGATCAGTCTATTACGTCTAATACCCTGCCCATCCGCAAAACCCTAGATATAACCAAACAAGGAATAACCAGTTTCAAAGGAACAATCAACTGTTCCGACCTCGTTTTCGACAAACACCTTACCCTCAATAGCAATTAACATACGATCAACCATTACCTCTTACTGGACCAGAACCCGAAGAAAACCTTCCTGCTAACCAGATTACAAAAGCAACTAACTTGAGTTCTGAAGATCAGTTAAACAGTTCATTCAAGGACAACACTAGCTGAATCAGAGTACTGCATCTAGACAAGATCAGACGGAGGCACTCATGAAAAATCAATTCGCGCTACTGAAAAGTCTAGATTTGCAGCTCGGACAGTTTTCACAAAAACTAAGACTCGGCCACAAGGAAGATTGCCTAGTAATACCATCCAAAACCCGCACATAGAGGAAGCTAAACAGATGGATTCTATCCTACCAAAGGAAGTACCTGCACCTCGAAGGTGGTCAGCAAAGCTAAAGAATAAGAATGTCAACACTCAGCAGCTGCCCAAGTCGAATCCAGTTCATGTACCATATCCTAGAAGACTAAAGGAGAAGCCTGAAAAGCTCGGCACCTTCAAGCTTGAAGGAAAATTCTTGGACTCTATGTCCATAGTTCCTAACCAGAATAGATACATACGAAGACTTTCCTCTACAAAGGAGCGGATGCCGGATTCCAACAAAATTCCACTGGGTGAAGAATGCACAGCATTACTCAGAGGCTCTTAACCTACGAAAATAGGAGATACGAGGAGATTCACAATCCTGTATTCTATCTACCAATCTGGAACCATTCATGTTTTGGCTGATTTAGGAGCAAACATTAATCTTATGCCTTACTCTCTTTTTAAGAGATTAGAGCTAGGGGACTTGTTATCAACCAAAGTGACAATCCAACTTGCTGATCATACAATTCGTTATCCCAAAGGCATAGTTGAGAACATCTTGGTAAAAGTCGACCGATTCTTGTATCCTACGGATTGCGTAGTGATGGACATCAAGGAAGACCTTGATATCCCTATCATCTTAGGAAGACCGTTCATGAATATGGCTAGGACAGTCATCGACGTTTACAATCAAACCTTGGTCTTACGATCACATAGGGAGTGCGTTACATTTAAAATTGACAGACCTACCAATTTATTTGTACAGGAAGAGATGTTTACTATTTCCAGCAGCCGGATCACTTCCGATGATGAATCTCCACCATCATCCGCCGACACAGAGATGAGCTACACCACCTGAGCCACATTTTGATGAAGATCCCGATAAGGAAGAAGAGGTTCATGAAGAAGAAATAGAGGAATAGGAATAATCCGAGGAGGAAATGGAAGTAGAAGAAATTAAGGAGGAGATGGAAGAAACGGAGAAAGAGACTGATATAGCCCCGCTCAGCAGCTATTCGAGAGCACCATGAAGAGATTTGCAGCTTGAGACGGAATGGCACCTTTCTTCAAATTATTTAAGCTTTCGGAGCCTTTCTTGTTCTTTTTATTTGAAAAGTTCGAATGGCTCGAACCTTCAAACTTTCTCTTTGAAAAAGTGAAATCACTCTTCCTCGGAACCTGCGGTTCAAAACCCCGAGCCAACTCGAATAGCTCTTCAAAAGTCTTAGACATTCCCCAACTAATCTTACCCTTTAACTCATCGTTCAAGGTACGGTAGAAATCTTTCATTAGCTTGTGATCGTCACCAACATATTCCGGGCAAAAACGAGTCTTTGCCAAAAAGGTAGACTTGAGAGTAACCAAGTCCATTGAACCTTGTTGCAAATGATGCAACTCGTCCCGGATTCTATCAAGGTCGGAAGAAGTTTGGTATTCTTGAAAAAATTCCTTCTTAAACTCCTCCCATGTCAAGCTCATACATTGCTCTTCACCATACAAATTGATTTTATCGTCCCACCACAACTTGTCTTCTTCACGTAACATGCTAGACCCATACCTCGTCTTCTTCTCGGGAGGACATTCCGTGGTACGGAAAGCTCCCTCGATATCGGAAATCCAACAAGTGATTTTCAATGGATCCCTCACCCCATTAAACATCAGAGGTTGAGTATCCTTGAAATTTTTGTAGTGGAAGTCCCGCCTTCCACCCCCACCATTACCTTCACCCCCTTCGCCTCGAGGATAAATGTTTCTAGCCTCTAAAGCCTCCTCTATTGCGGCTTTCATTCGATCGTTGATCATTTCGGTCACTTGTCCATCGACCGACTCTTGGAAGACCTTTCGGACATCGTCAAGAAAATCCTTCTTTAACTTTTTAAAGATGGCCTCAACCTAGGTCGTGAGTTCAACATCCTCACTCGTACCACCGTTATCATTATCGTGTCCGTTTCTCGTCTTCATTCTATAAAACGGAAAAGATTAAACAAAGAACGAAAAGACATAACATGTAAGTATATACATGTACACCACACTACTCCATCTTGCTCGACAATCGTCGTACATTACTTGTTTGACACGATTTGCACCCGTAACAACGGTAGCTAATCATTGTTACGCGAGCACGTCGCATTAACTTGCTAGTACAATGTCCATCTCGCTCGATGCTTGCTAAACACAACACAAATCAATTAGCACAAGGTTAGTTCACATAAACCAAAGCACTAACAATTCCCGATTAGACCCAAAGTCCTACAAGTCCCGCATAAAGCGCTCACACAATAAAGCCCAAGTCTAGGCACCTATCTCAAGTCGCCTAAATCCCTTAGACCATGCTCTGATACCACTTGAAATAACCCAACCCGTATTCCATACGATAATTTTTTTTTTATATACAATACACATTTACGCGCCAATTAAATATGTAAGCCATTCCACAAGTTCCATTTAAATGTACAACAGTTTAAATGTTTACCGAAGGCACAAAGGCCATTAATTAAGTTTAATACAAGTTTGACCTACTACAATGATAGTTTATAATCCAAACGCCATTCGAGCATGGTTTGGGGCTAAACTACCCAAAACGTTAGGCCACTTCAAAAGCTATCCAAAAAGCACCCCCTGTTAACACAAACGGGAGACAACTAATCCAACCGTATGCCCTTACCCTTGTCCAAGCCAGAACCTATAAAAATGGTAAACAACGAGAGGGTAAGCAATGCTTAGTGAATGCAATAGTTATACATACATATATATAACCCATCTATTTGCAGTCACAAATACCAAATACCTCACACGAACATGTAACTCACATAGCAAGTCAATCATACCCGAAATACCAACAAGTCGTACATTGACACCAATTCTCATTAGCATATACTCAACACCATATATATATATATATATATATATATATATATATATATATATATATATATATATATATATATATATATATATATATATATATATATATATATATATATATATATATATATATATAAATATATAATGCTAAACGATAACAACACAATATGGTTAACCATAACGCTATGGTGCTACCGGCACGTGGTTCACACCATACGCATTTGAGTCTCACTCTTTTATAGTGCTACCGGCACATGGTTCACACTTTGACGCTATCGGCACGTGGTTCACGCCTCATTTTATAGTGCTACCGGCACGTGGTTCACACTCGATGCTACCGGCACGTGGTTCACATCCTATATCCGTCACATACATGTTATGGCACTACCGGCACATGGTTCATACCATAACATTCACAAATAAACACGCCATATACATGAACGTATAATTATTCCACTCACCTTGTCACAAGGATGATGATTTAGCACTTCCAAGCTTTAACGCAATGTACCTAAATCATTAAGTGCACATTCAATTTCACAACTAGTGGGATTAACCACAATACTCCCACTTGAGCATTTAATGTCCCAATTTGCATTAAATGACTCAACTACTCACAACCGCCCATAAATGGCCAAGACTCGACTTTAATCACTAAGACTAGTGAATTAAAGTCTATTAACTTCAATTAACACAAAACTTAGGGTAATCTATACCCATTTCATCTAATTAGGTCAACTAGTACATTTTTGACCCATTTTATAATACTTAGACTCACAATCAAGTCAAACTTACTCATTAACACTTCTTTCATAAATCTTAAAGTGCATTAGTGACTAACAACATCAATTGACACTTACAACCTCAAATCACAAGGCCAAAACCCTAGATTGTGGCTATTAGGGTTTCATTACAACAACATAACCCAAACTCACCCATTTTACCACCAATTGGGTCTTACAAATCTCTAGTAACCAAAACCCTAGCCATTAACCAATTAAAACTCAAAAACTTAGAGTTAGAACTTACCGAGACTATCAACGCGTAGCTAGAGACACAAGGAACAACTTTAATCCTTGCTCCTAGATTTGATTCACAAATCTTCACCTTCAAATCTCAAGATTAAACTAAGTGGGTTTTGTGTTTTGGGAGAGAAAATGGGAAGAAAAGAGAAAAGGAAAATGAATTAAATGGATATGTGGTGGAGAGTTAATGCCCCCATCATATCCATATGTCAATTTACCATTTTGCCCCTTAAAATCCCTTAAAATGAGCTAAGTCCGACACCAGTTCAGCAGAACTGTCGTGGCGCGGCCTTAATCATTGCGGCGCGACACATAAAGGGAAAATAGGCCCTTCTTAACCCAATCCCTGATCCAGGTTTGCTTTGTTTGTCGCAGCGCGGTCCCGCCCGTCGCGGCGTGGCGTTTGCCTGAGCCTGGTCACTTCGACCATTTCACACAAAATAATGGTTCAAACAACTAGCACACCTCATTCACTCTTCCTATGCACGCCTAAGCTTCAACCTTAAGTCCCGCACGACTCAACTCCATTGCAACACGTGCATATACACGTTCACACATGTATTCTCAAATATATATATATATATATATATACATATATATATACACTCACATACATGCACCAACTCATAAACTAACACTATGGCTCATTTAATCACATAAACGAACAAGATATAATCGTGCTAATAATTAAGTTTGTACCTTTAAATATGTACGGGAAAAAAAGGGATGTTACAACTCTCCCCCACTTGAATCGGAGCGCGTCCTCGCAATCCAATCCGCATGACAAGAAGGAAGATAAACCAACACAAACTCTTCGGGCTCCCAAGTGAACTCGGAACCCTTACTACGACGCCATTGAACTTTAAAAGTCCTTACCTCTTTATGTCTCAATCTTTTGACCTTCTCATCAAGTATGACAATCGGTTCCTCGATATACTCTAACTTATTATTTAGCTCAATCTCGTCTAATGGCACCCAAGATGAATCATCCGCAAGACACTTATGGAGATGAGAAACATGAAATGTATTTTGGATCCCCGCAAGCTCTTCAGGTAATTCCCAATGATACGCGACTTCACCAACACGAGCTAAAACCTTAAACGGTTCAATAAACCGAGGAGCTAACTTTCCTCATTACCGGAATTGAATAATACCTTTCCATGGCGAAACCTTAAGCATCACCATGTCACCTTCTTGAAATTCGATCGTTCGTCTACGTTTGTCGGCATACGACTTTTGCCTATCTTGAGCCTTTTTCAAATGCTCTCGAATCACATCAATGTTGCTATTCGTCTCTAAAACCAAATCGGTACTCCCGATTTCCTTTTGTCCCACTTCACCCCAACAAATCGGGGCTCGACACCTACGCCCATAAAGCATCTCATAAGGTGGCATCCCAATACTAGTATGATAACTATTATTGTACAAGAATTCCACCAAAGGTAAGTGCTCGTCCCAACTACCACCAAAATCGATAATGCACGCACGTAACATATCTTCCAAAGTTTGATTCGTACGTTTGGTTTGACCGTCCATTTGAGGATGATATGCCGTGCTCAATTTCAATTGTGTACCCATATCCTCATGAAACTTTTCCCAAAATCGAGATGTAAAACGAGTATCTCGATCCGAAACAATCGATATAGGAACGCCGTGTTGAGAGATGACTTCCTTGATAAACAACTTAGCCAAGGTCTCCGACGATATCGCTTCCTTAATGGAAAGAAACAAAGCACTTTTCTTCAATCGATCTACTATAACCCAAATCGAATCAAATTGGGTTCTCGCCGTTTTAGGTAACTTTGTGATGAAATCCATGGTAATGTGCTCCCATTTCCATTTCGGGATTTCTAACGGTTGTAACTTACCATACGGCTTTTGGTGCTCAGCTTTAACTTGCAAACACGTGACGCATTGCTCAACATACTTCACAACATCACGTTTCATGCCCGTCCACCAATAATCTTTCCTTAAATCAATATACATTTTCGTCGCGCACGGATGAATGGAATACTTTGACTTATGTGCTTCATCGAGTATCACTTGTCGGTAATCACCCATCTTAGGCACCCACACTCTTCCTTGAAAAGACAACAAACCACACGAGCCCATAGTAATGAACTTCGATTGTCCCACAATTCGCTCTGCATGCTTGTTGTGAACGTAAGCCTCTATTTGAATCACACCGAGTTTTTCAAGAAAATGATTAGTAATAATCATACGTAACAATCCCAATCGTAACGTCGGGTGATGACTCTTTCGACTTAACGCATCCGCGACCACATTCGCCTTGCCCGGATGATAAAGTATTTCACAATCATAATCTTTCACCACATCCATCCACCTGACGATAATTCAAATCTCGTTGATTAAAGAGTTGTTTCAAACTCTTATGATCCGAATAAATCGTACACTTTACACCATACAAGTAATGGCACCAAATTTTCAACGCATGCACAACCGCCGCCAACTCAAGATCATGAGTCAGATATCTCGTCTCGTGTTCCTTTAATTGTCGAGAGGCATAAGTGATGACTTTACCTCTTTGCATTAGGACACACCCGAGTCCATTTAACGAAGCATCACAATAAACCGTCATGTCTTCCACTCCTTCTGGCAACACTAACACCGGAGCTTGACACAACTTCTCCTTTAACAATTGAAAGGCAACTTCTTGCTCGTTCTCCCAAACAAACCTCGCGTTCTTCCTCGTCAGTTTCGTCAATGAAGAAGCGATCTTAGAAAAGTCTTGGATAAACTGACGATAATAACCGGCCAATCTGAGAAAACTTCGGACCTCCGTAGGCGTAGTCGGTTGTCTCCAACTCTTCATCGTCTCTATCTTCCCCGGATCTACTTGAATGCCATCTTTGTTCACAATGTGGCCAAGGAATTGAACTTCCCTTAGCCAAAATTCACATTTGGAGAACTTAGCATACAACTTCTCCCTTCGTAATGTCTTCAAAACCTCACGCAAATGGCGTTCATGTTCGTTCAAACTTTTCGAGTAGACTAGTATGTCGTCAATGAACACAATCACCGAATTGTCCAACATAGGTTGGCACACTCGGTTCATAAGATTCATGAATGCTGCCGGTGCATTCGTAAGACCAAAAGGCATAACTACAAACTCAAAATGCCCATAACGTGTTTAAAAAGCCGTTTTCTCAATATCTTCCTCACGGACCCGCATTTGGTGATAGCCGGACCGTAGGTCGATCTTAGAGAAATACGTCGCACCTTGGAGTTGATCAAATAAATCGTCGATCCTAGGCAGTGGATAACGATTCTTGATTGTCACTTTATTCAACTCCCTGTAGTCGATGCACATCCGCATACTACCATCCTTCTTTTTCACGAATAAAACCGGAGCGCCCCACGGCGAAGCACTCGGTCGAATAAAACCCTTCTCAAGCAACTCTTGGGTTTGATTTAACAACTCTTGCATTTCTGTTGGTGCTAAACGATAAGGAGTTTTAGCAATGGGAGTAGCTCCCGGAACTAACTCAATACGAAATTCAACTTGTCTTTCCGCCAGAACACCCGGTAACTCGTCCGGAAAAACGTCTTCGAATTCACTAACCACCGGAATTTCACGAATAGGTGGCGGCTCATCACGAGTATCAACAACATGGGCAAGAAAAGCCAAGCCACCACTAACAAGAAAACGACGTGCCCGTGCAAAAGAACATATCGGCACAAGTCTACTTCGTCTATCGCCATGAATAATCAACTCTCCCCCACTTGGGGTCTTCACACGTATAAACTTTTCATGGCATGCAATATCAGCTCTATTTCGATCGAGCCAATCCATACCAACAATGATATCAAAATCGCCCAAAGTCATAGGGATGAGATCAATTTTAAAGTTTTCGGCACCAAAAACGACATCACAATTCTTACACACATCAACCACTAGCACCGTCTTGCCGTCCGCTATTTCAACTTCTACCGAACGACTTAACTTAACTAATGGTCTATCAAGTTTAGGAACAAATTTTGGAGACACAAACGACAAATTTGCACCGCTATCAAATAAAATCCTTGCCGGATTAGAGTTAACCATAAAAGTACCTGAGACAACTTCGTTGGATTGCTTAGCTTCATCATTCATCATCAAATAGTTGCGACCCCTAGCCGTGCCCACCGTTCTCTCCAATTTCTTAACATGATCATTACTCAACTCGGGACATTCCGGCTTCTTGTGCCCTTCCTTACCATAATTATAGCAAGTAAATTTGTTCGGGCCATTGGTACAATCACGGGCCATGTGTCCCCTTTGTTTACAATTAAAACACGTGGGCCCTAAACCCTCGGAAGCACCCTTCTTCACATTATTTAAGCCTTAGGAGCCTTTCTTGTTCTTTTTATTTGAAAAGTTCGAATGGCTCGAACCTTCAAACTTTCTCTTTGAAAAAGTGAAATCACTCTTCCTCGGAACCCCCGGTTCAAAACCCCGAGCCAACTCGAATAGCTCTTCAAAAGTCTTAGACATTCCCCGACTAATCTTACCCTTTAACTCATCATTCAAGGTACGGTAGAAATCTTTCATTAGCTTGTGATCGTCACCAACATATTCCGGGCAAAAACGAGTCTTTGCCAAAAAGGTAGATTTGAGAGTAACCAAGTCCATTGAACCTTGTTGCAAATGATGCAACTCGTCCCGGATTCTATCAAGGTCGAAAGAAGTTCGGTATTCTTGAAAAAATTCCTTCTTAAACTCCTCCCATGTCAAGCTCATACATTGCTCTTCACCATACAAATTGATTTTATCGTCCCACCACAACTTGCCTTCTTCACGTAACATGCTAGACCCATACCTCGTCTTCTTCTCGGGAGGACATTCCGCGGTATGGAAAGCTCCCTCGATATCGGAAATCCAACAAGTGCTTTTCAATGGATCCCTCACCCCATTAAACATCGGAGGTTGAGTATCCTTGAAATTTTTGTAGTGGAAGTCCCGCCTTCCACCCCCACCATTACCTTCACCCCCTTCGCCTCGAGGATAAATGTTTCTAGCCTCTAAAGCCTCCTCTATTGCGGCTTTCATTCGATCGTTGATCATTTCGGTCACTTGTCCATCGACCGACTCTTGGAAGACCTTTCGGACATCGTTAAGAAAATCCTTCTTTAACTTTTTAAAGATGGCCTCAACCTTGGCCGTGAGTTCAACATCCTCACTCGTACCACAGTTATCATTATCGTGTCCGTTTCTCGTCTTCATTCTATAAAACGGAAAAGATTAAACAAAGAACGAAAAGACATAACATGTAAGTATATACATGTACACCACACTACTCCATCTTGCTCGACAATCGTCGTACATTACTTGTTTGACACGATTTGCACCCGTAACAATGGTAGCTAATCATTGTTACGCGAGCACGTCGCATTAACTTGCTAGTACAATGTCCATCTCGCTCGATGCTTGCTAAACACAACACAAATCAATTAGCACAAGGTTAGTTCACATAAACCAAAGCACTAACAATTCCCGATTAGACCCAAAGTCCTACAAGTCCCGCATAAAGCGCTCACACAATAAAGCCCAAGTCTAGGCACCTGTCTCAAGTCACCTAAATCCCTTAAACCATGCTCCGATACCACTTGAAACAACCCAACCCGCATTCCATACGATAAATTTTTTTTTATACAATACACATTTACGCGCCAATTAAATATGTAAGCCATTCCACAAGTTCCATTTAAATGTACAACAGTTTAAATGTTTACCAAAGGCACAAAGGCCATTAATTAAGTTTAATACAAGTTTGACCTACTACAATGATAGTTTATAATCCAAACGCCATTCGAGCATGGTTTGGGGCTAAACTACCCAAAACGTTAGGCCACTTCAAAAGCTATCCAAAAAGCACCCCCTGTCAACACAAACGGGAGACAACTAATCCAACCGTATGCCCTTACCCTTGTCCAAGCCGGAACCTATAAAAATGGTAAACAACGAGAGGGTAAGCAATGCTTAGTGAATGCAATAGTTATACATACATATATATAACCCATCTATTTGCAGTCACAAATACCAAATACCTCGCACGAACATGTAACTCACATAGCAAGTCAATCATACCCGAAATACCAACAAGTCGTACATTGACACCAAATCTCATTAGCATATACTCAACACCATATATATATATATATATATATATATATATATATATATATATATATATATATATATATATATATAATGCTAAACGATAACAACACAATATGGTTAACCATAACGCTATGGTGCTACCGGCACGTGGTTCACACCATACGCATTTGAGTCTCACTCTTTTATAGTGCTACCGGCACATGGTTCACACTTTGACGCTACCGACACGTGGTTCACGCCTCATTTTATAGTGCTACCGGCACGTGGTTCACACTCGATGCTACCGGCACGTGGTTCACATCCTATATCCGTCACATACATGTTATGGCACTACCGGCACATGGTTCATACCATAACATTCACAAATAAACACGCCATATACATGAACGTATAATTATTCCACTCACCTTGTCACAAGGATGATGATTTAGCACTTCCAAGCTTCAACGCAATGTACCTAATTCATTAAGTACACATTCAATTTCACAACTAGTGGGATTAACCACAATACTCCCACTTGAGCATTTAATGACCCAATTTGCATTAAATGACTCAACTACTCACAACCGCCCATAAATGGCCAAGACTCGACTTTAATCACTAAGACTAGCGAATTAAAGTCTATTAACTTTAATTAACACAAAAATTAGGGTAATCCATACCCATTTCATCTAATTAGGTCAACTAGTACATTTTGACCCATTTTATAATACTTAGACTCACAATCAAGTCAAACTTACTCATTAACACTTCTTTCATAAATCTTAAAGGGCATTAGTGACTAACAACATCAATTGACACTTACAACCTCAAATCACAAGGCCAAAACCCTAGATTGTGGCTATTAGGGTTTCATTACAACAACATAACCCAAACTCACCCATTTTACCACCAATTGGGTCTTACAAATCTCTAGTAACCAAAACCCTAACCATTAACCAATTAAAACTTAAAAACTTAGAGTTAGAACTTACCGAGACTATCAACGCGTAGCTAGAGACACAAGGAACAACTTTAATTCTTGCTCCTAGGTTTGATTCACAAATTTTCACCTTCAAATCTCAAGATTAAACTAAGTGGGTTTTGTGTTTTGGGAGAGAAAATGGGAAGAAAAGAGAAAAGGAAAATGAATTAAATGGATATGTGGTGGAGAGTTAATGCCCCCATCAGATCCATATGTCAATTTACCATTTTGCCCCTTAAAATCCCTTAAAATGAGCTAAGTCCGACACCAGTTCAGCAGAACTGTCGCGGCGTGACCTTAATCATCGTGGCGCGACACATAAAGGGAAAATAGGCCCTTCTTAACCCAATCCCTGATCCAGGTTTGCTTTGTTTGTCGTGGCGCGGTCCCGCCCGTCGCGGCGCGGCGTTTGCCTGAGCCTGGTCACTTCGACCATTTAACACAAAACAATGGTTCAAACAACTAGCACACCTCATTCACTCTTCTTATGCATGCCTAAACTTCAACCTTAAGTCCCGCACGACTCAACTCCATCGCAACACGTACATATACACGTTCACACATGTATTCTCAATATATATATATATATATATATATATATATATATATATATATATATATATATATATATATATATATATATATATATATATATATATATATACACTCACATACATGCACCAACTCATAAACTAACACTATGGCTCATTTAATCACATAAACGAACAAGATATAATCGTGCTAATAATTAAGTTTATACCTTTAAATATGTATGGGAAAAAAAACGGGAAGTTACAGATCACCACGCCGATGTGATTGTCAAAGAGTTAGAAGCCGTAGTTATGGAAGAAGAACATCGCAAAAATACTTTCTCCCATTTGGATCCCGACAGAGTTAACCTTGCCACATTTGTGACATCCAAGCTCAGACGTATCTTCAATGAGTCAATGGATTCGAGCTTCACATTCAAAGCTGGATGTCATGAGATCTACCAGAAAGAAGCCGATTTGCTTCTCGACTCAAGATTGCTATTCACCTCCTTCCAGCTCTGACTGATAACTAATATGTGCCGAACTGCCAACAATTTTTGCGGAGATCCCAGTTCTGAAGATTTTGAGATCATGAAGATACAGTTCCTAGCATTATTTGAGGACCTCAGACATGCGCATCTGAGACGAGAAACTATCACCACCAGTACCGCATCTATGACTGACGTATATGGGACCGTCAGTAGGGCTGTTGTGACGCCTCGTATAAAACCATCGTGTACGATTCGTCAACAACAGGATCTTTACACGGTCAAATAAAATATGCTGTTTAAAAACCAGTTTGCATTCATAAAAAGATAGCGTTTTACAAAAGATAACGTGACACAGAGGTCATTACAAAGCCATTATTCAAATAACATAAGTTGCAAATGCAAAATAAAAGTTTCATGATTGAGATATCTCTAAGTAATGTAGTGGAAATCTAACACAGCAGGTCCTTAACAGTAAGTCTAAATAGCAAGACAGTAATTCTAAACAGCAAGATAGCAAATCTAAACAGCGGAAGCAATAAACCTCTAAGAACCTGAGAAAACATGCTTAAAAACGTCAACAATAATGTTGGTGAGCTATAGTTTGAATTGTAACAGTAATATAAGATTGACCACGAGATTTCAATGTTTCAAAACAGTATGAAAAATATATGTATAACCGTAGGCACATGGTAACTAGACTTAACGTAAATATAAATATCACCCCCTAAAAGTACACCTGGCGAGTGTGTATGTCCTCGATGTATTAAACACTCGTTAAATACTAGAGCGACTAGCCCGAGTGGGGATGTCAAACCCTATGGATCCATATCTAAGATTCGCGTCTACCGGTTCAAAAACCAAGAGTTAAACATTACCGTGCTAAGGGGAAAGTTTATGCCGTTATATAACCCACACATATGTAAAGTTTAAGTACTCATGTCAAATAAGTAAAACATAAAAAGCGCATGTATTCTCAGTCCCAAAAATAGTAAAGTAAAAAAGGAAGCTATAACTCACAGTGAAAAAGCAATACAAGTCAATACGAAAGTGTGCAAGTAGTAAGTCGGTCCGAAAGGTCGTCAACCTAAATCAAAGGTTACTAGGTTAGTAGATTGTCTTTATAAGTTCTATTAGTGCATAAAATAAGTTTAAGTGTCATCATCGTCATCATTCATCATTGTAGAAGCTAAGTAAGTTTAACAAGTATAGAGGTCAAAACAATAGGCTGACTTGGATCAACTACTACGACCTCTACGTAAATCGAAAAGATGCGTAGTCAGTGGCTATGGCTCCGTATGTGAGTCCACTAACGGCTGACCAATTTTCAGAACCTAACTCGTCTTCGTTTGACCGTGGCGACAGTTTAAGTGCGAGTAGGTCAGAAATTTCAGCACAACGTTACAAGGGCGTAGTGACTTTCGGAGGGCCATAAATCCTAAACCATAACTCGAATTAAGACGAGGCTTAAACGGAAAATCATCTACTCGAACCGAACAAACTGAAAATCATCTTTACAGTAGCCCAGGTTACTGATAAGATCCCCAAAAACAGTAAACAAGTGCTCCGGTGGGGTTCTTGGTGCTTGATGCTCATCACGGTTCTCATCCTTGATGCTTGTAGCTTCAAGTGCACAACTCGTTGATGGGTTAGCATCACCTTGACCAAGATTCCACCATCAACACACAATAATTCAAGACCAAGTAAGAACACAACTCAATTAAGAGTCTTAGATGGATGATGAACCAAAGTTACATCATATCCTTAGTCTTAACACAATTACAAGTTCCATTTATAACTAAAGCTACAAACTTTACATCAATCAAACAAGTATGAACATAATCTAAGTCAAATGTGGTGATGGAACCCTAAGCTAGAGAGCTTGGATCCTTTTCACACAAGTTGCAAGGTTACAAAGCTAGAAAGCTTGAACCTTTGGTGTTCTTGAAGATCTTGAAGCATAAAGCTTGGATCTTTAAGTTACATTAAGACCATAAACACAAGTTTTGATCTTTATAACAAAATAATGAGATTATAAGTTTGAAAACTTAGATCCATCAAAAGATATGAAGATTCAAGCTAGAAAGCTTGTATCTTGGTTGTTCTTGAAGATCTTGAAGCATAAAGCTTGGATCTTTAAGTTACATGAAGATTACAAACAAAAGTTTGAATATTTACAACAAAATAACAAGATTAAAGCTAAAAGATGTAGATCTATAAAGTAGGTGAAGATTCAAAGCTAGAAAGCTTGAATCTTCCATGTTCTTGAAGGATTCATGCTTGAATCTACAAGATGTAATCAAGATCAAAGCAAAAAAGCTTGATCTTTTAAAGAATGATGATGATCACGAAAAGGAAAGGAGAAGAAGAAGAAGAAGAAAAATCAAAAACTTACAAGTTTTAGAGTGAGAAAGATTAGAAAGGAAATAAGAGAGTAAGTGTGTGTGAAATACAAATGAGAGCAAGTGTTAAATGGATGGAATAAGGGTGTTATTTATAGGAAATGAGGGTGAGGGTGGGGTGAGTTGGCCGAAATTTGGAGGGGGGACAAGGGGGACAAAAGTTTGCTTTTTGGTTAATGGTTGTCTAAAGTTGGTGCTTATGTTAGGATCCCATGCAACATTAAGCATAATACTTGACATAAATGCTAGCATGTTCCCTCTAATAAATGGGCATTTGTCTTACATATTATTGGGTCACTAATAATTAATAAGTGGGCTAAATAAATGGGCTACTAGCTAGAGTAGGGTGAGCTTAAGTCCAACAAGGTAGAAAGTCCAACAAGACTAACTAGTAAGCATAATTAAATTACTACGCTTAATTAAGCATCCAAAAACCCAAGTAATTATTATTATAAAATAATAATTAATATTTCGTAGTCATAATATTCCGATTACGAAAAAAGTTAAACGTGTGCGCGGTTCGCAGTTTGTTCATAACGTCAAGTGACACTAACGGGCAATAAGGCTTCCGGTGATCAAGTTAAGTATCCTACGTACTCTAAGGCATGTTTTAAAATATAAATGAAAGTAAACCATGTATATAAAGGTTCCAGAGTATAAGGTAGCATAGTACGCACAAATACGCAGTTTCGTGAAAACACAAAGCACAAAAGCAAGTCGAAAAAGTCGGGTCGTTACATTACCCACCTGTTAATGGAAATTTCGTCCCGAAATTTAAGCTGAGGCAGGTGTTTGAGTCGGGAAAAGGTGAGGATATTTCTGCATCATTTGATCCTCTCGTTCCCAAGTAAACTCAGGTCCTCGTTCGGCATTCCATCGAACTCGGACGATCGGAATCTTGTTGCGTTTCAAAGTTTTGACCTCACGGTCCATAATTTCAACAGGTTCTTCCACGAAGTAGAGTTTGTCATCAATTGTGAGTTCTTCCAGTGGTATGACAAGTTCTGGTGCAGCAAGATATTTCTTCAAATTCGACACGTGAAAGGTAGGATGAACAGCACTCAGCTGAGTCGGAAGATCCAAAAGGTAAGCAACACGATCCAAGATTTCAAAAGGATCAATATATCGCGGGTTTAACTTTCCGCGCTTTCCAAAACAGATCACAACTTTCCAAGGTGCGACTTTCAACATCACACGGTCACCCACATTGAATTCGAAGTCTTTACGTTTAAGATCAGCATAACTCTTTTGGCTATCACGGGCCGTCTTAAGTCTCGCTTGAATCTGGGCAATCTTCTCTGTCGTTTCATGGACTATCTCGGGTCCGGTGATTTGAACTTCTCCTAACTCGGCCCAACAAATAGGAGAACAGCACTTGCCATACAACACTTCAAAAGGTGCGGCATTAATACTCAAGTGATAACTGTTGTTGTAAGAGAATTCGGCTAATGGAAAATGCCTTTCCCAATACTTTCCGAAGTCAATAACACAGGCACGCAACATGTCCTCTAAAGTCTGAATCGTTCGTTCGCTCTGACCGTCAGTCTGCGAGTGATATGCAGTGCTCATGTTGAGACGAGTTCCCAAGGCTTCTTGCAAAGAACGCCAGAATCTGAAAGCAAAACGGGGTTCGCGATCTGATATAATCGATAGGGGTACACCATGACGAGACACAACTTCTTTGATGTACAGTTGAGCAAGTCTCTCCATTGTATCTGTTTCCTTCATGGCTAAGAAGTGTGCAGATTTAGTAAGTCGGTCAACGATAACCCAGATGGTATCATAAATGCCTACCGTCTTAGGTAGCTTTATGATGAAGTCCATCGTAATTGCTTTCCATTTCCATTGTGGGATTTCCGGTTGTTGAAGTAATCCAGATGGCCTCTGATATTCAGCCTTAACCTTCGAACAAGTCAAACACCTCCCAACATAAGTTGCAACATCCTTATTAAGATTAGGCCACCAATACTGTTCCTTGAGATCGTGGTACATTTTACCGGCTCCTGGATGAATCGAATACCTAAACTTGTGGGCTTCATCTAGTATAAGGCTCCGTACATCTCCATAACTAGGTACCCAAATCCTTTCGGCAAAGCATCGGAGTCCAGTCTCCTTAACCTCGAATCGTGAAACGAGAATGTTCAAGTGTTCTTGAGAAATATTCTCCTCTTTGAGAGCCTCATCATGGGCTACTCGGATCTGGCTATTGAGATTTGAATGAATGATGATGTTCAGAGCCCGAACACGAAGAGGTACCGTTCTCTCCTTTCGACTCAGAGCGTCGGCTACAACATTGGCTTTGCCAGGATGGTAACGGAGTTCACAATCATAGTCGTTCAGCATCTCGATCCATCGACGTTGTCTCATATTCAGCTGCTTCTGATCAAAGATGTGCTGGAGGCTTTTATGATCGGTGAATATGGTACTCTTTGTCCCATAAAGATAGTGTCTCCACAACTTCAAAGCGAAGACAACGGCTCCAAGTTTGAGATCATGGGTAGTGTAGTTTTGCTCGTGTATCTTTAGTTGACGAGAAGCATAAGAAATGACCTTCGTTATTTGCATCAATACGCAACCAAAACCATTTTTCGAAGCATCGCAGTACACAATGAAGTCGTCACTACCTTCAGGAAGCAATAAGATAGGTGCGGTGGTTAACTTTTTCTTTAGGGTTTGAAATGCTAATTCTTGTTCGTTCTCCCAAACGAACTTCTTCCCTTTGTGAGTCAGTGCGGTCAAAGGGCGCGCAATCAATGAAAAACCTTCAATAAATCTTCGATAATAACCGGAAAGGCCTAGAAATTAGCGGATGTGAGTTGGAGTAGTGGGTGTCTCCCACTTGCTGATAGCCTCGATCTTTGCGGGATCAACTTTGATACCTTGATCACTTTCAATATGACCCAGAAATTGGACTTCCTTCAACCAAAATTCACACTTGGAGAATTTGGCATAAAGTTTCTCTTGTCTCAAGAGTTCAAGCACTAGTTGGAGATGTTGCTCATGTTCTTCTTCGCTCTTAGAGTAGATGAGGATATCATCTATGAAGACGATAACGAACTTATCCAGGTATGGCTTGCATACACGATTCATGAGGTCCATGAATACAGCGGGTGCGTTGGTTAAACCGAACGGCATCACGAGAAACTTATAATGACCATAGCGAGTTCTGAATGCAGTCTTCATCACATCACTCACCTTCACCCTCAACTGGTGATAACCGGATCGTAAATCAATCTTAGAGTAAACGCTTGATCCTTGTAGCTGATCAAAAAGATTGTCAATTCGGGGAAGAGGATATCGATTCTTGATCGTCAATTTGTTGAGTTCGCGGTAGTCGATACACATGCGGAAGGATCCGTCCTTCTTCTTCATGAATAAAACAGGTGCGCCCCAAGGCGACGAGCTCGGTTGGATAAACCCTCGGTCGATCAACTCCTGTAGTTGACTCTGTAACACTTGCAGTTCGGAAGGTGCTAGTTGATAAGGTGCGAGAGCTACGGGTGCAGCTCCCGGCACTAGAACGATCTGGAACTCCACAGCTCTCAGTGGCGGTAATCCAGGCAGTTCTTCTGGAAAGACGTCGGGGAATTCATTCACGATTCGCACATCATTCACGCTCTTCTCTTCTGTTTCTAAAGCCTTCACGTGTGCTAAAACAGCAAGACGTCCTTTCTTCATGATCTTCTACGCTTTCATACAACTAATGAGGTTCAGCTCTGAGTTACATCCCTCTCCGTATATAACCAGTGGCTCACCATACCCTTGTGGTATACGAAGAGCTTTATCTCCACAGATAATGTCGGCCCTCACTTTTGAAATGTCCCATTCACATTGATTATAAACGTTCCATATTAATTGATTTCGTTGCGAGGTTTTGACCTCTATATGAGACGTTTTTCAAAGACTGCATTCATTTTTAAAACAACCATAACCTTTATTTTATCAATAAAGGTTTTAAAAACATTACGTAGATTATCAAATAATGATAATCTAAAATATACTGTTTACACATGACCATTACATAATGGTTTACAATAGAAATATATTACATCGACATATGTTTCTTGAATGCAGTTTTACGCAATATAATACAAAGATGGACTCCAAATCTTGTCCTTATTTAGTATGCAACAGCGGAAGCTCTTAGTATTCATTTGAGAATAAACATGCTTTAAACGTCACCAAAAATGTTGGTGAGTTATAGGTTTAACCTATATATATCAAATCGTAACAATAGACCACAAGATTTCATATTTCAATACACATCCCATACATAGAGATAAAAATCATTCATATGGTGAACACCTGGTAACCGACATTAACAAGATGCATATATAAGAATATCCCCATCATTCCGGGACACCCTTCAGATATGATATAAATTTCGAAGTACTAAAGGATCCGGTACTTTGGATGGGGTTTGTTAGGCACAATAGATCTATCTTTAGGATTCGCGTCAATTAGGGTGTCTGTTCCCTAATTCTTAGATTACTAGACTTAATAAAAAGGGGCATATTCGATTTTGATAATTTACCCATAGAATGTAGTTTCACGTACTTGTGTCTATTTTGTAAATTATTTATAAAACCTGCATGTATTCACATCCCAAAAATATTAGATTTTTAAAAGTTGGACTATAACTCACTTTCACAGATATTTCCTTCCTCGAAAATAAGACTTTGCCACGGATCGATTCATGAATCTATACAAATATGTACATATATATCAAAGTATGATCAAAATATAATTACAACCATTTTTATTATGTTTTAAAGATTTGAGTGTATTAAGTCAGCTGTCCTCGTTAGTAACCTACAACTAGTTGTCCACAGTTAGATGTACAGAAATAAATCTATATATATTATCTTGAATCAATCCACGACCCAGTGTATACACATCTCAGGCTAGATCACAACTCAAAGTATATATATTTTTGGAATCAACCTCAACCCTGTATAGCTAACTCCAACATTACTGCATATAGAGTGTCTATGGTTGTTCCAAATAATATATATACATGGGTCGATGTGATATGTCAAAACATTTTCATACATGTCTATGGTATCCCAAGATTACATAATATATTAGAATACATGTATAATACAATATAAGTTAGCTAGGATATGATTTGTATAGATTTGTTGAACATTTCCCGTAGCTAAAAAGATCAAAAATATCCAATCTTGTTTTACCCATAACTTCTTCATTTTAAATCCGTTTTGAGTTAATCAAATTGCTATGGTTTCATATTGAACTCTATTTTTTGAATTTAAACAGAAATAGTATACGTTTATTCAGAAATATAAGTTACAAGTCATTTTTGTAAAGGTAGTCATTTCAGTCGAAAGAACGACGTCTAGATGACCATTTTATAAAACATACTTCCACTTTGAGTTTAACCTTGATTTTTGGATATAGTTTCATGTTCATATGAAAAACATTTTCCCAGAAGAAAAACTTTTAAATCAAAGTTTATCATAGTTTTTGATTATCCAAACCAAAACAGCCCCCGGTTTCACTACGACGGCGTATATCCGATTTTATGGTGTTCATCGTGTTTCCAGGTTTTAAATCATTAAGTTAGCATATCATAAAGATATAGAACATGTGTTTAGTTGATTTTAAAAGTCAAGTTAGAATGATTAACTTTTGTTTGCGAACAAGTTTAGAATTAACTAAACTATGTTCTAGTGATTACAAGTTTAAACCTTCGAATAAGATAGCTTTATATGTATGAATCGAATGATGTTATGAACATCATTACTACCTCAAGTTTTCTGGATAAAACTACTGGAAATGAGAAAAATGGATCTAGCTTCAAAGGAACCTTGGATGGCTTGAAAGTTCTTGAAACAGAATCATGACACGAAAACAGTTCAAGTAAGATTTTCACTCGAAATAAGATTGTTATAGTTGTAGAAATTGATTCAAAGTTTGAATATAAATATTACCTTGAATTAGAAAGATAACCTACTGTAAATAACAAAGGTTCCTTGATCTTAGATGATTACTTGGAATGGATTAGAAAGCTTGGAAGTTGACTTGCAAACTTGGAAGTATTCTTGATTTTTATGAAACTATACTTATGGAATTTATGAAGAACACTTAGAACTTGAAGATGGAACATGAGAGAGATCAATTATATGAATAAAATTGAAGAATGAAAGTGTTTGTAGGTGTTTTTGGTCGTTGGTATATGGATTAGATATAAAGGATATGTAATTTTGTTTTCATGTAAATAAGTCATGAATGATTACTCATATTTTTGTAATTTTATGAGATATTTCATGCTAGTTGCCAAATGATGGTTCCCATATGTGTTAGGTGACTCACATGGGCTGTTAAGAGCTGATCATTGGAGTGTATATACCAATAGTACATACATCTAAAAGCTGTGTATTGTACGAGTACGAATACGGGTGCATACGAGTAGAATTGTTGATGAAACTGAACGAGGATGTAATTGTAAGCATTTTTTTTAAGTAGAAGTACTTTGATATGTGTCTTGAAGTCTTTCAAAAGTATAATAATACATATCAAAACACAACATGTATATACATTCTAATGGAGTCGTTAAGTCTTCGTTAGTCGTTACATGTAAGTGTTGTTTTGAAACCTTTAAGTTAACGATCTCAATTAATGTTGTTAACCCAATGTTTATTATATCAAATGAGATGTTAAATTATTATATTATCATGATATTATGATGTATGAATATCTTTTGATATGATATATACATTAAAATATCGTTACAACGATAATCGTTACATATAAGTCTCGTTTCGTAATTCTTGAGTTAGTAGTCTTGTTTTTACATATGTAGTTCATTGTTAACATACTTAATGATATATTTAAATATCATTTTATCATGTTAAATATAGTGTATCAATATCTTAATATGATACATATATATTTAGTAGACGTTATCATAACGATAATCGTTATATATATCATTTCAAGTTTCTTAACTTAGTAATCTCATTTCATATGTATATCACACATTGTTAATATACTTAGTGAGATACTTACTCATAATAATCTCATGTCAACCATATATATATGTCTATATATACCACAACACATAGTTTTTACAATTTTGTAACGTTCGTGAATCGCCGGTCAACTTGGGTGATCAATTGTCTATATGAAACTTATTTCATTTAATCAAGTCTTAACAAGTTTGATTGCTTAACACGTTGGAAACATTTAGTCATGTAAATATCAATCTCAATTAATATATATAAACATGGAAAAGTTCGGGTCACTACAGTACCTACCCATTAAATAAATTTCGTCCCGAAATTTTAAGCTGTTGAAGGTGTTGACGAATCTTCTGGAAATAGATGCGGGTATTTCTTCTTCATTTGATCTTCACGCTCCCAGGTGAACTCGGGTCCTCTACGAGCATTTCATCAAAACTTAACAATCGGTATCTTGTTTTGCTTAAGTCTCTTAACCTCACGATCCATTATTTCGACGGGTTCTTCAATGAATTGAAGTTTTTCATTGATTTGGATTTCGTCCAATGGAATAGTGAGATCTTCTTTATCAAAACATTTCTTCAAATTCGAGACATGGAAAGTGTTATGTACAGCTGCGAGTTGTTGAGGTAGCTCCAGTTGGTAAGCTACTGGTCCGACACGATCTATAATCTTGAATGGTCCAATGTACCTTGGATTTAGTTTCCCCCGTTTACCAAATCGAACAACGCCTTTCCAAGGTGAAACCTTAAGCATGACCATTTCTCCAATTTCAAACTCTATATCTTTTCTTTTACTGTCCGCGTAGCTCTTTTGTCGACTCTGGGCGGTTTTCAATCGTTGTTGAATTTGGATGATTTTCTCGGTAGTTTCTTGTATTATCTCCGGACCCGTAATCTGTCTATCCCCCACTTCATTCCAACAAATCGGAGACCTGCACTTTCTACCATAAAGTGCCTCAAACGGCGCCATCTCAATACTAGAATGATAACTGTTGTTGTAGGAAAATTCTGCTAACGGTAGGTGTCGATCCCAACTATTTCTGAAATCAATAGCATGTCTTCAAGCGTTTGTATCATCCTTTCACTCTTCCCATCAGTTTGTGGATGATAGGCAGTACTCATGTCTAGACGAGTCCCCAATGCTTGTTACAATGTCTGCCAGAACCTTGAAACAAATCTACCATCCCTATCAGAGATAATAGAGACGGGTATTCCATGTCTGGAGACAACCTCCTTCAAATACAATCGTGCCAACTTCTCCATTTTGTCATCTTCTCTCATTGGCAGGAAGTGTGCTGACTTGGTGAGACGATCAACTATTACCCAAATAGTATCATAACCACTTGCAGTCCTTGGCAATTTAGTAATGAAATCCATGGTAATGTTTTCCCATTTCCATTCTGGGATTTCAGGTTGTTGTAGTAGACCTGATGGTTTCTGATGTTCAGCTTTGACCTTAGAACATGTCAAACATTCTCCTACATATTTAGCAATATCGGCTTTCATATCCGGCCACCAAAAGTGTTTCTTGAGATCTTTTTTACATCTTCCCCGCTCCGGGATGTATTGAATATATGGTTTTATGTGCTTCTTTAAGTACTATTTCTCTCACATCTCCAAACCTTGGTACCCAAATTCTATCAGCCCTATATCGGGTTCCGTCTTCTCGAATATTAAGATGTTTCTCTAATCCTTTGGGTATCTCATTCTTCAACTTTCCTTCTTTTACAACCCCCTGTTGCGCCTCCTTTATTTGAGTAGTAAGGTTAGTACGAATAATTATATTCATAGCTTTTACTCGTATAGGTTCTCTGTCCTTTCTACTCAAAGCGTCGGCTACCACATTCGCCTTCCCCGGGTAGTATCGAATCTCAAAATCATAATCATTCAACAGTTCAATCCACCTGCGTTGTCTCATATTCAGTTGTTTCTGATTAAATATATGTTGGAGACTTTTGTGGTCGGTATATATAATACTTTTGACTCCATATAAATAATGCCTCCAAGTCTTTAATGTAAAAACAACAGCACCCAATTCCAAATCGTGAGTTGTATAATTTTGCTCGTTAATCTTAAATTGTCTAGACGCATAAGCAATCACCTTCGTTCGTTGCATTAATACACAACCGAGATCTTGCTTTGATGCGTCACAATAAATCACAAAATCATCATTCCCTTCAGGCAATGACAATATAGGTGCCGTAGTTAGCTTTTTCTTCAATAACTGAAACGCCTTCTCTTGTTCATCATTCCATTCAAATTTCTTCCCTTTATGCGTTAATGCAGTCAAGGGTTTTGCTATTTTGGAGAAATCTTGGATGAATCTTTTGTAGTAACCAGCCAATCCTAAAAATTGACGTATATGCTTCGGAGTTTTTGGGGTTTCCCACTTTTCAACGGTTTCGATCTTTGACGGGTCCACCTGGATACCTTCTTTGTTCACTATGTGACCGAGGAATTGAACTTCTTTCAACCAAAATGCACACTTTGAAAACTTAGCGTACAGTTTTTCTTTCCTCAATACTTCTAGCACTTTTCTCAAATGTTCTTCGTGCTCTTGATCATTCTTTGAGTAAAGAAGTATGTCATCGATGAAAACAATGACACACTTGTCAAGATATGGCCCGCACACTCGGTTTATAAGGTCCATGAACACAGCTGGTGCGTTAGTCAATCCAAACAGCATAACCATAAACTCGTAATGACCATAACGCATCCTAAATGCAGTTTTTGGAATATCATCCTCCTTTACTCGCATTTGATGATATCCAGAATGTAAATCAATTTTCGAATAAACTGACGAGCCTTGTAGTTGATCAAATAAGTCATCAATTCTCGGCAGTGGATAACGGTTTTTGATGGTAAGTTTATTCAACTCTCTGTAGTCAATACACAACCTAAATGTACCATCCTTCTTCTTGACAAACAAAACAGGAGCTCCCCATGGTGATGTGTTTGGTCGAATGAAACCAGGTTCTAATAGTTCTTGCAGTTGGCTTTGCAGTTCTTTCATCTCGCTGGGTGCGAGTCTGTAAGGAGCACAAGCTATTGGTGCAGCTCCTGGTACAAGATCTATTTGAAATTCAACAGATCGATGTGGAGGTAGTCCCGGTAATTCTTTCGGAAATACATCGGGAAATTCTTTTACGACGAGAACATCGTTGATGCTCTTTTCTTCAGTTTGTACTTTCTCGACGTGTGCTAGAACAGCATAGCAACCTTTTCTTATTAGTTTTTGTGCCTTCAAATTACTAATAAGATGTAGCTTCGTGTTGCCCTTTTCTCCATACACCATTAAGGGTTCTCCTTCTTCTCGTACAATGCGAATTGCATTTTTGTAACATACGATCTCTGCTTTCATCTCCTTCAGCCAGTCCATGCCAACTATTACATTAAAACTCCCTAACTCTACTGGTATCAAATCAATCTTAAATATTTCGCTACCCAGTTTAATTTCTCGATTCCGGCATATATAATCTGCTGAAATTAATTTACCGTTTGCTAATTCGAGTAAAAATTTACTATCCAACGGCGTCAATGGACAACTTAATTTAGCACAAAAATCTCTACTCATATAGCTTCTATCCACACCCGAATCAAATAAAACATAAGCAGATTTATTGTCAATAAGAAACGTACCCGTAACAAGCACCGGGTCTTCCTGTGCCTCTGCCGCATTAATATTGAAAACTCTTCCGCAGCCTTGTCCATTCGTGTTCTCCTGGTTCGGGCAATTTCTAATAATGTGGCCCAGTTTTCCACATTTATAACAAACTACATTGGCATAACTTGCTCCGACACTACTTGCTCCGCCATTACTCGTTCCGACACCATTTGTTCCTTTCGTTCTGTTAACCCCTGGTCCGTAGACCTCACACTTCGCCGTGCTATAACCATTTCTTTTACACTTGTTGCAAAATTTGGTGCAGAACCCCGAGTGATACTTTTCACACCTTTGGCATAGCTGCTTCTGATTGTTGTTGTTGTTGCGGTTGTTATTGTTGTTGGGATGATTGTTGTAGTTGTTGTTGTTGTTGTGCCGTTTGTTGTAGTTGCGATTGATGTTGCAATTGTTGGGATAGTTGTTGTTGTTTTGGTGACTCTTATCACCATTTTCCTCCCACTTTCTTTTGACTAGCTTCACGTTGGCCTCTTCGGCCGCCTGTTCTTTAATTCTTCCCTCAATCTGGTTTACTAGTTTGTGAGCCATTCTACATGCCTTTTGTATGGAGGCAGGCACGTGTGAACTTATATCTTCTTGGATTATCTCCGGTAACCCTTTCACAAACGCGTCGATCTTCTTTTCCTCATCTTCGAACGCTCTCGGACACAATAGGCACAATTATGTGAATCGTCTTTCGTACGAAGTAATATCAAATCCCTGTGTTCGTAACCCTCTAAGTTCTGACTTGAGCTTATTGACCTCGGTTCTGGGACGGTACTTCTCGTTCATCAAGTGCTTGAATGCTGACCACGGTAGTGCGTAAGCAGAATCTTGTCCCACTTGCTCTAGACAGGTATTCCACCATGTTAATGCAATACCTGTGAAGGTAGGCGTAGCGTACTTCACTTTGTCTCCTTCAGCACACTTACTTATGGCAAACACCGATTCAACTTTCTCAGTCCACCGTTTCAATCCAATTGGTCCTTCGGTCCCATCAAATTCTGAAGGTTTGCAGGCAGTGAATTCCTTATAGGAGCATCCTACACGATTTCTTGCGCCATTAGCTGTATTGCTAGATTTAGAGTTATTGTTGGTATGTAGCTCGGCCTGTACTGCGGCTATGTTTGAAGCAAGAAAGGCATGAAATTCCTCTTCGCTTATATTCAAGGTGTGTCGAGTAGTCGGTGCCATTTCCTTCAAAATAGTCAAATGAAACAATTTAATCATACAGAATATTAAGAGTAGTCAATAGTATCTCGTAGCATAATATGAACTCATTTATAAAAGCTTTTTCTTCATATTAGCGTTTTATAAGTTTAAATTCGGGTACTACCTACCCGTTAAGTTCATACTTAGTAGCTAATATACAATTCAACTACTACAATTCCATATGAAAAACTGATTATAATAATATATCACATACAAGTATTCTTCAAACTTACAACTTCGCTATATTACATAAAACATGAAATATAGTACACTATGATACAGGACAGTTTTGAAGATAAATCTAGTTAATACGCAAGTTGTTCAGCAAAGGAATAAAGACACGTAATTCATAAGTCCAGAAACAAGTCATGCATTCTGGTTTTACTAAGACGACTTCCCATCCTTGGTCTTGTGGAAAATAACCGTTATGACCATTAGCTAGGAAACATGTTGTAATGTCGTCAAAAGGACGAGGGTTTCGTAATGTCCAACAGCCCCGTAATAATCTAAAAACCTTGTTTCTCACCCCAACTACTGAATCCGTCACTTGTGGGAAAGTTTTATTTAAAAGCTGCAATCCGATGTTCTTTTTCTCACTTTGATAAGAAGTGAACATCACTAACCCGTAAGCATAACATGCTTCTTTATGTTGCATGTTAGAAGCTCTTTCTTATTCACGAAATCCTATGTTGGGATATGTTGAGTCAAAATAGGTTCCTAACCTGTAGGGTAAAATTGCATTTGGGTTCCCCGCATTTAACGCTTTAAAGAAAACACGGCGTAACTTAAAGTCTCCCCAATGTGATATACCCCACCTATCAAAGGAAAGCCTTTTATAAACTAAGGCATTTCTGGAAAGTCTTTCAAATGTTTGACAAGTTAATTTCGCCATAACTAAATGTGCTGATGAATTCTAACCGACTCTAGACAAGATTTCCTCAATCATATCCTCTGGTAGGTCTTCTAAAATATTCGGTTGTCTACCCTTAACGTCCATTTTGTTTTTTATACTGTAAAATAGACAAGGATTAGATTCGTAATAACAAACAATACAAGCAATTTTTACATAGAACATAAAAGTACAAGCACACTACAATACATTTATTACACAACATGCTCACACCCCTCTAATCTGAATCACTGGTTTCTTCTTCTTCGGACTTGGTTCTTTTTCCTAATATTCTAGGGATATATGATGTTCCTCTAATACGAGTCGTCGTTTTCCACATTGGTTTAGAAAAACCTGGTGGTTTAGAGGTTCCTGGGTTATTGTCACGATATTGAAAATACGGGTGTTGACGGTACATATAAAGTTCATCGGGGTCGGAATCAGATTTCTCTATTTTGATGCCTTTTCGCTTATTATTTTCTTTTGCCTCATTAAATTGGGTCGGGGTAATCTCTATAACATCATCGGAATCCTCATCAGGATCCGATTCATCGAAAAATTGGTAATTTTCCCAATATTTTGCTTCCTTAGCGGAAACACCATTGACCATTATTAACTTTGGTCCATTGGTTGAGGATTTTCTTTTATTTGACCGGTTTTCTGTGGTTCCTACTATTCCCCCTCTGGAACCTCTTCTTCATCCGGTTCCTCTTCTTCTGGTTCCTCTTCTTCCGGTTCCTCTTCTTCCGGTTTCGTTTCCTCTTCTTCCGGTTCTTCGGGAACTTGTGAATCTTGCCAATATATATTCGACTTTTCGTTATTATTAGGTGAGTCAATGGAATTTGTGCTAGAGGTAGACATCTATCACACAATATCAAACATGTTAAGAGATTAATATATCACATAATATTTACATGTTAATAATATATAGTTTCCAACAAAAATGTTAAGCAATCATTTTTAAAGAAAACTAGGTCGAAGTCCAGACTCACTAATGCAAATTTTCTGGTTCTCTAAAACCAATGCTCGGATACCAACTGAAATGTCCCGTTCATATTGATTATAAACGTTCCATATTAATTGATTTCGTTGCGAGGCTTTGACCTCTATATGAGACGTTTTTCAAAGATTGCATTCATTTTTAAAACAACCATAACCTTTATTTTATCAATAAAGGTTTTAAAAACATTACGTAGATTATCAAATAATGATAATCTAAAATATACTGTTTACACACGACCATTACATAATGGTTTACAATAGAAATATATTACATCGACATATGTTTCTTGAATGCAGTTTTTACACAATATCATACAAACATGGACTCCAAATCTTGTCCTTATTTTAGTATGCAACAGCGGAAGCTCTTAGTATTCACCTGAGAATAAACATGCTTTAAACGTCAACAAAAATGTTGGTGAGTTATAGGTTTAACCTATATATATCAAATCGTAACAATAGACCACAAGATTTCATATTTCAATACACATCCCATACATAGAGATAAAAATCATTCATATGGTGAACACCTGGTAACCGACATTAACAAGATGCATATATAAGAATATCCCATCATTCCGGGACACCCTTCGGATATGATATAAATTTCGAAGTATTAAAGCATCCGGTACTTTGGATGGGGTTTGTTAGGCCCAATAGATCTATCTTTAGGATTCGCGTCAATTAGGGTGTCTGTTCCCTAATTCTTAGATTACCAGACTTAATAAAAAGGGGCATATTCGATTTTGATAATTCAACCATAGAATGTAGTTTCACGTACTTGTGCCTATTTTGTAAATCATTTATAAAAACTGCATGTATTCTCATCCCAAAAATATTAGATTTTTAAAAGTGGGACTATAACTCACTTTCACAGATGTTTCTTTCCTCGAAAATAAGACTTGGCCACGGATCGATTCATGAACCTATACAAATATGTACATATATATCAAAGTATGATCAAAATATAATTACAACCATTTTTATTATGTTTTAAAGATTTGAGTGTATTAAGTCAGATGTCCTCGTTAGTAACCTACAACTAGTTGTCCACAGTTAGATGTACAGAAATAAATCGATATATATTATCTTGAATCAATCCACGACCCAGTGTATACACGTCTCAGGCTAGATCACAACTCAAAGTATATATATTTTTGGAATCAACCTCAACCCTGTATAGCTAACTCCAACATTACTGCATATAGAGTGTCTATGGTTGTTCCAAATAATATATATACATGGGTCGATGTGATATGTCAAAACATTTTCATACATGTCTATGGTATCCCAAGATTACATAATATATTAGAATACATGTATAATACAATATAAGTTAGCTAGGATATGATTTGTATAGATTTGTTAAACATTTCCCGTAGCTAAAAAGATCAAAAATATCCAATCTTGTTTTACCCATAACTTCTTCAATTTAAATCCGTTTTGAGTGAATCAAATTGCTCTGATTTCATATTGAACTCTATTTATCTAAACATAAAAAGTATAGGTTTATAGTCAGAAATATAAGTAACAAGTCATTTTTGTAAAGGTAGTCATTTCAGTCGAAAGAACGACGTCTAGATGACCATTTTAGAAAACATACTTCCACTTTGAGTTTAACCTTGATTTTTGGATATAGTTTCATGTTCATATGAAAAATCATTTTCCCAGAATAACAACTTTTAAATCTAAGTTTATCATAATTTTTAATTATCCAAACCAAAACAGCCCCCGGTTTCACTACGACGGCGTATATCCGATTTTATGGTGTTCATCGTGTTTCCAGGTTTTAAATCATTAAGTTAGCATATCATAAAGATATTGAACATGTGTTTAGTTGATTTTAAAAGTCAAGTTAGAAGGATTAACTTTTGTTTGCGAACAAGTTTAGAATTAACTAAACTATGTTCTAGTGATTACAAGTTTAAACCTTCGAATAAGATAGCTTTATATGTATGAATCGAATGATGTTATGAACATCATTACTACCTCAAGTTTTCTGGATAAAACTACTGGAAATGAGAAAAATGGATCTAGCTTCAAAGGATCCTTGGATGGCTTGAAAGTTCTTGAAACAGAATCATGACACGAAAACAGTTCAAGTAAGATTTTCACTCGAAATAAGATTGTTATAGTTGTAGAAATTGAATCAAAGTTTGAATATGAATATTACCTTGAATTAGAAAGATAACATACTGTAAATAACAAAGGTTCCTTGATCTTAGATGATTACTTGGAATGGATTAGAAAGCTTGGAAGTTGACTTGCAAACTTGGAAGTATTCTTGATTTTTATGAAACTATACTTATGGAATTTATGAAGAACACTTAGAACTTGAAGATGGAACTTGAGAGAAATCAATTAGATGAATAAAATTGAAGAATGAAAGTATTTGTAGGTGTTTTTGGTCGTTGGTATATGGATTAGATATAAAGGATATGTAATTTTGTTTTCATGTAAATAAGTCATGAATGATTACTCATATTTTTGTAATTTTATGAGATATTTCATGCTAGTTGCCAAATGATGGTTCCCACATGTGTTAGGTGACTCAGATGGGCTGCTAAGAGCTGATCATTGGAGTGTATATACCAATAGTATATACATCTAAAAGCTGTGTATTGTACGAGTACGAATACGGGTGCATACGAGTAGAATTGTTGATGAAACTGAACGAGGATGTAATTGTAAGAATTTTTGTTAAGTAGAAGTACTTTGATATGTGTCTTGAAGTCTTTCAAAAGTGTAAGAATACATATCAAAACACAACATGTATATACATTCTAATAGAGTCGTTAAGTCTTCGTTAGTCGTTACATGTAAGTGTTGTTTTGAAACCTTTAAGTTAACGATCTCAATTAATGTTGTTAACCCAATGTTTATTATATCAAATGAGATGTTAAATTATTATATTATCATGATATTATGATGTATGAATATCTCTTAATATGATATATACATTAAAATATCGTTACAACGATAATCGTTACATATAAGTCTCGTTTCGTAATTCTTGAGTTAGTAGTCTTGTTTTTACATATGTAGTTCATTGTTAACACACTTAATGATATATTTAAATATCATTTTATCATGTTAAATATAATGTATCAATATCTTAATATGATACATATATATTTAGTAGACGTTATCATAACGATAATCGTTATATATATCATTTCGAGTTTCTTAACTTAATAACCTCATTTCTTATGTATATCACACATTGTTAATATACTTAGTGAGATACTTACTCGTCATAATCTCATGTCAACCATATATATATATATATATATATATATATATATATATATATATATATATATATATATATATATATATATATATATATATATATATATATATGTCTATATATACCGCAACACGTAGTTATTACAATTTTGTAACGTTCGTGAATCGCCGGTCAACTTGGGTGATCAATTGTCTATATGAAACTTATTTCATTTAATCAAGTCTTAACAAGTTTGATTATAATATCGCATATTTCGTACGCGTTTTCCTTAGCGATATCGGATACATTTTGGTCCTTTTGGATACGATTTGGTGTAATTTTGATAAGAGTTGTGAAAGTTCGAGTCCTAAGACCAAAGAAATGAATTTTGAAGATATTTGATGGTTTTTAGTGATTTTATATGAAAGCAAGTGAAAGGGATTGGTTTGATTCGAGTTTGGTTCGAAAACAGGTGATTTTAGTGAGTTTTCAGCTCCGATTCAGCAAAAAGAGGTTTGGAGCGCCGCTCCAAAAGGTGGCGCGCCGCTCCAATGGACATGAAAATTAGTTCGACAGTTTTCAGGAAACCAGAAGTCAAAATCACAGCATATGGCGCGCCGCGCAAGGTAATGGCGCGCCGCGCCACTTTGAGTTCGGTTCAGTTTTTGTTTCCTATTTAAAGCCCGAAAAATACCCTAACTTGACACTTTTCGCATCCAGACGATTTCCAGCAGCTTTTGGACGAACTTAGGTGATTTTTGGGGTTTCTCAAGGTCATTCTAACACATCAATCATTCCGGAAACAAGTCTCGATCCGTTTATCATTCAAGATTCAATCATTAATTAGGTTAATCTCTTTGTTTAAAACAATGGATTCTTCTATTACTTTGATTGTGATTTTTGTTCTAGCCATGATTTTTGGATAAACTTTTAATGTTTGTCTAGATTGAATATTTGCATGTGTTTGGATGATACTTTGTAGTTTTATTAATTAATGCATGATAATTATGAGTTTTGATTAAGAACCATTCTTGTGGGTGTTGATTATTGTTACTATGTTGATTAGTGAATCTTGTTTGAACAAATGGAACCCTATTTCAATTTAGTGATCTAATTTCCAATTGATTTGTCTTAACCAATTGGGTGCTTACTGGACCAAGGGGTAAACCGGGTAACATTGATTGAACGAAATAGGGGTGAATTGTGTGGAGCGAACGCGTAACCAATTGAATCTTAATCTTATAATTAGTTAATTACTAAGTTACAAACGAAAGAGGTCTTTGGTGAAAGGGAACCCTAAGCCAATAAATCCTAGTTTGACGTGTTTGCTAAAAGAGAACTCTGGGTAAACCGACTCTGTAATTACGTGCATTGATAAATAGAACTAGTGCTTAATAACAAATCATCCAACACTGCGAATAGGAGATCTAGGTGAACATTCTTCTATCTATTGAATTCAAATATCTTTACTTTTTGTTGAGTCAGCATTTATTTTTATAAACTTAAAAATACAAAAATATCGTCTTTTACTTTTAATAAATCTTTGATTTGGCTAATCGTTAAATAGCCACCAAAACAAACTATCTCGTACTTTCGATTTTCATAGATTAACTTAGTTTATTTTATTAGTACAATCTTAATTCTCACGTTTAAACTGTCCTTGGAACGATTTCGGAATTACCAATTTTATACTACTACACGATCGGGTACACTGCCCGTTAGTGTGTAGTAATCTTTAAACCGGCATTTTCCAAAGATAAATTATATACTAGATTTCACACATCAAGTTTTTGGCGCCGCTGCCGGGGATAGTTGTGTCGAAAATTAAGATTGTTATCTAATTGTTCTTAGTTTAGTTTAGTTATAGTTCATTATTTCTTTACGTTATTCTCAGTTGAATCGGTGCGTTTAATCAGTTGTTAGTTATGATTTCGCAGGTAACAGGTAGTGCATGCCACATACGCGTTCTTCTAATTCTCCGATTCTTCAACCATTTGCAGAACCCGAAAGAGAGTTATTCAGAGCGTTAAGTCACGAACAACAGTCTACAGTGGATTCATCTTTTTCTTCAAGTGCTAATATAATTAATTTGGGAAGTAGTTCAGAAACTGTGGTGCCCGATACACCACCTGAAATCAGAGAAGAAGAAGAATCTTACATTTCCTTAGATCTTTTCGAGACTGAAGATATGGCTGACCAAGAACAACCACCTCGTCCTCAGACTATGGCACAAAAGTTGAAGGCCACACGAGGGGGCCAAGGCAACTCGATTACTCAACCGAACATCACTCAGCCTTTTCAAATTACAGGGCCGATCCTGAATTTGATTTCTTCTAATTGCCGATTTTATGGCAAGGATACTGAGGATGCTAACGAGCATCTTCGTAATTTTAATGATGTTTGCAATTTGTTTAAGTTGAATGAGGTTGCCGATACTTCAGTCAAGACAAGGCTTTTTCCTTGGACTCTTAAGGGAGAAGCCAAGAGATGGTTAGATAAGCAACCAGAGGGCACGATTACCTCTTGGGAGACTTTGGAGGATAAGTTTTTATCGAAGTTTTTTCCTGCGTCTCGAGCTGCTAGACTTCAAGCAGAAATTTCACAATTTAGACAAAAGAGCAGTGAGACATTATTTGATGCTTGGGACCGTTTTGCTACTTTGTTACGCTCATGTCCGCAACACGGGTTGAATGATTTACAGAAGGTTCAGATTTTCTACAAGGGGTGTGATATCCCAACTCGTCAGACTATTGATCAAGCAGCAGGTGGTACGTTAATGGATAAGACCGAAGAAGAGGCGTTAGAGATAATTGAAAAGTAAGCTGCTTACTCTCACGAATGGCATCAAGATCATGAGTCATTTCATTCAGCTTCAGTTAAGAAGACCGAAACCCATGGTGCATATGACGATTTTGGGTCTATAAGTGCTAAGTTGGATTCCTTTGGTAGGAATTTGGAAAAGATAAATAAGGATATTCATGGTATGAAGGTGGGTTGTGAGTATTGTGGGGGATTACATCTGGCAAAAGATTGTGATGCAGGTTTGACTATGAATCAGAAGGAAGCGATAGCTTATATT
Organism: Rutidosis leptorrhynchoides; assembly: GCF_046630445.1. Lineage (NCBI taxonomy): Eukaryota > Viridiplantae > Streptophyta > Magnoliopsida > Asterales > Asteraceae > Rutidosis > Rutidosis leptorrhynchoides. Next base: position 136,161,258 of record NC_092333.1, read on the forward strand.
AGTCAGCAGAACAACAATCAGTTTCAGGGACGTGCACAGTTTAATAGGAATTTCAATCATCCCTATAATCCTCAAGGTAATCAAGGTTCGAGGTTTCAGCCAGGTTCTAGTGGAGGATATCAACAGCAAGCTCCCGGGTATTTTCAGAAACCCCAAGCCGAAGAGAAAAAGTCCAACCTTGAAGCTATGATCGAGAAGCTTGTGATATCTCAAACTCAGCTTGTTACTACTGTTACTCAGAACAATGAGAAGAATGACCAAATGTTTCGAAATCAACAAGCAGCGATTCAGAATCTAGAAAAATAAATTGGTCAGCTTGCTAGTCAGAATAATGTGAGGAAACCGGGGGAGTTACCGAGTAAAACTGATAATAACCCAAAGAATGGGCACGTTAATGCTATCACTACCCGCAGTGGTTTAGCATATGCTCCACCGAGTAAGCCCGATGAGGATGATTTACGAGTGCCGTTGGTTAAGGATAGTGAGCCAGTTATTGTTAGTGAACCAGAGGGGGGTAAGGAGCCGGAACAGGTGATTGAGAAGGTTGTGAGGGTACCGAAAACTGTTGCTGCTAAACCGGTAGTTAGAGAGTATCAACCACCGCTCCCATTCCCGAAGAAGCAGAGACTAGAGAAGCTGGAGGCAGAAAAGTCCAAGTTTATGGACTTGATTAAAAAAGTTAACATTAATTTGCCTTTTATTGATGTGATTGCAGGTATGCCCAAGTATGCAAGGTTTCTTAAGGACTTGCTAACTAACAGGAAGAAGCTGGAGAACGTGTCTTCAGTTAGGTTGAATGCCGCATGCTCAGCGGTAGTTGCAAACAAGCTTCCTGAGAAGCTTGAGGATCCTGGGAGTTTTACCATTCCTTGTTTATTGGGTAACTTGAATTGTATGAGGGCGTTGGCAGATTTGGGGGCTAGCATAAATTTAATGCCCTACTCTATTTATTTGAAGCTAGACCCCAGGGAGTTGAAACCCACACGAATGGCTATTCAGCTAGCAGACCGCTCTATTAAATTCCCTCGTGGAATTATCGAGAATATGCTAGTTAAGACCGGGTCGTTGGTTTTTCCGGCCAATTTCGTGGTGTTAGATATGGAAGTGGATGATAGGATTCCACTGATTTTGGGTCGGCCATTATTAAATACTGCTAGGTGTATCATTGATGTTTATGGCCAACAGTTGACCCTTCGGATAGATAATTTGCATGCAACTTTCTCAATCGACCATACTTTAAAATACCCTGCGTACACTGACGATGTATGCTATTTTCTTAACACTGTGAATGTCCACTCTGAGTTGTTGCAGGAATTCCCAGAGTTACAGGGTTCATGAGAGTGTTCATTGGTTGAAATTGATGAAGAGTTGCAGGTTGAGGAGGTGGATATTTTGACCACCTTGATGGAAAACGGCTATGAGCCGATTGAGGAGGAGTTCAAAGAACTCGAGCGTGATGCGGATTACCAGAGCAAGTCTTCAATTGAAGAACCTCCCGAGTTAGAATTGAAGCCACTTCCAGATCATTTGGAATACGCTTATTTGCAGGAGGAATCTAAGCTCCCGGTAATTATTTCTTCTTCTCTTACTACAGGTCAGAAAACTGAGCTTGTAACCATGCTGCAGGCCCATAAACCTGCCATTGCGTGGAAAATTCACGACATTAAGGGTATTAGTCCTTCCTATTGCACCCACAAAATCCTAATGGAGGATAACTCCAAACCTGTGGTGCAACGTCAAAGGAGGTTGAACCCGCACATGCAAGATGTCGTATTGAAAGAGATCATTAAGCTCCTCGATGCAGGTCTGATTTACCCGATCTCTGACAATCCTTGGATTAGCCCGGTACACTGTGTACCTAAGAAAGGTGGTATGACTCTTACCACCAATGATAAAAACGAGTTAATTTCCACTCGGACTATCACGGGGTGGCGTGTTTGTATTGACTATTGAAAGTTGAACGACGCCACACGTAAAGACCACTTCCCGTTACCTTTCATGGATCAAATGCTAGAGAGGTTAGCGGGAAACAGCTTTTATTGTTTTCTTGATGGTTTTTCGGGCTATTTCCAAATTCCTATCTCGCCCGAAGACCAGGAGAAAACTACTTTCACGTGCCCGTATGGCACATTTTCATACCGACGCATGCCCTTTGGCCTTTGCAATGCTCCAGCCACTTTTTAAAGGTGCATGATGGCCATATTCCACGATATGATAGAGGATTGCATGGAGGTGTTCATGGATGAATTTTCGATCTTCGGTGACACTTTTGATTCATGCCTTCTGAACTTAGAACGGATGTTGGAACGGTGTGAAAAGTCTAATCTTGTGCTCAATTGGGAAAAGTGCCATTTCATGGTTCAAGGGGGCATAGTTCTCGGGCACAAGATTTTCAAGGACGGTATTGAGGTGGATCCTGTGAAGGTAACGGCTATTAAGAACCTTCCACCTCCCACCAATGTTAAGGGTGTTCGGAGTTTTCTCGGGCACGCCGGTTTTTACCGGCGGTTTATTAAGGATTTTTCTAAAATCGCTAACCCGATGAACAAACTCCTTGAAAAGGACACGCCGTGGAATTTCTCCGGCGATAGCCAAAAGGCATTCGATCTTCTGAAGGAGAAACTGATCAATGCACCAATCATAATTGCTCCGAATTGGTCCCTTCCATTCGAGCTTATGTGCGATGCTTCCGATTTTGCTGTTGGCTCTGTTTTGGGTCAAAGGGTCAAGAAACACTTCCGACCCATCTACTATACAAGCAAGACCTTGCAGGGAGCGCAATTGAATTATACTACCACTGAGAAGGAGCTCCTTGCGGTGGTCTTTTCTTTTGATAAGTTCAGGTCCTACTTAGTCTTGTCTAAGACTATAGTTTTTACGGACCATTCTGCTCTGAAGTACCTATTTTCGAAACCGGATGCGAAACCTCGACTGCTTAGATGGATCTTGCTTTTGCAAGAATTCGACATCGAGATCCGGGATAAGAAGGGTGCTGAAAATCTAGCGGCTGACCACTTGTCTAGACTCGAGAACCCAAATCTCGAAGTCCTTCACGAATCGAGTATCCATGATGATTTTCCCGATGAATATCTCATGGCGATGGACAAGGTGGACGAGCCGTGGTACATGGACATTGCTAATTATCTCGTTGGGGGATTCTTGGAAAAAGGGTGGTCACATCAAAAGAGGAAGAAATTCTTCAGTGACCTTAAGTACTATTTCTGGGAAGCTCCCTATCTTTTTCGTTATTGTCCTGATGGGGTCATCCGCCGGTGTGTTTCCGATGAGGAGTGTATGCGTATTTTGACCAAGTGCCATAGTGGGCCTACCGGTGGGCATTTTGGACCCCAAATCACGGGGCGTAAAGTCTATGATGCCGGCTTCTTTTGGCCGACAATTTTCAAGGATGCCCACCAGATTTGCAAGTCGTGCGATTCTTGCCAAAGGGCCGGTAAAGTCACCAAACGGGATTAGATGCCTCAACAAAGCATCCAAGTTTGTGAAATATTTGACGTTTGGGGAATTGACTTTATGGGGCCATTTCCGAAATCTCAGAATTATAGTTACATACTCGTTGCTATTGACTACGTGTCTAAATGGGCCGAAGCTCAAGCTTTGCCCAAAAATGATGCACGAGTTGTGATTTCCTTTCTTAAGCGTTTATTTTCTCGATTTGGAACTCCTAAAGCTTTAATTAGCGATAGGGGTACTCATTTTTGTAACGCTCAAATGGAGAAGGTATTGAAGCGATATGGAGTTCTCCATAAAGTTTCTACTTCATACCATCCCCAAACGAGCGGACAAGTTGAGAACACCAATCGAGCTCTTAAAGGGATTCTTGAGAAAACAGTGGGTTCGAATCCGAAGGAGTGGACGAACAAGCTCGATGAAGCTTTGTAGGTGTTTCGAACCGCCTACAAAACGCCAATTGGTACCACTCCTTATCGGTTGGTTTATGGGAAAGCGTGCCATCTCCCGTTGGAGATTGAGCATAAGGCTATGTGGGCACTTAAAAAGTGCAATTTAGATTTGAAGGAAGTCGGACGCCTAAGGGTGGGGCAATTGAATGAGCTTGGTGAATTACGCCTTGATGCGTACGAAAATTCTTTAATTTATAAAGAGAAAACCAAGCTATGGCATGATAGGAGGTTAAAGGGTCCAAAAGAGTTTAATGAAGGCGATCGAGTGCTTTTATTTAACTCTAGATTAAAGCTTCTACTCGGAAAACTTAAGTCCCGGTGGACGGGACCATTTGAGGTTGTTAAGGTGTACCCTTATGGTGCAATTGAGTTGAAAAATACTAGTGGTACGACCTTTAAGGTTAATGGACATCGTGTGAAGAAATATTTCGATGGTCCATTGGAGATTGATGATGGGGTTCACGTTGAACCCGATCCTAAGGTTACTTGAAGTTGGAAACGAGTCTTGTGAATGACTCGGTAATAAACTTCACATTGTTGTATAGTTTGTATATTTTGTGCTTGTTTGATGATATGTGCAATGTGATCATGCTCGGATTTTTGTTGGGGTTGTTTGGGGGGTTTTAGGTTGAGAAAATGGGTTAAAATGGCTTAAAAATGCGAATTTTTGAGAAAACGGCATTTGGGGCGCCGCTCCGTATTTGTGCGCGCCGCTCCACATAAAAAAGCCTGATGTGCTAGATATTTGAAAACTCTCGAACTCGATTTTTAGTTATATGGAGCGCCGCGCGGCCTTTTGGCGCGCCGCGCGGGTAATTGGCGCGTCGCGCCGTTTGCTGTCGGTCAGACTTTTTTGCCTTTTAATTGATATAAAAACGAATTTTCTCCACCACACAAAATAAAAACCGGGTACCAGCTGTATTTACTCTCCATTCCTTCTTTCTTTTCATTCACAACACCTCTTTTACACCTACAAACACATAGATCTTACAAACCTTAATTTTCAAGTCTTAAGTTTCTTGTGCAATTAACTTCCAATCTTTCAAGAATGGTTAACCCAAAGGTCCGAATTTGTTTCTTATCTTACTAATTTCATCTTCTTATATGTAATTACTTGCTTAATTTTTTATTTACATGATGAATTAGTGTGGGGTTTCTTTAATTGGGGTTATTTGTTCTAATTATTGATGGGTTTGGTTAGATAAAGATTATATGCTTTGAATTCATAACTAAATTTGTGTTTTTAGAAGTTGTAATTAAATATAGGGTTTGTATATTTGAGACTTGCGAATTTGTAGGTGATTAAGGTGTTCTATGCTTGAAATTGATGTAGTTTTTGAATTGTTTATGTGTTTTTAAACTAGTGTGGGGTTGTGTTCATATGGGCGGGTCATAATAGTTTGATTGACTTAATGCAAAATTGATTTAGTTATGTATGATGCCATGCTAGTGAAGATGAAACATGTATTTTTGAGTTGTGTTGAGCATGTTGGTGGTAGTAATTGGCATTGGTTAAGATTGGCACACATGATGAACTTTTCTAGATTTTTGGAAGTAAGAAGTGTTATGAAAAGTTATGTTTGCTAATATTTTGGTAATGATGTTAAGTGAGTGTAGTTGCTATGATGAATTGATTCAAATGATAGTATGATATGAGATAGATTGTGATCTTGGCATTGTTTTACAAGTATTATTTGTTAACTTGGAGATTGTTTTCAAAAGTGGATTGGCATGAAACATGATTTGGTTGTGAATGGTACTTGGTGTCTATTATTATGACTAACACTAACTTTTGAGTTTGTTGTTTTGTTTTCTTTACTTGTTTCATGAATGTAGAGATCAAGGGGATCCCAGGAACAACCAAGGCAACCACCGAATAATCCTGAATTATGGTTATCTCATATCTCGAATGATGAGGATTTGGAGGAAAGGTTCACCACAAATAGGGCTCGTCCGATTGAGCGAACTTATTATTTAGATTGGACGCATCTTTCATCAGCGGGTCCTAATATTGTTCGGGAGTTGCGTCGTTACTTGTGGGTAGTTTATGCGGGTAATGAGTTGAGACCTTATGAAAGGTTGTTTGAGATTAATGAAGATATTTATGAGCAGATAACTATAGAGTTTTTCTCAACTGTTAGCTGTCAACCTCGAGTCTCTCCGACCGAGGCAGATTTCTTATCGTTTAGGCTTGGTGGGTTAGAGCGTCGTATGCCTAAGATTGAGCTGGCTCGGGCATTAGATCTATATCCTGAGTTGACTGATAATGATTTGAAGTGGCATTTTGTAACGACCCGGATTTTTCCAATCGTTTTATACTTATGAGATTAATATTTACATAAATTAAACCTTACCAACATGATAAGAAATCCAAATTGTTGAGACTTGTGTTTTTGAAAAGAGTTTTACACAACGTTTGACCGTCCAATTTAACCGATGATATCACGAACTATATAACATACGATAATTATACGTTTGTGTATATATATATATATATTTATATATATTTAAAATGATCTAAGGATGGTTTAGCATCTCATTGTGTACTAATGACAATGAGTTATAAGTATATTTTGAAACTACTAACTTAAGTTTTCAAAACGATAACTATACGTAACATTCTTTGATATATATACTTATAACCTATAATGCTTATACATGTATCGTATATATAATGTATTTAATCACTTTTTAAGGACTTAAATACATAAAACAATATAAGTATATTCACAAAAGATAGCTATATTTGAATTCTCATTCCGTTTCCTCAAGATTTCTATACGTATATCTAGGGTATATGTACCCGTATCATACCCAGCTTCTATATGTATTTACTATTGGTATATACACATCAAATCAACATCCTAATCAACATTATTACTGCCCTAGATATGAGGTAACTAGGATTTGTCAAGTAGCATGAATTATTAGTAAGAAAACAAAATTAGGAATCCTTTTCTTTCTTTATAAACTAAAAACGTTTTTATGAATGAACACCATTTCTTCACTCCATTTTATCATACCTACACCCTCATTTCTCTCTCAAAATACTCCTAAATTCATACTTGATCATCTCCAAGCATTTTCCCCATCATTTAGCTTCAATTACAAGCCTTAAACACCATAAGAAAACTCTTTCAAGAACATATCAAAATAACCACCCATTTAAAGAAGTATACTTCCAACCTTTTGATCTAACTCCACCACTCTTTGATTCCAAGATTTTTTTCTTATCTCTTACAGTAACTTTGTCCAAGTAACTTGAGGTAGTAACCTTGTTCATAATCTTGTTCGATTCATAATTATATAGCTATCTTATTTTATGTTGTAAAATTTTAACAACAAGAACATAGTTTGAATGATTTCAAACTTGTTTGCAAATTAAATAGATCCTTCTAAGTTAACTTTTAAAACACTTCAAGACCTATAATATATCATAATGATATGCTAACTTAACAAGATATAAATTGGTTTTACAAAGAACACCTTAAAAACTGAATCTACGTCGTCGGAGTGCAACCGGGGGCTGTTTTGGGTTGGATAATTAAAAACTATCTTGAACTTTGAATTGGAAGTTCATGTTCTAGAAAAATGATATTTCTTATGAATATGTTAACACATAAAAATTTCATGGTTTAACTCAAAGTGTAAGTATTTTTAGAAAAATGATCATTAAATGTTGTTTTTATGATGGAAAATGATCACTTTCATAAGTTTTACCAAAGTTTGACCTATAACCTGTGATTTTGAATACAAACTAAGGTATTTTCAGTTCATATTCTTAAAATTTGATTCGATCCAAGGAAGTGGCAAGTTAAACCAACAAAAACGGAGTTGTAATGAAGAAACTACGAATAAAACAAGATTGGGTATCCGAAGCTAGTTTAGCTACGAAAATATTTGGAGATAAAGTAAATCAATCATATCTTTTCTAATTAATATGATATTTTATATATAATTACTTATGATTTGATTTTATATATTTCAGGACCACCCGTAAACAACACGAGAAGATTAATCATAAGACCTCATGATTGTACGCAACACGTCATTTGACAACACGGTACTTTATGTACGCAACACGTCATTTGACAACATGGTACCATGGGTCGAGATTAATTCTGATCAATACGAATACGATGGGGTCTTTATTTATTTTATTGAGCAACTAATTGTGGACCACTAACATCGGACTGCTAACTACGGACTAAGAAAATATTATAAGTATTATAAGTATATATATATATATATATATATATATATATATATATATATATATATATATATATATATATATATATATATATATATATATATATATATATATATATATATATATATATGTAACGATTACTTGAAAAGAAAATATGTTGATATATTATATATATATGGTTAGGTTCGTGATATCTATCAGAGACCAAGTCGAGTTAAATACCTTCAAGGCAAAAGTGAGTATATAGTCCCACTTTTAAACTCTAAATATTTCGGGATGAGAATACATGCATTTTATGATTTACGTTATGGACACAAGTGATAAAAATATATATTCTACGTTGAGTTGTACCACTGGCATACTTCCCTGTAGCTTGGTAACTACTATTTACATGTGGTATTGTAAACGCGAATCCTGTTGATAGATCTATCGGGCCTGACAACCCCAACCGGACTGGACGACCAGTATTCAACGGTTGCACAGTACTTCGTTTCGGTGACTACACTTGGTACAGGGTAGTGAGATTTCATAATAAAGGGAATATGCGACGTTGATTAAATGTTAAGTATGGTTATCAAGTGCTCAACCACTTAGAATATTTTTATTATAACGTTTATGTATATGAAATCTTGTGGTCTATATTTATAACGCTGCTAGCATTAAACCTATATCTCACCAACTTTATGTTGACGTTTAAAGCATGTTTATTCTCAGGTTCCTAGAAGTCTTCCGCTGTTTGAATATATGTTAGAGAAACCATGTGCATGGAGTCATACATGTTTTATTCGAGGAAGCATTGCATTCACAAAATCATCACCGTGTATTTATTTTGACTGCATTGTCAACGGAAGTATTCTTGTAAACTGTTATTTACGGTGATTGTCTACATGTAGAAATCATCAGATGTCGAAAACATTGAATTTTAAATATTCATTTATGGTATATCTTTTCAAAAGAATGCAATGTTTATAAAACGTATCATATAGAGGTCAAATGCCTCGCGATGTAATCATATGTTATTGTATTCGTCCCTATGGATTGGGTCGGGTTGTTTCATGTGGTATCAGAGCGGTGGTCTTAGCGAACCAGGTCTGCATTAGTGTGTCTACCTGATAAGTCGTTAGGTTGCATTAGTGAGTCTGGACTTCGACCGTGTCTGCATGTCAAAATTTTGCTTATCATTTTGTGTCGAAAATCATCTACTTATCATCTGTAGGAAATTACCTGCTTATCATCTTAAGTCTAAACGCGTCTTACTGCATTCATTGCATGAATGGTGTATAGACAAAATTCATATCTTAGCGTATTTGCTAATTCATATCTACGCGTATCTGTTACTGTAAACTTTGTCTGACATATTCCGTAAATCCCTCCGTAATCTATGAGATCTTTTGTTCTATATATGTGGATATTTTATATAATTAGAATACCACCCGATAGCCGGAAAATCATTTCATATCAAAAAATCCTTTATTCAATCATACGAAATGGAACTCGTCACTAGTTGAAGTCCCTCGGATTCCGATATGGAATACCACTCAAGCTCCGAAAGCAGTGTGACTGGAATGGATCAACCAATCAGTCATCATCTATTTTGGATGGATTGGGGATGGGTTCGTAGCCTCCTCAATCATTGGAGACAAGAAGAAGGTGATCCCTTCCATCCACCAAATTGCCCTCTTGACGATGAACCTGAAGCACTTACTGGCAAACCTGTTCGAGAAACCATTTTCTCTCTCATTTCCAGAGTATCTCGTCACGATTATATACTACACCAAATTCTAGATTTTATTTATCCGCTCGTCCGAACCGACAATCACCCCGGTGTAATAGAAGAAGTCAACGAGCTTCGCACTCGGGTAGTGGCTTTGGAGAATACGGTACGAAGGTTACAAACACCATCAGCAGCATCAGCAGCATAACCAGTACCGTCAATAACATCAACATCGCAAGCCTCAATACCCTAAGCACCAGCAGCATCACCAGCATCAACGTTATCACCATCATCAACATCAACAGGATCATTACCACCACCAACAATCACATCCGCATCACACGCCTCAATATCACCTTCCGTACCTCAGATATCAATGTCACACGCACCATAGATATCAAGAAGTACCAACAACAACAAACGATGAAGTATTGATTCATAACTTCATCGGAGAAACATTCTATGGTGATTATGTAATCTCTAAAGACATAGAGATTACCTATTTCTGCCTTAACCATAAATCAGATGAGTGGACAGAAATGATAAAAGGAAGAGTAGAAACCCTGACAAGAATGATGCTTAAGGTACAAGCTAGACTTGTTTTACCAACAGCATCAGCAGTACCCTTAGCCTCACCAACACAGTCAGTGCTGTCAACATCGTTAGAATCGTCAGCAACTTTAACATCACAAGCTCCACCAGTTCAAGAATCACCGTGGACATCATCAATAATGCGTATATTGCATCAACGAGTTATGAAGTATTAACTCATTCTTCTGAAGAATTTATATAAATATTTTATATATATGAATTCGAAAACTAAAATAAATCTTTTCGTACTAAGCTATTAAGTATGAATTGAAAAAGGGTAGATACTACTCGTTTAAATTCATATTACAAATATGCAATGATGTACGTCCTTCGTCAGCAACTTAATCATCGTTAACTACAATCCCTGTTTCAATTCAATGAATTTCGTTTTATAATAAACCAAGTGTATTATTCAATAATATGTTTGATTTTACACTTTCATCTTCAATGTACTCGAAGCTTACTGGGAAACAACATTCATATCTTGCGAAGTTAGCCAGAGTTCAATGAGTATCAGCATGATTCACTAAGGAAATATATATAAGAATAAATAATGAAGTATTGATCCATAACTTCATTAATATTCTGTGAAGAATATGTGGTTCCTAATCGTTTTAGAGATTACTTATTCTAGCTCAAACCGAAAATCAAATGAGTCTAATATTATATTGACTTATTAAATTCATGATTAGATCTGAAGAAGATATATATGTACATATATTTACATAAAGATTGTAATAAAATTCTCTGGTACAAAACATTACTTGTGAAATTTTTTTTTAACGGGTAGGTAATACCCGAGATATATATAAATTCACAATTAATATGATTATATTCTTCGACTCTGATTCAACAATCATCAACTATACTCACTACCTTCACAATAATATACATTCTTTCATAGAAATCAAAACAACCATTCTCATCCAAATTTGATTACGACAAAACGAAATCCAAGTCAAGACTTAACAGAAGACATCACTCTTAGGACTCTTACATCTTTCTAAACTATACTTTGACTTCAAAACTATGCTAGAACATCATTCGATTCTTGGAACCCAGAAAAATATTTGTATCATTCAAAGTCCTAAAACATCATATGTATATTAACGATTACAATCTATGATCAAACCCTTCGAAATTCCTAAAGACACTTCAAATAATGGACAATCGAGATGATGATCCAACCATACATTACCCGCAGTCTTGCATCTGAAAAGCTCTCTAAACCAAGGACATAATTTAACACGTATCCGCGTTAAATCTTTTAGCATTTATTAGCAAAAATAACTTTGCGATTCCTTTTCAAAATAGCAAATTTTGTCACAGTTTCAGCAAGTCAACCTCGACTTTCCATTTGAAGTAGCCTTATTATAACCTGTAATACATACGATTACCCTTTTGTTACCAGGGAACCTTTTATATTCATTATCAGCAGATGTACCAGCAACTCGTTACCCCTTTGGTGGAATCAACAATTGCTATTTTGAAATCTCGCAGCATTTCTATTTTGGCAGTTATATATATATATATACAACGTCTATCCCCAAGAATTACATATTTCAAATGTGAAGTTTCTGAAAAATGCTCCAGTCTACGAATTAGTGCTATTAAGTTTTGGAAAAGACTGATAAAGTGGTAAAGACAGTAGACAACAATTACGGTCAGAAGTTTGACAATAAAGAATAATAGATTGGAAAAGCTCGAACGAAAAATTTGGTACTGGAAAATGGATTGAGCAAAGTATAAAGGAGGTCGTGGACAAATCACAATGACGAAATCTACCTTCAAAGGATTCAAATGATTCAGTGTCTGCTGAAACCGTTAGTAAACCTTACTTCTTATTCTAAACCTTCACAGATAGATTTTCCGTGTCATTCCCTGATCTTAGATATTCTAAGATATCATCGTATTTTTCATTATAAATATCTTCGATATTCCTGAAGATATATTCCCAACTATCCTCATCAAAAATCATGTATCTCTTCACAATATTTGCGTTACAACATAAAAGAAACTGTGTTAGTTTCTAAATTCTGAAAAATTCGAGTTTAAAATTTGAATGTTTTGAAGTAGTGTTGGAAACTGAAGCATGAATTAGTATAATATAATGACACTTGATCAACGTGATTATATTACAGTAATTCATGCTGAGTTTCTAAATGGAACATAATGATTCACAGATCATAACGTCATCATGTGCCATGTTACACAACTCTTACATTCTACCCAATCTCCAAACATATTAAGAACATATCTCCTTGATAATTCTATCTTTTCGGACATTCTGGTAACTTACCAAATCAAGATCGTGCAATTACTATTTCCTTCTTAGAACATTAACTATGTTTATTTCAAAATCCATACCTACGAATTCCGGACCATTATTCGCTTGACTCGAAGTCGGGAAGAGGAAACAGAAGTATGGAACTGTTGAATATAAAAGAAAATATAAAGCTCGACAACAACAAATAAATTACAAACCGTGTATATCAATACGTATTGCAACATAAAGGCACGGGAGAATTAACAATACTATAACCCCAAGGTAATAGTAGAAATAAATAAAATCCTCCGAAGGTAGATGAAAAAGAAGAATTACAGAGATGAAAGTTAAGAGTATATCCAGGATCAGTATTGGATGAAGCATACTGATAAATGTTTTAAAGTATGAATTAAGGGAGGAAGAATAGAAGGTATGAGTTGGAAGGAAATGAAGGGAGGTGGATTTATAGTAAAAGATCCGACAGAGCAATCAAAATAGATGATCGCATTTAAAGCGGATTCTAATTTCCTTGATTATCGAAGAATCAAATCTCATTATGAAGATTTTACTCCAAATCTCTTGAACTTGGAAATCAATCCTATCTACGTCAAAAGATATGACGAATCTATACCTACTCATTTCACCCTTTGGTGATAGCCTCACCCGTACTCTTCACAAAAATCAAATTGCTTTATCAATATTACTTGATGATAATAAAAATCTAATTTCCAACTCGTATACGTCATGAAAACATACTTATTGTCAGCCACGACCATCCCATTCAAATTTCGGGACGAAATTTATTTAACGGGTAGGTACTGTAACGACCCGGATTTTTCCAATCGTTTTATACTTATGAGATTAATATTTACATAAATTAAACCTTACCAACATGATAAGAAATCCAAATTGTTGAGACTTGTGTTTTTGAAAAGAGTTTTACACAACGTTTGACCGTCCAATTTAACCGATGATATCACGAACTATATAACATACGATAATTATACGTTTGTGTATATATATATATTTATATATATTTAAAATGATCTAAGGATGGTTTAGCATCTCATTGTGTACTAATGACAATGAGTTATAAGTATATTTTGAAACTACTAACTTAAGTTTTCAAAACGATAACTATACGTAACATTCTTTGATATATATACTTATAACCTATAATGCTTATACATGTATCGTATATATAATGTATTTAATCACTTTTTAAGGACTTAAATACATAAAACAATATAAGTATATTCACAAAAGATAGCTATATTTGAATTCTCATTCCGTTTCCTCAAGATTTCTATACGTATATCTAGGGTATATGTACCCGTATCATACCCAGCTTCTATATGTATTTACTATTGGTATATACATATCAAATCAATATCCTAATCAACATTATTACTGCCCTAGATATGAGGTAACTAGGATTTGTCAAGTAGCATGAATTATTAGTAAGAAAACAAAATTAGGAATCCTTTTCTTTCTTTATAAACTAAAAACATTTTTATGAATGAACACCATTTCTTCATTCCATTTTCTCATACCTACACCCTCATTTCTCTCTCAAAATACTCCTAACTTCATACTTGATCATCTCCAAGCATTTTCCCCATCATTTAGCTTCAATTACAAGCCTTAAACACCATAAGAAAACTCTTTCAAGAACATATCAAAATAACCACCCATTTGAAGAAGTATACTTCCAACCTTTTGATCTAACTCCACCACTCTTTGATTCCAAGATTTTTTCTTATCTCTTACAGTAACTTTGTCCAAGTAACTTGAGGTAGTAACCTTGTTCATAATCTTGTTCGATTCATAATTATATAGCTATCTTATTTTATGTTGTAAAATTTTAACAACAAGAACATAGTTTGAATGATTTCAAACTTGTTTGCAAATTAAATAGATCCTTCTAAGTTAACTTTTAAAACACTTCAAGACCTGTAATATTTCATAATGATATGCTAACTTAACAAGATATAACTTGGTTTTACAAAGAACACCTTAAAAACTGAATCTACATCATCGGAGTGCAACCGGGGGCTGTTTTGGGTTGGATAATTAAAAACTATCTTGAACTTTGAATTGGAAGTTCATGTTCTAGAAAACTGATATTTCTTATGAATATGTTAACACATAAAAATTTCATGGTTTAACTCAAAGTGTAAGTATTTTTAGAAAAATGATCATTAAATGTTGTTTTTATGATGGAAAATGATCACTTTCATAAGTTTTACCAAAGTTTGACCTATAACCTGTGATTTTGAATACAAACTAAGGTATTTTCAGTTCATATTCTTAAAACCTGATTCGATCCAAGGAAGTGGCAAGTTGAACCAACAAAAACGGAGTTGTAATGAAGAAACTACGAATAAAACAAGATTGGGTATCCGAAGCTAGTTTAGCTACGAAAATATTTGGAGATAAAGTAAATCAATCATATCTTTTCTAATTAATATGATATTTTATATATAATTACTTATGATTTGATTTTATATATTTCAGGACCACCCGTAAACAACACGAGAAGATTAATCATAAGACCTCATGATTGTACGCAACACGTCATTTGACAACACGGTACTTTATGTACGCAACACGTCATTTGACAACATGGTACCATGGGTCGAGATTAATTCTGATCAATACGAATACGATGGGGTCTTTATTTATTTTATTGAGCAACTAATTGTGGACCACTAACATCGGACTGCTAACTACGGACTAAGAAAATATTATAAGTATTATAAGTATATATATATATATATATATATATATATATATATATATATATATATATATATATATATATATATATATATATATATATATATATATGTAACGATTACTTGAAAAGAAAATATGTTGATATATTATATATATATGGTTAGGTTCGTGATATCTATCAGAGACCAAGTCGAGTTAAATACCTTCAAGGCAAAAGTGAGTATATAGTCCCACTTTTAAACTCTAAATATTTCGGGATGAGAATACATGCATTTTATGATTTACGTTATGGACACAAGTGATAAAAATATATATTCTACGTTGAGTTGTACGACTGGCATACTTCCCTGTAGCTTGGTAACTACTATTTACATGTGGTATTGTAAACGCGAATCCTGTTGATAGATCTATCGGGCCTGACAACCCCAACCGGACTGGACGACCAGTATTCAACGGTTGCACAGTACTTCGTTTCGGTGACTACACTTGGTACAGGGTAGTGAGATTTCATAATAAAGGGAATATGCGACGTTGATTAAATGTTAAGTATGGTTATCAAGTGCTCAACCACTTAGAATATTTTTATTATAACATTTATGTATATGAAATCTTGTGGTCTATATTTATAACGCTGCTAGCATTAAACCTATATCTCACCAACTTTATGTTGACGTTTAAAGCATGTTTATTCTCAGGTTCCTAGAAGTCTTCCGCTGTTTGAATATATGTTAGAGAAACCATGTGCATGGAGTCATACATGTTTTATTCGAGGAAGCATTGCATTCACAAAATCATCACCGTGTATTTATTTTGACTGCATTGTCAACAGAAGTATTCTTGTAAACTGTTATTTACGGTGATTGTCTACATGTAGAAATCATCAGATGTCGAAAACATTGAATTTTAAATATTCATTTATGGTATATCTTTTCAAAAGAATGCAATGTTTATAAAACGTATCATATAGAGGTCAAATGCCTCGCGATGTAATCATATGTTATTGTATTCGTCCCTATGGATTGGGTCGGGTTGTTTCACATTTGATGAATTGCAGAGTGTTTGGGGAGCAAGTTTTCAGTAAAAGTGATTATTGGCCGACTGTGGCAACTGCTAGTGCTGGTCCGTTTAGTTCGAGTCGAAGTGTTCAGTCGATGCTTAGACTTCCTGAGGATCGAATAATTTTTAAGATGATAGCTACTATGTTTATGGCAAGGAGAAACGCAAACAAAATTCAGCGAAGGGATCTTTGGATCCTACAACAAATTAAACTGAGGGAGCTGATCGATGTCCCATGTATGTTAGGGGTATGGTTGCAGGAAATTGGAATGGACAACCGCACGGAATGCCCATTGTTAGGTGGGCATTTTGTTACTAGTTTAGCTCGGGCATTTTCGATCCCGACGAGTCGATGTGATGTGGTGGGAGTTGAGGCGATGCCCACCAATATTCTGTTTTTCTCTAAGACTGAGTTTATCCGTCGTGGTCCAGCAGGATGGGTTTTGTAGTCTGATGAAGAGCAAGAGCAACAGCAACAGCCAGGTGATGGTGCAGGTCGAGGACGTGGACGTGGAGCTAGTCGATCCACGTATGAGGCTGGGAGCTCGAGTGGTGCGAACGTACAGGGTACGTGGTCAATGGGTTGGCATTCTTTGGTGAACAGTGTGGACGGTCTTCATTTAGAGTACAGGGACAGCAGGTCAGCATATGATGCTCAGGTGGAGCATAATCAGCGGATGTTGGCAGAGCAGCGTAGGCATAATGAGGATTTGATGACTTGGCACCAACAAAATTATGGGTCGATTAACACAACACTAGGACAGTTTGGAACAGAGTTGGGTCATTTGGGAGAGCGTGTTGACAGGGTTGAGTATGACGTTAGGGGAATTAGGGCCCACAATCAGTGGGAGATCCATCAGCGACAAATTCAGCGTCAGATGCGTCATAACCCGGAGGCGTATATTCCGACGTGAACTACCATTCCCGATTATACGTCTGTTACTCCCCCAAGACCGGATCCTTCATATGACCCGTACCAAGCTTGTCAGGATACGTATGGTGTGAACTGGGACCCTACCAGAGATTTTTGGCCGGGAAGTGATTGATTGTTGCGCGTGATTATGTTGTAATTTGTTATAAACTATTTCCGTTTCGTTGGTTTGTACTTGAATAATTTTATATTTTGCTTATGTACTGTGGATTTATTTGGGGACAAGGCGTTTCGGTACCGGGTGGTGCCACCTTGTCCCATTTATGTAGTTCGTGTGTTTTTCTTTTCTTAGGTATGTTGGTGAAACAATTTTTTTTAAGTCTGGCATTAAGTTCAGCAAAACTACTTGAGTGATGATATTGGTGTGAGGATCGGGAATGGATGATGTTTTTATGCTGGCCGTAAGTTCAGCGCCATCTGTCACTGTCATTCCACGATCAGTGGTTACCTCGATAAGTTTTTATTTTTCTTACCCTTTCGATTTTAATCTATTTTTGATCTCAAGTAATGGGGACATTGCTTGATCTCAAGTGTGGGGTGGGGATGTAAAATCTCCCGGGTTGGTTGTTAATGAAGTCATCATCATACTAGTTTTGATATTAAAAGACTTGACGTTTCACGGGTTTTGGTCGTAAAAAAAATTGAATTGTAAAATTTAGGGTAAAATATAAAAAAAAACAGAAAAGTTAGTTATAAAAAGAAAAAAAAATATAAAAACAATTGAAAATTCGACCAAAACTCTTGTTTTTGATATGGCTTGGTATTTTATATTATATTTCGTGATTTCAAAGAAGCCAAAATCGTTTCACGTGTTCATTATTTTGGACATGAAATCCTACGAGTTCGGGGAACTTAATAGTAGGTCACCTGTACCAAAACGGGTGTAAACTGTGAGAGAGCGGTGATTGCATAGCGTGATTGTGACCGAATCACGTGCCAGATCAAAAACTTTTGGTTACTTGGTATAGCAGACTTCCGAAACTATATCATTTTATTATTACATCATTTAATGGTGTGATACTGTGGGAAGAGGAGCCTTGAGTTTCACCAGTGCTGTCCTTTTTAGGAGCAATAGCTACGTGCTTGTGTTTACTTAG
Organism: Rutidosis leptorrhynchoides; assembly: GCF_046630445.1. Taxonomy (NCBI): domain Eukaryota; kingdom Viridiplantae; phylum Streptophyta; class Magnoliopsida; order Asterales; family Asteraceae; genus Rutidosis; species Rutidosis leptorrhynchoides. Next base: position 136,179,785 of record NC_092333.1, read on the forward strand.
ACAACACAACCCATAGCCAAAAGCTATGGCACCCAAAGGTTTTTGGGATTTATTGGAAGGGTAGTATCTACTTCTTACCTTTCTTAAAACAAGCAGAAAAGCTTGTAATGTGAGAAGTAGGCAAACCGGTGTCAATTGAAACAGATTGGCACTTCCAAGTGACTCAGATCCACTCATTAAGGAAGTAAAGTCTTCCGACCGTTTCACTTGGTACGTATACCTCTTAAGCGTGCCATTTCATTACCCATCATTTCACGATGAGGTACTGTTAGAGGAGAAAGTCTTGAACTTTCAAAACATGTTCATTATTTTGAATGTAAAATCCTACATGAACATGAAAGTTCATACGTAGGTCACTTGTACAAAAACGGGTGTCAACCGTATGAACGGTGATAGTGGCGTATAGTCGAAACCGGACCATTCGCTAGATCAAAAACTTAAACAGGGCGATCCTCATTGTTTCTCCTAACAAGGACAATGTTGCACCCGACCACCTTATTTAACCACACAGGATGTATCTTTTCCATCCTTAAGGGAGTCAAGTCTCCCGAACGACACACTTACTGATTTGTTTCAGAAGATGTAGTCCAGACCAGTTGTAGGGTGACGAAAAGTCTTGAAAAGTCATTGCTAAAATCGACTGGAAATCTACCAGGCCTCAACGTCAAACAGGGAAGCTGGTAGTCAAAGCTTATCTCAATGAGGGAGATTTGCTAGCCAAATGGGAAGCGCACCATGATACACAAAATATCAGTGATTGATCAGATTCCCAGTGGATAACCTACGGAAAGGTAAGATATCAGCTTTTAAGCCTGATGAATCTCAATCTTTATGGTTAACTTAACGGATTAGATGATCACCTCATGATTATCGATGATATCTGGACGTAATGTGTATCCTCCTAAGCACATTATTTTCTTACCGATGTCTCGCGATGTTAGGTACTGTGGGAGGCTTGGCTTGACCAATTGTGGGGTAGCCCGTGCGTTCTTTTGGCACATTTGTTCGATTGCTATACTTTTTGGTGCTCGGTTCCCATTTGATTCCCGTTTACTTTGAAGAATTATTTTTCGAGATTCTCTACTTCATCGTTATGGTACGTAATTCGAGGTTAACTTTGGTTACTATAATCGTTACATATTGTCGTGGTTTAGGAAGTTACTTCGGGGGAATGCAAGTGGGAACCATGGTGGTTATTTACTCCAAATCGTGCCCATGCTAGTTGTTGGTTTGATTTCTTGTTCATTTGGTTCTATATACATGTTTGAAGAAGTTATCATATGGTAGAAGATTATTATCGAGTTTAATTGCTTGAGGACAATCAAAACTCTAGTGTGGGGTTGTTTGATATCACATATTTCGTACGCGTTTTCCTTAGCGATATCGGATACATTTTGGTCCTTTTGGATACGATTTGGTGTTATTTTGATAAGAGTTGTGAAAGTTCGAGTCCTAAGACCAAAGAAATGAATTTTGAAGATATTTGATGGTTTTTAGTGATTTTATATGAAAGCAAGTGAAAGGGATTGGTTTGATTCGAGTTTGGTTCGAAAACAGGTGATTTTAGTGAGTTTTCAGCTCCGATTCAGCAAAAAGAGGTTTGGAGCGCCGCTCCAAAAGGTGGCGCGCCGCTCCAATGGGCATGAAAATTAGTTCGACAGTTTTCAGGAAACCAGAAGTCAAAATCACAGTATATGGCGTGCCGCGCAAGGTAATGGCGCGCCGCACGAGTTACTGGCGCGCCGCACCACTTTGAGTTCGGTTCAGTTTTTGTTTCCTATTTAAAGCCCGAAAAATACCCTAACTTGACAATTTTCGCATCCAGACGATTTCCAGTAGCTTTTGGACGAACTTAGGTGATTTTTGGGGTTTCTCAAGGTCATTCTAAGACATCAATCATTCTGGAAACAAGTCTCGATCCGTTTATCATTCAAGATTCAATCATTAATTAGGTTAATCTCTTTGTTTAAAACAATGGATTCTTCTATTACTTTGATTGTGATTTTTGTTCTAGCCATGATTTTTGGCTAAACTTTTAATGTTTGTCTAGATTGAATATTTGCATGTGTTTGGATGATACTTTGTAGTTTTATTAATTAATGCATGATAATTATGAGTTTTGATTAAGAACTATTCTTGTGGGTGTTGATTATTGTTACTAGGTTGATTAGTGAATCTTGTTTGAACAAAGGGAACCCTGTTTCAATTTAGTGATCTAATTTCCAATTGATTTGTCTTAACCAATTGGGTGCTTACTGGACCATGGGGGTAAACCGGGTAACATTGATTGAACGAAATAGGGGTGAATTGTGTGGAGCGAACGCATAATCAATTAAATCTTAATCTTATAATTAGTTAATTACTAAGTCACAAACGAAAGAGGTCTTTGGTGAAAGGGAACCCTAAGCCAATAAATCCTAGTTTGACGTGTTTGCTAGAAGAGAACTCTGGGTAAACCGACTCTGTAATTGCGTGCATTGATAAATAGAACTAGTGCTTAATAACAAATCATCCAACACTGCGAATAGGAGATCTAGACGAACATTCTTCTATCTATTGAATTCAAATATCTTTACTTTTTGTTGAGTCAGCATTTATTTTTATAAACTTAAAAATACAAAAATATCGTCTTTTACTTTTAATCAATCTTTGATTTGGCTAATCGTTAAATAGCCACCAAAACAAACTATCTCGTACTTTCGATTTTCATAGATTAACTTAGTTTATTTTATTAGTACAATCTTAATTCTCAAGTTTAAACTGTCCTTGGAACGATTTCGGAATTACCAATTTTATACTATTACACGATCGGGTACAGTGCCCGTTAGTGTGTAGTAATCTTTAAACCGGCATTTTCCAGAGATAAATTATATACTAGATTTCACACATCAGATAGCTTAACACGTTGAAAACATTTAGTCATGTAAATATCAATCTCAATTAATATATATAAACATGGAAAAGTTCGGGTCACTACAACTTTGGTGAACCAGTCCATGCCGACAATCACGTCAAAGCTTCCCAATTTGATGGGTATCAAGTCGATTGCGAAATCCACACCAGCTATGTTGATAATAGCTCCTCGACCAATTTGGTCGACTCTCTCAAGTTTCCCATTGGCTACCTCAACTAGCATACTCTCCTCTAAAGGCACTAACGACCAATCTATCTTAGAGCAAAAGTTTCTACAAACATAGCTCCTATCGGTACCAGTATCAAATAGGACAGAAGCTAATAGATTGTTGATAGTGAATATACCTGTAACCAAGTCGGGGTTTTCATGGGCATCCCTTGCGTTTACATTGAAAGCTCTTCCACGTGGGGGTCCGCTGTCCTTTCGCTTGTTGGGACACTCATTCCTGAAGTGGTCGTGTTGTCCACACTCATAACACTTTCTTGGTCCATTGGGGTTGGTCCTCACAGCTGGGATGGGAATCTTGCAGTCCTTGCCAATATGCCCGATCCTTTTGCACTTTTCACAGACCACATTACAGTACCCGGTATGGTGCTTGTAGCACCTCTTGCACTGCGGTAGACTATCCTTGTAGTTAGGGTTCGAGCTAGCGTTCGGGTTGGGGTTCCTTCCGTCGTTATGCCTCTTAGCGGGGGTTTGATCATTGACTCTCCCCTTGTTGTTGTCCCACTTACGCTTCTCACCACTGGCTCCCGATTCGGATTTTGCCTTTTCCGATTCCTTGCTGATAATTTGGTTCATAAGGGTTTGGGCCATGCGTATAGCTGCCGGGACATTGGGTGGATTAGAAGAGGTGAAATTTCCTTGAATAGACTTGGGAAGTCCCCACAAGTATCGCTCCATTCTCTTAAATTCAGTGGTAACCATCGTGGGACACATCAGCGCTAATTCCAGATACCTACGGTTGTAACCATCAATATCGTTTCTCACAACCTTCAACTCCCAGAACTCAGCCTCCATTTTTTGTATCTCTGCTCTGGGGCAGTACTCTTCGATCAGGGATCCCTTAAATTCTTCCCACGGAGTGGCATAAGCCTCGTCAATACCCTTAGCTTGAGCCAGTGTGTTCCACCAGGTTAGGGCGCCGTCTGACAGCGTATATGAAGCATACTTGGTTTTGTTCGCCTTTGAGCAGTTGCTTACATGGAACACAGCTTCTAATTTCTCAAACCACCTAGTCAGACCAACTGGCCCCTCAGTACCGCTAAAGTTGTGGGGCTTGCAGCTTTGAAACTCTTTGTATGTGCACCCGTTACGAATGGGCTAGTTAACTGGTGGAGCTGGGGGTTGATTTCCGCAATAGCTGCGGCTACTATTTCAGCAATCATTTCCTCGATTTGGGCTGCTGTGGGTGCTGCTCGTCCATTTTCCATTGCCCTTTTAAACAGAAATTTTAACTTAAGTCAAAATCCAGCATTCAATAAATAATAATATAGTATATAGCAACCAACATGGAATCAACACAACACATGTTAACTAAGCAATGCAACTAGATACAGATACTACAGAATCATCATACAGTAACGTAATTAGAACATCGTACAAAAAGTAAACAACACTAAGTTTCATTCATTAATAATAAGTTGCATACATCCGCATAGGTTTGTACAATACATGAGTAAAACATGAAACTACAACGAGATTACATAATGAAATCTACTACAATGCCCTATGGTGACGGTGGGTAAAGGATGTCCATTACGTGGGACATCTGGTCCTCGAGCTCAGTTACCCGAGCACAGAGGATCTCCACTTCCCTCGTCAGTTCCTCGACAGAGGGAGATGGTGGGGCAATCGGTGCAGTCGGTACAGGTGGTGCAGGTGGTGCAGGTGGTGCAGATGGTCCAGCGCCAGAAGTAGATGGTGCGCAACGGTAAGCCTTACGCACGAATGGATCGGAAGGATAAGGCACAACCTGCTTGTGGGCGGTGACCCTAGTCCTCAGTCCATGTGCGCTAACGAACGACCTACCTCCGTTAACCCCTGGAATAATGGTACCATCGAAACGATACCGCTTCTTCGGCGAGGTAGAGGGTGGCTGCACGGGTGCCTCCTCAGGGTCCTCGTCGGAATCATCGTCACTGGAATCGTTGGAGGATGAGTCGTCGGATGATGAGTCGTCTGAATCAGCTGGGGGTGGCGGTGATCGGTGGCCGGTAGTCATAATCCGGTATCTGAAAGGTGGGATCGGTATGACACGTCCATCAGGAAGGCGTCGGCTGTAACGACCTGCCTTTTTCGACTTGCTTTTGTGCCTTGTGTTTTTGCGAAACTGCGTATTTGTGCGTACTGTGTTACTTTATACTCTGGAAACTTGATTTACGTGGTTTACTTCCATTTATATGTTAAAACATGCCTTAGAGTACGTAGGATACATAACTTGATCATTGGAAGCCTTTATAACCGTTAGTGTTATTTGACATTTCGAATAAACCGCGAACTTGCGCGCACGTTTAACTTTTGTCATAATTGGAATATTATGACTGCGAAATATTAATTATTATTTTATAATAATAATTACCTGGGTTTTTGGATGCTTAATTACGCGTAGTAATTTAATTATGCACAATAGTTAGTCTTGTTGGACTTTCTACCTTGTTGGGCTGAAGCCCACCCTACTCTAGCTAGTGACCCAATTAATTAGCCCTTGTCCATGTCATCAATCCTTGTCAAATTCCTTGCTTATAAATACTAGCCCTTGTCCATGTCATCAATCCCTGTCAAATTTCTTGCTTATAAATACTAGCCCTTGTCCATGTCATCAATCCTTGTCAAATTCCTTGCTTATAAATACTAGCCATTTACCTCTCATTCAAATCACTTGCTCATTTGGTTTTCACACACACTTGTTCTTTCTTTCTTCCCTTTCTAGTATTGCTTGTAAGTCTTCTTTTTCTTCTTCTTTTCCTTTCATTTTCGTGGCCATCATCATCATATTATGGAGATCAAAGTTCCTTTTAGCTTTGATCTTGCTTATATCTTGTTGATTCAAGCATGAATCTTTCAAGAACATGGAAGATTCAAGCTTTCTAGCTTTGAATCTTCACCAACTTTGTAGATTCATCTTTTTTTACTTTAATCTTGTTATTTTGTGATAAAGATTCAAACTTTTGTTTGTTATCTTCATATATCTTAAAGATCCAAGCTTTATGCTTCAAGATCTTCAAGAACACTAAAGGTTCAAGCTTTCTAGCTTTGTGACCTTATAAATTGTGTGAAAGGGATCCAAGCTCTCTAGCTTAGGGTTCCATCACCTCTTTTGACTTGGATCATGTTCATACTTGTTTGATTGATGTAAAGTTTGTAACTTTGTTTGTAAATAGGACTTGTAATTGTGTTAAGACTAAGGATATGATGTAACCTTGGTTCATCATCCATCTAAGACTCTTAAATGAGTTGTGTTACCACTTGGTCTTAACATATTGTGTATTTATGGTAGAATCTTGGTCAAAAGTGATGCTAAACCATCAACGAGTTGTACACTTGAAGCTACAAGCATCAAGGATGAGAACCGTGATGAGCATCAAGCACCAAGAACCTCACCGGAACACTTGTCCACTGATTTTCGTATCTGATCAGACCACCTGGGCTACTGTAAAGCTTATTTTCAGTTAGTTCGGTTCGAGTAGATGATTTTCTGTTTAAGCCTCGTCTTAATCCGAGTTACGGTTTAGGATTTATGGCCCTCCGAGAGTCACTACACCCTATTAACGTTGTGCTAAAATTTCTGACCTACTCGCACTTAAACCATCGCCACAGTCAAACGAAGACGAGTTAGGTTCTGAAAATTGGTCAGCGGTTAGGGGACTCATATACGGAGCCATAGCCACTGACTATGCATCTTTTAGATTTACGTAGAGGTCGCAGAAGCTGACCGAAGTCAGCCTATTGTTTCGATCTCTATTCTTGTCAAACTTACTTAGCTTTTATGATGATGAATGATGATGATGATGACACTTAAACTTATTTTATGCACTATTAGAATTTATAAAAACAACCTACTAACCTAGTAACCCTTGATTTAGGTTGACGACCTTTCGGACCGACTTACTACTTGCGTACTTTCATTACCGACTTTACCGCTTTTATCACTGTGAGTTATAGCATTCCCTTTTTACTTTAACTTATTTTGGGAACTAAGAATACATGCGGATTTTATGTTTTACATACTAGGCACGAGTACTTAAACTTATATATGTGTGGGTTATACAACGGCATAAACATTCCCTTTAGCTCGGTAACGTTTAATCATTGGTTTTTGAACCATGAACGCGAATCTTAGATATGGATCCATAGGGTTTGACATCCCCACTCGGGCTAGTCGCACTAGCATTTAATGAGTGTTTAATACTTCGTAGATATACGCACTTGCCAAGTGTACTTTCAGGGGGTATAAACGTTAAGTTAGTTACCGAGTGCCCACGGTTATACATATACTTTATCATACTGATTTGAATTACTGATTTGAAACGCTTGTTTGAAGTACTGAAATCTCGTGGCCTACATTACATTACATTACTGAATACAAACAAACTATAGCTCACCAACATTCGTGTTGACTTTTTAAGCATGTATTTCTCAGGTGTTTAGACGTTGTTGCTTCTGCTGTTAGCCTTGCTGTTCTAGTCTCGGTGTATAGACTTGCTGTTACAGACTTGCTGTGTTAGACTTTCGCTGCATTACTTAGAGATGTCTCAAGCATGAAACTTTTACTTTGCATTCCCAACTTATGTTATTTTCAAAACAATAGCTTTGTAATGACCTTAGTATCATGTACTCATGTTAATGTTTCCTATTCATCTTTTGTAAAACGTTATCTGTTCATGAATGCAAAACTGGTTTTCAAACAGCATATAGTGTTTGACCTTGTAATAATCCTGTTGTTGTTGTACCGTACACGATGATTTTGTACGGGGCGACACAGTTGGTATCAGAGCATTGGTTGTAGGGAATTAGATTGCATTAGTGAGTCTAGGACCAACCCAAGTAGGATTCACTAATAGGACTAATCTACAACTTGCTAGTTTACTTGTTTCTGCGGAACCTGCTGCATGCTACTGTGTTATATTACTACATGTTACTGCTTACTACTACTGCATGCCACTGCTTACTTTTACTACCGTATGAACTTACTGCATGCTACCGTTTCCTTTTACTGCTATGTAAACTCGCTGTATGCTTTTGCTTATTCTAGCTACTGCATGCTACTATCTGCTTTCGATTGCATGTTACTTCTGTTTAGTACTGTTAATATTGCCATGCTATATACTGCTGTAAACGAGCTAGGTTGCTGTAGTACCTGATTACGTGCTTGCTTCATGCCTGCTATTCGCTGCACCGACTTGGAAAAACTTACCTTTCCTAGTTCAGATGTTCTTCTGAACCCATTTCCCACACGTCTAACCCTAAGGATTAGTATTGTAATCCACCTGTTACTACTGTTCCACCGTTCCAGAGATCGAAATGATTCTTCACGCAATCTAGGAGGAGTACCCCTCGGATTACACGCCCACTAAAGTCGATCCTCGGAGGAGGAGATATTGGAGGATTTTTCGGAGTAACCGCACCCCGAGCTCACTCTAAATAGCCACGTACGACGTGTGAACATTCGAAGGTTGTTCAGTTCCTGCAAGATGGCTCGTATCTCGTATGCTTTCATGACCATCACTTATCTCTTTCGTTCTTCACCACTGCTCGACGATCTGACGACATTTCTGGATTTAGTACCCTAACACTCTTAGGCATTGGGGAAGTCAGGAGGACATCTCCTTTCACAAGGTCAGAGTGCCTTCTACTGATGCTCAACCATACCCAAAGACTTGGGAGTCACCTCAAGACATATCGTACTACTACTTGCTACACATACAACTCGAAGCGAGACCCAGATTGAATTTCTAGAAAGGAACCTAACGATGTTACCTGAACCTGAACATTTTGAAGAAATTTCAGGACATTTAGGCATTGGTGCATGACCTACGAAACTTACGCACCCACACCGAGAAACCGTGAGATTAATTATGTAGATTTTGTTTTGAGATAGCATAGATAAAGCACCGTTGGATGAAATTGAGTAGAACTGAAAGTGATCACGTTACATTGACCATATGGAGTGATATTGGAATGAACGTATGATTTAGTACAATATAATGACGCCAGGCCAGCGTAATTATATTGAAGTGAATTATGCAGAAGTCCCAATGTTACTACATAAGGAATATGAAGCGATTCAAAGGAAATTTTGGTAGGAACCACTTGAGTATACGCATTATGGTCTGATAAAGGCAGGAATTACCACTTAGTCTAGATACTGTACGAGAAGGGCCTGGACTACAGAATTGATAACCCGAAAATTTGTTATAGATATAGACACCCTGGATACTTAAGGAAAAAGTTCTCAAATAGGAAAAAAAAAAAACTTTGGACTCACATACGATAGAGCAATCGTTATCTCAGCTATGGAGACTCGCATGGATCCTGATTTTAGTTAGGGTACGTTTCTTCACAATGATTTATCGTCTCGGAATTGTTTAATACTAGAGTGATAGAAACCTTATATCTAAGAATCCTAGTGTGATGACTAATAAGCCATTAACAATCATGAGAGTTAAGTATTCTATAGGACAAGCTAATGGTAAGTTGGCAGAGATAGAGGAGTAATTTAAGATAGTACCTTAAAAATTAACAGGTGGGTCATTTGGAGATGACCTCATGCCAATAAAACTTGGAAGTTTTATAGTAGTAGTTGGAAAGGATTAGTTACCTGCGCACAAGCAGATGTTATTTGAGAAGGTTGATAAAAATTTTCACGGCAGTATAATAAGATTTGGTTGGAATGGACCTTAAAATTAACCTAATACTCATCGAGTTAGAAAGCTTTGAGGAAATAGTTGGAACGGACTGACTTTCAAGGACGAAAGCGAAAGTTATTTATAGTAAGAAGATTATTCGTATACCTCGCGAGAATGGTGAGCCAAAAGCCATCCGGATTACTTCAACAACCCGAGATCCCACAATGGAAATGGGAAGGGATGACGATGGATTTCATTCTGAAACTACCGAAAACAGTCGGCAGTTATGACACTATCGGGGTTATCGTTGATCGCCTCACCAAATCTGCTCACTTTCTAGCCATGAAAGAAACCGATACAATGGACAACGATACATAAAGGAAATTGTATCCCGTCACTTCAGCAATTCAAATACTATACTACCCAAGAATCGTATTTGATACTCATTCTTATGCGACACTGAATCCTAACTTATTCCGAGAGAATTCTTAATCAATGATAATCACACCATCACCCTTCTTACTTCGATATTAGTCATACCAATTCGGAATTTCCAAAATCAATGGGTAGTTAATCCCCGTCCTCATACTCTCCCTTTCGTTTCTCACTTATAAGCAACAACTTTATACTTAAGCATTTTTGGTCGAAGGACTTATGCCCTACTAATAGTCATCAACCACATTAAAATTCAACAGTTTTCATTACCTCGTAACATTTTTGCTCAAATATCACCCGAGATTTTCAAAAGTCTTTTACTCGATTCTCATCAATCTTTTTTCAACTTGTAACCTCCGAAATATGAAAATTTTGTTTGCCAAAATTTTACTTACACTATTTTACTGTGCGATCCTCTCAAAACTTAATAAAAATAAATTTATTTTATTTGCCATTCGTGCAAATTTTTGAAATCGTATACGTTATATAAAATAAAGTAAATAATTACTTCTTTTTGACAAATACATATGAAATTTTACTTTCACTTTTACAAATCAAATCTTTTATTCAAAGGATATTTTACCTTGAATGGTACGGGTTGTACATAACCCTAGTTTGCTAAAACTTAATTTCTTTTCTTACATCGTCACCTTAAATGAATTCTATAAAATTTTCGTTGCTTGTCAATATAAAATTTTTCGTTGCTTATTCGTATCCAAGTCATCATGAAGACAGACAACTGTCGAAACTAAGAGATTCATGTGTGTGTATGTGATGAAGGCACTTACTACCACGTCATGCAGAGCCTTCGGGCATCCACAAACACTTAAACCATTCAAAATTACTGCGTTACCCCAGGGATCTTATTCTTCACATCTGTCGGAGCGATGCTCTATCTTACATAACTCAAAGTCCTGACCTATTCCAAGGAAATTCTCATCTAGCGATATTAACATCATTAGTATTCCGACTTTAATATTAGCCATAACCTGTGTGGCATTCTGCAAAGTCAAGAAGCGATTAACTTCTCATCCTCATGCTCTATCCTTCATACCTCACTTTTTAGCAACGGCTTCGGACGTAAACATTTTTGGGCCAAAGACTTAAGTTCGGATAATCATCAAAACTACATTTAATTCATTAGTTTTCATTACCTAGTAACATGTCAACCGATGATTCAAAGATTTTTCACTCGACCTTTTTCAACTCGTAACCTCTGAAATACGAAAAACTATTTTTATCAAAATTTTTACACGTTGATTTACACGTTGCTTATTTGTGCGGTCCTCACGAGATTTATGGACAAATGAAAGTACTAAAAAATTTTCTATCACTTACGCGATTTATAAAATCATATATGTATAAATTTACCCTTACTTATTTTGGGTTAGTACATACTAAGTTATACCTTCAAGATGATTAAAAATCGCTCCTTTATTGAGTTGTTTTAAGTCAAATAATTTTGTGCAAATGGTACTCGTTATACATACTTCTAAATTTACCAAGAACTTCGTTCCATTTATGTTGTCGCATAAAACGTTTAAAGGTTTTTCAAAACTTCCTCGGTTGATTTTATTAAAGGTTTCCGTATTAGACTACACCATGTAGGGATCACACTTCTTCTCTCCCTCCGTTAGGGATGAAGCTTACTATTAAAATCCTTGTTAAAAACACTTGAGCCACTTTGGGTGGCAGATTTATAAAAAAAATTTGTTAGGAAGTCTTTGTACTCGAAAAATGTTCCTTTTAAGGTTAAACATGGCAAAATCGCGGGCCGATAAATCAGTTTTCTGAGGTACACTCAATGGTCACCCCATTGTAGGAAGGGCACTAGGTGGGTTTCTATTCTCAATATTTCACGGCTAATCGCAACATCCTCGTAAAAATCATCTCTATGAATTAGTAGGTTGATGTACAAGGAATCATTTTGAGATTCTTTTCACTTAGAGTAAACCGTTCTTTACGACCAAGGGTCCACGTATCTTCTTGTCCGTGCATCTCCTTAAGTATAAGGATAAATTCAGAACAAACTGCTCGAAGAGTTCACCCTGGTTCAAAGATCACACCTTTCGTGCGATTCTCTTTCAGAAATGTAAAGTAACATACTTTAGGAATCTATGAATCTTGTTATCCTCTTGGAAGGGACTGCTTAAAACATCTGTAATACGGATATGGTTACTCTACACATTCCTTTCTTCGTTGGTTGCAACTATATGTTGTTCTAGTTAATGTTAACCCTAACTTCAACATGTAACTGAAAGGATAAAGTTACATTATGGAACTGTTCTTTCATTCCATCTAAGGATAAGTTCACCTGCAGTATGGTAAACTGGGTGATATCCTTCATTGTTCGTTCAGACCGTCCTGAAGGCACTATAGATAATTATGGCTTGCATTGCATATAAGTCCGATTATTCACTTTTAGTAAATGTTTCAATTCATATAGTTAAATGAAACGTTCTTAAATATCGAGTTCTTTATGCCTATGGTCTCTTTCCGAAATCAAGGGGTTAGTAAAATCCGTGGCTAACACTATCCAGACATCAAATCGCATGGTTATGATCACCATGTTTTCCTTCCTACCTGTCAGCTTTGTATTGCGACTTAAGCGCTCAATGTTTTAGATGAGTTTAGTAACATTCATGATGTATTTCATGCATCCAGCTTACTAAATATGCCTGTAAGGCTAAAAACATCATCTTTTCTTTTGTGGATATATTCAGACAACATACTCTTGTTAACCAGAAACGAAATCAATTTGTTGATCTCCTAAGAGACTTAATTAATAGCATATACCTATTCTTACTTTTATACGCCAGAGTACCTCTCAAGGTAAATAGCTCACTTTTTAGCCCACGAATCTTTCGGAACTTTGATACGCTACTTCTTATTTAAATACGGTACCATTTTTTTTGTCACTCCTCAAATTTCGAGACAAAATTTCCATTAACAGGTGGGTAATGTAACGACCCGGCTTTTTCGACTTGCTTTTGTGCCTTGTGTTTTTGCGAAACTGCGTATTTGTGCGTACTGTGTTACTTTATACTCTGGAAACTTGATTTACGTGGTTTACTTCCATTTATATGTTAAAACGTGCCTTAGAGTACGTAGGATACATAACTTGATCATTGGAAGCCTTTATAACCGTTAGTGTTATTTGACGTTTCGAATAAACCGCGAACTTGCGCGCACGTTTAACTTTTGTCATAATCGGAATATTATGACTGCGAAATATTAATTATTATTTTATAATAATAATTACCTGGGTTTTTGGATGCTTAATTACGCGTAGTAATTTAATTATGCACAATAGTTAGTCTTGTTGGACTTTCTACCTTGTTGGGCTCAAGCCTACCCTACTCTAGCTAGTGACCCAATTAATTAGCCCTTGTCCATGTCATCAATCCTTGTCAAATTCTTTGCTTATAAATACTAGCCCTTGTCCATGTCATCAATCCTTGTCAAATTCCTTGCTTATAAATACTAGCCCTTGTCCATGTCATCAATCCTTGTCAAATTCCTTGCTTATAAATACTAGCCCTTGTCCATGTCATCAATCCTTGTCAAATTTCTTGCTTATAAATACTAGCCATTTACCTCTCATTCAAATCACTTGCTCATTTGGTTTTCACACACACTTGTTCTTTCTTTCTTCCCTTTCTAGTATTGCTTGTAAGTCTTTTTTTTCTTCTTCTTTTCCTTTCATTTTCGTGGCCATCATCATCATATTATGGAGATCAAAGTTCCTTTTAGCTTTGATCTTGCTTATATCTTGTTGATTCAAGCATGAATCTTTCAAGAACATGGAAGATTCAAGCTTTCTAGCTTTGAATCTTCACCAACTTTGTAGATTCATCTTTCTTTTACTTTAATCTTGTTATTTTGTAATAAAGATTCAAACTTTTGGTTGTTATCTTCATATATCTTAAAGATCCAAGCTTTATGCTTCAAGATCTTCAAGAACACTAAAGGTTCAAGCTTTCTAGCTTTGTGACCTTATAAATTGTGTGAAAGGGATCCAAGCTCTCTAGCTTAGGGTTCTATCACCTCTTTTGACTTGGATCATGTTCATACTTGTTTGATTGATGTAAAGTTTGTAACTTTGTTTGTAAATAGGACTTGTAATTGTGTTAAGACTAAGGATATGATGTAACCTTGGTTCATCATCCATCTAAGACTCTTAAATGAGTTGTGTTACCACTTGGTCTTAACATATTGTGTATTGATGGTAGAATCTTAGTCAAAAGTGATGCTAAACCATCAACGAGTTGTACATTTGAAGCTACAAGCATCAAGGATGAGAACCGTGATGAGCATCAAGCACCAAGAACCTCACCGGAGCACTTGTCCACTGATTTTCGTATCTGATCAGACCACCTGGGCTACTGGAAAGTTTATTTTCAGTTATTTCGGTTCGAGTAGATGATTTTCCGTTTAAGCCTCGTCTTAATCCGAGTTACGGTTTAGGATTTATGGCCCTCCGAGAGTCACTACACCCTATTAACGTTGTGCTGAAATTTCTGACCTACTCGCACTTAAACCATCGCCACGGTCAAACGAAGACGAGTTAGGTTCTGAAAATTGGTCAGCGGTTAGGGGACTCACATACGGAGCCATAGCCACTGACTATGCATCTTTTAGATTTACGTAGAGGTCGCAGAAGCTGACCGAAGTCAGCCTATTGTTTCGATCTCTATTCTTGTCGAACTTACTTAGCTTTTATGATGATGAATGATGATGATGATGACACTTAAACTTATTTTATGCACTATTAGAATTTATAAAAACAACCTACTAACCTAGTAACCCTTGATTTAGGTTGACGACCTTTCGGACCGACTTACTACTTGCGTACTTTCATTACCGACTTTACCGCTTTTATCACTGTGAGTTATAGCATTCCCTTTTTACTTTAGCTTATTTTGGGAACTGAGAATACATGCAGATTTTATGTTTTACATACTAGGCACGAGTACTTAAACTTATATATGTGTGGGTTATACAATGGCATAAACATTCCCTTTAGCTCGGTAACGTTTAATCATTGGTTTTTGAACCATGAACGCGAATCTTAGATATGGATCCAAAGGGTTTGACATCCCCACTCGGGCTAGTCGCGCTAGCATTTAATGAGTGTTTAATACTTCGTAGACATACGCACTTGCCAAGTGTACTTTCAGGGGGTATAAATGTTAAGTTAGTTACCGAGTGCCCACGGTTATACATATACTTTATCATACTGATTTGAATTACTGATTTGAAACGCTTGTTTGAAGCACTGAAATCTCGTGGCCTACATTACATTACATTACTGAATACAAACAAACTATAGCTCACCAACATTCGTGTTGACTTTTTAAGCATGTATTTCTCAGGTGTTTAGATGTTGTTGCTTCTGCTGTTAGCCTTGCTGTTCTAGTCTCGGTGTATAGACTTACTGTTACAGATTTGCTGTGTTAGACTTCTGCTGCATTACTTAGAGATGTCTCAAGCATGAAACTTTTACTTTGCATTCCCAACTTATGTTATTTTCAAAACAATAGCTTTGTAACGACCTTAGTATCATGTACTCATGTTAATGTTTCCTATTCATCTTTTGTAAAACGTTATCTGTTCATGAATGCAAAACTGGTTTTCAAACAGCATATAGTATTTGACCTTGTAATGATCCTGTTGTTGTTGTACCGTACACGATGATTTTGTACGGGGCGACACATCGGCACCAATGGTTATGCTCATTACAGAACGGAACGTCTCCGTATTCCCCGGGAATCACAACACCACTGGAATGGTGCTGTGGCTCTGAGGGTCCTGGGATGAGTGGAGCTGGAATCTCTGGTGGATCCTTGTGTCTGTCTAAGATGATCACAGGCTCCAGAGGACGAAGCGCCAGAGTCACTGGAGTATGTCGACGACTGGATCTGTGAATCGGCAACAATGACAGGCGAGGTATGCTGTTTGAAAACCAGTTTGCATTCATAAAAAGATAGCGTTTTACAAAAGATAACGTGACACAGAGGTCATTACAAAGACATTATTCAAATAACATAAGTTGCGAATGCAAAATAAAAGTTTCATGATTGAGACATCTCTAAGTAATGCAGCGGAAATCTAACACAGTAGGTCCTTAACAGCAAGTCTAAACAGCAAAACAGCAATTCTAAACAGCAAGATAGAAAATCTAAACAGCGGAAGCAACAAACCTCTAAGCACCCGAGAAAACATGCTTAAAAATGTCAACAATAATGTTGGTGAGCTATAGTTTAAATTGTAACAGTAATATAAGATTGACCACGAGATTTCAATGTTTCAAAACAGTATGAAAAGTATATGTATTGTAGTGACCCGAACTTTTCCATGTTTATATATATTAATTGAGATTGATATTTACATGATTAAATGTTTCCAACATGTTAAGCAATCAAACTTGTTAAGACTTGATTAATTGAAATATGTTTCATATAGACAATTGACCACCCAAGTTGACCGGTGATTCACGAACGTTAAAACTTGTAAAAACTATACGATGACATATATATGGTTATATATATATAGTTAACATGTTTTTATTATAAGTATGTATCTCATTAGGTATTTTAACAATGAGTTATATACATAAAAATGAGACTATTAATTTAAGAAACTCGAAAACGATATATATAACGATTATCGTTATAACAACGTCTTACTAGGTACATATGAATCATATTAAGATATTGATACACTTGGTTAATTATGTTAAATGATAAGTAAATATATTATTAAGTGTATTAACAATGAAATACATATGTAAAAATAAGACTACTAACTTAATGATTTCGAAACGAGACATATATGTAACGATTATCGTTGTAACGACATTTAACTGTATATACATCATACTAAGATATATTATATATCATAATATCATGATAATATAACAATTTAACATCTCATTTGTTATAATAAACAATGGGTTAACAACATTCAACAAGATCGTTAACCTAAAGGTTTCAAAACAACATTTACATGTAACGACTAACGATGACTTAACGACTCAGTTAAAATGTATATACATGTAGTGTTTTAATATGTATTCATACACTTTTGAAAGACTTCAAGACACTTATCAAAATACTTCTACTTAACAAAAATTCTTACAATTACATCCTCGTTCAGTTTCATCAACAATTCTACTCGTATGCACCCGTATTCGTACTCGTACAATACACAGCTTTTAGATGTATGTACTATTGGTATATACACTCCAATGATCAGCTCTTAGCAGCCTATGTGAGTCACCTAACACATGTGGGAACCATCATTTGGCAACTAGCATGAAATATCTCATAAAATTACAAAAATATGAGTAATCATTCATGACTTATTTACATGAAAACAAAATTACATATCCTTTATATCTAATCCATACACCAACGACCAAAAACACCTACAAACACTTTCATTATTCAATTTTCTTCATCTAATTGATCTCTCTCAAGTTCTATCTTCAAGTTCTAAGTGTTCTTCATATATTTTACAAGTTCTAGTTACATAAAATCAAGAATACTTTCAAGTTTGCTAGCTCACTTCCAATCTTGTAAGGTGATCATCCAACCTCAAGAAATCTTTGTTTCTTACAGTAGGTTATCATTCTAATACAAGGTAATAATCATATTCAAACTTTGGTTCAATTTCTATAACTATAACAATCTTATTTCAAGTGATGATCTTACTTGAACTTGTTTTCGTGTCATGATTCTGCTTCAAGAACTTCGAGCCATCCAAGGATCCGTTGAAGCTAGATCCATTTTTCTCTTTTCCAGTAGGTTTATCCAAGGAACTTAAGGTAGTAATGATGTTCATAACATCATTCGATTCATACATATAAAGCTATCTTATTCGAAGGTTTAAACTTGTAATCACTAGAACATAGTTTAGTTAATTCTAAACTTGTTCGCAAACAAAAGTTAATCCATCTAACTTGACTTTTAAAATTAACTACACACATGTTCTATATCTATATGATATGCTAACTTAATGATTTAAAACCTGGAAACACGAAAAACACCGTAAAACCGGATTTACGCCGTCGTAGTAACACCGCGGGCTGTTTTGGGTTAGTTAATTAAAAACTATGATAAACTTTGATTTAAAAGTTGTTATTCTGAGAAAATGATTTTTATTATTAACATGAAACTATATCCTAAAATTATGGTTAAACTCAAAGTGGAAGTATGTTTTCTAAAATGGTCATCTAGACGTCGTTCTTTCGACTGAAATGACTACCTTTACAAAAACGACTTGTAACTTATTTTTTCGACTATAAACCTATACTTTTTCTGTTTAGATTCATAAAATAGAGTTCAATATGAAACCATAGCAATTTGATTCACTCAAAACGGATTTAAAATGAAGAAGTTATGGGTAAAACAAGATTGGATAATTTTTCTCATTTTAGCTACGTGAAAATTGATAACAAATCTATTCCAACCATAACTTAATCAACTTGTATTGTATATTATGTAATCTTGAGATACCATAGACACGTATACAATGTTTCGACCTATCATGTCGACACATCTATATATATTTCGGAACAACCATAGACACTCTATATGTGAATGTTGGAGTTAGCTATACAGGGTTGAGGTTGATTCCAAAATATATATAGTTTGAGTTGTGATCAATACTGAGATACGTATACACTGGGTCGTGGATTGATTCAAGATAATATTTATCGATTTATTTCTGTACATCTAACTGTGGACAACTAGTTGTAGGTTACTAACGAGGACAGCAGACTTAATAAACTTAAAACATCAAAATATACTAAAAGTGTTGTAAATATATTTTGAACATACTTTGATATATATGTATATATTGTTATAGGTTCGTGAATCAACCAGTGGCCAAGTCTTACTTCTCGACGAAGTAAAAATCTGTGAAAGTGAGTTATAGTCCCACTTTTAAAATCTAATATTTTTGGGATGAGAATACATGCAGGTTTTATAAATGATTTACAAAATAGACACAAGTACGTGAAACTACATTCTATGGTTGAATTATCGAAATCGAATATGCCCCTTTTTATTAAGTCTGGTAATCTAAGAATTAGGAAACAGACACCCTAATTGACGCGAATCCTAAAGATAGATCTATTGGGCCTAACAAACCCCATCCAAAGTACCGGATGCTTTAGTACTTCGAAATTTATATCATATCCGAAGGGTGTCCCGGAATGATGGGGATATTCTTATATATGCATCTTGTTAATGTCGGTTACCAGGTGTTCACCATATGAATGATTTTTATCTCTATGTATGGGATGTGTATTGAAATATGAAATCTTGTGGTCTATTGTTACGATTTGATATATATAGGTTAAACCTATAACTCACCAACATTTTTGTTGACGTTTAAAGCATGTTTATTCTCAGGTGAATATTAAGAGCTTCCGCTGTTGCATACTAAAATAAGGACAAGATTTGGAGTCCATGTTTGTATGATATTGTGTAAAAACTGCATTCAAGAAACTGATTTCGATGTAACATATTTGTATTGTAAACCATTATGTAATGGTCGTGTGTAAACAGGATATTTTAGATTATCATTATTTGATAATCTACGTAAAGCTTTTTAAACCTTTATTTATGAAATAAAGGTTATGGTTTGTTTTAAAAATGAATGCAGTCTTTGAAAAACGTCTCATATAGAGGTCAAAACCTCGCAACGAAATCAATTAATATGGAACGTTTTTAATCAATAAGAACGGGACATTTCAGTTGGTATCCGAGCGTTGGTCTTAGAGAACCAGAATTTTGCATTAGTGTGTCTTATCGAGTTTGTTAGGATGAATTAGTGAGTCTGGACTTCGACCGTGTTTACTTGAAAAATGATTGCTTAACAAATTTTGTTGGAAACTATATATTTTTAACATGTGAATATTATGTGATATATTAATCTCTTAACGTGTTTGATATTATGTAAT
Source organism: Rutidosis leptorrhynchoides (assembly GCF_046630445.1). Lineage (NCBI taxonomy): Eukaryota > Viridiplantae > Streptophyta > Magnoliopsida > Asterales > Asteraceae > Rutidosis > Rutidosis leptorrhynchoides. The sequence goes on from NC_092333.1 coordinate 136,199,952, forward strand.
AGATGTCTACCTCTAGAACAAGTCCCATTGACTCACCTAATAATAATGAAGAGTCAAATGTAAATTGGAATGATTCGTGGACTGATTCACAAGTTCCCGAAGAGGAACCGGAAGAAGAGTCGGAACCGGAAGAAGAATCGGAACCGGAAGAAGAATCGGAACCGGAAGAAGAAATAGAACCGGTGGGGGAAATAATAAAACAGTTAAGTAAAAGAAAATCCTCAACCAACCGACCAAGGTTAATTATGGTCAATGGTGTTTCCGCCAAGGAAGCAAAATATTGGGAGGATTACCAATTCTCCGATGAATCGGATTCCGACGAGAATTCCGATGATGTTATAGAAATTACCCCAACTGAATTTAAAAAGGCAAAAGAAAATAATAAGGGAAAGGGCATAAAAATAGAGAAATCTAATTCCAACCCCGATCAACTTTATATGTATCGTCAACCTCCGAAGTCCTTAAGTTGTAACAATGACCCGGGAACCTCTAAACCACCAGGTTTTTCTAAACCAATGTGGAAAATTACGGCTCGTATTAGGGGAACATCATATATCCCTAGAAACTTGGCAAAACGAACCAAAACTGAAGAAGAAGAAACAAGCGAGTCGGAATAAGATAGTTGTATTCGTGTGGTGTAATATATGTAATATAGTGTGCTTATGCTTTATGATATATGTAAAAATTGCTTGTATTAATAAGTATTTTTTTATGAATCTAACTCTTGTCTATTTTACAGTTTAAAAACACAAAATGGATAGACAACCCAATATTTTAAGAGACCTACCCGGAGACATGATTGATGAAATCTTGTCTAGAATCGGCCAGAATTCCTCGGCACAACTATTTAAGGCGAGATCAGTTTGTAAGACATTCGAAGAACGTTCCAAGAATGCCTTGGTTTATAAAAGGAATTCGTTTGAAAGATGGGGGATATCACATTGGGAAACCCATAAGTTATGATGTGTTTACTTTGACGCATATATTGCGGGGAACCCAAATGCTATTTTACGCAATGGGTTAAGAAATTATTTTGACTCAATATATCCGAATATTGGACTTCGTGATTTAGAAAAAGCGGCTAACATGCAACATAAAGAAGCATGTTATGCTTACGGATTAGTAATGTTCGCTTCTCACCAAAGTGAGAACAAGAACATCGGGCTACAACTATTAAACAAAACGTTCCCACAAGTGACGGAGTCGGTAATTGGGGTAAGAAATGAGGTTTTTAGATTGTTACGGGACTGTTGGACATTACGTAACCCTCGTCCCTTTGACGACGTTACAACACGCTGTCTTATCAACGGCCATAACGGTTATGTTCCACAAGACCAAGGATGGGAATTAATCCTAGTAAAACCAGAATGCATGACTTGTTTCTGGACGTATGAATTACGTGTCTTTATTGCCTTTGCTGAACGACTTGTGTACTAGCTAGAATTATCTTCACAACCATCTTGTATCAAATTTATTGTGTGCTATATTTCATGCTATATGTAAAATAAGCGGTATTGTAAGTTTGTAAAATATTGTGAAAAAGTTTGAACGCAAAATATTATTATAATCAGTTTTTCATATAGAATTGTAGTAGTTGAATTGTATATTAGCTACTAAGTATGAACTTAACGGGTAGGTACTACCCGAATTTAAACTTATAAAATGCTAATATGAAGAAAAAGCTTTTATAAATGAGTTCATATTATGCTACGAAATACTATTAACTACTCTTAATATTTTGTATGATTAACTTGTTCCATTTGACTATTTTGAAGGAAATGGCACCGACTACTCGACACACCGTGAATATGAATGAAGAGGAATTCCGTACTTTTCTAGCTTCAAACATAGCCGCAGTACAGGCTGCGCTACATACCAACAATAACCTTGGATCTGGCAGTACAGGAAATCGTGTAGGATGCACCTACAAAGAATTCACTGCCTGCAAACCTTTGGAATTTGATGGAACCGAAGGACCGATAGGATTGAAACGGTGGACCGAGAAGGTCGAATCGGTGTTTGCCATAAGTAAGTGTACTGAAGAGGATAAAGTGAAGTACGCTACGCATACCTTCACAGGTTCTGCGTTAACATGGTGGAATACCTATCTAGAGCAAGTGGGACAAGATGATGCATACGCACTACCGTGGTCATCATTCAAGCACTTGATGAACGAGAAGTACCGTCCCAGAACCGAGGTCAATAAGCTCAAGACAGAACTTAGAGGGTTACGAACCCAAGGATTTGATATTACCACGTACGAAAGACGATTCACGGAGTTGTGCCTATTGTGTCCGGGAGCATTCGAAGATGAGGAAGAGAAGATCGACGCGTTTGTGAAAGGATTACCGGAAAGAATCCAAGAAGATATAAGTTCACACGAGCCCGCCTCCATACAACAGGCATGTAGAATGGCTCACAAACTAGTGAACCAGATTGAAGAAAGAATTAAAGAACAGACTGCTGAAGAGGCCAATGTGAAGCAAGTCAAAAGAAAGTGGGAGGAAAACGGTGATAAGAATCACCAATACAACAACAACAGCAATCGCAACAATTATCCCAACAATCGCAACATCAATCGCAACTATAACAAACGGCCCAACAACAACAACAAAAATAACAACAACAACAACAACAACAACAACAACAACAACAACAACAGCAGCAACAACAACTACAACAATCATCTCAACAATAATAATAACCGCAACAACAACAACAATCAGAAGCAGCTATGCCAAAGGTGTGAAAAGTATCACTCGGGGTTCTGCACCAAATTTTGCAACAAGTGTAAAAGAAATGGTCATAGCGCGGTGAAGTGTGAGGTCTACGGACCAGGGGTTAATAGAATGAAAGGAACAAATGGTGTCGGAACGAGTAATGGCGGAGCAAGTAGTGTCGGAGCAAGTTATGCCAATGTAGTTTGTTATAAATGTGGAAAACCGGCCCACATTATTAGAAATTGCCCGAACCAGGAGAACACGAATGGACAAGGCCGCGGAAGAGTTTTCAATATTAATGCGGCAGAGGCACAAGAAGACCCGGAGCTTGTTACGGGTACGTTTCTTATTGACAATAAATCTGCTTACGTTTTATTTGATTCGGGTGCGGATAGAAGCTATATGAGTAGAGATTTTTGTGCTAAATTAAGTTGTCCATTGACGCCTTTGGATAGTAAATTTTTACTCGAATTAGCAAATGGTAAATTAATTTCACCAGATAATATATGTCGGAACCGAGAAATTAAACTGGTTAGCGAAACATTTAAGATTGATTTGATACCAGTAGAGTTAGGGAGTTTTGATGTGATAATCGGTATGGACTGGTTGAAAGAAGTGAAAGCAGAGATCGTTTGTTACAAAAATGCAATTCGCATTATACGAGAAAAAGGAAAACCCTTAATGGTGTACGGAGAAAAGGGCAACACGAAGCTACATCTTATTAGTAATTTGAAGGCACAAAAACTAGTAAGAAAAGGTTGCTATGCTGTTCTAGCACACATCGAGAAAGTACAAACTGAAGAAAAGAGCATCAATGATGTTCCCATTGCAAAAGAATTTCCCGATGTATTTCCGAAAGAATTACCGGGATTACCCCCACATCGATCCGTTGAATTTCAAATAGATCTTGTACCAAGAGCTGCACCAATAGCTCGTGCTCCTTACAGACTTGCACCCAGTGAGATGAAAGAACTGCAAAGCCAATTACAAGAACTTTTAGAGCGTGGTTTCATTCGACCAAGCACATCACCGTGGGGAGCTCCTGTTTTGTTTGTCAAGAAGAAAGATGGTACATTCAGGTTGTGTATCGACTACCGAGAGTTGAACAAACTTACCATCAAGAACCGCTACCCACTACCGAGAATCGACGACTTATTTGATCAACTACAAGGCTCGTCTGTTTATTCAAAGATTGACTTACGTTCCGGGTATCATCAAATGCGGGTGAAAGAAGATGATATTCCAAAAACTGCTTTTAGGACGCGTTATGGTCATTACGAGTTTATGGTTATGCCGTTTGGATTGACTAACGCACCAGCTGTGTTCATGGACCTTATGAACCGAGTGTGTGGGCCATATCTTGACAAGTTTGTCATTGTTTTCATCGATGACATACTTATTTACTCAAAGAATGATCAAGAGCACGAAGAACATTTGAGAAAAGTGCTAGAAGTATTGAGGAAAGAAAAACTGTACGCTAAGTTTTCAAAGTGTGCATTTTGGTTGGAAGAAGTTCAATTCCTCGGTCACATAGTGAACAAAGAAGGTATCCAGGTGGACCCGACAAAGATCGAAACCGTTGAAAAGTGGGAAACCCCAAAAACTCCGAAGCATATACGTCAATTTTTAGGATTGGCTGGTTACTACAGAAGATTCATCCAAGATTTCTCCAAAATAGCAAAACCCTTGACTGCATTAACGCATAAAGGGAAGAAATTTGAATGGAAGGATGAACAAGAGAAGGCGTTTCAATTATTGAAGAAAAAGCTAACTACGGCACCTATATTGTCATTGCCTGAAGGGAATGATGATTTTGTGATTTATTGTGATGCATCAAAGCAAGGTCTCGGTTGTGTATTAATGCAACGGACGAAGGTGATTGCTTATGCGTCTAGACAATTGAAGATTCACGAGCAAAATTATACGACGCATGATTTGGAATTAGGCGCGGTTGTTTTTGCATTAAAGACTTGGAGGCACTACTTATATGGGGTCAAAAGTATTATATATACAGACCGCAAAAGTCTTCAACACATATTTAATCAGAAACAACTGAATATGAGGCAGCGTAGGTGGATTGAATTATTGAATGATTACGACTTTGAGATTCGTTACCACCCGGGGAAGGCAAATGTGGTAGCCGATGCCTTGAGCAGGAAGGACAGAGAACCCATTTGAGTAAAATCTATGAATATAATGATTCATAATAACCTTACTACTCAAATAAAGGAGGCGCAACAAGGAGTTTTAAAAGAGGGAAATTTAAAGGATGAAATACCCAAAGGATCGGAGAAGCATCTTAATATTCGAGAAGACGGAACCCGGTATAGGGCTGAAAGGATTTGGGTACCAAAATTTGGAGATATGAGAGAAATGGTACTTAGAGAAGCTCATAAAACCAGATACTCAATACATCCTGGAACGGGGAAGATGTACAAGGATCTCAAGAAACATTTTTGGTGGCTGGGTATGAAAGCCGATGTTGCTAAATACGTAGGAGAATGTTTGACGTGTTCTAAGGTCAAAGCTGAGCATCAGAAACCATCAGGTCTACTTCAACAACCCGAAATCCCGGAATGGAAATGGGAAAACATTACCATGGATTTCATCACTAAATTTCCAAGGACTGCAAGTGGTTTTGATACTATTTGGGTAATAGTTGATCGTCTCACCAAGTCAGCACACTTCCTGCCAATAAGAGAAGATGACAAGATGGAGAAGTTAGCACGATTGTATTTGAAGGAAGTCGTCTCCAGACATGGAATACCAATCTCTATTATCTCTGATAGGGATGGCAGATTTATTTCAAGATTCTGGCAGACATTACAGCAAGCATTAGGAACTCGTCTAGACATGAGTACTGCCTATCATCCACAAACTGATGGGCAGAGCGAAAGGACGATACAAACGCTTGAAGACATGCTACGAGCATGTGTTATTGATTTCGGAAACAGTTGGGATCGACATCTACCGTTAGCAGAATTTTCCTACAACAACAGCTACCATTCAAGCATTGAGATGGCGCCGTTTGAAGCACTTTATGGTAGAAAGTTCAGGTCTCCGATTTGTTGGAGTGAAGTGGGGGATAGACAGATTACGGGTCCGGAGATTATACAAGAAACTACCGAGAAGATCATCCAAATTCAACAACGGTTGAAAACCGCCCAAAGTCGACAAAAGAGCTACGCTGACATTAAAAGAAAAGATATAGAATTTAAAATTGGAGAGATGGTCATGCTTAAAGTTGCACCTTGGAAAGGCGTTGTTCGATTTGGTAAACGAGGGAAATTAAATCCAAGGTATATTGGACCATTCAAGATTATTGATCGTGTCGGACCAGTAGCTTACCGACTTGAGTTACCTCAACAACTCGCGGCTGTACATAACACTTTCCACGTCTCGAATTTGAAGAAATGTTTTGCTAAAGAAGATCTCACTATTCCGTTAGATGAAATCCAAATCAACGAAAAACTCCAATTCATCGAAGAACCCGTCGAAATAATGGATCGTGAGGTTAAAAGACTTAAGCAAAACAAGATACCAATTGTTAAGGTTCGATGGAATGCTCGTAGAGGACCCGAGTTCACCTGGGAGCGTGAAGATCAGATGAATAAGAAATACCCGCATCTATTTCTAGAAGATTCGTCAACACCTTCAACAGCTTAAAATTTCGGGACGAAATTTATTTAACGGGTAGGTACTGTAGTGACCCGAACTTTTCCATATTTATATATATTAGTTGAGATTGATATTTACATGATTAAATGTTTCCAACATGTTAAGCAATCAAACTTGTTAAGACTTGATTAATTGAAATATGTTTCATATAGACAATTGACCACCCAAGTTAACCGGTGATTCACGAACGTTAAAACTTGTAAAAACTATACGATGACATATATATGGTTATATATATATAGTTAACATGTTTTTATTATAAGTATGTTTCTCATTAGGTATTTTAACAATGAGTTATATACATAAAAATGAGACTATTAATTTAAGAAACTCGAAAACGATATATATAACGATTATCGTTATAACAACGTCTTACTAGGTACATATGAATCATATTAAGATATTGATACACTTGGTTAATTATGTTAAATGATAAGTAAATATATTATTAAGTGTATTAACAATGAAATACATATGTAAAAATAAGACTACTAACTTAATGATTTCGAAACGAGACATATATGTAACGATTATCGTTGTAACGACATTTAACTGTATATACATCATACTAAGATATATTATATATCATAATATCATGATAATATAACAATTTAACATCTCATTTGTTATAATAAACAATGGGTTAACAACATTCAACAAGATCGTTAACCTAAAGGTTTCAAAACAACATTTACATGTAACGACTAACGATGACTTAACGACTCAGTTAAAATGTATATACATGTAGTGTTTTAATATGTATTCATACACTTTTGAAAGACTTCAAGACACTTATCAAAATACTTCTACTTAACAAAAATTCTTACAATTACATCCTCGTTCAGTTTCATCAACAATTCTACTCGTATGCACCCGTATTCGTACTCGTACAATACACAGCTTTTAGATGTATGTACTATTGGTATATACACTCCAATGATCAGCTCTTATCAGCCTATGTGAGTCACCTAACACATGTGGGAACCATCATTTGGCAACTAGCATGAAATATCTCATAAAATTACAAAAATATGAGTAATCATTCATGACTTATTTACATGAAAACAAAATTACATATCCTTTATATCTAATCCATACACCAACGACCAAAAACACCTACAAACACTTTCATTCTTCAATTTTCTTCATCTAATTGATCTCTCTCAAGTTCTATCTTCAAGTTCTAAGTGTTCTTCATATATTTTACAAGTTCTAGTTACATAAAATCAAGAATACTTTCAAGTTTGCTAGCTCACTTCCAATCTTGTAAGGTGATCATCCAACCTCAAGAAATCTTTGTTTCTTACAGTAGGTTATCATTCTAATACAAGGTAATAATCATATTCAAACTTTGGTTCAATTTCTATAACTATAACAATCTTATTTCAAGTGATGATCTTACTTGAACTTGTTTTCGTGTCATGATTCTGCTTCAAGAACTTCGAGCCATCCAAGGATCCGTTGAAGCTAGATCCATTTTTCTCTTTTCCAGTAGGTTTATCCAAGGAACTTAAGGTAGTAATGATGTTCATAACATCATTCGATTCACACATATAAAGCTATCTTATTCGAAGGTTTAAACTTGTAATCACTAGAACATAGTTTAGTTAATTCTAAACTTGTTCGCAAACAAAAGTTAATCCTTCTAACTTGACTTTTAAAATTAACTACACACATGTTCTATATCTATATGATATGCTAACTTAATGATTTAAAACCTGGAAACACGAAAAACACCGTAAAACCGGATTTACGCCGTCGTAGTAACACCGCGGGCTGTTTTGGGTTAGTTAATTAAAAACTATGATAAACTTTGATTTAAAAGTTGTTATTCTGAGAAAATGATTTTTATTATGAACATGAAACTATATCCAAAAATTATGGTTAAACTCAAAGTGGAAGTATGTTTTCTAAAATGGTCATCTAGACGTCGTTCTTTCGACTGAAATGACTACCTTTACAAAAACGACTTGTAACTTATTTTTTCGACTATAAACCTATACTTTTTCTGTTTAGATTCATAAAATAGAGTTCAATATGAAACCATAGCAATTTGATTCACTCAAAACGGATTTAAAATGAAGAAGTTATGGGTAAAACAAGATTGGATAATTTTTCTCATTTTAGCTACGTGAAAATTGGTAATAAATCTATTCCAACCATAACTTAATCAACTTGTATTGTATATTATGTAATCTTGAGATACCATAGACACGTATACAATGTTTCGACCTATCATGTCGACACATCTATATATATTTCGGAACAACCATAGACACTCTATATGTGAATGTTGGAGTTAGCTATACAGGGTTGAGGTTGATTCCAAAATATATATAGTTTGAGTTGTGATCAATACTGAGATACGTATACACTGGGTCGTGGATTGATTTAAGATAATATTTATCGATTTATTTTTGTACATCTAACTGTGGACAACTAGTTGTAGGTTACTAACGAGGACAGCTGACTTAATAAACTTAAAACATCAAAATATACTAAAAGTGTTGTAAATATATTTTGAACATACTTTGATATATATGTATATATTGTTATAGGTTCGTGAATCAACCAGTGGCCAAGTCTTACTTCCCGACGAAGTAAAAATCTGTGAAAGTGAGTTATAGTCCCACTTTTAAAATCTAATATTTTTAGGATGAGAATACATGCAGGTTTTATAAATGATTTACAAAATAGACACAAGTACGTCAAACTACATTCTATGGTTGAATTATCGAAATCGAATATGCCCCTTTTTATTAAGTCTGGTAATCTAAGAATTAGGGAACAGACACCCTAATTGACGCGAATCCTAAAGATAGATCTATTGGGCCTAACAAACCCCATCCAAAGTACCGGATGCTTTAGTACTTCGAAATTTATATCATATCCGAAGGGTGTCCCGGAATGATGGGGATATTCTTATATATGCATCTTGTTAATGTCGGTTACCAGGTGTTCACCATATGAATGATTTTTATCTCTATGTATGGGATGTGTATTGAAATATGAAATCTTGTGGTCTATTGTTACGATTTGATATATATAGGTTAAACCTATAACTCACCAACATTTTTGTTGACGTTTAAAGCATGTTTATTCTCAGGTGAATATTAAGAGCTTCCGCTGTTGCATACTAAAATAAGGACAAGATTTGGAGTCCATGTTTGTATGATATTGTGTAAAAACTGCATTCAAGAAACTGATTTCGATGTAACATATTTGTATTGTAAACCATTATGTAATGGTCGTGTGTAAACAGGATATTTTAGATTATCATTATTTGATAATCTACGTAAAGCTTTTTAAACCTTTATTTATGAAATAAAGGTTATGGTTTGTTTTAAAAATGAATGCAGTCTTTGAAAAACGTCTCATATAGAGGTCAAAACCTCGCAACGAAATCAATTAATATGGAACGTTTTTAATCAATAAGAACGGGACATTTCATGTATAACCGTGGGCACATGGTAACTAGACTTAACGTAAATATAAATATCACCCCCTTAAAGTACACCTGCGAGTGCGTATGTCCTCGAAGTATTAAACACTCGTTAAATGCTAGAGCGACTAGCCCGAGTGGGGATGTCAAACCCTATGGATCCATATCTAAGATTCGCATTTACCCGTTCAAAAACTAATAGTTAAACGTTACCGTGCTAAGGGGAAAGTTTATGCCGTTATATAACCCACACATATGCAAAGTTTAAGTACTCATGTCAAATAAGTAAAACATAAAAAGCGCATGTATTCTCAGTCCCAAAAATAGTAAAGTAAAAAGGGAAGCTATAACTCACAGTGAAAAAGCAATACAAGTCGATACGAAAGTGTTCAAGTAGTATGTCAGTCCGAAAGGTCGTCAACCTAAATTAAAGGTTACTAGGTCAGTAGGTTGTCTTTATAATTTCTATTAGTGCATAAAATAAGTTAAAGTGTCATCATCATCATCATTCATCATTGTAAAAGCTAAGTAAGTTTAACAAGTATAAAGGTCAAAACAATAGGCTGAATTGGATCAGATGCTACGACCTCTACGTAAATTGAAAAGACGCGTAGTCAGTGGCTATGGCTCCGTATGTGAGTCCACTAACCGCTGACCAATTTTCAGAACCTAAATCTTCTTCATTTGACTATGGCGACGGTTTAAGTGCGAGTAGGTCGGAAATTTCAGCACAACGTTACAAGGGCGTAGTGACTTTCGGAGGGCCATAAATCCTAAACCGTAACTCGGATTAAGACGAGACTTAAACGGAAAATCATCTACTCGAACCGAAATAACTGAAAATCAACTTTACAGTAGCCCAGGTTACAGATAAGATCCCGAAAAATAGTAAACAAGTGCTCCGGTGGGGTTCTTGGTGCTTGATGCTCATCACGGTTCTCATCCTTGATGCTTGTAGCTTCAAGTGTACAACTCGTTGATGGGTTAGCATCACCTTGGCCAATATTCCACCATCAAAACACAATAAGTCAAGACCAAGTAAGAACACAACTCAATTAAGAGTCTTAGATGGATGATGAACCAAAGTTACATCATATCCTTAGTCTTAACACAATTACAAGTTCCATTTACAACTAAAGCTACAAACTTTACATCAATCAAACAAGTATAAACATAATCTAAGTCAAATGAGGTGATGGAACCCTAAGCTAGAGAGCTTGGATCCTTTTCACACAAGTTGCAAGGTTACAAAGCTAGAAAGCTTGAACCTTTGGTGTTCTTGAAGATCTTGAAGCATAAAGCTTGGATCTTTAAGTTACATGAAGACCACAAACACAAGTTTTGATCTTTATAACAACATAATAAGATCATAAGTTAGAAAACTTAGATCCATCAAAAGATATGAAGATTCAAGCTAGAAAGCTTGTATCTTGGTTGTTCTTGAAGATCTTGAAGCATAAAGCTTGGATCTTTAAGTTACATGAAGATTACAAACAAAAGTTTGAATCTTTACAATAAAATAACAAGATTAAAGCTAAAAGATGTAGATCTATAAAGTAGGTGAAGATTCAAAGCTAGAAAGCTTGAATCTTCCATGTTCTTGAAGGATTCATACTTGAATCTACAAGATGTAATCAAGATCAAAGCAAAAAAGCTTGATCTTTTAAAGAATGATAATGATCACGAAAAGGAAAGGAGAAGAAGAAGAAGAAAAATCAAAAACTTACAAGTTTTAGAGTGAAAAAGACTAGAAAGGAAATAAGAGAGTAAGTGTGTGTGAAATACAAATGAGAGCAAGTGTTAAATGGATGGAATAAGGGTGGTATTTATAGGAAATGAGGGTGAGGGTGGGGTGAGTTGGCCAAAATTTGGAGGGGGGACAAGGGGGACAAAAGTTTGCTTTTTGTTTAATGGTTGTCTAAAGTTGGTGCTTATGTTAGGATCCCATGCAACATTAAGGATAATACTTGACATAAATGCTAGCATGTTCCCTCTAATAAATGGGTATTTGTCTTACATATTATTGGGTCACTAGTAATTAATAAGTGGGCTAAATAAATGGGCTACTAGCTAGAGTAGGGTGAGCTTAAGTCCAACAAGGTAGAAAGTCCAACAAAACTAACTTGTAAGCATAATTAAATTACTACGCGTAATTAAGCATCCAAAAACCCAAGTAATTATTATTATAAAATAATAATTAATATTTTGTAGTCATAATATTCCGATTACGACAAAAGTTAAACGTGTGCGCGGTTCGCAGTTTGTTCGTAACGTCAAGTGACATTAACGGTCAATAAGGCTTCCGGTGATCAAGTTAAGTATCCTACGTACTCTAAGGCACGTTTCAACATATAAATGAAAGTAAACCATGTATATAAAGGTTCCAGAGTATAAAGTAGAATAGTATGCACAAATACACAGTTTCGTGAAAACACAAAGCACAAAAGCAAGTCGAAAAAGTCGGGTCGTTATAGCTGTGGAGTACATCCTCGTCGGACTTTAGGACTTATCCAGAGCTATCACTACCCACTACCTCTCCTTCAGAAGATCGACACGCAATATTTCGGACCATCTCCACCTTTTGGTCCGTCACTTTCTCATGATCTACCCACCAAGATATGTTCACCCTCAGCTTAATGAAGACATCATCAGAAGGGATTTGTCCACTTTACCATGGTAGACAAGGTATTGATCAAGCCAACGACGTTAAAAAAAAGCGCTTCTTGGGAGGCAACCCATGAATAAAGTAGAGTAGAAGACAATAAAGGAATAAAGATGACAAAGAACCTATTAGAGACCAAGAGCCGAGAGATTTCCGAAGCCTTCTGCCTCTTCAAAGTCAGCCAGCTTCTTAATCCGCTTTCTCAGCAGCCGACAAAGGGTACTCGTTTCTTGTTTTTACCGCATTAGCTATATTTTCTAGACAAATAAATCGCATCCTTGCTTATCACTAAGTGTGGGATTCCATCCCAACTAACCACTAAGACAAATGTTTCCTAAAACAATCTTTATTAAAAACCCTAAGTGTGGGATTCCACAGTAGGAACAATAGGGACAATGTTCGTCTAAGTGTGGGATAGCGATGTAATGTTTCATCGTATTAAGTTTGTTATCAAGATTCTGTGTTTTTAATCCAAATTTTAAATTTTTTAACCAAAAAGAAAGCCTTTACGAAAAAGTACTTTCGAAAAACTAAAACGTCTGTAAATAAAAGTAAGGGTTAGCTAAAATAAGAATCTTTTTAGGGTGAACCGATTCTCTAAAAGAGCATTGCATGACTTGGCATATTCGACCTAAATTGATTATGGTGAGGCACCCAAATAAGACCATGAAAAACATTCATTTTTAATGCTTCACTATTTTCCGTTGATTGTGCCGATGTTTGTGCTGGGAATCAGAACTTGCTCCTGATCAACATTTTCGAGCAGCAAAGTGTGATATTGGTATACACCGGAAGAGCTAGCTGTTTGTCAAGAAATCACTCGCACCCCTCCGTTCATTTCCCTTTATCATCCATCATCCACCTTGACCACCTACTCTACCCAGAAAATGAAAATCATCTCGTACGAAATTCCAAAAAATAGTCACTAAAAAGATTATGGCAAAAATCTTGAAAAACTACCAGCGGAAGCTCCTCGAGATGGTATTCGAAAAAAAAATAGTTATGATACATCTCGATTCAAAAATTCTGAAAAAAAAGATAGCAGAATTTATAAAAACCGCTAGAGTTCCAAGAGCCCAATTCAAAGGAGAAACTCCTAGAAAGAAGTTCAAAAGAACTCAAGTGCTTCACAAAATTAGTCGCACTCATATCTATTCCTTTTTCAAATATATCGATAAAGTCTTTAAAAAGACTATTCTACCCTTTTAACTTTTTTCACCACCAAAAGTCAAAAACTTCACGCTCCAAACACCTTCATTAACCCTTTTTGACAAATGAGCTAGAAGATATAGGTATCACCACCGTCATACCTAGCACGCGAAGGATTTTAGTCTCAACCAAGCCTATGACGAAAGGTAAAAATATGACTGGCTATGAGCGAGCATAATTCTAGATCTATATGGAACCCCATACACTTGTGTGAATGAGTGACTCATGAAAGATAGCCAAAAGTCATGTAACCTCCCCTCATGCTTGCAGAGATAGCTTCAAATCTTAACAAAACGATTATTTTATGTTACGCTCTTATAATAAAAATCAAACAGCTTAGTTGACTAAAAAGGAAACTTTGGAAGATTTCTTGAAGTTAAAAACGAGAAATTTGTTTGAGGATAAGCAAAGCCTAAGTGTGGGATATTTTGATATCGGCTAAAAAGTCACGTTTTTACCCCCGATATCAGGCCCATATTTAATAAAGTAATCAACTTTATTGTAAAAATATGCATCTATTTACTTATATTGGTACATTTGGTAATTACGAAGGCAATATAAAAAGAATCAGCAAAAACGGACTTAAAACGAAGAATCTAGAGTGAAAACGGCAAAAACCTGGAAAGTTTCTAGAAACAAACGGCCTGCCATACTATGTGGACGGCCTGCCCAATTAAAAATGAGTGGCCCAGCAAACGACCCTATTAAACGGGCTGCCAGCCTAGCAAACGGCCCAACAGGATTATGGACGGGCCAATTAAACGGCATGCCATGATTTTAGACGGCCTGCCATGATTCTGGACGGCCTGCCACAAACGGCCTGTCAGGCCAGAAACTAGTATAAATAGATCTCATTTGTGTCCATTTCAACACACTCTCCACTTTTCACTTCTTCAATTCACTCTCAAATTTAGTCTAGTTCGAGAATAGTCTTTCGAGGCCTTCTCACCTCCGAGCAGGAAATTAAGTACCGGAGGCGAACGCCGAAGATTGTACTAAGAAGCTGTCTAGAGTCGGATTTGTCACTTTTGTACTTGCGGAACACGATTAATATACTGGTACTTTTATCTTTCCTCTATCTTGTTATAATGTCTTTTATTACTTTGATAGATGATATTATTGCCATGATTAGCGAGTAGTTATATTTTGTGCATGATGTGATGTAGCTGTTACGTTGTCTGAATATATAAAATTGTGTAATGATCACTGTTGAGATACTTTCCGATTATGATTAAACTCAATTGCTTTTCCGACTAATAGAACGTGGTTATCGGCTCTGTGATTGGGAAGTCGTGAACCCCAATTCAGAGTACACTATCTGTGTCACCCCTTGGTAAGACACCTCTGCCAGATACATAGGACGTTTGTTAACGGCACAACGATTGTAGTAAGGCAACCTACCCTACGAATTCCGACAGAGGTTCTTTCATAATGGAAACCCTAATTGATACTAGGAGTACAAGGCCGACCTTAGGCTATGCTAGAGTAGTTAATACATATATAAACATAGCACGTATATCGAGGAGGCACAACGACTGTAGTACTCTATAGTTTTGCTATGTATAGCCATAGAAACGACCCCGTTTTGGCCATATCAGTGAACATGCAAATGACTCAATTGTATAATCAATGTTTTGCAGACTTAGTTAACATAAGCACAAGTGTGTTCTAGTATTAACTTTCTTCACATTCTTATGCTCTTTTGGTAAGAATGTATTTGCAAATATATGAACATGTTTTCACAATATTCATATAACACAATGATTTGTAAACTTGGTTATCATCAATACCTAGTTTTCTGATGTTAACGTTCTTAACGTTCTCACTCTCTTTTGGTGACAATGAGTTTGCACTTTAGATTATTAGTGGTTTTCACAATGTTCACATGAATTCATGTTTTTTAAAATCAATACACAAGTGTTTTAATTTCTACATTATTACTATTCATTAGTGACAATGTACTTGAATCATGTGAATAATGAACTTATAAAAATCTAATCTAGTTGTATGATGAACCCTAGAATTCTCATTCTTATATTGATGCAATGTTAATCATGATTTCAAAGTTTTTAGAAGTTTTTATGAACATTATTGATTATTAGCATCAATCTGAGTAAGATTTTCGAAATAGGGTTTCTTCAAGCAATGTTTGAAGATTTAATCATACCCATACAATTGAATGAAAGGAATTCATAGATTAATCTTACCGAGATTGAAGATTAAGGATGAGAAGGAGCAAATTCGTCGGTGTGCGGTTGGAGATCTTGAGCCGTGGAGGAGAGGGAAAGAAAAACGATTTTGAATAGAATGAGGAATGAAGTCAAGAGATAGATTAAAAAGCCCATCAGAACCTGTACGGTCGATCTACGATCGACCGTGGGGTAAGCCGTGGAGATTTTCAGCGGTTGACCCTGCGGTCTGCTGTGGTTCGACCGTGCAGCTTGGGATAGTGAACTTTTTGTCCGATTCTTCACGTCGAGCGCGTTTTGACGATTTTATCGTTTCTATAGAATACTTGAGGACAAGTTTCCTTTGCTTAACATTGTATGATCACATCCAACCGATGTTTTATCATCAATGACACATATGTAGGCATGCTTATATATATATATATATATATATATATATATATATATATATATATATATATATATATATATATATATATATATATATATATATACTCATATATTATACACATAAACCACATTGTCCTACACCTAGCATGCAATCATTTCAAGCAAACGTTTATTCCTAAGTTAAACATAATCTTATTGAGAAATTCTTTTAATCATTTAGAGAATGTGTGCACACACTCCCCTTTTCTTATTTGTTTGATCATTGATTCTCATTAATCCTAAGATTACTCAGCCTTTGACTGCTTCATCATCTTGGAATGTTGATTTCACCATGTTTGAAGATTCTTTAGAAACAAGGTTTCCTTCCTTGATTATTCTCCACATGTTGTAATCCTTTGATTTGACATAGATCTCGAATCTTATCTTTCACACGTAGACATCCTCTCTATCAAAGATTGGCGCTTCATTAGCCAATCTTTCAAGGTATGTCATTGTTTGAGTTGATCCCAAGAACGTTTAACTCGAGTTTTTGCCCAAAATGATTTTTGACGCAATCAAAAAAACGTTTCTAGAGCAATTATTCGAGCAACAGCTCTGATACCAATTGTAAGTAACTAGAGGGGGTGAATAGTTACGTAATACGATTTTTAAAACTTTTTCGATGATCAACAAGATTAGAACAATCCTTGATAACTTTAATCAAATCAAACCAATGTGTGGCGCATTTATATTTGTAATGATGCGGAATGTAAAGTAAATAACATAAACAAAAGGAATTATAGTGGTTCGGGTGGATGTTAACTAATCCACCTTAATCCATTCCCCGATTCACTAATCGGGACTTTTGCTTCCTTTATTCAAATTCGGTAGAGATCCGATTTACAAGCCTTGTACTTCTTCTTAGACAACAAACCTAATCCTTTTATCCATTTGAAAGATTACCTCCAACTTAGATCAACTTGTCTTCACCTTGGACAAGTATTATTCTCCAATGAGATTAATCAACCACCTAGTTCCCTTTAAGGAAGATGATAGCTAAGCTAGCATATGCTCCTAATTACAAAGTACAAAGACTCATCCTTTCTAGTGATGACAATCCTAAGACAATTCTAAGGATTACTACAACACTATGTAAACTTACAAAGATAGAAATATAAAAGCAAGTTTACGAAACCCCTTCTATAACCTATGATATTATAGAACTTCTCTTGCTAATCACAAACATATGCATAAGCGTTATGTTCTTGTGATTCTCTGATGATTTTGAGTTGTAGCATGCAAGAGGTCCAAGTCTTCAAAGTTCTCCAAGCCTTGCTATTTATATGGAGAGATAAACAAATCAGCCGTCCCTACAGCTTGAACCATGGTTAACCGTGGGTCGACCGTACGTGGTCCAGTCCAAAATACTTATCCGTTGTATAGCCGTTTGAATCAGTTTTGGACATAAATCTTTGGACTCTTTGCTTCATTTAACACATGCAAAAGATACCCAGCATCCTATACAAGTACTATATGCATTAAATGTCCATTTACCTTAGATGTATTGCCTTGATAGTGACTTGTCATGCTCAAAGTGGAAAGTCTAACATTCTTGGATACAAGTCATACTAATCATTTGAGGCAATCTCAGTTTTGTCATAATCCTTTATTTGTAATTAACACATTTTCTAAATTCCTATTGGTTGGTCAACATGTCATTGATGACAAAAACCCACTTTAATCACAAAGCATGCTAGTATTTAAATTTGAACTTGTTTATAATTAATTAAGTGTGTTAATGATGTCTTGACAAATTAAGCAAGTAATATCAATTAAACATGTTGCAAACCTATGTGTGTTAATGATTCATTGTCTTTTAAGATCACTAAATTATGACATTTTAAGTATTATCCAAGTAGCATATATTGAAGTAGTCCAAATACTAGTTGGTGGAATCCAACTTGTAACACATATCAAGAGAAGGTTCATACATACACATATTAAATAACTACTTAACATTTAACACTTAGCACGTAGTCAAATAATACACATATATTAATAACAAGTAGTCAAGTAATATTCAAGTAATGACTAGCAAGAGATCGCTAATTAATCTAGAATTAAACATATAGTGATAACATAGCAATAAACTAAGGCTATGTAAGTTTTACTTGGAAAGTAACATTTGCAAGATTAATGTATAAGTAGTATACATTAATGTCCAACATGTGTACAAGGAGAGAACAACTCTTGTGTAACAACCTAACCCGTTAACCAACCAAAAATGCGAAATAAAAAAAAAATTTAACTGAACTGTCCAGATGGGGTGCGCGGCGCGCAGCCCCACCTGTGCGCGGCGTGCACAGGGCCTGGCAGCCCGCTGTCCACTTTTTCCAATTTTCGTAAAAAGATCTCTTGCTTCCCGACACTTTTGAACGAAACGCTTTTAACCACATGTTATATTAGGTAAAACTAATACGTTCCAATAATAAAAAGAGTTTTACGACACCGGGCCCACATATGCCCAAATTATCCTTTAAGTACAAAGTACAAGTTTCGACCACATGACTTTTGATACAATATAAAGATCGAGCATGGTGATTGGGAATATGCTACCCAATCCTAATCAAATCCAAAAGCAAGATCTTCTAAGCAACTACGCAAGTCCACTAGTCCCCACGCTTACCCGAGCCACTGCATCCATGCAAATCTATAAAAATGTAAACAACGAGAGGGTAAGCTAACGCTTAGTGAGTGAAAATATACTACATACATATATATGCATAAAATGGACACGCCACACAAATAATCAAATACTGCATACCAGAGCATCCAAGCATAAAGGCAAGCTAAGCTAAGCATACCGTACGATCACTAAGCAACAAGTTAAGGATACATCAACAAACATAAGTTCACCAACGATGATGTGAACAACTCCAATAAGCTACACTTGAAGAGTTAGCTACATAACAACAATACGACAATATATAATATACAAACGTCGAAGGTTAACCCCTTAACCCAATACCGGAACCGACTACCAATTACCAACATGAAGATTGGCCGAACTACACGAGCCTTAGTAAATCCGCATCTACACGAGATTACTATCTTCAATGCCACAACAACATCGAGGTTGGCCGAACTACACGAGCCTTAATGAATCCGCAACCACACGAGATCACTACCTCAATAAGATGACCGAACTACACGCGTCATCGTAAATCTGCATCCACACGTGATCCACTTCACAACTCAATAAGATGACCGAAAACTACACGCATCATCGTGAATCTGCATCCACACATGACTCACTTCTCAATATCGAAACCCTTCGCCATTGGGGTTATATCATCCACATCACAACCACGTGTGATAACGTACACACAAGATGTACACTTCACCAAAGGTGGTCAACCAAAACGCACAACCGTGCCAATTAGACCTATACACAAGCTTATCAAATCCACCTATATGTGAAGTGAGCTATATAACCGAGAACCACTTCACCCGACCCGCACCCATCCTACACATACATATGCGCATAGGATATTAGCACTCACCTTGTCGCCTTGATGAATGCTACCGAATAATCCGCAACCCGTCAATGGAAAGTACCTATTCCATTATCACAAATACAACAACACACTTAGAGTGGATTTACAAACCAACTCAGTTCGACACTTAGTGCAAATTTGACCAATTGCACTTACAAACACAAAACGCGTCCAAACTAACCAATAATCACTGACACAAGTGAAAATGGTCTTAGTAAGCCAATTAAACCCAATCATAAGTGTTAAACACTTATCAATCTCAAAATCACCCAATAAACCCTAATTTTGACTCATTTCAAAATTAGTCTTTCAAACACACAAAATGGGTTCTAACACTTCCATAATCACTAAACCTAGTGATTAAACCCAATTACAAGTTCTAATCATGGCCAATTTGTTCACCAACCCAAAACCCACCAACAACAACCAATAACCCGATTACTAGCATCAATAAACTCACTTCAAGAGTTTAAATGGGTATCTCAACAATTTAAGTTCAAACCCTAACTTGAATATCAAAATTAAACATTGAAATTCGGTGTTAGAACTTACCACAACAACTAAAACGTAGCTAGGAACGAGGTGAACAACTTTAACACTTGAACTTTTGATCAAACCAAGCTTCTTCTTCTCCAAAATCCCAATTCTCTCTCTAGAAATCTCCCTCTCTCTAGATAGTTGAGAGTGTTTGTGGATGTGAAATATGATCCAAAAGTGGATCCAAACCAGCTGATAAGGCCTGAGATCCGACCTCAAGTTAAAAGACCAAATTGCCCCTCATTTAACTCAAAATAGAAAAAGGCACGAAACTGTCGCAGGCATAGTGCGTGGCGCGCTCACCTTATGGTGCGCGGCGCGCACACTGGTCTGGGCAGTTTCTGAGCTTATAATTTACGCCCTGCATCATACACTTCATGTACGCCATTTATACTCTATGTACAATAAATATTAGGGTCTTACATCTTAGTTGGGACTTGGTGACCATCCTAGGTATGTCTAGATACACTTTAGATGTACATGTTTTCCTATAACACTTACGTTTTATCCTTAATCAAGTTTTAATCGTCATTAAGGTGTCATTAAGCGTGATTAACCAAGATTAGTGTTCTAGTGACCAAAACTCCTTTGAGTATGAAGGATGCAACTATTCTAAGCATGTTTGAACATGTTTCATAAATTATAGATGCCCCAAAGTAGTCGAATTAAAATCGATGGAAGTTAGGACAGAAGCTTGTACGGTCGACCCACGGTTGACCGTGAAGTCGACCGTGCATCCCTGATTTCATAATGCAAGGATCCACGGTCTGACCTGCGGTCGATCGTGTACCTAACCGTGTAGTTTACGTTTTCCTTTTTAAGCTTTGTTTGGTTTTGGTCTTTTGCTAGAGTAAGTATGGACTAGTGAACTTGTATATTTATGTCAAGATGTCTATCATCACCTTTAGTTATGTGCATATGGCATCATCAAAACACTTATTGTTATGGGTTAAGATTAATATAGTCATTAAGTATAATCTCGTGTTAACCCACATTCTCCCCCAATAGATTGCATAATCTCGCACTTTTTGTGATTCTCGTTTGAACCTGCCCCAATATATATATATATGTGTGTGTGTGTGTGTGTGTGTGTGTGTGTGTGTGCGCGCGCGCGTGTGCGTGTGCGTGTGTGTGTGCGTGTATGTAAATATATATTAATATGTGTATATATGTAAATATGTATATATATATATATATTAATATGTGTATATAGGTAAATATTAATCCGTATTTATTATAAATATGTTAATTAAATACGTTTTGTAGGAAATGCGACAGACGAAGGCACTTCAAGGACCAAAAAGCGTGGTCCGCAAAAGATATTTTGTGTTTAGCGGAATGTTTTTGTGACGCTTCGGAGAATTCAATAGTTGGAAAATCGCAAAGGATGAATAATTTTTGGGGGTCGGTAAGAGAAATGTTTAATGATAACGAATTTGGATGAGAACGCGCCGAAGATTAGTTATCTTAAAAATGACGAGATCTGAACAACGCATGTACTGTGTTTTTTTCGATCTACGAGGATATAAAGGATAATTGGCGTAGTGGAGCAAATGACGATGACGTTTATAAAATCACGTTGCAATCCTATTTTAATCAATACACCATGAAATTTACTTTGAAGGAAATGTTCTTTTTCTTGATTCAACATCCAAAGTAGAACTTTCCGGCGTATCTGGTTGCTAGAGTTCAGAAAGGTTACGATGATGTTGAGTTTCTTACTGAAACTCAACAAGACTTAATCAGTCTCTCTCAAGACTTTGAAAGAGAGTTGTTTGGGTATGTGCCGATACCACGTCCCATTGGACGTAATATGGCAAAGAAAACGGCTAAAAGTATCGCTTCCTCGTACGTATGAGCGTCTTCTTGTGGTAAGAGTTCGGGTTCATCAATGGTGGATGAATTTATGGATAATATTAAGGATGTAGTGGCCTCACAAAGGTCTAGCGCGCTTTAAAATTGCAAAGAGTATGTTACCAGGCTGGCCGCTCTAACTATTATGTATGTGTGTTTGGGAGATCGTTAGCTCAAATGTAAGACACGGAAGATGCGATACGTGTTCAAAATTTAAAAAAAAAAAAGTGATTCGTCGCAAGTTGAAAAATGACTAGAACATTGATAACATCGTTCATTCGGATGAGGAGGATTAATTTATGTTTTAAAGACTTTTATTTTATACATTTAAATTGTGTAACCTTTTATAAAGATTTATAATTAAGTATTTTTTTAGTTTCAATGGTATTAATTAAGAGTATTTTTATTTATTTCAAATTATGTGACATTTTTTATTTTCAAGTTTTTTTACATAATCAATATAAAATATATTAATATATCACAAAAAAATTTAAATGTCACATCGGCATTTTATTTTCAACACACACTTAAATCCACACTACCATTAATTCAAATTAAAAACTCACACTATTTAATTAGCCAAAAAATGAAACAAAAAAAAAAAAAACTCACATTATAAAATCCACACTCACAACCACTATTGTAAAAAAACCCAAATCCCGATTAATCCCGAATACTCATTTATAAGAGCAATCCGTTCCGAATTTCCAAAATTTAGTTAATCGGTCAACGTCGATTGATGGGTCAAAATCGAATTTGGTAATCAAAGTTGATCAAAGTCAAAATTGGTCACAATTTTAACATAAATATAAGTTAGAACTTTTGAGTTTTCGAACAAAATGAATAATTTTAGAAAATTATGTTAAAGTTTATATTTGTATATATGGTTTTCTTCTATATTTACTTGAAATTTAATATTTAAATGTTAAACTACAATCCGATTAAACTCCGATTAATCTCCAAATTTCTGATTACTTCTTTCAAAGTCCCGACTGATTAATCTTCGAATAGCGAATTTTGCAACCTTGTTCAGAACCATTTCTTAGAACATTTCATTATTTGTTAAAAAAAAAAAAAAAAAATGTTTACCTTGCTTTTAGAGCTCTCTCACTTGACTTTCAACTTTACGAATTACAATGTCTCTTCATATCTCATGAGATATTCAAATTGTCACGATAAACTCGTAAAATAAATAAAGATTTTAGACCTCTGCTCAGCTCATGACAGAGAATAAATAAAATGATTAAAAATAGACTTGTAAAATTAAAACCAGTTTAAAAAGGAAAAAAGGATTGCTTCCTTTAAGATCTTTGTTGTTATGCTGGCTTCTGAAGATACAACAGAGTTTCTTCAGATCCGAAGAAAAAGGTTAGAAATAAATTAAAATAACTAAACAATTATTTTCTTTATATTTTTTATAAATAAAATTAAATTCTCACACCCTCACTGTGTGTAAGAGTACTACTGGTTATGCAATACTAATATAATATTATTTATTTATTTAAATTATTTTTATTGGAGTATATAGATATAATAACGTATATTTATATATATAGAGAGAGATATCTGTGTGTATAAAGCTTGGACTTTTTGTAGTGATCCAAAAGAGTCCTAATGTTAAAAAACAAAAAACAAAATAAGAGAGAGAAAACTAAAAACATTGAATGAATCTTTTTCTTGTGAAATCTTTGTTGTTGGTTTGAATACACGAGTCTCTCTTTGTGTGTGTGTGTGTGTGTGTGTGTGTGAAAGTGTGTGTATCTTGATGATGATGGACTTGTTCTTGACTAATGTGAAAATTCTATCAAGAATTTGACTTGAAAGAAAAAATTCAAGAATTTAATTATTTTTCTTGAGGGTTTTCCCCAAATCTATTTCTGAATTAAGGGGTTTCAAAAATTCAAGATTTTGCACCCTAAAAATTATGAATTCGGGGATGCAAGATGTGAATTCAAGAAAGAAAATGAGAGTCTACTTTGAAGATTTGTTGAATTTGAGCCTATGTTCATGCAAATTTCCAGGGTTTATCTCAAAATTTTGAAAGGTAAGTGACAAAATAGTTATAAAGTTTATTGCTTTATTATTATTGAATATACCTGAATTTATTGTTGTGTTATTTAATCTAATCTTATTTAACGTTTATATTATTTGATTACAGCATTTACTCCGAACTGAAGCATTAAAAAGAAGATACTATATATTTAGGGGTTATATAAAATCATATGAACTGAAGAGTTGCTGTTAAAAGGAATTTATAGAGGCTGATAATTCCTGCTTTTGATAGGAAAAAAAAAATGATTACTTTTATGGATTCAAATACAAAGGAGAAATTGAAAGAAGGTGAAAAATATTTAGATTCACAGTTATGGCATGCTTGTGCCGGAAGTATGATTCAAATGCCACCGGTAAATTCAAAAGTGTTTTATTTCCCACAAGGTCACGCCGAACATACTGCCGGAAATGTCGATTTCCGGGACAGAAACATTCAGTCTAGGGTTCCGGCATGGATCCCATGTCGAGTTTGGGATATTAAGTTCTTGGCTGATGTGGATACTGATGAGGTTTACGCTAAAATTAGGTTGATTCCGGTGAGTGGTTCCGGCGAACTTAGCACTTTTGATGATGAAGATGCGGGTTCGGAAAACGGTGGGTCATCGGACGGTCAGGTTAAACCGACGTCGTTTGCAAAGACATTAACGCAATCTGATGCGAATAACGGTGGCGGGTTTTCTGTTCCGAGGTATTGCGCCGAGACGATATTTCCTCGGCTTGATTACTCTGCGGACCCACCGGTTCAAACGATTTTAGTGAAAGATGTTCATGGTGACACGTGGAAGTTTCGGCATATTTACCGAGGTACTCCGCGGCGGCATTTGCTTACAACGGGATGGAGTACGTTTGTTAACCATAAGAAGCTTGTGGCCGGAGACTCGATTGTGTTTCTTAGGGCTGAAAACGGTGATCTTTGTGTAGGAATTCGACGAGCGAAAAGGGGAATTGGCGGGTCCCAAGAAATGTCGTCCGGTTGGAACCCGGCAGGGGGTAATTGTGTCATTCCATATGGTGGGTATTTGAGAAACGGTAATAATGGTGGTGGGGGTAATTGTGTCATTTCGATTGAGAAGGCGAAAGTGGAAGCCGAATCGGTGATTCAAGCGGTGAAACAAGCGATGAGTGGGCAGCCGTTTGAAGTGTTGTTTTACCCGAGAGCTAGTACGCCCGAGTTTTGTGTTAAGTCTGCGCTTGTTAAGAACGCAATGCAGATCCGGTGGTCACCCGGGATGAGGTTTAAGATGCCGTTTGAAACCGAAGATTCATCTCGAATCAGTTGGTTTATGGGAACGATTTCTTCGATCCAAGTTGCTGACCCGATTCGTTGGCCCGATTCACCTTGGAGACTTTTACAGGTAATATATGAAAGAGAGAACATTATCGTTTACCCGTTTACACATTTATGCATTTAGATCGTATTGTACGTAGTATTTTTTGTATGATATATTTTGTTTTGATGTAATGCGATTCAGGTGACATGGGACGAGCCCGATTTGCTTCAAAACGTGAAACGGGTCAACCCGTGGCTCGTAGAATTAGTATCAACAATGCCAGCAATACACATGTCGCCTTTCTCACCACCTAGAAAGAAATGTAGACCATCACAACACCCTGATTACCCAATGGAATCCCAAATCCCGATCCCAATTCCTGCGTTATGCGGGCCACATACTCACCTATATAACGCGCCCACTATCGGACCGTTCGGTTACCATCTCCCCGATAATTTGAACCTTCATCCTCCTGCTAGCATGCAGGGAGCCAGGCAAACACGTTACGGTTTATCTCTCTTAGATATCCAACTAAATAATAAACTCAATTCGGGTTTTTTTCCAACCACTACAAAACCCTCGCACCTCAGCCCGTTAACTAACAAACCTACCAGATCCGAGCCCGTTTCCTGTCTGTTAACAATCGGGAATTCAAACACGTCTGTAAAAGAACCCGAAACCCCTAAAACGTCTCAGTTTTTACTCTTTGGTCAGCCGATTCTAACCGAGGAACAGATCTCTCAAAGCAGGAATCTTTCTGGGTCAGGATCCGGATACGGATCGGGCCGGGAAACAGACATGAACTTAGAGACTGGGCATTGTAAGGTTTTCTTGGAATCAGAAGACGTTGGTCGGACTTTTGATCTTTCTTTGCTTGATTCATATGACGAATTATGCAAGAAACTAACCAACATGTTCAAGATCGAAAGCCTAATAATGATGAACCATGTCCGTTATTGGGATGCAACCGGAACCCTTAAAAAGATTGGTGGCGAACCATTTAGGTGAGTTCAAGATTTGTGTTTCTCTTTGCAAATTCAAATGTTTTTATTCTGGCAAACAAATTAAACTAACCATATTCGTTATTTGATAACAGCGAGTTCATAAAGACGGCAAAAAGATTGACGATTTTAGCAGACTCGAGCAGCGAAAACAACGATCGAATTGTGGATTCTTGATTTAAATTTTATATAAATGTACAGCATCGATCTCTTTGGTTTGGATTTTGTTAAGACATGTTTTGGTTATATTTATGGGTGTTGAGTTCACTAAGTCGAAGGAAATCAACTCGAGTATTACTTAATTTTAGATGTGTAACATATATTGAAATAAATAAATACATAAAACTTATGACTGTATATATGCTACTGTTAAAAAGTCACTATTAGAAGCAGCAAAAGTTGTTGAAGGAATAAGTAAAGTTATATAAAAATATAAAGTTGGTATTTCGTGCACGCATGGGAAAAGCAGGAAAAGCCAAAAAAGGAATTTCATAGTAATAAATAAATAGTCAGACAAATTGACAACTAATCATCGATTAGGTTCCAACATATTCACTTACCAGAAACTAACCTAGTTATAAACTTGTGTTAAGGCTAGAAAACACTTGGTTAATTGTATAAAAAACGTTTTACATGATACATAAGAACATGATACTGTACTTGTAGTGGCCTAGTGGTTATAGAAAGGTAAACTATCTATGAATAAGATAAAATTGCTCATTTTGTCCATGTATTTTTCACTTTTTGCCCGTTTTATCCATATATTTTATTTTCTGCATTTTTCATCCTTAAAAGCATTTTAAAGTCTCAATTTCATCCTTCATCCTAACGAAGGTTAACTGAGTCCGTTAAAACTATTCATATGGACTATCTACGTAATCTTCAACTAATTAAACTACAAAAATCAATTCATTCTTCCTGTGTGGCATCTCAAAACCTTCAAATGATCGTTATTTGGCACATATGTTTAAACCAAACCTATCCCGGTGAATATATAATACTGCACATACAAATAATGGTTCAAATCAACAAATATCCTTTACAAACACCTAAAAATATGAAAAGCGTTACAATCAGTAGATCCACAAAGTCTAAAAGTGATGTGCACACCATCGATATGAAACAAGACATTCCTAGTATCCTATCACCTGGGTTACGAACAAATAAGAAACATGAGAAAAAGACAATGAAAGTTTTCAAAGCTTAATTTAACATAAGAGGAATATTATGCCCCTAATAAGAGAACTCTAATGACCTGATGTTATGGTTTACTAAGCTTGATTTGATGGTTGCTCTAGGGCAAGTTACACATCACTAGAAAAACCGACCTCTTGATTTTTTAAGAGATGATTTCTTTAATAAAAACAAGCAGGTTTCTCATTTGAATGTAGTTTTTATTATTTAACAAAATATTATACTGATCCTAGCGTACACTTTTTATTTAGATTAAAAAAAGTCAAATGGAACATTATACAAACAAGTCTTCAATAAGATTGGTAAATTACCCGTAACACACTAGGGCATTTCTATTTTTTAATTTAGTTAGTTAAAGATTACGTGGATAGTCCATGTGAATAGTTTTAACGAACTCAGTTAAACTTCGTTAGGCTAAGGGATGAAATTGAGACTTTAAAATGCTATTAAGGATGAAAAATGCAGAAAATAAAATACATGGATGAAACGGGCAAAAAGTGAAATATACAGGGACGAAATGGGTAATTTTGTCTATGAATAATTTGGTTAAACTGTATACATGAGTAAATTTATTTGTTCTAATTTAAACATAAGACAACTTGTATAGTGAAAAATAAGAACAGGATTTTTAGACATAAGCATGATGAATAAAACCTTTAAGGGGGTATTTCTTTTTAAGTTTAATAGATTAATAGAAGATTAGAATCCCACTTTTATCACATAATAGTGTTACTTCATTTTTTGTAGTCAAAAATCACTATTGTTCTCAAACTTAGGTTGTGTTTGTTTTTATGTAGACTTTATTATGTCTTATGTTTGCACGTTTGTAGGCGTTTTCACCACAGACTGTTTTGTTTTTATGAGGATGTAAGATAAAATAACGTCTTATTATGTCTTCAATATCGCAGACTTAGAAATATGCTTCTACATGCTGGAGACATGATTAAGTTATGTTGGAGACATAAAAAACAAACAGTCTTCATTATTCAACATACATACCTTTATACCACATCTTCTCTACAGACTTGGTTCGCAGATCTTCAAATAAAAACATCTTAAAAACTAACAATACCTTACTTGCACTCTCTAAAAAGGGATTCTAAATATAATATTAATAAAAACGGAATTCTATTTGTTAGTATTGGAGATTATTAGCAATGGCTAAATTAAATAAGAAAATTTGTTTATATGAATAAGAATTTTGGCTTTTAAAAAATATATATATTTTATATATATATTATTAGTAAGAACAAGAAAATATGTATATTGTCCTAGAACAATAACTATAAGAGTAAGGTGTGATAAATTTTGTAACTACATAAGAATAATAAAGTTGAAGGAGGTATTTTGAAAGTAAGTAGAAGTGAAAGGGAGTGTAGATAAATAAAGAAGTGGCAAAGGTCACATGGTAGACCAAATATTGTTCCAAACATTGAAAGAGCGTCCCATTAAAGTGCCGCAAGAGTTGGCCTTGTTTTGAATCCATGCTATTTAGTACTCCGTATTAATAAACAATTAATTAATTATTAATCAATTTAACTTAACCAGTACATAGTATCGGGATTACAAATTTACAACACAAATATTCAATTTCTTTCCTCAATTTCTGAACATTACCAAACATAAAGTCAACAACAAGCTGGAAACTATAGTTACTAGCAAAAATATACTCCGTGGTAACATATTATAACGAAAAATGATTTTACTTTACATCTTAAATATTATTTTTTTGTAGATAGGATAGATAGGACATATATTACGGTGAAAAATCATTTTCAAATACATATATATATATATATATATATATATATATATATATATATATATATATATATATATATATATATATATATATATATATATATATATATATATATAATATATAATATATAGGGGCAGGATCAATGAGGAAGTAACCAATCGGGGGGAAGCGGAGGGAAGCAAAAAAAATTTTTTTTTCATTTTTTTGAATTTTTTTTCCCGGCATCAAGATTACACGAAAATATGAACATTTAGAAGAGACACTTCGTGATGAATGTTATTATTTAGGCGGGAAAACGATCGACAAAAATAACATTCAAGATAATATTGTTCGTGAAGAATATGAACGTTTTTTTTTCATGTTTTGTGAAGTAAAATTTAGCCCGATTTAGAGTTTAGGGTTTAGGGTTTGGTGTTTTGGGTTTATTCCATAAACCCAAAACACCAAACCCTAAACCCTAAACCTTAAACCCTAAACTCTAAACCGCCCGTGTTAAAAACTCAATCTAAATCCTAAATCTAAACCCTAAATCTAAACCCTAAACCCTAAATTTCTAAACCCTAATATCTAAACCCTATAAACCCTAATATCTAAACCCTAATAACTAAACCCCAATAGCTAAAACCTCAAAATACGCTCGAAAAACACGACAATTGTTATATATTACTTCTTCGAGCATTTTTCCGCCAAAATAAAAACATTTATCACAAAGTGTCTCTACTAAATGTTCATATTTTCATCTCATCTATAATGTTCGTGAACAAAGTTTTTTCAAAAAATGAAGAAAAAAAAAAGTTTTTGCTTCCCCCCGCTTCCCCCAGAATGGTTACTTCCCTCTTGATCCTACCACTATATATATATATATATATATATATATATATATATATATATATATATATATATATATATATATATATATATATATATATATTAGATAGATCAAATGAGAACTTTTTTGGTGTGAGAACCCTGAGAACTCAAAAATACATTGAAATTCGAACAATAAAAAAAAAAGTGGCGTGCGAGCAAAAAAAGGGGAATTCGAGCAAAAAACAACAAAGGCGAGCAAAAAAAAGTTGGCGGCCGAACAAAATCTTGAAATTCGAACAAAAATTGCGAAAGTCGAACAAAAATGTGTTATACATTTTTGAAATTCGAACAAAAAAATGTAGAACACATTGATAGTTGAACAAAAATGTGTTCTACATTTTTGTAATTCGAACAAAAAAAAAGGCGGCTGAACAAAAATGTGAAATTTGAACAAAAATGTGTTCTACATTTTTGAATTCGAACAAAAAAATGTAGAACACATCATAGTCGAACAAAATGTGTTCTACATTTTTGTAATTTGAACAAAAAAACATTTTTTTGTTCTTCCGTGTTTTTATTTTTGCTTAAATTTCGTATTTTTTTCCGTCCGTGTCCCTTTTTGTTCGAATTTCAGTGTATTTTTGAGTTCCTTGAGTTCTCACACCAAAACAGTTCTCACTGGATCCTCACCCATATATACATATATATATATATATATATATATATATATATATATATATATATATATATATATATATATATATATATATATATGTATATACATATATATATATATATACATATATATATATATATATATATATACATACATATATATATATATATTGATTTAATTGGTTTATTAACATTAACTTTCATATATAAATACCTAGCATCAGTGTTGTAAAAAACCCGATTACTCGCAGATGAATCCTCGATTAATCATTTTTAAAAGCAATCCGTACCGATTTTTAAAAATCTGATTGACGTATCAAAATCAAATTTAGTAATCAAAGTCGGTCAAAGTAAAAAATAGTTAACATTTTAACATTTATTTAAGCTAGAACTGTATAGTTTTGAGCAAAATGAATAATTTTAAACAATTATGTTAAACTATATTTTTATATTTATGGTTTTTTTATATTTACACATATAATTTTTAAAATTTAATATTTAAATGTTTAAAGTACAATCCGATTAATCCCCGAATTACCGATTAATCCCTCTAAAGTCCTAACCGATTAATCCACGAATAGCGAATTTTGCAACCTTGCCTGGCATACTTGAGATTGAATAATATTTTTGTTGTTGTTTCATATATAGATAATGTAAAAATATTTAAAAATAATACTCGATATCTACATCGAAACAAAAAAGCGTTGATGAAAAAATGCGAATAGGGTAGAATAAAGAGAGAGAGAGAGAGAGAAAAAAAAAAAAAAAAAAAATCTCACATACAAACAATGACGTTCTTAATCGGTAGTAGTATATATGGGTAATATTAACATTAGCATCTAACTTCTACAGCATGATGTATTAATTACTGTATTATACTTTCTGAATTAACCTTATAAACATACATACTTATACTCTTTTCCTATTGCGAGAAAACATAATCATATTAAAAAGTAAGTTCACCAAAAAATGAAGGATATCATTAACAAATTATAGAAATAAAAACATTAAATCGACTAACTATCATCTAACTAGCAAACCGCTAACAATAATTGAAGCAAACTTCGCCAAATACAATAATAAGTTTGGATTATATTCCCATACATAAAAATGATGAGTAAAACATAAATAGTATTCGCCCAAAGAAAGACCGTAAGTTTGATGTTCCGCACTATAGCCGTCGACAAGTGAATTTTCCGTTGAAGATAAAATCGTTTATAGCGAGCCAGATAGCCCAAAGAGTGACCGGCCCAATCATCCTTCAAAACTTATTGTTGTTAACGCCCATGCCATAATACCAGTCATATGAAAAATCAACAATCGAAGCGGGATAACCCATCTAATATTCTACTAATGGAACATGCAGTGGCGATTTTAAGATCAGGTCTTAATGGGGTCTCAAATTTTTTTTCAGTACTAATAATATTTTAATGTTATTTTAGTCGTTATTTACCTTCATTAAGCTACAAATTCGATAAATATATGTGGTCGAGTAGTTAAATTCAACGATGTCGTATACAATTTAAAAGAAAAATTATAAATCTAAATATATGGGGTCCTGTAGTTAAGTTTAGTGGTGTCTTATACTCTCTCCCTCCCATATTATTAGTCCACAGACAAAAAAATAAGGTTTAAAGAAATGTTATAAAAGTAATGTACTTTTTGTTACTTTCCAGTTTTAGTCTTACCTTTTCTTTCTCCTTTAATCCTATCCACATACATTAAGTGCATAATAAAACTTAAGCTTCTTATTATACACTATCTATTTGTATACACTATCTATTTGTAGTGCAAAATCGTGGCCTGCGATTGGTCAAAACCTACTATTCATCTTTTGAATGTCATTTTGGTGATTTCCTTCTTTCTTTTTTATGAGGCTTTAATAAAAAAAAAATACACATACTTGACTGATATATGAAAAAAATTCATTTAATAAATATCAAATAAATAAAAACAAACTTCCTGTTTCCGTGTTTCCTGATGCCATGTTTAGAGCCATTCCTGATGCCGTGTTTGTTAAATTTCTCTAGGACTCATGGAGAACGACTTTGTTGTTGGCTTATCAAAGTCTTGGTGTGATCTATGGTGACCTCAGCATTTCACCACTTTATGTTTACAAAAGCACATTTCCTGAAGATATTCATCACTCGGAAACAAACGAAGAGATTTTCAGTGTACTTTCATTCATTTTTTGGAATTTAACACTCGGCCCGTTATTGAAATACGTGTTCATAGTCCTTCGAGCTGATGATAATGTTGAAGATGAGTCCCGATAATGTTTTTATTTCAAATAGTTAATAGAAAGTATAATTAGATTTTCTCTAATTTTATTATAATAGAAAGTGTAATTCTCAAGTTTAGTAATAAATATTAGCAGAACTGACATTTGTAGATCCACATCCTACCGAACCATTGTACATGTGACTTTTGTTTGTTGAGTTTTTAATAATAGGAGATACCAGAGAGTAAGTTTATTCATTTACAATATCACATACTATATGGATTCACATTACAGCAATTAAAAAGTGTATATTTTGTATTTCTCTTGCTTGGTGATTAGTTCATACCATTTGGTAATTTTTATTTAAAAGTTTTATTATTTATAGTATGGATTTTGTTCATTGTTTTTTTTTATGTATTACCGACTTACGGTAAGTCGGTAAGTCTGCTAATTTGAAAATGCAGCAGCCTGTCCGCATCAGCTAGCGCATAACAATTACGATCCTGTTAAAAATCAGTAATTTGGATGAACGATGGATGGATAATGTTGTAGTTGCCTCCCCTGGTATGATTTATCTGTCACTCAACTTTTAACTTTTGTGAAATTAGATTCTTTGTTTTATTGTTTAGAAGTTCTGATTAATCTTTAGTTTTTTATATGTTTTTATCATGTGGTTATTTCATTTCAACTGTGATGGATGTAAGTGGGTACACGAGTCAGCTGCAAACCCTAATTACCAACTATCTATTTGTAGTAGGAAATCGTGCCCTCTGATTGGTCAACACCTACTATTCATGTTTTGCATGTCATTTTGGTGATTTCTTTCTTTCTTTTTCGTGAGGCTTTAATAAAAAAAAATACAGATACTTGACTGATATATGAAAAAAAAACATTTAATAAATATCAAATAAATAAAAACAAACTTCATCTATTTGTAGTAGGAAATCGTGCCCTCTGATTGGTCAACAGCTACTATTCATGTTTTGCATGTCATTTTGGTGATTTCTTTCTTTCTTTTTCGTGAGGCTTTAATAAAAAAAAATACAGATACTTGACTGATATATGAAAAAAAATCATTTAATAAATATCAAATAAATAAAAACAAACTTCCTGTTTCCGTGTTTTCTGATGCCGTGTTTAAACCTGGAGGTATTCTATTTTGTCTTTTTACAACGTTTAAGTTAAAATTGGTATTAGCTACAAAATTAAGTATGAAGTATGTAATTGATGTTTCAACAACTCTATTCCAGGATTATAATGTGTTGTTTGTAGCTTCATATAAATATTCTGAATGTTGCTTATGTTTAAGTGGTCCATGCTATACGATAATCTTGCACGTTTTATGATTCGTGTTTTAAAAAGTAATTGATATTATTTGCAGGTAGCTGAATTACTCGACCACACCATGCTTGACTGACAAACTATTCCCGCTAATAATTCAGGTTTACTCGACCACACCATGCAAATTTAGATATATTTTGTAATGTAAATACGACTGCACCGAACCTACATTTCAATGGTTTACAAATCCGCAGCAGCGCACACATATTCATGTTTGTTTTTTTTATTTTTAAATCCTATATCTATTTTTCACTCTTTTTTCTTGATTCTAATTTCTAAAAAAGTAAACTATAATTAAGAGATATTTTAAACCGTGTATTTTACGTAAGTTAACTTTGTGATTGTTAAACAATTTGATCTGTAAATTCTCCAACAATGTTGGCTATGAAATATTTAGCAATGTAGCTTATGGTCTTAGTTTTTGAAGCGTAGGATGTTTTGCCAATTTCAACTTAATTCTTAATGAATACGCAATGAAACACTTCCAAAAGTTTCTTAGCCGCGAAGCGCGTGACCCACCTTCTTGTTCTATTCTATTTATGAAAGTGGACTATTAATTTGAGAAATCTCAAAATGGAATACTGGACTACTAATATGGGACGGTTGGAGTACAATTTAAAGCGTATTTTCTGTATAAAAATTTTAATTAGCGTTGTCCCGTGACTCCATGAACATAAGCTAAATTCGCCATTGGGAATATGGCCGCTCAAATTCTAAACGTCCACGAACAATATAACGCTCATTTTCTAATTACCAAAATGATAAACTTGATGATATAACTATGTCATTCAACTTTTATATAGAAATAGTCTTAAAAAAAAAAAAAAAAAAAAAAAAAAAAAAAAAAGTTCGGAAGCATATATATAGTGAATAAATTTATGGGAATATTTTAGAGAACAATAATATTTTTATCATTAAATTCAATACATTTTAAATTTGAACGAATTTAACTTTTTGTCTCAAAACTGAAAATTAGAAAAATAGAATGATCCGGTAATCGGGAGAGATAAATTAGAATGCTTTAAATACTTGTAAAACTTATAAGGCGGCCGGTTGTTGTGGTTGCGGTGGTTGCGATGATTGTCTCTTTCCGTTGATTTAATGGATCTATCCACTACGTCGTTGGTGTGTATCTCCATTGTCAATTGAGGGCAATGCACGACAGTGGTAGGCAAGTTTTGGTTGTGGGTGGTGGTGGTGCTATAGTCGTGGTTCTCTTGACTAATTCAGTTTTTTCCGATTATACGATCGAGGATGAGCCAGTCGAAGATCTTCCTGTTGGGGATCAGGTTTCTTCCTCGGGGTGGGACGGGTATTTTGTAGACGGATTCCTTTGTGTGGCTATTTGTGTTGGCTTGTGGCGATCTGGTTCCTCTTTGTACTTATTGCGGTGGTGTACGATGTTCTTCCGGTAACCGCTCAGCTTTCTTTGAGTTGTTGCTTTGTTGAGTATAATCGGTACTCTAAATTCTGTTTGTTATAGCTTTAGTTTTGCTATGAAATCTAGGAGAACGTGTCTTCACCATGGTGGCGAGACTGTTTAGTTGTGGTTTGTTTAGTTTATTTATGGCTCTTTTTGAATTATTTTGTATCACTTTGTAACTATTGATTTTCTAATTTGTATTAATTCTCATTATTTTATTAAAAAAAATCAAGTAGACATTGGTACCTCGGATATCCGGGTTCATGGTGCAAAACGTTGGCGGAGTTTCAGTCTAAGTCTGTCCTATAAGCAGTTGTTTAGGGGGTGCTTCTCAATGGTGATTACACGCAGAGTCTGTCCTATGATATATTTTTTTTTTTGAACGGCAAGCTTGCATCAGTGTATCATTTATTTCAACGACACTCATCATTTGCACACACACGCGCGTTCGGGAGGAAACCCGAATAGCATTACAGGAACCCGATCCTTTAACCATCCCGAGGGGCAGGCGGACCGGGTTTGAATCCTGAATGGATCCGGGAGAAAACCCCTCTGAGGTCAATCTGTATATCCATATTTCAGGCAGATTAATTAATAGGATGGGCAGAGCGAGGCTCGAACCCATGACCTAAGCCTCAGCCCCAACACACAAGGTGAAGGTCAATCTGTCCTATGATATTGTTCGGTAAAAATTTCTTGACAGGTGAAACAGATATAATCGGGTGATGAGAGTTCCTATGATGATCACCGACACTGACTCCTAACTTCATTGTTAAAAATTATTTTTGCCAGAATAAAAGATACATATGTTTTACTCCGTAACTGAGTATAAATATTACTACATTTGTAGTTTTAGTTGTGAAAATATTAGTAGGCTATAAAAAATTATCACACGTGAGGGTGAAAAGAACGACAAGAACAATAATAGGTTCACGTGCGGAATGCGTCATATGACGTTATCCAAGTTGCAAAGGAGTATGTTGCGCCGTTTGGATGAACGAGTTGTTTTTCCTTCTTTGACTAACCTTGTTAATTTTTATCTTTTATTTCATCTTATTTTTTATTTTTACTTTAATCGTAATCGTAATACATAAATAATCCCATGTGTTTATTTTAAGGCATAAATAATCGCATGTTTGTTAGCTTTATTCATATTAGTTTTAAGTTTGATTATATATATCATACAAATACATATTACTCGTACAAATTACAGTATACGAAATAGCAAATTAATCTAACAACTGTTCTTCAACAATAACAATTTGTAATTTGTTTAAATAAAATAATATACGACTTTTTTTCAATTCACTGATTAAATGTCGAAGTTAATACCTACATAATGGTAGTTGTTTAATTTGGCGAAGACTTGCATCTAACTATGACGGTTGATACTTCGATTTTGTACGAACATAGTTAAAGAACTAATATAGGTAAAGTAGTCAAAATATTCATTTTTAAACATTTATGGCAATTTACCTTTCCTTTTTCCCCTTCACATTACTTCACATTACTCCTACATTACTAAATGAGATGGGGATTTAAGTCGTATTTGCCATTCTATACTTTTCAAACGACAACAACAATAAATTTACAAAATTGACCCAACATTTCTATGTTTGTCAACGTCTCAAGGGTAAGAAATTTAATTTTTTAATTTTATTAAAAAACTTAAACAAACTTCACCTAAATTTTTAGCGGTCCGTATATGCCCGCTCGCCATACGTGAAATTTTTCCGACATCACCGTTCAACTCGAAATAATTTAACGAACACAATGCAATTAACTATACGCGAAATGAGCGCTTTTTAAAAACCACTAAATATTTCGGGCTATTTTTTATACATATACATACACGCAGTGTTGTAAAAAAACCCGATTACTCGTCGATTAATCCCCAATTAATCATTTTTAAGAGCAATCCGTTCCGATTTTTCAAAATTCATTTAATTAATCGGTCAACGTCAATTGATTGGTCAAAATCAAATTTGGTAATCAAAGTCGGTCAAAGTCAAATTTGGTCAGCATTTTAACATGTACTTAAAGTGGAAATTTATAATTTTTGAACAAAATGAACAAATTTAGACAATTATGTTATAGTTTATGTTCATGTTGATGATTTTGTTCTATATATACACATATAATTTTTAAAATTTAATATTTAAATGCATAAAGTACAGTCCGATTAATCCCCGATCAATCTCCGAATTGCCGATTAATCCTTTCAAATGTGACGACCCGAAATTTTTTTACCAAATTTAAACTTAATCTTGATATGATTTCGACAAGATAAGCAAAGTTGTAATGTTGAGTCTCGAAAATTTTGAACTGTTTCATATATTCAATTGACCTTCGACTATTCCCAACGACTCACGATACGATTATTTGTAAATAAATGTGCATATATATAAATATAAACATAGGTGTATAGATATGTATATAATATTTTAAATAAATCATTTAAATTAAAAATGTAAAATAATATATAGAATTATCAAGTTGTTATCAAAATGAGTATATATATATATATATATATATATATATATATATATATATATATATATATATATATATATATATATATATATATATATATAAGTTTCTATGTTTGAATGTTAAATATTAAGTGTATATATATTACATAATTGATAATATGTAATATAGATATTTAATATAATAAGTTTAATTATAAGTTATAGTTGTAATAATAATATTATTGTTACTTTTCAATATTAACATCTATATTAGTAATATAAATATGAAAATAGATATATATAAATAAATTGTTATATTATTATTACTAATATTACTCTAATTAGTATTATTATTAGTATCATAAATAATATTATTATTATCATTTTATAATTACTTTTATTATTATTATTATTATTATTGTTAGTATAATCTCGATAAAATTATTATTAATAGTATTATTAATATTTCTATTATTATTGGTATTAGTATTTTTGTTAAAATTAATAAAATTCTTAAAGTCATTAATAGTTTTATATTATTAAGTAAAAATACAAAATTTAATATGATATATATGTAACAGACTGAAACCCGGGCTAGTTGTAAGTTTCCTATTTTGCCCTTAGAGTTTGTGCTTAGTCTTAAGTGCTTTTATTTTAATTATTTAATTAGTGTTTTATTATATTTTTGTTGTGACCAGTTTGTGACAAGGGTCCCAGAACAGGTTTGTTTATTTTAATTGGACCTCGTTTGGGTTACCTAATCTTGTGCGAAAGATATCAGATAACTGGTAAATACCCGTGTGTGATGGGGTATTGTGTTTTAACACAAATAAGAGCTGGTGACCAGCTCCCTTCTTGAAATTTCCTGATTTTTCATTTCACTCTCTCTCACTAAACCTAACCTCACCATCTCAAACCCTAAATCATTTGATCTCGAATTGAAGCTTGATTTTGGTGTCAAAACGTTCCTTGTGTCATTGTGATTCTAACAAGGTAAGGTTTGTAAGATTTCATGATCAAATCTGTAATTAAATGGGTTTTTAAGTTAGTTTTTGTTAAAATGGGGTTTTGTGTCAAATTGGTAGAAATTGATGTTGTTTGTGTTTGAATGTTGTGGGTTTATGTTCCAAAAAGTTTAGTGTACGAGTTGTGTTCAGTTTTGAGGTCAAAAACGTGTCCAAAGTCGAGATTTGGTGATTTTGGGTTGAAACCCGTCACTTTGCTGCTGTTGCAGCTGATGAACTACCTTCGGCCGATGGTCGTTGACCCTCGACCGATGGTGAGGGACGATCGGCCGGTGGACAGGACCATCGACCGATGGTGTATGATTTCTGACCAGCTGATGTAATTTGAAGATCGGCCGATTGGGGGAGACCATCGACCGATGGTGTATTGACTATCGACCGATGGATGGGACCATCGACCGATGGTCTTAGGCAGTGAAATTTTTACTAAGTGTTGAATTATAGCTGTTATGTTGTCCGTGTGTTTTTATGATTTTCAGGATTTAAATTCTGAAAATGCATAAGTGTTAAGTAGACCTATTGTGGCGCTTTTTGTGACTGATTTCTGTAATGTGTTGTTTTATGTTATCAGACAGAAACTAACTTGATTTGCCTTATATTCAGGTGATAAGGATAAGGAAGCCGCTCAGTGATAGATTATCTGAGCTAGTTGCTGGTATTCGGTGAGTGGGTCTATCTCCGAATAAAGTTTAAGTAGCATATCATGCTGCTGTAGTTGACTCTTTTACTATGCATAGTGTAGAAATTGCCATGTTAGAATAATATATTATGCCTGATGTTGTATGTGAATTATGTGTACACTGTGTGAATGGCACCAGTCGGGCCTAGGGAGACTGGGGACTCGAGACCGTGCCTAGGAGAGGTTAGAGTCCGTATGAGGTCAACCGTGCCTAGGGGAGGTTGGGTCCATAGGCTACTGATTGTGGAGTATAGTGTGAATGATGCATCCCCTGCATCTGGATAACTATACTGTGAATTGAGTAGCAAGGACTATCGGTAGACTCATGACCGATCAGCTGAGATTCGTGTGCTCGTACAAGCCGCCGATCCTCGTATTGTCTTATTGTATGCTAGTTGGTAGTTAGCAGGTATTGTTGATGTAAATAGCTTGTGTGTGGCTTAAGCTATATCTGTTAGATAGATTCCATTCACTTAGCGGTGCGCTAATCCCCCACATGTTTTCCCCTTGCAGGTTTAGGTACTGTTAGTCGGGATGGGTATTGATGCAGAAGACATGTTTAACAACCCTACTCTGATGTGGACTTTTGTTTAAATGATGTTTTGTAATAACGTAACACCGTTGTGTAAACTTAAACTTAATTACACGGATTAATGTAATAACGTGTCTTATGTTGTGTTTATTAGTAAAGTCTTCCGCTGTGTATTTAAAAAAAAATGGCCGGTGTTACAAGTTGGTATCAGAGCATGGTTTGGCAGAAAGTACGTGCGCGTACATTATTCCCAAACCCTGAGGCAAGTCAAACATGTCTGTGGGAGTGGTGGCTAAGTTCAAATAGGATATACTTGTGTTAGTTGTTATTGAACTAACTGTTATCCACTAAGCTTTTGT
This sequence comes from Rutidosis leptorrhynchoides, assembly GCF_046630445.1. Classification (NCBI taxonomy): domain Eukaryota; kingdom Viridiplantae; phylum Streptophyta; class Magnoliopsida; order Asterales; family Asteraceae; genus Rutidosis; species Rutidosis leptorrhynchoides. Next base: position 136,240,985 of record NC_092333.1, read on the forward strand.
GTGAGCTGTTTTGTAGCACAGGTATGGTTGATAGAAACGCAACTGGTCCATCCAACCCCGGAACATTCAGAGCACCAGAAGAGGGTGTTGAGTCTGATGATGATCAGAATAGTTACATCCTTCAGTTAGAAAGTAAGCTAAAAGAGGCTGAAGACAAATTAATGAGCTTGAATTGGCGAGGCATTCTGGAAATGATGATACACCACCTGAATTCCCAACCGCGCAATCTCAAATGATACCTAATGTGCACCAGAACCAGTTTCAGAATCAAATACCTAACCAATACTATATGCCACCGCAAAACACTTTTACTTACCAAAATCTCATGATGATGAACCCATACCAAATGCAAATGTTCCAACAACCTTACATGCAACCACCCAAAAGATGTACTTATAAGAACTTCTGTGATTGCAAACCCTCCGAGTTTTCTGGAAGTACTGATCTGACTGTAACTCTTAATTGGTTGCGAGAAATTGAAAGGGTATTTGAAGCATGTCAGTGTGAACCTGAACTGAAAGTAACATATGCTAGTCGAATGTTGAAAGGTAGAGCTATGATTTGGTGGGATTCTTTGATTTCCAGTATACCGAAAGAGGAAGTGAGTATGATCACATGGGAGCAGTTTTATGGGAAGGTGTGTGAACAGTATTGTAACCCGTTTGATATGAACCGAATCAAGACTGAGTTTCTTGAAATGAAGATGACCCCTCAAATGACGATCGATGAGGTAGTAGAAAAGTATATAGATAAACTGTGGTTTGTACAACAATGGGTACCAGACGAAGCGTCTCGTATCCAACATTTTGTTAATATCATTTTGCCAGAGTGCCGCACTTTTGTTAGAACAGCTACATCGTTGTCTCAAGCTGTTGTGATGGCTAAGATGGTAGAAAGTGATGTTCAGGCCGCCAGAAACAGAATGTTTGGTAATGTGCTACAACAAGGTGGGCAAGTATCTGGTCAATCAGGATCTAATCTTACGTGGGAGACAGAAGAGTTGATGAAGACTCGTTACCATCGTTTATTTGACCAAGACCAGATTCCGAGGACGGAATCTTCTTAAGGGGGTGGATTTGTAACAGACTGAAACCCGGGCTAGTTGTAAGTGGCCTATTTTGCCCTTAGGGTTTGTGCTTAGTCTTAAGTGCTTTTATTTTAATTATTTAATTAGTGTTTTATTATATTTTTGTTGTGACCAGTTTGTGACAAGGGTCCCAGAACAGGTTTGTTTATTTTAATTGGACCTCGTTTGGGTTACCAAATCTTGTGCGAAAGATATCAGATAACTGGCAAATACCCGTGTGTGATGGGGTATTGTGTTTTAACACAAATAAGAGCTGGTGACCAGCTCCCTTCTTGAAGTATCCTGATTTTTCATTTCACTCTCTCTCACTAAACCTAACCTCACCATCTCAAACCCTAAATCATTTGATCTCGAATTGAAGCTTGATTTTGGTGTCAAAACGTTCCTTGTGTCATTGTGATTCTAACAAGGTAAGATTTGTAAGATTTCATGATCAAATCTGTGATTAAATGGGTTTTTAAGTTAGTTTTTGTTAAAATGGGGTTTTGTGTCAAATTGGTAGAAATTGATGTTGTTTATGTTTGAATGTTGTGGGTTTATGTTCCAAAAAGTTTATTGTACGAGTTGTGTTCAGTTTTGAGGTCAAAAACGTGTCCAAAGTCGAGATTTGGTGATTTTGGGTTGAAACCCGTCACTTTGCTGCTGTTGCAGCTGATGAACTACCTTCGGCCGATGGTCGTTGACCCTCGACCGATGGTGAGGGACGATCGACCGGTGGATAGGACCATCGACCGATGGTGTATGACTTCTTACCAGCTGATGTAATTTTGACGATCGGCCGATGGGGGGAGACCATCGACCGATGGTGTGTTGACGATTGACCGATGGATGGGACCATCGACCGATGGTCTAAGGCAGTGAAATTTTTACTAAGTGTTGAATTATAGCTGTTATGCTGTCCGTATGTTTTTATGATTTTCAGGATGTAAATTCTGAAAATGCATAAGTGTTAAGTAGACCTTTTGTGGCGCTTTTTGTGACTGATTTCTTTAATGTGTTGTTTTATGTTATCAGACAGAAACTAACTTGATTTGCCTTATATTCAGGTGATAAGGATAAGGAAGCCGCTCAGTGATAGATTATATGAGCTAGTTGCTGGTATTCGGTGAGTGGGTCTATCTCCGGATAGAGTTTAAGTAGCATATCATGCTACTGTGGTTGACTCTTTTACCATGCATAGTGTAGAAATTGCCATGTTAGAATAATATATTATGCCTGATGTTGTATGTGAATTATGTGTACACTGTGTGAATGGCACCAGTCGGGCCTAGGGAGACTGGGGACTCGAGACCGTGCCTAGGAGAGGTTAGAGTCCGTATGAGGTCAACCGTGCCTAGGGGAGGTTGGGTCCATAGGCTACTGATTGTGGAGTATAGTGTGAATGATGCATCCCCTGCATCTGGATAACTATACTGTGAATTGAGTAGCAAGGACTATCGGTAGACTCATGCCCGATCAGCTGAGAGTCGTGTGCTCGTACAAGCCGCCGATCCTTGTATTGTCTTATTGTATGCTAGTTGGTAGTTAGCAGGTATTGTTGATGTAAATAGCTTGTGTGTGGCTTAAGCTATATCTGTTAGATAGATTCCATTCACTTAGCGGTGCGCTAATCCCCCACATGTTTTCCCCCTTGCAGGTCTAGGTACTGTTAGTCGGGATGGGTATTGACGCAGAAGACATGTTTAACAACCTTACTCTGATGTGGACTTTTGTTTAAATGATGTTTTGTAATAACGTAACACCGTTGTGCAAACTTAAACTTAATTACACGGATTAATGTAATAACGTGTCTTATGTTGTGTTTATTAGTAAAGTCTTCCGCTGTGTATTTAAAAAAAAATGGCCGGTGTTACAATATACATAAATGTAAATGTATATACAGATATATGTATATTTATATATAAATACAGTTATATATTTATACTAAATACAAAATCATACGCGTCATTATATCAATTATCAGATTTCTTCATATCCTGTCTGTTCTCTTTTTTCTTCCCTGTCCTTCTCCAAACCGTGACTTATCACAAAATAAAAACCGATTTACCGCTCCAAAGATTCGTCTAACAACATTATTATAGTTTATAAACAACCTGCAATTGATTCATATTGAAAACTAAAACAGAAAAATTAGATAGAAAAAGTAAAAACCGTTTGTTTCCCCTGTTCTTGAACTCAGATTACATCAGCTTAATTTCGAATTCATTATCAAAATCTATTAATGTAGTCTTATTAGGAATCCATTACACAAACTTTCTTCAAAATTTCAAGTACCAATTCTTTCTATCGACTTCGAATTTTCAAGTAAAAGTTTTGAGTTTAAAAAATCAAACAGGTTGTCTTTGCAAAATTTGAATTTGTTTTGGAGTTTCAAGATCAATTGAGGAACCAGAAAGCTTCTAGAGGTGAATTACAATGTATTTCATGTTATAGTCATAAGCTAAAAATGTTCAGAAGATCGACTTCAATCTTGGAGTTCATACGGTGTTCATGAGGGGCTGCTGTTGTTTCTACTTGTTTCTGTTAAATCCCAATCACCACAAATGAATTTTGTTTTGACTATAAATCCTAAAACCAAACAATTGATTTATTATTATTGTCAATTGATCACTTTGGTCGACTGAAGATTTTGAAAGGGGGAAGAAGAAATAGGATACACAGATATACGATTTATATAAATTGAGTGGTATTACAAAACAGAAAAACGGGCAGTAGCCTGATGGTTTTGGGTGTTTGACGGGTATGCGAGAGGTCGAGGGTTCGAGCCCGGTCAAGGGCATTTATTTTTAGGAAAATATTTCAAAGGGGTATACACTCTTATTTTTTTTATTGTTATTATTATTATTATTATTATTATTATTATTATTATTATTATTATTATTATTATTATTATTATTATTATTATTATTATCATTATTATTATTATTAGTATTATTATTATTATTATTATTATTATTATTATTATTATTATTATTATTATTAATTATTGATATTATTACTTGAATTATAATCATTATTATTATTATAATTACTAACATAAGTATTAGTTATCATTTATTATTATTATTATTATCATTACAATTATGATTATTATTATTACTATTATTATTATTATTATTATTATTATTATTATTATTATTATTATTATTATTATTATTATTATTATTATTATTATTATTAAGTATTTAGTATTATTATCTTTATTATCATTATCATTATAAGTATTATTATTATTAATAACATTATTATCATCATTATTAGTATTGTTATTATTAAAAATTATTATTTTTACAACTATGTTATTATTATTATCATTTTTACTATTAGTATCATTATTATCATTATTACAACTATTTTATTTAAAGAATCATTTTTAGTAAAGTTATCATTTTTTATTAAAGATACTATTAAAATTATCATTATAAAAGTTAACATTTTATTTTTAAAATTATTACTATCATTATTATTATTATCATTAATAGAATCATTAATATTATTATCATTATTATTATTATCATATCATTTTTTATAGAAATTATAATTTTTATTATTATTAGTATTATTATCTATATTTTAGTATTATTATAATTATTGATCTTATAAACAAAAGAGATTTATATATAAAAAGTATATTACATATTATATTTTTGTTAACTATAATAATAACTAAATTACATCTAGTGTATAAATATATCTTAAAAATTATAAGTAATTGATAATGCTAAAAACGAACATATATTTCATAGCATTATCCTTCAAGAAAGACAAGCTTTTGGTTGCAATTGTTCTATTTACAAGTGATATTCGTTTAAATAATAAAAGGTGAAGACAAAAGACAGATTCGACTATTTGAAGACGCAAAGGTCCAAAACGCTAAAAAGTACAAGATACAATCCAAGTGGTTCAATTTATTGATGAATAACGTCAAAAATTGACAAGAGTACAAGCCGCGAAACATAAAGTACAAGATATCTAAGCATACGAAAAGGCGTTCAAAAATCCGGAACTGAGACATGAACCAACTTTCAACGCGCGACGCAACGGAGCTAAAAGTACAAGTCAACTATGCACAAGAATATAATATAATATTTAAATAATTCATAATAATAATAATAATAATAATATAATAATAATAATATATAATAATATCTCAATTTACAAATTGAGAATTAGGAACGTGCATATGAACAAGTTGATTTATTCAACTTTACCAAATTTCAAACTTGGTACAGTAATTTATATGGCTATAAATACCACATGCAGAGAACAAGCATCGACATCTTTTTCTATTTCCTACTCTATATACATAATATATGTATCAATTATCACTCCAAATATTAATCTCAATTTGTATTTTTAATTTTAAGTTAGTGATAATAATAAGGTTAGGTTAGTCGAATGTTTTAAGGTTTTGTAAGTCGAAACTCTGTCCGTGTACCGCTACGCTAATAACACCTACTGTAAGTTATGTTTAATTTTGTTGTTAAATTAATGTCTCGTAGCTAAGTTATTATTATGCTTATTTAAATTGAAGTAATCATGATGTTGGGCTAAATATTAAAGACGGGGTAATTGGGCTTTGTACCATAATTGGGGTTTGGACAAAAGAACGACACTTGCGGAAATTAGACTATGGGCTATTAATGAGCTTTATATTTGTTTAATTAAATGATAGTTTGTTAATTTAATATAAAAATTTACAATTGGACGTACCTATAAATAACCATATACACTCGATCAGACACGATGGGCGGGATATTTATAAGTACTAATAATCGTTTATTTAACCGAACACGGGGATGGATTAATAGTCAATGGACTTATTAAAATAGGGGTAAATTATATACAAGGAAAATTGGTGTAATTATAGTTTAAGTCCCTAATTAGTTGGAATATTTGACTTCGGATATAAGGATAATTTGACGATGACACTCGCACTTTATATTTATGACTGATGGACTGTTATGGACAAAAATCAGATGGACATATTGAATAATCTAGGACAAAGGACAATTAACCCATGGTAATAAACTAAAATCAACACGTCAAACATCATGATTACGGAAGTTTAAATAAGCATAATTCCTTTATTTCATATTTAATTGCACTTTTAATTATCGCACTTTTATTTACTGTCATTTTATTTAATTGCACTTTTAATTATCGTACTTTTTAATTATCGCAACTTTATTTATTGTCATTTTATCTTTCGCATTTTAATTTATCGCACTTTAATTATTGTCATTTACTTTACGCTTTAAATTAAGTCTTTTATATATATATAATATTTTACATTAGGTTTTAACTGCGACTAAAGTTTTAAAATCGACAAACCGGTAATTAAACGGTAAAAACCTCCTTTTATAATAATAATAATATTTATATACATATATTTATATTTATACAAATATAGTTTTAAAAATATAGCGTTAAACTTGGCTAGCTCCCTGTGGAACGAACCGGACTTACTAAAAACTACACTACTATACGATTAGGTACACTGCCTATAAGTGTTGTAGCAAGGTTTAGGTATATCCACTCTATAAATAAATAAATAACTTGTGTAAAATTGTATCGTATTTAATAGTTTTTCATAATAAATATATAACTATTTCGTATACACCTCTACGCACATCAAGTATTTTTGGCGCCGCTGCCGGGGAGCTCGTGTTTTTTTTAAAATAAAAAATAAAAAAAATAAAAATTTTTAAAAAAAATTAAAACGTAACAAAATAATAATAATAATTTTAAAAAAAAAAATTTCAACACGCAATTTCAGCTTTTGAACACGCAATTTCAGTTTTAAACATTCAATTTCAGTTTTTGAACACGCAATTTCAGTTTTGAATATGCAATTTCAGATTTTACACACGCAATTTCGGTTATGAACACGCAATTTCATATTTTCAACACGCAATTTCAGAATTTAAACATGCAATTTCAGATTTTACACATGCAATTTCAGATTTTAAACATGCAATTCCAGTTTTAAACACGCAATTTCATATTTTCAACACGCAATTTCAGTTTTTGAACATGCAATTTCGGATTTTACACACGCAATTTCAGTTTTGAACATGCAATTTCGGATTTTACACATGCAATTTCAGATTTTAAACATGCAATTTCAGATTTTACACATGCAATTCCAGTTTTAAACACGCAATTTCATATTTTCAACACGCAATTTCAGTTTTTGAACACGCAATTTCAGATTTTACACACCCAATTTCGGTTTTGAACATGCAATTCCAAATTTAAAAAAAAATTAAAAAAAATATACACATGCAATTCCAAATTTAAAAAAAAAATTTTAAAAAAATATATATATTTTTAAGATTTTGTCTATAAAAAAAAGTTTTTATTTTAAGTTTTATTACCTTTAAATTTTTAGACTCTAGTCACAACTTTTAGTGTTAAGTTTAGTTTTGCCATAGTTATTTATATATACTTTTAGATTTTTAGGCTTTGCCGTAAAATTCCTTAAGTGCTTTTTCTTTAGACTAAGATTTAGGTGCCTTAAAATTTTGCGACGCCGTGTTAAAATTTTAGTATCTTTTTAAGTAATTTTTGTTTTTCGTTTAGAATCCCTTTTTAATTTTCGACGCGCTACAATTTTCTTATTTTTCGGCCTTTTATTTTTCAACATTTTTCAACGCGCTCTTTTTCTTTCTTATTTTTCGACGCTCTAGTTTTTAGGACATAGAATTTTATTTTTCTTCTCTAAAATTTCTTAAAATTTCAACGAAAAATTATTTTAAGTGGTTAAATTGATAGACATCCTAAATTTTCTGGTTTGTAGTAATAGTTGGATTTGTTAGTGGCGAGTTGTGGGCTTCCGATTTAAAGGGTCCTGGCTACCTGCTGCATCTATTGGCTATTCGAAACGTGGGCAAAATCAGAAAAGTCTATTAATTTAATAACTTATATAATTTTTATCTTTTATAACTAATAGGATATTCAGTGAATGCACCGAGCAAAACGTTCACCACCTTTTATACGTTCACCACCTATAACTCGATCAAGACATCAAGCCAATATTGTCGCCGTTGATTTTTCTTTAGAATCGTCATCAAGTCGACCAAGTACACGAATTCAAATTTCTGATAATCTATTTTTTGAACCCGACCACACAATTGAGAATCCGGAGGATATTCAAGGACAATTCAGAGATCCTGAACCACTAATCATTCCTCCTGAACCACAAATCACTCATCCAGAGATTGTCGAGGAAGAAACCATTAAGTCACAATCCTTTAGTGATTCAGATTCAACAAACTCAATCATGGAAAATCTGGAACCTCTAAGTATTGAAGACCGAATGAGAGCTAAACGCACTGGCCAAGGTCACACAATTACTCAACCAGACATTAATGCGCCAGATTATGAAATCAAAGGGCAAATCCTACACATGGTAACTAATCAATGCCAATTTAGTGGTGCGCCGAAGGAAGATCCAAACGAACATCTTCGAACCTTTAATAGGATCTGTACTCTATTTAAAATAAGGGAAGTGGAGGATGAACAGATCTATCTCATGTTATTTCCCTGGACTTTAAAGGGAGAAGCCAAAGATTGGTTAGAATCGTTACCTGAAGGGGCGATTGATACATGGGATGTTTTAGTTGAAAAATTTCTTAAACAATTCTTTCCGGCATCTAAAGCCGTGAGACTTCAAGGAGAAATTATTACTTTCACACAAAATCCAAATGAAACTCTATATGAGGCGTGGACAAGATTTGGAAAGTTGTTAAGAGGATGTCCGCAACATGGTTTAGACACTTATCAAATAGTACAAATATTCTACCAAGGATGCGACATCACTACACGAAAAGACATCGATATAGCAGCTGGTGGTTCCATTATGAAGAAAACCGCAACTGAAGCTTACAAAATTATTGATAACACAGCATCCCACTCACATGAGTGGCACCAAGAAAAAGATATCGTTAGATCATCTAAAGCGGCTAGAGCCGATTCTAGCCATGACTTCGATTCCATTTCTGCAAAGATAGATGCTGTCGAGAGACGAATGGAAAAGATGACTAAGGATATTCACTCAATACGAATTAGTTGTGAGCAGTGTGGAGGACCACATTTGACAAAAGATTGTCTCAGTATTGAACAAATGATGGAACAAAGAGAGAATTTTTCATACATGAACCAAAGGCCTGGAAATAATTATCAGAATAATTATCAACCGCCAAGACCAATCTACAATCAAAATCAGAATTATAACCGAAATGTTCCATACAACAATCAACAAGGTCCTAGCAATCAACAAGTATCTAATAATACTTACAATCAGCAAAGACCTATTTTTCAAAACAAACCGCCACAAACCGATGATAAAAATCCAAATTTAGAAGATATGATGTCGAAGCTAGTTGAATCCCAAACGCAGTTTTTCACATCTCAGAAACAAACGAATGAACAAAATGCTTAAGCATTTAGAAATCAACAAGCTTCTATTCAAAATTTGAAACAAGAAGTGAGCAACCTAGCAAGGTTAATAGGTGAAAGAAAACCGGGAAGTCTACCTAGCGATACAAATGCTAACCCCCGGAATGAAACAGCTAAAGCCATTACCACAAGAAGTGGTATTACACTTAAACCACCTGAAATACCTGTAATTTCTGATGAAGCTATTCCTACTCCACAAGAACCACAACCTGAGCAAGATAAGGAAACAGAACCGGTAGTTGAAAAGGTTAATGAAGATAACACAGTTAAAGCTAAACCTTATGTTAAACCATACCAACCACCACTTCCTTACCCGAGTAAAATGAGAAAAGAAAGACTTGAAGCCGAGCAATTCAAATTCTTAGATATGTTTAAACAGATAAATGTCAATCTTCCTTTCATTGATGTGATTTCAGGAATGCCTAGATATGCTAAATTCTTGAAAGATTTAATCACAAATAGAAAGAAAATGGAAGAACTCTCGGCTGTTACTATGAATGCTAATTGTTCTGCAGTACTGTTGAATAAGATACCAGAAAAATTATCTGATCCAGGAAGTTTCACAATTCCATGTTTTCTGTGTAGTCTTAGTTCAATAGAAGCATTGGCAGATTTAGGTGCTAGTATAAATTTAATGACGTATTCATTATATACTAAACTAGACCTTGGAGAATTGAAACCAACACGAATAAGTATACAACTAGCCGATCGATCAGTAAAATATCCTAGAGGGATAATGGAGAACATGCTAGTTAAAGTTGGTGCTTTAGTATTTTCAGTAGATTTTGTTATTCTGGATATGGAAGAAGATTCTCGAGTTCCTCTCATATTAGGAAGACCATTCTTAAACACGGCCAAAGCAATAATAGACGTGTTTGGTAAGAAACTGACCCTAAGTATAGAGGACGAGAGTGTTACCTTTTCTATTGATAGAGCCATGCAACAATCGCAATCTGCAGATGATACATGTTATTATATTCAAACTATAGATTAACATGCAGAATTGTTAGAAGAATTTCCAGAATTACAAGGAACAGGAGAATGTTCTTTAGGAGAAGGAACTGAACCAATTGATGAAGTTGAAATGTTAGCTACACTCATGGCTAATAATTATGAACCAACAAGAGAAGAACTTCAAATGCTAAAAGAGGAAGACAGATATCGATACAAATCATCGATAGAAGAACCACCGACATTAGAGTTAAAGCCACTTCCAAACCATTTGGAATATGCTTATTTACATGGTGAATATGAATTACCTGTAATAATATCGTCTTCTCTTACTGAAAATGAAAAATCTCAACTCATTTCTGTGCTAAAAGCTCATAAACCAGCTATTGCATGGAAGATTCATGACATTAAAGGAATAAGTCCTTCGTATTGCACACATAAAATCCTTATGGAAGAAGATCATAAAACCTATGTACAACACCAACGAAGACTAAATCCAAGTATGCAAGATGTTGTTAAGAAAAAAATAATTAAACTGCTAGATGCAGGTTTAATTTATCCAATTTCTGATAGTCCATGGGTAAGCCCAGTTTAATGCGTACCTAAGAATGGTGGAATGACTGTCATCACAAATGAAAAAAATGAGCTTATTCCTACTAGGACTGTAACAGGATGGCGTGTTTGTATTGATTATAGAAAATTAAATGACGCCACCAGAAAAGATCACTTTCCCTTACCTTTCATTGATCAAATGTTGTAAAGATTAGCCGGAAACAGTTACTATTGTTTTCTTGACGGTTTCTCCGGATATTTTCAAATTCTAATCGCACCCGAGGATCAAGAGAAAACCACGTTCACGTGTCCTTATGGTACTTTTGCTTACAAACGCATGCTATTTGGACTTTGCAACGCCCCTGCAACCTTTCAAAGGTGCATGATGGCGATGTTTCACGACATGATAGAAGAATGCATGGAAGTTTTCATGGATAACTTTTCAGTCTTCGGTGATACATTTGAATCATGTCTAGTTAATCTTGAACGAATGCTTATTAGATGCGAGCAATCAAATCTAGTACTTAATTGGGAGAAATGCCATTTCATGGTTAAAGAAGCTATCGTTCTTGGTCATAAAATTTCAAAGGAAGGAATTGAAGTGGATAGAGCTAAAGTAGATGTAATTGCTAAACTTCCACATCCCACTAATGTTAGAGGAGTTAGGAGTTTTCTAGGGCATGCCGGTTTTTACCGACGTTTCATAAAAGATTTTTCTAAAATTGCCACTCCTATGAACAAACTCCTTGAAAAAGATGCTCCATTTATCTTTTCAGATGAATGCATCAAATCTTTTAATATTCTTAAAGAGAAACTCACTAATGCGCCAATCATGATAACTCCAAATTGGAATCTACCGTTTGAACTTATGTGCGATGCAAGTGATTTTGTAATGGGAGCCGTTTTAGGACAAAGGATTGAAAAACGATTTCAACCTATTTATTATGCTAGTAAGATATTACAAGGAGCATAAACAAATTACACAACTACTGAAAAAGAACTCCTTGCCATTGTCTTTGCTTTTGACAAATTTCGTTCATATCTCGTTCTAGCTAAAACGATGGTCTATACCGATCATTTTGCTCTTAGATACCTATTTTCAAAACAAGATGCTAAACCAAGATTAATCCGTTGGATCTTACTCTTACAAGAATTCGATATTGAAATCCGAGATAAAAAGGGAGCAGAAAATCTCGCAGCTGATCATCTTTTTCGTCTTGAAAATCCCGAATTAGAAGTTCTAAATGAATCGGCCATACAAGATAGCTTTCCTGATGAATATCTCTTGAAAATCGATTATAATGAAATTCCATGGTTTGCAGACTATGCAAACTACTTAGTATGTGGATTCCTTGAAAAAGGATTATCGTACCAAAAACGAAAGAAATTCTTTAGTGATATAAAACACTATTTCTGGGAAGATTCACATTTGTTTAAAAGTTGTCCCGATGGAATAATACGCCGATGTGTATTTAGGGATGAAGCCAGTCAAATCTTAAACCATTGTCACACAGGACCAACAGGAGGGCATTATGGGCCTCAACTCACAGCAATAAAAGTTTATGATGCTGGATTCTATTGGCCTACAATTTTCAAAGACGCACACCTTCTTTGCAAATCCTGTGATGCTTGTCAAAGGGCCGGAAAAATAATTCAACGTGATGAAATGCCACAAAATGTCATTCAAGTATGTGAAGTATTTGACGTTTGGGGTATTGACTTTATGGGTCCATTTCCAAAATCTCATAATAATCTCTATATTCTCGTTGCCATTGATTATGTATCTAAATGGGCGGAAGCACAAGCTCTCCCAACTAACGATGCACGAGTTGTAGTTAACTTCTTAAAACGTCTTTTTGCTAGGTTTGGAACACCGAAAGCTTTAATAAGTGATCGGGTACTCATTTTTGTAATAATCAACTTGAGAAAGTTCTCAAAAGATATGGAGTAACTCATAAAATCTCTACCGATTATCATCCACAAACAAGTGGACAAGTTGAAAATACCAACCGAGCATTAAAACGTATTCTTGAGAAAATCGTAGGATCAAATCCGAAGGAATGGTCCATGAAATTGGAGGATGCACTCTGGGCTTTTAGAACAGCCTACAAAACTCCAATTGGAACCACACCTTTTAGACTCGTTTATGAAAAAGCATGTCACCTTCCAGTAGAAATTGAGCACAAAGCATTTTGGGCTTTGAAGACATGTAATCTTTATTTGCATGAAGCTGGACGTCTACGATTAAGTTAATTAAATGAATTAGAAGAATTAAGACATGAGGCATATGAAAATTCGTTAACCTATAAGGAAAAAATGAAGAAATGACATGATAAAAGAATCAGAAGTTCAAAAGAATTTAAGGAAGGAGACATACTTCTTCTTTTCAATTCACGATTCAAGCTATTTCCTGGAAAATTGAAATCAAGATGGTCTGGACCATTCATAGTCAAAAGAGTTTTCCCGTACGGAACAGTAGAGTTAATAAATTCAAATGGGATTGAATTTAAAGTTAATGGTCACAGAGTTAAACATTACATAGATAGTCCGATGGAAGTTGACAACGAAGTTAATCACAATTTCGACACCACAGCTAATTAAGTGTGGGAAGGTTCGAATCTTTTTAGGGTAGTATGTATTTCTGTTAGAGTTAGATGTTCTGTTTTCGTGTAGTTCTCGAGAATGGAATCCGAATGGTCTTTCCCTAGCAGAACCTAAAGAACTAGTCTTCTCCCCCCATTCTGAATTTTTATTTTTATTTAGGTTTTACGAGATGAAGAATTCCTTTGATTTAAACCATGGTATAATGCTACACGCTTTGATTACTAAACGTAATAATGACACCCTCCCAAGTGACTTGGTGTCAGTAATAAGAGCCAGATGTGACGAAGTAAGAAAAGAACTCAGGAACAATCATAATAAGACACATTTTGGTAAAGGAAAATCGAAATCCGCAGTGAAAAGAAGAGCATGACACCTTGAAAGATGTAATAAATGCGGAAAATGGTCACACGAAGGAAAATGCTCGACGAATCAGACATATTCCAATACCGAGTTCGTTACTTTATGCAGAGAAGGACCGTACATATGTTTAGAAGAAAAGTTATTGAATGCTCGAGGTTATGCCTACGTAGCTATGGAAAACCAATTACTCCGACTATACTACGAGTCGGCTAAAGCAGGTCACTGAGAATTCTATCTTACATGTAAGTATGTACAGTTTTTATTTTTATTTTTATTGCTTTCAACCTTTTGATATTAAACGCTAAATTGTTCGCTATAAAGTATTAAATTAATATTCAATAAAATTAGGTTTTGCAATCGAAATTATTGATATCATACAAAAATTTATTACATCACTGCGAAATTTACCGTTTATTCATAAGGTATAAATATCTTTAATCAATCAACCCAAAATATTTCAGAAATTCGTCAGGAGTAAAACTAGGTTATGGAACCGAAATTACTTTACCGAAAAGAGGGGTGTATATTTTTGATAATATTTGATTGATTAAAGTGGGATAAAAGACCAAAAAGATTTTTAATTTTTATTTTTACTTTGTTTTTAAAATAAATATTAAATTAATATTGTAAACTTTTTAAAATCAATATATTTAAGTTTGTAAATATTTGAAAAATTAATATTTTTAATATAAGTTTGTATGTTTAAAAACAAAAATATAATATGAATTTGGTGTGAATTTTTAATAATATTAATATGAATTTTTAATTTTATGCATTTTAAATTTAAGTTGGTGAGAATTTAAAAACAAAAATTTACTTTATTTCACTAAGTTAAAAATTGATTTCTAAAAATTCGTCGTAAGTTGAAGACTAGGTCGTTGAACCGAAATTGCTTTACCCGAGGGCGGGACGAGAAATTTTGTTATCATTATTTTTAATCTTATTGATCTAAAGTATGCCAAAAACATTAAAAACCTGAAAATCTTTGCTTTTAAAACAATCACTTTAAAATGACAAATTTTAAATTTTGTTGAGGGACGGACTAGGTAAAAGTACCGAAACTACCTCTACCTAAAGTAAAAGCAAACAAAATTTTAAAAATTATTCATTTAAATTGTTTTAATAAATAAAGGTTTTATAAAAAGAAAATATTATATATATATTTGTTTGTAGTTTATATTATGTACAAAACAGGGTAAAATAGCACACTTTCAAAAACTGGCATTAAGTTCAGCAAAAGCTACTAATTTTAACGACAAGACGTAAAATATCAAATGTGATTTAAAATAATAGGTTTGCAAACTCGGTATTTTTAATCATTTTTCTACACTAATCACCCTCATGAATTTAAATTTTTACTGATTTCTTGCAAATGAGGGCATTGCAAGATCTCAAGTGTGGGAAGGGGTTAAATTCTTTCGGTTTAAATATTTAATTTATACACTTAGTTTATTTTCCAAATTTTGTGAAAATTTGGAAAATTTTCAACTAAATGAACTCAAAATTATGTTTATACATATTTATGAACGATAAAACTAGGTGTTAACACCGAAATTATTGTTACCTAGGAAAGGACATAAATTGAGAAACAAACCAAAATGTTAGAATTCATTTAAAATGGAATAGAGAACAATAAAAACGAAAATAAAAGCCAAGTGTGAGAAAAATTTACCAAGTTATTTAAAAACATATATCACATATTTTTGTACAAATAATTGAAGATACTTTTGTTTTGGACAAAATTAACCGTTTTACCCGGTAAATTGTAAGATATTTGAAAGAAAGATGGATCTACACGATGAATCAATTCCATCATTAAAAGGAAGTAAAGTCTTTCGAAAAAGACACGCGCTTCTTGATTTAGGTCAGGAAGTTGTCGTCCAGACCAGTTGTAGAGTCTACGAAAAACCTTGAAAAGTTTTCTCGAAAATCAGCTGAAAATCTATGGACCTCAGCATCAAACAGGGTCGCCAAGTGGTCAGACTTATCCTAACCATGAGAGGATCTGTCTCGTAAAATGGGGAGGGCGTCGTGCAAATTAGCTTGATAAGACTAATGAATCAGACCCCCAGAAAGGATAATCTCCTTAAAGATTAAAAATCAGCTTTTAAGCCTGATATTACTCAATCCTTGAGACTGACTTTAAAGATTGAGAATTACAAACTCATGGAATTCGATGATATCTAAACTCGAGCTTGAACGAGAAAATATTTTGATCAAAATTACAAACCGATTTGTTTTCTGAAAACCCATTTTTAATGCGTTCATTACCATTGAACGAAAAATCCTAGGAATTCACCTGGAATTCATTAGGTCACCTGAACCAAATCGGGTGTCAACCGTAAGAACGGTGGTTGCATAGCATGGTCAAAGACAGGACCTTGTGCCAGACCGAAAAACTATAGGGTGATCTTTACTATTGCTCCTACCAAGGATAGTAATTGCATCCGATACATTATAGACCATAATCAAAAGCATGTCACGGGACATTGCCTTAACAGTTACTTGTTCAACGCTTTCCTTTACAACCGGACGGTAGTTTACCGAAAGGTAATATACAGAGTAAGTAAACTGGACGTGTTGCTTTCCCAATACAAGGTTAGCAAGTGGGTGACACAAAACCGCAAGTGTTGAGCTAAAATTTTCAAATCTGAAACCCACCAAACCCACAAAAACAATTTGCAAACACCGGTGAAGGGTTATTCCGGAAAACTTATCTAGGGTAAAAACTAGATTAAATTTTTAAAAGATCAAATATTTTCATAAAGATCCAATTTCCTAAAGGATCTAAATTTTCATAGTCATGTGGGACTGTAAACCACATCGTTACTACCATTGTTCATACCGCCGTATAGAAATCACTGATGTACAAAGTGTGAAGAATAAGGAAGTGATTCTAGTATTTTTATTTCAAGACTATATTGCTTGAGGACAAGCAACGCTCAAGTGTGGGAATATTTGATAATGCTAAAAACGAACATACATTTAATAGCATTATCCTTCAAGAAAGACAAGCTTTTGGTTACAATTGTTCTATTTACAAGTGATATTCGTTTAAATAATAAAAGGTGAAGACAAAAGACAGATTCGACTATTTGAAGACGCAAAGGTCCAAAACGCTAAAAAGTACAAGATACAATCCAAGTGGTTCAATTTATTGATGAATAACATCTAAAATTGACAAGAGTACAAGCCGTGAAACATAAAGTACAAGATATCTAAGCATACGAAAAGGCGTTCGAAAATCCGGAACTGAGATATGAACCAACTTTCAACGCGCGACGCAACGGAGCTGAAAGTACAAGTTAACTATGCACAAGAATATAATATAATATTTAAATAATTCATAATAATAATAATAATATAATAATAATATATAATAATATCTCAATTTACAAATTGAGAATTAGGAACGTGCATATGAACAAGTTGATTTATTCAACTTTACCAAATTTCAAACTTGGTACAGTAATTTATATGGCTATAAATACCACATGCAGAGAACAGGCATCGACATCTTTTTCTATTTCCTACTCTATATACATAATATATGTATCAATTATCACTCCAAATATTAATCTCAATTTGTAATTTTAATTTTAAGTTAGTGATAATAATAAGGTTAGGTTAGTCGGATGTTAGGTTTTGTAAGTCGAAACTATGTCCGTGTACCGCTACGCTAATAACACCCACTGTAAGTTATGTTTAATTTTGTTGTTAAATTAATGTCTCGTAGGTAAGTTATTATTATGCTTATTTAAATTGAAGTAATCATGATGTTGGGCTAAATATTAAAGACGGGGTAATTAGGCTTTGTACCATAATTGGGGTTTGGACAAAAGAACGACACTTGTGGAAATTAGACTATGGGCTATTAATGAGCTTTATATTTTTTTAATTAAATGATAGTTTGTTAATTTAATATAAAGATTTACAATTGGACGTACCTATAAATAACCATATACACTCGATCGGACACGATGGGCGGGATATTTATAAGTATTAATAATCGTTCATTTAACCGGACACGGTGATGGATTAATAGTCAATGGACTTATTAAAATAGGGGTGAATTATATACAAGGAAAATTGGTGTAATTATAGTTTAAGTCCCCAATTAGTTGGAATATTTGACTTCGGATATAAGGATAATTTGACGAGGACACTCGCACTTTATATTTATGATTGATGGACTGTTATGGACAAAAACCAGATGGACATATTGAATAATCCAGGACAAAGGACAATTAACCCATGGTAATAAACTAAAATCAACACGTCAAACATCATGATTACGGAAGTTTAAATAAGCATAATTCCTTTATTTCATATTTAATTGCACTTTTAATTATCGCACTTTTATTTACTGTCATTTTATTTAATTGCACTTTTAATTATCGTACTTTTTAATTATCGCAACTTTATTTATTGTCATTTTATCTTTCGCATTTTAATTTATCGCACTTTAATTATTGTCATTTACTTTACGCTTTAAATTAAGTCTTTTATATATATAATATTTCACATTAGGTTTTAACTGCGACTAAAGTTTTAAAATCGACAAACCGGTCATTAAAGGGTAAAAACCCCCTTTTATAATAATAATAATATTTATATACATATATTTATATTTATACAAATATAGTTTTAAAAATATAGCGTTAAACTTGGCTAGCTCCCTGTGGAACGAACCAGACTTACTAAAAACTACACTACTATACGATTAGGTACACTGCCTATAACTTGTGTAAAATTGTATCGTATTTAATAGTTTTTCATAATAAATATATAACTATTTCGTATACACCTCTACGCACATCAGTAATAATAACATATATATAAATATAATATTAATTTGAATACATTATAATAAATTACAATTTAATAATATATATATATGTATATATATATATATATATATATATATATATATATATATATATATATATATATATATATATATATATGAAACATATAATTTATATCACTAATAATTATATGTGAATTTGTCCGATTACAAATATATGTGTTAATATATATATTTGATATAGGTTCGTGAATCCGAGGCCAACCTTGCATTTGTTCAATGCCGTTATATGTATTTTTACTATGAAATACAGTATTGTGAGTTTCATTTGCTCCCTTTTTAAATGCTTTTTCAATATATATTTTTTAGACTGAGAATACATGCGCTGCTTTTATAAATGTTTTATGAAATAGACACAAGTAATCGAAAACTACATTCTATGGCTGGATTATTAAACCGAATATGCTCCTTTTTAGTCTGGTAATCTAAGAATTAGGGAACATACACCCTATGTGACGACCCGGAAATTTCCGTCCAAATTTAAACTTGATCTTTATATGAATTCGGCACGATAAGCAAAATCTGTAATGTTGAGTCTTGAAAACTTTGGAACAGTTACATGAATGCATTTGCCCTTTTGACCATTCCCGACGATTCACGAACAATTGTTTGTAGATAAAGATGTATATGTGTATATAAATGTATGTATAAATAATAATTAGAAATAATAAGATATAACTAAAACATTAGAATCAGGTATATAAAATAATATGCAAGATAATAATGTTGTTATTATGTAAAACTAAATATAAACATATATGATCTTTATACATATTTATTAACTTATGTATATTGTGATGTATATTAAAATATATAAAGATTTAATACTCAATATAGATTATTATATAATATACGTAATATAATTACTAAATATTACATAATCAGTGATATGTAATACTAAAATATTAACTTACAAGTTAAAATATAATTACTATATCAATACTACTACTTTCATTATTATTGTTAAAATTAAAATTAATGATAGTATCGGTATTAGTAATGTTATTGTTTTCAATAATGAATACGTAGATGTAAAATTTGATACGTGTAACATGTATATCTTTATTATTACTAATACTATTATTAAATGCTATTACTACTTTCATTAATACTATTATCAATATTAGTATTATTAAATTTTTATTATTATTATCATTAAAATTATAAACTTTTAATAACTTTAATATTATGATTTATCAAAATAAAAGATACTAAATATAAGGATTATTACAAGAATAATTAAGATTATAATTTAGTTATGATATTAAATATTATTAGTAAAAATTATCATTTTTGACATAACTATTAAAAATTATCATTTTTTTATATTTTTATTATATCTATTATTATTATTATTATTATTATTATTATTATTATTATTATTATTAATATTATTAATATATTTATTGATTATTAATATTAATCATATTTAATTTATAAACAAATAGAAAAATGGTACAAGTTGTTACACATATCTATCAGCTTTATTTTTTTTCTTCGTCATCTGATTCTCCTATCTTTGAAAATCTGCTACTACAACAAATTCAGTTACATATATATCCAAAATCTACTAGCTATCAAATTCCTCTTTTTATATATTTTTTATATTTCTGTACTTGATCAACAATGTGTGTCGATAACTGCAGCTACATAACAAATGGTAATTTAGTAAATTGAGCTGCAATCATATCTATTAGTCTTTATATAATACACTGTAAGTGCAAATCGAATTAGAACAGCAAAAATCAAATTTAATTTCAATATATCTACACAAAACCTCTGTTCTTCAACTTTATAGTCAAAAACTCAAATTTGAATTCATTTTAAAATCTAAAAATGCAGTTTGGTTAAAAATCATGTCTTTAAACTATCTGCAAAGTTTCGAGTTCCAATTTTTGATATCGAATTCTAATTTTTGAGTCAAAGTTTTGAGAGTAAAAAGTCAACTGTTATTCTTCATTAAAATTTGAATTCATTCTCGTGTTTCAAGTTAAATCAATGAATCCAATAGTTCCTAGGAGTGATTTGGAAAACATTTCATGAAGGAAGTATGATCTAAAAACATTTTAAAAATCAAATTCAATTTTTGTTTTTAGTTTCTGCAGCGACAGGAACAGCTGCTGTTCTTGTGTTAATTTTGTTTTTTTTTTTGCGTTTTATAAATGGAAACAACAAATACAAGATGTTGTGATTTCAATAAAATTCCAATCTTAATTCTTCATCTGGTTTACGAGTTTTGATCCCTGGTTGATTTCATGTTGAGTTTGAGAAGAAGAAGAAGCAATGAAACAGAAAAGGGTTAAATAAATTTATAAGGGTAATTAAATCAGAAATGGAAAGGTAGAGGAATGGTTGTGAGGGTGTTGAGATATACGAGAGGTCTCGGGTTCGAGCCTGGTTTGGGGCAACTCTTTTTAGAAAATCGTTTTTGAGGTAGTTCCTTCATCAAATTATTATTATTATTATTAATATTAATATTAATTTTTATTATTGTTATTATTAATATAAATTTTAATTATTGTTATTATTATGATTATTAATATTATTGTTATTATTATTATTATTATTATCATTAAGTATTAGAATTATAATTTTTATTAGTATTATTAATTAACACTTATTAACATTATTATTATGATTAGGCTAAGTAAATTGTTACTGATATTATTATTACCTACAAAGTATTAACTTTAGGATTATTATTATTATTATTATTATTATTATTATTATTATTATTATTATTATTATTATTATTATTATTATTATTATTATTATTATTATTATTATTATTAATTATTATTATGGATATTGTTAGTATTATAATATCGTATTTAAAAGCTATAAGTATTAGGAACATTATTTATCATTAATATATTTTTATAGGTAAGATTATTATAAAATGTGTCATTTTAGTATTATTAACATTATTATGATTATGATTATTATTTGTATTATCATTATGTATTATGCATTATTATTATTATTATTATTATTATTATTATTATTATTATTATTATTATTATTATTATTATTATTATTATTATTATTATTATTATTATCATTGTTATTAATATTAACTAGATTAATGTAAGTATTATTATTCAAAATAATTATAACTATGAAAATAAATGTTCTAACGACATTGTTAAGATTATAAGTATATAATAACAAATTATTCTTAGAAATATTCATATATAACAATTTAGGTATTCATAATATAACACTAAGCAGATATACATATGTATATTATTAATGTTATTAACATTAATTATTTTTGCTAATATTAACTTAGTATAATAGAACTACTGTTTTGATAAACAAATTAACTACATACATAAATATATATATTTAACACATATAACATAACCAAATTTAATATTTTTATATATATACAAAATGAACATATAAAACATACGTATATATATATTATTAACATAAAAATGATATAACTAATACATTTATATATATATATATGTATATATATATATATATGTATATATATATGTATATGTATATATATATATATATATATATATATATATATATATATATATATATATATATATATATATATATATATATATATGTGTGTGTGTGTGTGTGTGTGTGTGTGTTCAATTACAACTATGAATATTAATAAATATATAAATGATATAGGTTCGTGAATCCGAGGCCAACTCTGCATTGTTCAGTTGTTCAATATCGTCATATGTATTTTTACTACAAAATACAGTATTGTGAGTTTCATTTGCTCCCTTTTTAAGTACTTTTGCAATATATATTTTTGGGACTGAGAATACATGCGCTGCTTTTATAAATGTTTTACGAAATAGACACAAGTACTTAAAATTACATTTTATGGTTGGATTATTAACTGAATATCGTCCTTCAAGTCTGGTAACCTAAGAATTTAGGGAAATGGCCCCTGATTGACGCGAATCCTAAAGATAGATCTATGGACCTTGACAAGTCCCATTCGGGGTACGAATGCTTTAGTACTTCGAGATTATTATACAGACAAGAGGTTCTATTTTGGGGATATTCTATGCATTAAGTTAACGCAGGTTACCAGGTGTTCAATCCATATGAATGATTATTTTTGTCTCTATGCATGGGACATATATTTATGAGAATTGAAAATCTTGTGGTCTATTAAAATGATGGAAATGATTATTTATGTTAAACTAATGAACTCACCAACCTTTTGGTTGACACTTGAAAGCATGTTTATTCTCAGGTATGAAAGAAATCTTTCGCTGTGCATTTGCTCATATTAGAGATATTACTTGGAGTCATTCATGGCATATTTCAAAAGACGTTGCATTCGAGTCGTTGAGTTCATCAAGATTATTACTAAGTCAATTATAGTTGAATATATTATGAAATAGTATGCATGCCGTCAACTTTCGATGTAAAGCAAGTTTGTCTTTTAAAAACGAATGCAATGTTTGTAAAATGTATCATATAGAGGTCAAGTACCTCGCGATGTAATCAACTATTGTGAATCGTTTGTAATCGATATGTACTTCGTCCAGATGGATTAGGACGGGCATTTCAGTTGGTATCAGAGCGGTGGTCTTAGCGAACCAGGTCTTGCATTAGTGTGTCTAACTGATAGTTGTTTAGATGCATTAGTGAGTCTGGACTTCGACCGTGTCTGCATGTCAAATGTTTTGCTTATCGTTTTTGTCGAAAATCATCTGCTTATCATCCTTAGGAAATTACCTGCTCATTATTCTTAGTCTAGATACGTTTTACTGCATTGACTGAATGAATAGTGTATAGACAATTCATATCTTAGCGTATCTGACAATTCATATCTTAGCGTATCTGTTACTATAGACTTTGCCTGATATCTCTCGTAAATTTTTCCGTAATTTAAGGGATCCTGGTACTATATATATATATATGTGTATATATATATATATATATATATATATATGTATATATATATATATATATATATATATATATATATATATATATATATATATATATATATATATATATATATATATATATATATATATATATGCATATTATGCATTGAGAATACATCCAACTATCAAATGCTGTCACTAAACTCTTCATACCAAGAATCTCTTCTGTGATCGCGTAAGATGGCCTCTACGAATCGACCAAGTTCCTCTGACTCCGAAGACAGCGTGACAGGAGCACATCAACCAATCAACTACCGTGATTACTGGAGAAAATGGGGGTGGGTTCGCGACATACTCACCCTATGGAGAAGGGAAGAAGGTAGTCCATATCATGAACCGAATCTACCACCTAACCTTGGAGTACTTGACCCGCTCACCGGCGAACCCGTTCGCAACACCGTTTATACCCTTTTTGCAAGAATTTTTCGTCTTGAAGTTACCAATAACGGAACTAGAGAAGATATCTGAACTCTACCTCACACTGATAATCAACCAGGATTAGTAGAAGAAGTTAGAGAACTCCGAGCTTGAGTATTAACTTTAGAGAGCACGGTATACAATTTGCAAGCACCATCAATATCACCAACACCAGTAACATCACCAACCTCAGCACCAATGGCACCAGTACCACCAATAACCCAAGTTTCAACAATCCATGCCTCAACATCTCAGTCTGTACCTCGAGTATAATCATCGTTCTACGAATCGTTCTATATCAATTATCTTCGTTCTTCATGGCGATTATGTAATCTCTAAAGTCTTAGAGATTATTTATTCTAGCTCAAACTGAAAATCAAATGAGATTAATATCATATTAACTCATTAAATTCATAATTACATCTGGAGAAAATATATATGTATATATGTTTTCATAAAGATTGTAATTAAAAATTCTTTTGTACAAACCGTTAATGATGAAAATATTTTAACGGTTAGGTAATACCCGAGGAATATTTAGATTTCACATTAATAAGTTACATTGTACATTCTTCGAATCTTATTCAACAGTCGTTTACTATCCTACTTACATCCACAGATATACTTATCCGTTCACCACAGAATAACCATTTTCATTCAATTTCATATTTGGATTTTGACCTATCAGAATCCAACAAGTGGCATAAAGAAGAAAACATTTGACAAAATAAAATTTGTTAGAAACAAACTAATTAACTATGAGAAATTTTGCTAAGAATCCACGCTAACAAAATCCTAGCTAAATGTTCCTAGCTAACTGTTATTTTCGTATTACATTTTATTTATCGCAATTTATTTATCGCATTTTATTTATCTATTTTAATTCTCGCAATTTTATTTATTGTTATTTAATTTCTGTTATTTATTTTACGCACTTTAAATATCGGGACACGTATACAAGGTTTTGACATATCATATCGATGCATCTATATATATTATTTGGAATAACTATATGCACTCTATATGCAGTAATGATTTAGTTCTCTATACAGGGTTGAGGTTGATTCTACAATAATATATATAGTTTGAGTTGTGATCGAGTCTGAGACATGTACACGGGTCACGATATGTATTAATTAATTCGAATATTATATATTAAACTATATATGAAATATTGGACTGTCAACTGTGGACTATCGACTGAGGACTAATAACATTGGACAATTAAAATGAATTAAAATATTGATTATAACATATGAAACTAAACAATTCTTCAAGTTTGCCACTTGATTTCATCTCAAACCTCATTTGTATCTCGACGATTACAATCTGCGTGCAAACCTTTCATGATTCTTGAAAACACCTCAATCGAGAGGATGAACCAACCACACTTCAGCTACAGAAAAAAAGATTGATGCATATAGTTATGCACCTGAAAACTCTCAGAAATTGAGTAAACCTTTAACGCGTAGCTGTGCTATTTCCCTTAGCGTAATTATTACCGAAAATAACTTTGCAATTCCTTTTCAAATTAGAAAATTTTATCACAGCTCCAGCAAATCAACTTCGACTTTTTGTTCGAAACAACCTTATTATAACCATGATATATATGCGTACTCTTTTATTGTTACCGGGGAACCTTTTATATTCCACCATGTTACCCTCATCGTTTAATCATTTAAAAACACAATTCTCTTGAAACCACCTCGGATTGATAATCGATGACTCAGATATGGTAGCATTAAATGTAGAGGAAATAGAAAAATTATAGATAGTCTAAACGGCAAAAAGTTTGATGATAAAGAAGGGAGTGTTAAGAACGCTCGATAGAAAATTTGGTACTGAAAAACAGATTGAGCAAACCATGAAGGAGTCTCTGAACGAATCACAAGGACTAAACTTGTACATTAAAAATCCTAATGATTCTGTTTCTGATGAAATATTTAGCGAATACCTTGCTTCTGACTCCAAACTCTTGCGGACAAATTTTCTTCACCATCCTTCGATATTATAAATTCCAAGATATCATCGTATCTTCCATTATAAATATCCACCATATTTCTGAAGATATTTTTATAACTACTCTTATCTGAAATCATTAATCTCTTCGTACTATCAGTGTTACATCATATAGAAACTGTTAATTTCTATATTCTGTAAACTTTCGAGCTTAAAATATGAATGTTATTGAAGTAATGTTGAGAACTGATGCATGAGTTAGTATAATATAATGACACTTGATCAACGTGATTATATTATGTAAATCATGCTGAGTTTCTAAATGGAACATGATGATTCACAGATTATAACGTCATCATGTGTCATGTTACATAACTCTTTCATTATGAGTAACTTCTGAACATATCAAGAAAATATATTCTTGATAGTTCTATTCTCAGTGATTCTGGTAATTTAACAAATCAAATCGTGCCATTACGTTCCTTCTTGTTTAGAACATTAAGTTCATTTGAAACTCCATACTTACGAATTCTGGACTATTACTCGCTTTACTAGAGGTCGAGAGTAGAATAAAAAGGCAAAGAGATCCAAAATATAAGAGAAAATATAAAGCCCAATAACAACATGAAGGTTACAAACCGTGGATATTAATACGAATAGCAACATAAAGACACGATAGAACTAAGAATATTATCACCCTAAGGTAATAGTAGAAGTAAACAGATTTTTCTAATGGAAGATTGAAAAGAAGGATGACAGAAATGATAGTTAGGAAAATATCAAGGATTAGAACAGGATTAAGCAATTGCAAAATCTTTTGGATGTATGAACTAAGAAAGAAAGTATAAGAATGGTGAGAATAATGGAACGGAAGAGCTTAATTTAGAATGGAAATATCAGACAGATTAATCGAGGCAGATCACCGTATTTAATTATAGAGTTCTTAATTTCCTTACTCGCCGAAGAGTCAAATCTTTTAGATTACGAAGATTTTCTTTAAATCCCTTGAATTCCAGAATTCAAGCAAGACAACGTCAAAAGTTAAGACGCACCTTATTTCGAAATTCACCGTGACTATGTCAAAAGCCAAATCCTATCTCAATCTTTTGTGATAGTTTCACTTATACTCTTCGCGTACTCGAATTGTTTCATCTATTTTACTCAATGATGATAAAACTCTAATTATCAACTCATATTCGTCATGAAAACATTTTTATTGTTAACCATGACGACCACACTCAAATTTCGGGACGGAATTTCTTTAACGGGTAGGTACTGTGACGACCCGGAAATTTCCGACCAAATTTTAACTTGATCTTTATATGATCTTTATATGAATTTGGCACGATAAGCAAAATCTGTAATGTTGAGTCTCGAAAACTTTGGAACAGTTACATGAATGCATTTGCCCTTTTGACCATTTCCGACGATTCACGAACAATTGTTTGTAGATAAAGATGTATATGTGTATATAAATGTATGTATAAATAATAATTAGAAATAATAAGATATAACTGAAACATTAGAATCAGGTATGTAAAATAATATGCAAGATAATAATGTTGTTATTATGTAAAACTAAATATAAACATATATGATCTCTATACATATTTATTAACTTATGTATATTGTGATGTATATTAAAATATATAAAGATTTAATACTCAATATAGATTATTATATAATATACGTAATATAATTACTAAATATTACATAATCAGTGATATGTAATACTAAAATATTAACTTACAAGTTAAAATATAATTACTATATCAATACTACTACTTTCATTATTATTGTTAAAATTAAAATTAATGATAGTATCGGTATTAGTAATGTTATTGTTTTCAATAATGAATACGTAGATGTAAAATTTGATACGTGTAACATGTATATCTTTATTATTACTAATACTATTATTAAATGCTATTACTACTTTCATTAATACTATTATCAATATTAGTATTATTAAATTTTTATTATTATTATCATTAGAATTATAAACTTTTAATAACTTTAAGATTATGATTTATCAAAATAAAAGATACTAAATATAAGGATTATTACAAGAATAATTAAGATTATAATTTAGTTATGATATTAAATATTATTAGTAAAAATTATCATTTTTGACATAACTATTAAAAATTATCATTTTTATTATTTTTATGATATCTATTATTATTATTATTATTATTATTATTATTATTATTATTATTATTATTATTATTATTATTATTATTATTATTATTATTATTATTATTATTATTATTATTATTATTATTAATATTATTAATATATTTATTGATTATTAATATTAATCATATTTAATTTATAAACAAATAGAAAAATGGTACAAGTTGTTACACATATCTATCAGCTTTACTTTTTTTCTTCGTAATCTAATTCTCCTGTCTTTGAAAATCTGCTACTACAACAAATTCAGTTACATATATATCCAAAATCTACTAGCTATCAAATTCCTCTTTTTATATTTTTTTTTATATTTCTGTACTTGATCAACTATGTGTGTCGACAACTGCGGCTACATAACAAATGGTAATTTAGTAAATTGAGCTGCAATCATATCTATTAGTCTTTATATAATACACTGTAAGTGCAAATCGAATTAGAACAGCAAAAATCAAATTTAATTTCAATATATCTACACAAAACCTCCGTTCTTCAACTTTATAGTCAAAAACTCGAATTTGAATTCATTTTAAAATCTAAAAATGCAGTTTGGTTAAAAATCATGTCTTTAAACTATCTGCAAAGTTTCGAGTTCCAATTTTTGATATCGAATTCTAATTTTTGAGTCAAAGTTTTGAGAGTAAAAAGTCAACTTTTGTTCTTCATTAAAATTTGAATTCATTCTCGTGTTTCAAGTTAAATCAACGAATCCAATAGTTCCTAGGAGTGATTTGGAAAACATTTCATGAAGGAAGTATGATCTAAAAATGTTTTAAAAATCAAATTCAATTTTTTTTTATTTTCTGCAGCGACAGGAACAGCTGCTGTTCTTGTGTTTATTTTTTTTTTTGCGTTTTATAAATGGAAACAACAAATGCAAGATGTTGTGATTTCAATAAAATTCCAATCTTAATTCTTCATCTGGTTTACGAGTTTTAATCCCTGATTGATTCCATGTTGAGTTTGAGAAGAAGAAGAAGCAATGAAACAGAAAAGGGTTAAATAAATTTATAAGGGTAATTAAATTAGAAATGGAAAGGTAGAGGAATGGTTGTGAGGGTGTTGAGATATATGAGAGGTCTCGGGTTCGAGCCCGGTCTGGGGCAACTCTTTTTAGAAAATCGTTTTTGAGGTAGTTCCTTCATCAAATTATTATTATTAATATTAATATTAATTTTTATTATTGTTATTATTAATATAAATTTTAATTATTGTTATTATTATGATTATTAATATTATTGTTATTATTTTTATTATCATTAAGTATTAGAATTATATTTTTTATTAGTATTATTAATTAACACATATTAATATTATTATTATGATTAGGCTAAGTAAATTGTTACTGATATTATTATTACCTACAAAGTATTAACATTAGGATTATTATTATTATTATTATTATTATTATTATTATTATTATTATTATTATTATTATTATTATTATTATTATTATTATTATTATTATTTTTATTATGGATATTGTTAGTATTATAATATCGTATTTAAAAGCTATAAGTATTAGGAACATTATTTATCATTAATATATTTTTATAGGTAAGATTATTATAAAATGTGTCATTTTAGTATTATTAACATTATTATGATTATGAATATTATTAGTATTATCATTATGTATTATTATTATTATTATTATTATTATTATTATTATTATTATTATTATTATTATTATTATTATTATTATTATTATTATTATTATTATCATTGTTATTAATATTAACTAGATTAATGTAAGTATTATTATTCAAAATAATTATAACTATGAAAATAAATGTTCTAACGACGTTGTTAAGATTATAAGTATATAATAACAAATTATTCTTAGAAATATTCATATATAACAATTTAGGTATTCATAATATAACACTAAGCAGATATACATATGTATATTATTAATGTTATTAACATTAATTATTTTTGCTAATATTAACTTAGTATAATAGAACTACTGTTTTGATAAACAAATTAACTACATACATAAATATATATATTTAACACATATAACATAACCAAATTTAATATTTTTATATATATATACAAAATGAACATATAAAACATATATATATATATATATATATATATATATATATATATATATATATATATATGTATATATATATATATATATATATATATATATATATATATATTTATTATTAACATAAAAATGATATAACTAATACATTTATATATATATATATATATATATATATATATATATATATATATATATATATGTTCAATTACAACTATGAATATTAATAAATATACAAATGATATAGGTTCGTGAATCCGAGGCCAACTCTGCATTGTTCAGTTGTTCAATATCGTCATATGTATTTTTAATACAAAATACAGTATTGTGAGTTTCATTTGCTCCCTTTTTAAGTACTTTTGCAATATATATTTTTGGGACTGAGAATACATACGCTGCTTTTATAAATGTTTTACGAAATAGACACAAGTATTTAAAATTACATTCTATGGTTGGATTATTAACCGAATATCGCCCTTCAAGTCTGGTAACCTAAGAATTTAGGGAAATGGCCCATGATTGACGCGAATCCTAAAGATAGATCTATGGACCTTGACAAGTCCCATTCGGGGTACGAATGCTTTAGTACTTCGAGATTATTATACAGACGAGAGGTTCTGTTTTGGGGATATTCTATGCATTAAGTTAACGTTGGTTACCAGGTGTTCAATCCATATGAATGATTATTTTTGTCTCTATGCATGGGACATATATTTATGAGAACTGAAAATCTTGTGGTCTATTAAAATGATGGAAATGATTATTTATGTTAAACTAATGAACTCACCAACCTTTTGGTTGACACTTGAAAGCAAGTTTATTCTCAGGTATGAAAGAAATCTTCCGCTGTGCATTTGTTCATATTAGAGATATTACTTGGAGTCATTCATGGCATATTTCAAAAGACGTTACATTCGAGTCGTTGAGTTCATCAAGATTATTACTAAGTCAATTATAGTTGAATATATTATGAAATAGTATGCATGCTGTCAACTTTCGATGTAAAGCAAGTTTGTCTTTTAAAAATGAATGCAATGTTTGTAAAATGTATCATATAGAGGTCAAGTACCTCGCGATGTAATCAACTATTGTGAATCATTTGTAATTGATATGGACTTTGTCCAGATGGATTAGGACGGGGCATTTCACCCTAATTGACGCGAATCCTAAAGATAGATCTATTGGGCCCAACAAGACCCATCCAAAGTACCGGATGCTTTAGTACTTTGAATTTATCATGTCCGAAGGGAGTCCCGTAATGATGGGGATATTCTATATGCATCTTGTTAAGGTCGGTTACCAGGTGTTCACCATATGAATAATTTTTATCTCTATGCAGTTTACGAAATGCCTGATATGAGATGTATATTTATGGAAAAATTGAAATCTTGTGGTCTATTAAAATTATGGAAATGATCGATTATGATAAACTAATGAACTCACCAACCTTTTAGTTGACACTTGAAAGCATGTTTATTCTCAGGTATGAAAGAAATCTTCCGCTGTGCATTTGCTCATTTTAGAGATATTACTTGGAGTCATTCATGGCATATTTCAAAAGACGTTGCATTCGAGTCGTTGAATTCATCAAGAATATTATTAAGTCATTTATAGTTGGATATATTATGAAATAGTATGCATGTCGTCAACTTTCGATGAAATGAAAGTTTGTCTTTTAAAAACGAATGCAATGTTTGTAAAATGTATCATATAGAGGTCAAGTACCTCGCGATGTAACCAAATGTAATGTATTCGTCCAGATGGATTAGGACGGTTCATCTCATCAAAGTCCTGGCCGATTAATCTCCGAATTGCGAATTTTGCAACCTTGCATACACGCATAATAAGCAACCCAAATTACTCGATTTTTCTAACGTTAAAAACGCGCATGCCATTAGGTATACGAAGTACTAATCACGTGTATCCAAACACACCTGTCACAACTCGTTTTTAATTCTATAAATACAAAACGCTACGTTAAATACGAATATTCAACCCGGAAGGCCCCGCCGCATCGCGCGGACCGATCTGAATCTAGTTTATTCTCTAATTCATTAATTTGCACACCGTACACTACACAGTCTACACGACAACTCAATAAGCTTATCAACCAAACATTTTATAATTATAATATTCGGAGTAATAATATAACGAATACTAATACTGGTGAGACTTTAACTGTTCACCATGGCACAAATGTAAACATCCTCAACTTTAGGGGTATTTTGGTAAACATCTATTTAACTTTTTTTTTCGACAACCTTTTTCCCATCACTTTTTCTAAGAACTTTTTTAACTTCATTTTTCCCCTTCCCTTTTCACTCTTTTTAAATCTTTAGTTACTCGAGCGTTTACGGTTTTTTAAAATGTTAAATTAAATGAACGTTAACCGACCAAAACCACCCAAATCACCGTTATGTAACATCCCAAAATTCTGTTCTAGCATCGAGCCGCGTCGTGGGTTAACCTTTGAGCTGATGGTGAATTCCTTTAAAATGCTGGACTTGGTTTTTCAGCTTTAAGCCGCACCGCGGGCCCTGGAGCTGCGCCGCGGCCTATAACTGAAGGAAATGCTGAACAACATTTTAAAAGGGGTCTTAATGAGAGGCGGTTTGGTCATTTCACATGGGATCCGGGTTGTGAGCCACAAAACTGATACCAACCTCATCTTATCTTCATTTTATACCATCTTTTCGACCCAAACACTCTCAACCATTTCTAGTGAGATAAACCCATTTTAGAGAAAGAGAGAGAGAGAGAGAGAGAGAGAGAGAGAGAGAGAGAGAGCTCCATTTGAGGAAGAAGAAGAGTGTTTCGGGTGAAACCTCAAGTGTTAAAGTTGTTCATCTCGTTCGTGGCTACGTTGTGGTTGTATTGGTAAGTTTTGACTCCGAGTTTCATTGTTTGATTTGAGATTCAATGTTAGGGTTTGAACTTAAATTGTCAAGAAACCCATTTAAACTCTTGAAGTAAGTTTATTGATGCTAGTAATCGGGTTTGAAATTATTGTTGGTGGGTTTTGGGTTGGTGAACAAATTTGCCATGTTTAGGGCTTTAATTTGAGTGTAATCACTATGATTAGTGATTATGTTGTTGAAAGAACCCAAATGGGTGTTGTTGGATACTTGATTTTCAAATGGGTCAAAATTAGGGTTTAAGTGTCAAATTGGGCAAATAAGTGTTTAACACTTGTGATTTGGGTTAATTGGTATATTAGGACCATTCTCACTTGTGTTAGTGATTATTGGTTAGTTTGTGTGCGATTTGTGCTTGGAAGTGCTTTTGGGTCGAATTTGCACTAGTTGTCAATATGGGTTGGTTTGTAATCCACCCTAACCGTGTTGTTTGTATGTGATAAATGGAATAGGTACATTTCCATTGGCAATTGCAGATTTTGGTTTGGCATCCATCAAGATTTTAGGGTGAGTGTTAATATACTATGTGCATATGTATGTATAGGATGGGTGCGGGTCGAGTGAAGTGATTCTCGGCTATAGAGCTCACTTCACATATAGGTGGATTTGATATACTTGTGTATAGGTCCAATGGGCACTGTTGTGCGTTTTGGTTGACCACCTTTGGTGAGGTACACACTTCGTGTGTACGTTATCACATGGACTTGTGATGTGGAGTTATATAATCCCGATGGCGTGGGATTGTTATTGAGTTGCGGTTGAGTAACCCCGATGATGTTGGTTTTGATTTGAGAAGTGAATCACGTGTATATGCGGATTAACGATGACGCGTGTAGTTTCGGTCATCTTATTGAGGTAGTGGTCTCGTGTAGTTCGGATTCACTAAGGCTCATGTAGTTCGGCCAACCTCGATGTTGTTGTGGTATTGAAGATAGTAGTCTCATGTGGATGCGGATTTACTAAGGCTCGTGTAGTTCGGCCAATCTTCTTTTGGTATTGGGTTAAGGGGTTAACCTTGGGCGTTTTACGCTTTATTATATATATTGTCGTATTGTTGTGATGTAGTTAACCCTTCGGGTAAAGCTTGATATCGTTGTAAATATCGTTGTTGGTGTACTTATTGTTGACCTTGGATTGTTGTATAGCGGTCGTACGGTATGCTTATTTTAGCTTGCCGTTATACTTGGATGCTTCGTTATGTGCTATTTGTTTATTAACGTGTGGCGTGTCCATTTTATGCATATATATGTATGTAGTATACTTTCACTCACTAAGCGTTAGCTTACCCTCTCGTTGTTTACATTTTTATAGATTTGCAAGGCAGACGTGGCAAGGGTAAAGCGTGTGGACTAGTGAGATAGCTTGTGATGCTTAGAAGACTTGGCTTTTGAGTTATATAGGATTGGGTAGTTCGTTCCTAATCACCATGCTCGTCTTTTGTCGGAAATTGATTAGTGTCTTTTGGATAAGTCAAACGGGTCCTGGGTGTATGCCCGTTTTGTATCGAAATGTCATGTATGTTTTAAAGTTTATTAAACAACTATTGTATTAAAGATGTTTTTGGAAACATAATTGGGATCTAAATGTTAATGATATTAATGTATTAAAGAAAAAAAATATGGGCCGGTTTAAATACGGGTTGGGTTGTTTCAAGTGGTATCAGAGCATGGTCTAAGGATTTCGGCGACTTGAGATAGGTGCCTAGACTTAGACTTTTGTGTGTGCTTATTTGTTGCGGGACTTGTAGGTGAACGGGTTGGACGGAGACTTGGTTAGTGCCTTAGCGTGTAGGTAAACTAACTAGGATTGTGACTTGTGTGTGTGATCTTATTTCTTGCGTGTGTTTTTATCGCGTAGAATTTTTGTTTGTGTTGGTTATATCATCGAGCAAGATGGTCATTGTACTAATGAGTTGGTACGAAGTGCGTGCGTACTAAGGACTTGCAAACCTTATTACGGGTGCAAATCATGTCTACAAGTGATGTACGACGAGTGTTGAGCAAGATGGGGCGGTGTTGTGCGTGTGGTTTTATTACGTTCGTGGACTAATTGTTTTGCATTCTTTAGAATGACGACGAGAAACGGGATGGAAACGAGCGACGATGAGTTTAACACTAGAGTTGCGACTGCCGTAGCGGAGCAAATGGGTGTGTTTTGAGAAGAAATGGATAGGAAGTATTCCGAATTCTGAAGTAGTAGTGAAATGGAGCGTTGTCTTAAGAGCTTCATGAGGACTAAACCTCCGATGTATGACGGGAAACCGGATCCTTTGATAAGCACGACTTAGATCTTGAATGTCGAAGGGTGTTTTCATACTATTGATTGCCCTCCCGAGAGGAGGACACGACTCGCTACTAGCTTGTTGCGGGGTAGGGCGAAGGATTGGTTGGATGGTAAAATTGATAATGTTGGTGGTGAGTCGTTTATGGGGTTATCGTGGGACGATTTTAAAAAGGAATTCTTCGAGGAGTTCCAGCCGCAAGCCGATTTGGCGGAATTGCGTGATGAGTTGCAAAATTTGCGACAAGGATCTATGGACTTGAATACTCTCAAGACGACCTTTATGGCGAAGGCTCATTTTTTCCCGGAGTATATTGGGAATGATCGGGCGTTGATGGGGGATTTCTATTGAACTCTGAATGATGACTTGCAGAATAAAATTAGCAGGGGTCATGCGATGTCATTTGCGGAGTTATTCGCGGTGGCTAGGGGTTTCGAATCGTATTCGCGATCAAAGATTGGTGAACCTTCAAGTAAGAGAAGGGTTGTTTCGTATGGTGCTCCAAGTAAGAGAACTAGGGGTGCAGGTGTGAGCACGGGTGGTATACGAACGAGTATATCAGATTCTAGTGCGTCTAGATGTTACAATTGTGGCGTGAGGGGTCACAAGTCTTGGGAATGTTCGGTGCCAGAGGGCGATGGCACGGTGTGCTTCAATTGCCAAGAAGAAGGACATCGTAAGTCGGAGTGTCCCGAGTTAGCAGGGATGGGTGTGGCGAGAAGATGTTAAGGTACTTTTCGTTTTATTAAATATGTCCTTTGATTATTTATTTATGTGCCGATACGTTCGGGTTTGTTAATTGCATTGTATTGTGCATATTATTGTTATGGGTGACATTCCTAATGGGATTACCCTACGGTGGCGTTTGGATTGACGGACGAAGGGCGTAAGACTTGGTGCAACCAAGCATTCCTTAGTGTTTGGGAAATGTTTCTACCAAGCCATGGGTATGGGCTTTGGTGTTCGATTGTTAAGCGCACGTTCGCTTTTGTGTTGAGGATGGTGAACCACGGGGTTCATCGGGTAGATAGAACCCTAGAGATCGGGCGTTTGATCTCGATGTATGTTGGTGAAGGAGTCAACGTGATGCAATGTTAGGTGCCTCTTTCATACCTACTAGCGTGGTATTCGACTCCGATGGTGTTGCGGTCACATTGAACTTAGGGTACCAGTGAGAAACCCTTAGGTGCTTGAGTGACGGTGTGGAAGTTACAAGTGAAAGCAACTCGGTGATTGCTAGAGTGATACTTGTACGGTTTGGTAATTACTTCAGTTGAACTAGCGAAGGATAATCCGAAATCCTTCATATGCTCAAGGTTGGAGCAAGGTATTGTGATGTGGGTGGTTATGAGATACTTTTATCTCGATGATGTGGTTGCGGAACGGAGTTCTAAGTGGGGGAGTTTGTACTCTCGCACGAAGATGTTCTAGTGTGTAGAGATGGGACGATGCTCGTATAGATTCGAAGCTAGTATTAAGACCTACGTTGGCCGATTGTGGTAGGAGTACGGTTTGGAATAAATTGTACTTATGGTTTTGGATTTAAATTATCACCGAGGTGGTAATGTGGTGAATCTCATTAGGAGATGAATGGACGTGTGTGACGAGCAAGGTGAAATCCCCGGTTAAGGGATGTGCGTGTCGGATTCTTTTCTAGAGAATTATTATTTTTTGCCTATGGGCGATATAGGTGGTTCTTGCTCGATTGTGATGGCGTTGTGTACGCGTACGTATGATGTGGGTGCAAAGATTCCAAGCGAATGGAATGTTTCTAAGTATGTGCATATACTTGTTGTTTGAGGCGGATGGTTAGTGTATTCCGTTAGGATTCACTATGGTGTAGCAGGGCGCGATGTTACACTACTCGTTGTGATTGAGGCCAGAGCGTGTGTTGATGGTTAGTGTATTCCGTTAGGATTCACTATGGTGTAGCAGGGCGCGATGTTGCACTACTCGTTGATTGAGGCCAAAAGAGCGTGTGCGATTGGTGGGTTATGGCCATTGACTCGTTCCGCTAACTTCACCTTGGGAGTAGTGTTATATCGGTATGGTATAACTTTATCGGGAAATGCGAGTACCGATGAGGAATGGGAGTACCATTCCTGTGTTGTGATTTGGGAAGTGAGTCGCGTGTAGTTCCGTGATAGTGCTCCAAACGAACATATATTTAGTCGCAATATCATCCCAATATGTAAAGTTTTTAGTTGTAATTATTCTATTTTTTAAGTTGTAATCGTTTAAATAAATAAATGTGAAGACAAAGCACGAAGATTAAAGAATTGAAGAAAAAGTGCCACTAAAGCCTGAAAAGTGCCACTAAAGCCATAGTGCACTCAAAAGTGCCACTAAAAGTGAGTTAAAGACTTGCGCGGATTTTGGGAGTTAAGGAAAATAATTTTTTGTGCAAATTACAAATTGCAAAACGCAAAGTACAAGATATTAAATAGTACGAAAGGACGTTCGAAAATCCGGAACCGGGACCTGAGCCAACTATCAACGCGCGACGCAACGGGCCGAAAATTATGAGTCAACTATGCACAAGAATATAATATAATATTTAAATAATTATATAAATTATTTATATATTATATATTAATTAAATATAACGTCGACAAGCTATGAGACAAGGCAAAGTGAGCTGTCCAGAGGGGCCATGCGATCGCATGGCCTGGCTGCCCTTTTCCCATGCAATCGCATGGCAGCAAAAACCTGGCCACATTGCTATAAAAGGCAGGCCTGTGGTCGAAGTTCTGTCCGTGTAACACTACGCGATAAATAATCAATGTAAGTTATGTTCTCCTTTTTAAAATTAATGTCTCGTAGCCAAGTTATTATTATGCTTATTTAAATCGAAGTAATCATGATGTTGGGCTAAATATTAAAATTGGGTAATTGGGCTTTGTACCATAATTGGGGTTTGAACAAAAGACCGACACTTGTGGAGATTGGACTATGGGCTATTAATGGGCTTTATATTTGTTTAATTAAATGATAGTTTGTTAATTTAATATAAAGATTTACAATTGGACGTACCTATAAATAACCATATACACTCGATCGGACACGATGGGCGGGATATTTATAAGTATTAATAATCGTTCATTTAACCGGACACGGGAATGGATTAATAGTCTATGGACTTATTAAAACAGGGGTGAATTATATACAAGGAAAATTGGTGTAATTATAGTTTAAGTCCCTAATTAGTTGGAATATTTGACTTCGGATATAAGGATAATTTGACGAGGACACTCGCACTTTATATTTATGACTGATGGACTGTTATGGACAAAAACCAGATGGACATATTGAATAATCCACGACAAAGGACAATTAACCCATGGTAATAAACTAAAATCAACATGTCAAACATCATGGTTACGGAAGTTTAAATAAGCATAATTGTTTTATTTCATATTTCATCGTACTTTTATTTACTGTCATTTTAATTACTGCAATTTACTTTATCGCAATTAAAATTCTGTCATTTATATTATCGTCATTTATCTTTACGCTTTATTTAAAATCGACAAACCGATCATTAAACGGTAAAACCCCTTTGAAATGAACCGGACTTACTAAAAACTACACTACTCTACGATTAGGTACACTGCCTATAAGTGTTGTAGCAAGGTTTAGGTATATCCCATCTATATAAATAACTTGTGTAAAATTGTATCGTATTTAATAGTATTTCCTAGTAAAATATAAGCTATTTCGTATATACCTCTACGCACATCAAGTATTTTTGGCGCCGCTGCCAGGGAATCGGCGAAACGCTATATTTTTAATATATATTTGTAAAAATATAATTGTATATAATTTTTAGAAAAACGATATAAAATTTAAAAAAAAAAAAAACTTGGAACCCAGGCCCATGCGATCGCATGAGCCGGGTGTTGTAAAACCATGCGGTCGCATGGCTGACCTGGCAGGGCCAACCTAGGACATTAATTACACGTTAGGGT
This sequence comes from Rutidosis leptorrhynchoides, assembly GCF_046630445.1. Taxonomy (NCBI): domain Eukaryota; kingdom Viridiplantae; phylum Streptophyta; class Magnoliopsida; order Asterales; family Asteraceae; genus Rutidosis; species Rutidosis leptorrhynchoides. The sequence goes on from NC_092333.1 coordinate 136,280,598, forward strand.
TTTTAATTAAATTATTATTATTAATTAGGTTTTAATTTAATAATATTTAGTTTTAGTTTTAATTAAATTTGTATTTTAAGTTTTAATTAGTTTTATTAATTTAAAAATTAAGACTATTAATAAATAATAATATAAAAATAATATTTTTATAAATTTGTAATTTTATTTTTTTTAGTTTTTTTTATAAATTATATTTTTTAATCATAATTTGTATATTTGTCGCTCGTAATATATAGTTTTAAGTTTAGTATTTTGCCGTAGCTATTTTTTATATTTCTAGATTTTTAGGCTTTGCCGTAAAATCCCTTAAGTGCTTTTTCTTTAGATTTAGAATTTAGGCGTTTTAGAATTTTACGACGTCGCTTATCGCTTTTGTTTTAAATAGATTTTAGTACCTTTTAAGTGATTGCCGTTTTCCGAATAAAATTGCATTTACCTTTAGACCTTTAGGCGCAACTTTTTAGATATAATTTTTAGACTTTTAAGTTTCGACGTTTTTCTTTCTTATTTTTATTTTTTGACCTTTTATTTTTCGACGTTTTTTGACGCGCTGTTTTTCTTTCTTATTTCTCTTCGATCTAGTTTTAGGACATAGAATTTTCTATTTCTTCTCTAAAATTTCAAAATTTTGACGAAAAATTATTTTAAGTGGTTAAATTGATAGACATCCAAAATTTTCTGGTTCGTAGTAATAGTTGGATTTGTTAGTGGCGAGTTGTGGGCTTCCGATTTAAAGGGTCCAGGCTACCTGCTGTATCTATTGGCTATTCGAAACGTGGGAAAAATCAGAAAAGTCTATTAATTTGATAACTTATATAATTTTTTTTTATTTTATAACTAATAGGATAATTAATAAATGCACCACATTGTAGCTAAAATTTGGTAATAAGTGTAGTATGGAAAACCTCGAAAATATCTTGGGAACTCTTTATGACATCCGAAATCAATTTAATCAATACTCTCAAACGGGTGTTGATGACAATTCGTTCGGTCAATCTTGGATCACGAATGACGAAACAATAACTGGTTGTGAAATCTGTGGAGATTATAACTCAATATGGGAATGTTATTATTACGTTCCTATGGAAAATTATGCACCCATAGAGCCTGAATGGAATGATTATGAAGAATACAATTAGGGGTGTTCATCGGTTCGGTTTTCGGTTTGTTCGGTTTATTCGGTTCGGTGTATTCGGTTTTGAATTTTTTTTCGGCAAAACCGAAAACCGAATTCAAAGTTAAAACCGAACCGAACCGAAAACCGAATTCAAATTCGGATTCGGTTCGGTTTTCGGTTAAAACCGAATATTATGAAAAAACTGAGAATGATGGTAGTTTAATTGTGGCGTTACTAATGCCTTAGTTATTTATATCCTAAAACAATGACGTTCTATTAAATTATCAAGAATTCGATGATTTATTAATATTTACAGCTTAATTATGACTTTTACCGCTTCTGTTATTAAGAAGATGAACATAATAATTTGAGTAACATAATTATAATGTGAGTTACCAAATCGTCATATGGGTGAGAACATATTTTATTGATTGGATCTCAAATTACAATGACATTAAAACATAAATATACAAATTAAATATATAAAAATTTTGAATTCGGTTTTGAATTCGGTTTTAGGTTAAACCGAATTCAGAATTTCCAAAACCGAAAACCGAACCGAAAACCGAATTCAAATTCGGTTTCGGTTTGACTCAATCCGAAAACCGTTTTTCAAATTCGGTTTGGTTTTTTTCCGGTTTGGTTTCGGTTTGGTTTTCGGGTTCCAGGGTTTCAAACCAAATACTGACCACCCCTAAATACAATTCAAATTGGGATTATTCCCAAGAATATATCCAAACTCAACAACCAGAAGACGAGGAACATTATGTGTCTGAAAATCTTTTAGACAATATGAAAATCAAACTCGAAGAACTCGATGCTCAAAATGAACAAATGAGAGAGTTTGTAAATCGGCAAGCTGAAACTCTATCAGATTACACACCTGTTGATCTGAGGAGTATTGTGCAAGAAAATCTCATATCATCGAATTTTGATGAATTCGAGAGCTCCGAAATCACCAATTATTTCGATGATACTTTTTATTCAGCTTTACCAATTTCACAACATATCGACACATTAACCTCTACCGACGAAATCAACGATCCATCAATGGATGAAGAAGAAGAAGTAAGGGTGACAAATTGGTACTCTTGGGAAAACGATAACGTTGAAAATTTTACCCCCGAGACCAAAATAGTGGGACCGATAAGTACCATTAATGAAGAAGAATTTGCTTCGATCCCGAAATTCACCATTCCACAACCTTCCAACCCAATATTCTCAATAGATGAGTCATCTACCAAAGATGAACTACAAGCTGTAATAGATATTGACACCTCGAATTTCACCCAATTGGGTAATAGAGGTGAAAACCTTGATCCCGAGAATAAACGGAAGGAAATGTTAGAAATTGTCCACCCTATAGAAATATGTATGTCGGTGTATATCGATCCATTTGACCAAGAACCAGAAAAGAGACATATCCATTTACTAAAAGCTACACTTAAAAAAGAATTAAGTAATGACAATCGGGTGGGTCTAAACTTTAAACCCATTGATATATTTTATACCACCCGAGATGTAAATAACTGGCACACTATTTTAATTCGAGGAACTTATTCTACTGACTTCACATGTCGTCAGCTAAGTATGGGGAAGTCTAACCCCACTTAACGTTAAATTCGGGGTTCAGGTTAGTGCATAACTCGTTAATAAACATGCATAATAAGTTAGGGTAAAAGACGCATTTTCAAAGATTAGCAAACAGTTCAGAAAAGCAACCGTTTTTGAAGAAAAACATGTGTGATAAAACAAGAAGGAATGAACGATGAGGCGCGCCATCTATCATTCGACGAGCTTTGCAATTACAAAATGGGTATTTTTAATCACTTTTCTACATTAATCACCCTAATGAATTTATAAATATAGTCTGATTTCATGCAAATGAGGGCATTGCATGATCTCAAGTGTGGGGAAGGGTTATAAATTCTCTCGGGTTTATACTTGTCTTATTTTCTAAATATTGTGAAAATTTTAAAATTTTTCAACCAAATGAATTCAAAATCATGTTTATACATATTTATGAACGATAAAACTAGGTGATAATACCGAAATTATTGTTACCTCGGAAAGGACATAAATTGAGAAACAACCTAAAACACTTGAATTCATTTAAAATGGAATAAAGGAGAATAAAAAGGCAAAGAAAGAAACTAAGTGTGGGGAGAATGTACCAAGTTATTCAATTAAAAAACTATCTATCACATGTTTCTGTAAAGTTATTGCAGGTGCTTTTTTTTTGGGGACTAAATTGACTGTTTTACCCGCAATATTATAATAAAGATAAAAGAAAAGATGGATCTACACGATGAATCAATTCCATCAATAAAAGGAAGTAAAGTCTTCCGAAAAAGACACGCGCTTCTTCATTTAGGTCAAGAAGTTGTCGTCCAGACCAGCTGTAGGTTGACGGAAAATCTAGAAAAGTCATCTCTAAAATCAGCAGGAAATCCACGGACCTCAGCATCAAACAGGGTCGCCAAGTGGTCAGACTTATCCTAACCATGAGAGGATCTGTCTCGTAAAATGGGGAGGGTGCCGTGCAAATTAGCTTGATAAGACTAATGAATCAGACTCCCAGAAAGAATAATCTCCTTAAAGATTAAAAATCAGCTTTTAAGACTGATATTACTCAATCCTTGAGATTGACTTTAAAGATTGAGAATTACAAACTCATGGAATTCGATGATATCTAAACTCGAGCTTGAACGAGAAAATATATTGATAAAAATAAAACCGATTTGTTTTCTGAAAACCTATTTTCAATGCGTTCATTACCATTGAACGTATAATCCTAGGAATTCACCTGGAATTCATTAGGTCACCTGAACCAAATCGGGTGTCAACCGTAAGAACGGTGGTTGCATAGCATGGTCAAAGACAGGACCTTGTGCCAGACCGAAAAACTATAGGGTGATCTTTACTATTGCTCCTACAAAGGATAGTAATTTCATCTGACACGTTATAGACCATAATCAAAAGCATGTCACGGGACATTGCCTTAACAGTTGCTTGTTCAACGCTTTCCTTTACAATCGGACGGTAGTTTACCGAAAGGTAATATACGGAGCAAGTATACTGGACATGTTGCTTTCCCAATACAAGGTTAGCAAGTGGGTGACACAAAACCATAAGTTTTGAGCCAAAATTTTCAAATCTGAAACCCACAAAACCCACAAAAACAATTTCACAAACACCGGTTAAGGGTTATTCCGGAAAACTTATCTAGGGTAAAAGCTAGAATGAATTTTCAAAAGATCAAATATTTTCATAAAGATCCAATTTCCTTAAGGATCTAAATTTTTATAGTCATGTGGGACTGTAAACCACATCGTTACTATCATTGTTTATACCGCCGTATCAAATCACTAATGTATAAAGTGTGAAGAATAAAGAAGTGATTCGTGTGATTTAATTTCAAGTTCTGTATTGCTTGAGGACAAACGCTCAAGTGTGGGGATATTTGATAGTGCTCCAAACGAACATATATTTAGTCGCAATATCATCCCAATATGTAAAGTTTTTAGTTGTAATTATTCTATTTTTTAAGTTGTAATCGTTTAAATAAATAAATGTGAAGACAAAACACGAAGATTAAAGAATTGAAGAAAAAGTGCCACTAAAGCCTGAAAAGTGCCACTAAAGCCATAGTGCACTCAAAAGTGCCACTAAAAGTGAGTTAAAGACTTGCGCGGATTTTGAGAGTTAAGGAAAATAATTTTTTGTGCAAATTACAAATTGCAAAACGCAAAGTACAAGATATTAAATAGTACGAAAGGACGTTCGAAAATCCGGAACCGGGACCTGAGCCAACTATCAACGCGTGACGCAACGGGCCGAAAATTATGAGTCAACTATGCACAAGAATATAATATAATATTTAAATAATTATATAAATTATTTATATATTATATATTAATTAAATATAACGTCGACAAGCTAGGAAACAAGGCAAAGTGAGCTGTCCAGAGGGGCCATGCGATCGCATTGCCTGGCTGCCCTTTTCCTATGCGATCGCATGGCAGCAAAAACCTGACCACATTGCTATAAAAGGCAGGTCTGTGGTAGAACTCAAAACACACTCTTTCAATCTCTCCCTCTGTAATATATAATAAATATATATAATATATATATATATATATATATATATATATATATATATATATATATATAGGGTAATTTTATATTAGTTAGTTTGGGTTATGTAAAGGTTATTTTACGGGTTTTAAAGTCGAAGTTCTGTCCGTGTAACACTACGCGATAAATAATCAATGTAAGTTATGTTCTCCTTTTTAAAATTAATGTCTCGTAGCTAATTTATTATTATGCTTATTTAAATCGAAGTAATCATGATGTTGGGCTAAATATTAAAATTGGGTAATTGGGCTTTGTACCATAATTGGGGTTTGAACAAAAGACCGACACTTGTGGAGATTGGACTATGGGCTATTAATGTGCTTTATATTTGTTTAATTAAATGTTAGTTTGTTAATTTAATATAAAGATTTATAATTGAACGTACCTATAAATAAACATATACACTCGATCGGACACGATGGGCGGGATATTTATAAGTACTAATAATCGTTCATTTAACTGGACACGGGAATGGATTAATAGTCAATGGACTTATTAAAACAGGGGTGAATTATATACAAGGAAAATTAGTGTAATTATAGTTTAAGTCCCCAATTAGTTGGAATATTTGACTTCGGATATAAGGATAATTTGACGAGGACACTCGCACTTTATATTTATGACTGATGGACTGTTATGGACAAAAACAAGATGGACATATTGAATAATCCAGGACAAAGACAATTAATCCATGGTAATAAACTAAAATCAACACGTCAAACATCATGGTTACGAAAGTTTAAATAAGCATAATTGTTTTATTTCATATTTCATCGTACTTTTATTTACTGTCATTTTAATTACTGCAATTTACTTTATCGCAATTTAAATTCTGTCATTTATCTTTACGCTTTATTTAAAATCAAAAAACCGGTCATTAAACGGTAAAACCCCCTTTTATAATAATATTACTACTTATATATATATATATATATATATATATATATATATATATATATATATATATATATATATATATATATATATATATATATATATATATATATATATATATATATATATATATATATAAATAGTTAATAAAAATATAGCGTTAAACTCAGCTAGCTCCCTGTGGAATGAACCGGACTTACTAAAAACTACACTACTCTACGATTAGGTACACTGCCTATAAGTGTTGTAGCAAGGTTTAGGTATATCCCATCTATATAAATAACTTGTGTAAAATTATATCGTATTTAATAGTATTTTCTAGTAAAATATAAGCTATTTCGTATACACCTCTACGCACATCATTCCGATTCACAATGACACGTGTAGATGCGGTCATTCTATTGGGATAGTGACTCTCGTGTAGTTCGAATTCACTAGGGCGCGTGTAGTTCGGCCAATCCCGATTGTTGTGCGGTGGAGGTGGTGAGTCGCGTGTGGTGCGGATTCACCAAGGCGCGTGTAGTTCGGCCAGCCTTCATGTTGATGGATTTGAGAACTATTGGTTGTTTTATACGCCGATGGTACGGTCGTGAGGACCATGTTGTGTGATTAGTGATGCAATAGTCATATTTTGATCACGTGTTGCGGTAGCTGCGTATTAGCCGTGTTGCACACTACAAGGGATGTTAAGTGGTAAGTGTTATCCGTAAGGATTCGCTTTGATTCGGTCTTCATCGGTTTGGTTATTGACCTTGTTTTGGTATGTGGTTGTTACTAGCAATGTACTTGGTGTAGGTACGCTAGGAGTTGATATCTCGGAACGAGATTGGTTGAGTTTTTCCGATGTGAGGGATTGAGCAAGTTCTTGTGCTCGGGTTGCGGATTCGATAAATTGCGGGTGACGATTTAGTTGTTAAAGGTGACTCTTTGAGAAGAATTACCTAGAGGAGTTATAAGAATACATGGTGGTTTCGCGTATTCTAAGTGATCGTTATAGACTTCAGTTGTTGTGTGCATTGCATGTCTCGGAATGCGTGCAAGTGTGTATATGGTTAATGGAATAATCTTCGGGTTAATGAGAAATGTGGTGGAAGTCGGATTGAAATATCTGTTTGAGGACCATAGAGTGCGGGTCAGATCGGTTAAGTGACAAGATCATCTTTAGTGGACGGTCGAAACGATGTTCACGGAGAATGGTGGACGAGTTGTGAGTCGTGCAAGGTTGCGTGTCGTTTGGAGTTACCGAAGAGCTTGTGGGAAAATCCCATCACCGTGTGCGTGATGACGGTTGGCAAGGATACTCTAAGTTGTAAATTAGAGTGTGCCAAGGAGTCATGGAGGATAGTTGTGTGATTGAAATGTTTCGTGGCGAGAAGGTGTGACCGATAGGATGCAAGGGTGGCATCAAGGGGGTGTAGAGTTGTGTGAGAACTCGAAAAGTTGAGGAAGGCGTGGGTTGGTTGTTCGCGATGAGGTTTTGATCGCGATGGGGGAGAGTTGTAACATCCCAAAATTCTGTTCCAGCATCGATCCGCGCCGCGGGCTTTTTAGGCGCGCCGCGGGTTAACCTTTGAGCTGATGGTGAATTCTTTTAAAAGGCTCGACTTGGTTTTTTAGCTTTAAGCCGCGCCGCGGGCCCTGGAGCCGCGCCACGGCCTATAACTGCAGGAAATGCTGAACAACATTTTAAAAGGGGTTTTAATGAGGGGCAGTTTAGTCATTTCACATGGGATCCATGTTGTGAGCCACAAAACTGATACCAACCTCATTTTATCTTCATTTTATCCCATCTTTTCCATCCAAACACTCTCAACGATTTCTAGTGAGATAAACCCATTTTAGAGAGAGAGAGGGAGAGAGAGAGAGAGAGAGAGAGAGAGAGAGAGAGAGCTCCATTTGAGGAAGAAGAAGAGTGTTTCGGATAAAAGCTCAAGTGTTAAAGTTGTTCATCTCGTTCGTGGCTACGTTGTGGTTGTATTGGTAAGTTTTAACTCCAGGTTTCATTGTTTGATTTGAGATTCAATGTTAGGGTTTGAACTTAAATTGTCAAGAAACCCATTTAAACTCTTGAAGTGAGTTTATTGATGCTAGTAATCGGGTTTGAAATTATTGTTGGTGGGTTTTGGGTTGGTGAACAAATTGGCCATGTTTAGGGCTTTAATTTGAGTGTAATCACTATGATTAGTGATTATGTTGTTGAAAGAACCCAAATGGGTGTTGTTGGAAACTTGATTTTCAAATGGGTCAAAATTAGGGTTTAAGTGTCAAATTTGGCAAGATAAGTGTTTAACACTTGTCATTTGGATTAATTGGTATATTAGGACCATTCTCACTTCTGTTAGTGATTATTGGTTAGTTCCTGGGCGCGGTTTGTGCTTGGAAGTGCTTTTGGGTCGAATTTGCACTAGTTGTCAATATGGGTTGGTTTGTAATCCACCCTAATCGTGTTGTTTGTATGTGATAAATGGAATAGGTACATTTCTATTGGCGATTGCGGATTTTGGTTTGACATCCATCAAGACTTCAGGGTGAGTGTTAATATACTATGTGCATATGTATGTATAGGATGGGTGCGGGTCGAGTGAAGTGATTCTCGGCTATAGAGTTCACTTTACATATAGGTGGATTTGATGAACTTGTGTATAGGTCCAATGGGCACTGTTGTGCGTTTTGGTTGACCAACTTGGCGAGGTGCACACTTCATGTGTACGTTATCACATGGACTTGTGATGTGGAGTTATATAATCCCGATGGCGTGGGATTGGTATTGAGTTGCGGTTGAGTAACCCCGATGATGTGGGTTTTGATTTGAGAAGTGAATCACGTGTGGATGCGGATTCACGATGACGCGTGTAGTTTCGGTCATCTTATTGAGGTAGTGGTCTTGTGATGGACCCGTCCTTATCCTCCCGGATGAAGTCTTCAACAGTTGGTCCCATTGCGATGATCGACTCCAAATAATATCTTTAACATGAGCAAATGCACAGCGGAAGACTTATTTCGTACCTGAGAATAACATGCTTTAAAAAGTCAACATAATGTTGGTGAGATATGATTTGATGCTAGCAGCGTTATAACTATGGACCACAAGATTTCATATTTGTACATAATACACTCCTCGTGTATGAAAAGTCGTTGAGCACTTGGTAACCATACTTAACATTTAATTCACAGCAGCATATTCTTAAATAAACCCTACACCGTACCAAGTGTAGTAACGAAACGAAGTACTGTGCAACCGTTAAAAACTGGTCGTCCAGCCAGGTTGGGGTTGTCAGGCCCGATAGATCTATCAACAGGATTCGCGTTTACGCTCCTCACGTAAATATTAGCTACCAAGTATAAAGAAATATGCCATGGTACAACTCAACGTAGATTTTATTTTTGATCACTTGTGTCCATAACGTAAATCATTTATAAAAACAGCGCATGTATTCTCAGCCCAAAAATATTTAGAGTTTAAAAGGGACTATATACTCACCTAATGTATTTTGTAGTAAAAATACATATAACATCATTGAACAAGTATAAGGTTGGCCTCGGATTCACGAACCTATATCATTTGTATATATATATATATTAAAATATATACATGTAATCGAACAATTTCATATCCTATAACTTTGTGTAATATATATTTAGGTTATATAAATATATATATATATATATATATATATATATATATATATATATATATATATATATATATATATATATATATATATAAATGATTTATATAGTTATATTGATATGTCTATCTCTGTAAATACCTAATTTGCTGTATATAAGTTTTTATACATCTAATGTTAGTTAACCTATAAATTATAGTATATGTATTAAGTATGTTTTATATACAAAATAATTATTTGAAAACAGTTGATGGTTTTGACGTTAATGATTTACTAGAAATAATAATACTAATATTAACTTTATTAAAATGAAAATTTTAATGATATTGTTAATAATAATATTTTTATCTAATTATAAGGTTCATAATACTAATAATTACAAAAGTGATATTAATATTAATATTAATAAAAATGACAAAATTTATAATAATCTTACTTATAAAAATGTTAATGAATATCAATGTTTTTAATACTTATATATTTATAATAAAGTTCTAATAATTGTAATACTAATGATATCATTAATAATAATAATATCTTTAAAAAAAAATAATAAATAAAAATAAAACAAATAGCAATAGAAATAAAGTTTAAAGTCTATACCCTTTTTAAAATCGTGCTAAAAAGAATTGTCCAAGTTGGGACTCGAACCCGTGACCTCCCGCTTACAAACTAATACTCTAACCATTGGGCCATTGCCCCTTATCTGATTTAATCCCAACCCAAGCTATTATAACCTGAATCTGTTTCCTGTTATTTCTCTTCTTCTTCACTGAATACCAGTCAATCAGAACCCAACCAAAAATCATAAAACGAATTTCCCAAGCAAAATTAAGACTTTGCAATAATTAGAAAAGCTAGTAATTTATGTAATTAATTAATAAGGAAAGCGAAAAAAAAACAAAAAAAAAAAACAGAAGCAGCATATATGTTGTTCGTCGAGACCCAAAACAGAAAAAAAAAATGATTTTGAGTTTAGGACGTTTTGAGACTTCGATTCTTCATGGAATGTTTCCCAATTTGCTCCTAGAAACCTTCTATATTATCAATTGAACTTCAACTATAACAGAAAAATCGAATTTGATCGATGAACCATCGATTGATTTTCTTAAAATAACTTCTTGAATTTAAAATTAGGAATTGATAGAAAGATTTAAGGTTTGAAAACTTACATATAGTTTCAATGGTCGATTACTATCAGTATTACATTACTAGATTTTTTTTAAAAAACTCTTTGGAATGATTCAGTGATTCTAGCAGACTCGAACAGGGAAACAAGTTAGTTTACTGGTTTTTTTTTAATTTAAATAAAACAAATGATAGAAAGTAATTAGGATTAATACAGATTATAAAAGATAGAATGGATTTGTATTCTCAAATTATGAACCGATTAGAATGATATATATGAGAAGAACGACCCTGGTTCACGAGGTTAATAGGAGACAGAGAAAAAAACAGAATCCAATGTTACCTGGTATCTATCTGTTTTAATTTAATTTTTTTTTTATATAATTCATAAAATATATATTTAATTATTTATAATAATAATAATTATATTAATAATAATAATAGTAATTATATTAATAATAATTATAATCATATATATTAATAATGATATTAACTATAAAAACGATAATAATATTATTAAAGATATACTAATAAATTGTAATTTTTTTTTATAACAATAATAATAACGATAATAGTAATATGATAATAATGATAATAACAATAAATGGAAATTTTATTATTAAAATACTAAGTTTAATACCAGTTATTAGTAAAAATAATAATAAAGGATAACTAACCCTTCTATAGATAATAATAATAATAATAATGTTTCTGACTAATGTTCGTATCTATAGATTATATATATTACTGATAACACTAATATTCACATTAATATTGAAAGTAATAACTATATTATTATAATAACTAGTAATATGATTAAATCTGAAATGTTGTTAATTTTGTACCATTTATTTTATACAATATCATAATTTAATATTTAATATTTATATATATATACAAGCTACAACACATAAATGTTCGTGAATCATCAGGCATGGTCAAAGGAAAATTGATTATCCGAATATAGATTTCAAACTTTCTAGACTCAACATTACAGATTTTGCTTATCGTGTCGGAAACATATAAAGATTAAGGTTTAAATTTGGTCGGGAATTTCCGGGTCATTACAGTACCTACCCGTTAAAGAAATTTCGTCCCCGAAATTTGATAGAGGTTGTCATGGATAACAATAAGAACGTTTTCATGATTAATATGAGGTGATAATGGAGTTTTATCATTATTGAAGGATATAGATAAAACGATTCGATCATGTGAAGCATACGAGTGAAGCTATCACAAATGAGTGAAATGAATAATATGGAATCGTTTTGACCAATGTCGTGGTCATGATTGATTTCCGGGATTTAAGGGATTTAAGGAAAATCTTACGTAATAAGATTTGGTTCTTCGGCGATCAGGATCTTCTTTGATTTAATACAGCAAATCTGTTTTGATTTCTTTATCGGATATTTCACTATAAAACTACTCCCTTCGTTTCTTCTTCCCGTCCTCGAGACAAGCGAGCAATGATCCGGAATTCGTACACATGAAATTTGGAATGAACATAGCTAATGCTCTTAGAAAGAAATGGTAATGGCACGATTTTGATTTGTCAAATTACCAGAATATCCGGAAAGATAGAACTATCAAAATGGTATGTTCTTGATATATTTGGAGATTGGATAGAATGTAAGAGCCGTGTAACATGGCACATGATGACGGTACTGTGATTCATCACATTCTATTAGAAACTCAACATGACTTACTGTAATATAATGAAGTTGATCAAGTTTCATTATATTATACTAATTCATGCATCAGTTCCCAACACTGCTTCAGAACATTCCTATTTTAAACTCGAAGGTTTAGAACTTAGAAACTAACACAGTTTATTTTATGTTGTAACGCAGATGTTACAGAGTGATAAATGATTTCAGATAAGGATATTTGTGAAAATATCTTCAGAAATATGGAGAATATGCATAACGGAAGATATGAAAATATCTTATAATATCTAAGATAAGATAATGATGAAGAATATCATCTTGAAAGATTTAGAATAAGGAGTAGAGTTTTCACTAACGGTTTCAGCAGGCACTGAATCATTTGGATTCTTTGAAGGCAGATTCAGTCCTTGTGATTTATCCACAGTCTCTTTCATACTTTGCTCAATCCGTTTTCCAGTTCCAACCCTTCTCTTTTTCTGAGCTTTACCAACACTCTGTACTTTATCGTTAACCTTTGACTTGTTTAAGTCGTTTACAGTTTTTGCTGCTTCATCCGCATTTCAAGAACTAGTTCCCAGTTCAGGGTGTTTTTCAAAAACTTCACATTCGAAGTATGTAATTCTTAGGGATAGACGTTATAGGTATGACGGGAGAAGTTATGCGAGATTTTCAAAATACTGATTGCGGATTCCGCCCAAGAGATGATGAGCTGCTGGTACATCTGCTGATAATGTCGTGGAATATAAAAGGTTCTCCGGTAATGACGGCGAAAGGACAGCGTATATATGTCGAGGTTATAATAAGACTATTCTTGCTAAGAAATCGAGGTTAACTTGCTGGAGCTGTGATAAAATTGGCTAATTTGGAAAGGGATTGCAAAATTATTTTGGGTAATAATAACACTAAAGGAATTATCACTGCTACGTGTTAAACGTTGACTCAGTTTCCGAGAGTTTTTAGGTGCATAACTATATGCAAGAATCTTTTCTCCCATAGATGAGGTGCGGTTGGTTCAACTTCTCGATTGAGGTATTTTCAAGAATCTTGATAGATTTGTATGCGGATTGTAATTGTCGAGGTACAAATGAGATTTAAGATGAAATCAAGTGGCAAGCTTGAAGAAATGTTCAGTTTCATATGTTATAATCAATATTCTAATTCATTTTACTTGTCCAAAGTTAGCAGTCCAATAGTCCAATAGTCCAATATATTTATATATAATTTAATATATAATATTCGAATTAAATAATACGTATCGTGACCCGTGCACCGGTCTCAGTATTGATCACAACTCAAAGTATATATATATTTTGGAATCAACTCCGACCCTGTATAGCCAACTCCCACCTTCACGTATAGAGTGTCTATGGTTGTTCCGAAATATATATATAGATGGGTCAATATGATAAGTCGAAACCTTGTATACGTGTCCCGTTATTTAAAATGCATAAAATAAATAAATATATATCATGACCAATTATACAACGTGTTGTCTCAGAATTAATCCGACGTATTGTTGTACATGTGTCCCGACAGTATGTACAGTGCAGAAATTAAAATTGCGAGAATGTAAATTGCGATAAATTAAATGTTAATCAGTTAGCTGGGAACAGTTAGCCGGAACAGTTAGCGTGGAATCCTAACCAAATTTTCAATTAATTAATTTGTTTGTTTCTAACAAATTTTTGATTTGTCCAATGTTTTCTTCATTATGCCACTTGTTGGATTCTGATAGGTCAAAATCCGAATATGAAGTTTGAATGAAAATGGTTATTCCGGGGTGAGCGGATATGAATATCGGTGGTTGTAAGTAGGATGATAAATGACCGTTGAATCAGATTCGAAGAATGTACAGTGTAACTTTTTAATGTGAATTTTAAATATTCCTTGGGTACTACCTACCCGTTAAAATATTTTCATCATTAATAGTTTGTACGTAAGAATTTTTAATTACAATCTTTATGAAAATATACTTGCATATATGTTTCCTTCGGATGTAATCATGGATCTAATGAGTCAATAAGATATTAAACTCATTTGATTTATCGTTATTACTAGATCACATGATCTCTAAAACATTAAAGATTACATAATCACCATGTCGAACGAGGATAAATGAGATAGAACGATACGTAAAGCGAAGATATTCAATGTAGAGCGATATGTAGAACGAAGATCATACTCGAAGTACAGATGGGTTATTGAGGCACGTGGTGCGGATGTGATTGCTGGCGGTACTGGTTATGCTGCCGGTGCTGCTGCTGGTGTTTATAACCTTCGCACCATATTCTCCAAAGCCGTCACACGGTGCGAAGTTCGTTAACTTCTGCTAGTACACCAGGATGATTGGCGGTTGGAGCGAGCGAATGAACAAGATTCGGAATATGGGATGGTATATAATCGTGACAAGATACTCTAGAAATGAGAGAGAAAATGGTGTTTCGAACAAGTACGCCGGTAAGTGCTTCAGGTTCATCGCCAAGTGAGTAATTCGGTGGATGGAAGGGATCTTTGATGTGAAATGATTTTCGGATATCGGATGATATTCTAACTATATAGAATATCTATAGATATAATACTAAAGATTTCGTAGACTACAGAGAAACCTACGGGATATGTCAAGCAAGTCTACAGATGCGCGATGATATGAATTATCAGATACGCTAAGATATGAATTTTGTCTATACACTATCGATGCACTAAATGCAGTAAGACGTGTCTAGACTTATGAATGATAAGCAGGCAATTTCCTAAGGATGATAAGAAGATGGTTTCCGACTAGATGTGATAAGCAAAACTTTTTAACATGTAAACACGGTCAAAGTCCAGACTCACTAATGTATACTAACAACTACTAGTTAGACACACTAATTGTAACATCCCGCGTTTTTCCGTTAAATTTATTTTTAACACCGTCTTTTCTTTTAAATAATACCTTTCGTTATTTAAATTCGTAGTTTCCGTTGACTAACGTTCATAATAATTCCGTCATTTAATTATAACATCTCTCGTTAACTTGCGTTTTAAAAATAGTCGTTTGGTTATTTCCCGCACCCGACAACAAACTTGAGGGACTAATCTCGCCACTCGAGTAAACTTGGCTAACTAGTGGCTCCTCACCACCACACACTTCATTTCACCATCTTCTTCCTCTTTTTCTTTCTTCCTTTTCTCTCAAGAACACAAACACAAATTCATCATCTAATTTTGATCTTGGAAGCTCACAACAGATCCGACTACATATTCTTGATCCTCTCATCATCCTCTTCGATTTGATGCTAACCACTTCGATTTTGGGTAACATTTCTAAAACTCTAGATTTCTCAAATTCGTGTTTTTGACTTGATATGTTGTTAGTTAGTGTCTATGGCTCGTGTATAACATGAATATATGATTTGTATGCTCGATCTTGATGTTTAGGTGTAACTAGCTTGATAATGAAAAGTGTATGCTTAATCTTTGATTTTGGATGATGAAATGTGGTTAGATGTTAATGTTTGTGTGTTCAAAGTGTTAGTTACTTCAATAGCTTCGTTTTGGTGTGTTGATTGACATGAAAACCTTACATTAACATGATTAGTGATTTTGAGGTTTGGTTAGGGTTTGACAACTCTTAAAAACGAACTTTTGATGCGTTGAATGCTTGTTAATGTTATTGATAAGTGTTTAGTTGTATTACACATTTCATTACTTTCAAAACGGCATATCATATGTATAAATTGGATTCCCGAAACTTGAATTGCAATTGATAAACTTAAAACTTGAAAATAAACCTCTATTGATCGCTTGACGGGATTTCGGTTATAGTATATGATGTTTTTGCTTGATGAAAAGTGCTTAGTTGCGCTCCTTGTCGAAAGAGCTTTCCGATGATATAAAATACATGTTCTAATTGTTTGCGGTTTGTAAAATGTGTTGGTTTGTGTTTTGGTTCGTGTAATTGAGAAATTCAGCAAACAGGGCCTGGAAGCTATTTGGGACGCCGTCCAGAAACTCAAGACGCCGTCCCACTCTTCAATTTGGGACGCCGTCTAGCCCATTAGGACGCCGTCTGTAACAGACTGAAACCCGGGCTAGTTGTAAGTTGCCTATTTTGCCATTAGAGTTTGTGCTTAGTCTTAAGTGCTTTTATTTTAATTATTTTATTAGTGTTTTATTATAATTGTGTTGTGACCAGTTTGTGACAAGGGTCCCAGAACAGGTTTGTTTATTTTATTTGGACCTCGTTTGGGCTACCTAATCTTGTGCGAAAGATTTTAGATAACTGGTAAATACCCGTGTGTGATGGGGTATTATTTTTTTAACACATAAAAGTGTAATATCTAGATATTTCCATCCATTTCACATTATTTCCCAAAAACTAGTACGTACCTAACTTATTTCCTCTCAAATCCTAAATTATTCCAAGCTAGAAATTTGATTGTAAGGCTTTAAGGATTGATTCATATCATCCTTGTGATCATCTAATCAGGTTTGTTTACTTGAATCCTTGCTTTGATTCTTGAATAAATAGGTTTTTTTGTGTTCTTGAATAAAAGTGTGATTTTAAGCTTGAATTTTCATATTTGGTGTTTGTTATGCTTAATTGATGTTAGAAATAGCTTATATATATGTTTGGTAGCTTCCATATGCTTAAAATTTGTTCAAAATCGCTTAAAAATTGAGTTTTGGGCAAAAAATCATCAAAATCAGCGAAATTGGTTCGAAACCCAGTTTGCTACAGTACCCGAGTTGCTACAGTACCCGAGTTGCTACAGTACCCGAGTTGCTACAGTGTCACTATTCGCTACAGTATCACTATTTGCTACAGTGTCACTATTTGCTACAGTGTTCGGTATTGCTACAGTAACACTATTTGCTACAGTACGAGTTGCTACAGTACCGTGTTGCTACAGTACCGAGTTGCTACAGTGTTCGAAAATCACTATTTGCTACAGTACCTTTTATGAAATTGAAACGGGCGTAACTTTCAAACCGTAACTCCGTTTTTGATGAATCAAATATCGTTGGAATCGTATTGAAGAGTACTTTTCAATGATGAACTTTTAAGAAACTAGATCAAACTGTTTTTGGGTCGGAAAAGGAGTTTTAGTGTGTATGTCGTGTTTTGCACCCACCTGTATGCCATTATTGAATGGAGTCATGATGTAGATTCATAAAATTATGAATATATGGTGTTATGACCTAGTTTATAGTATGATTTGATTATACTATTGATTGAGATATGTATATTGACTTCGTTGTGTTGTTCTCAGGTGATAAGAACAAGGAAGAAGCTCAGAAGTAAGATAACTGAGCTGTAGCTGGTAATCGGTGAGTGGGTCTATCTCCGGATAGAGTTTAAGTAGCATATCATGCTACCGTGTTTTACTCTTTTACCATGCATAGTGTAAAGTTGCCATGTTAGATTATATTGTATGCCTATTGCTGTTTGTGAATTGTGTGTACACTGTGTGAATGGCACCAGTCGTGCTTAGGGGAGACTGGGGACTCTTGACTGTGCTTAGGTGAGGTCAGAGTTCGTATGAGGTCAACCGTGCTTAGGTGAGGTTGGGTCCATAGGCTACTGATTGTGAGTATAGTGTGAACGATGCACCCCCTGCATCTGGATATCTATACTGTGATTGAGTAGCAGGGACTATCGGTAGACTCAGGCCCGATCAGCTGGGAGTCGTGTGCTCGTACAAGCCGCCGATTCTCGTATTGCCTTATTGTTTGCTAGTTGGTAGTTAGCAAGTATTGTTGTTAGTATATAGCTTGTGTGTGGCTTAAGCTATATCTGTTAGATAGATTCCATTCACTTAGCGGTGCGCTAATCCCCCACATATTCTCCCCTTGCAGGTTTAGGTACTGTTAGTTGGGAAGAGTGTTGTTGCAGGAGACATGTTTGACAACCCAACTCTGATGTGGACTTTTGTATAAATCATGTTTTGTAATAACGTAACACCGTTGTGTAAACTTAAACGTAATGACGTGACTTATAGTGTGTTTGCTAATAAAGTCTTCCGCTGTGTTTAAAAAAAAAAAAATGGCCGGTGTTACACCGTCCCACTCTTCAATTTGGGACGCCGTCTAGCTATTTGGGACGCCGTCCCATTGTGCTAAAACTGGCTGTTCACTTGGTCATTTGACATGAAAATGTTTGCTATGCTACGGACCTCCGATTAACATGAAACTTGGCCAACATACTCATATATGATTATATAACTTAGAAAAATTGTCGGATATCCAACCCGACCCCGTTGACTTTTCTGTTGACTTTGACCCGACCAAGTTGACTTTTAATCAAACTTAACCAAATAATTGTGCAATCGTTCTAACATGTTTTTATACTTGTACCTTGCATGAAACATGACAACTTGACTCACATGCTACATTATTGAGTCGTAACGAGCCATAGGACTAATCGAACATCTTTGACCTATCGTGTTTACCGTTATTGATACAAACCTATTGTTTAGGTCAAGACTAGCTTTGTCTTTGCACGCGTTTACTTGTTGAAGTACTTTATTAACTCTCGCGCTCAAGGTGAGATCATAGTCCCACCTTTTTCAACAACTTTTATACTTTTAAATCGTGGGCTGAGAAAACATCTACTTTGTTACATCTTGTACTACTTACTTTTATGTTTTGAACACAAGTGTGAAAACAAACATTCCACGTGCGAGTTAGAACAAAAATGCCTCAATTCGATTATCATTAGTTACACTTGCAGGGTGTAAGCGAGAACTTATATTGTGTGGGAAGGTGTGTGAACAGTATTGTAATCAATTTGATATGAATCGAATCAAGACTGAGTTTCTTGAAATGAAGATGACACCTCAAATGACTATCGATGAAGTGGTAGAGAAGTATATGGATAAACTGAGGTTTGTGCAACAGTGGGTGCCGGATGAAGCATCTCGTATCCAGCATTTTGTTAATGTCATTCTGCCAGAGTACCGAACTTTTGTTAGAACAGCTACATCGTTGTCTCAAGCTGTTGTGATGGCTAAAATGGTAGAAAGTGATGTTCAAGCCGCCAGAAACAGAATGTTTGGTAATGTGCAACAACAAGGTGGGCAAGTATCTGGTCAATCAGGATCCAAATCCAAGAAGTTTAGTGGGTTTAAATCGAAAAGTAAAAGTGGCCAGAGTGGTTCTGGGTCTGGAACAGGTAAAGGCAATTGGTGTCACTCGTGCCGAGCTTCTCACAGTGGTCAGTGTTCTGAGGCTACAAGAAGATGTTTAAAGTGTGGTGTTGTTGGGCATGAGTCTTCAGCATGTCAGTACCCGAATAGTGTGTGTTGGAGTTGTCACAAACCAGGGCATCGTGCTGTTAGTTGTCCGTCCAAGAGTGGTAGTTCCGGGGCAGGGTCAGGAGCGCGTTCAGCATCAGCTGTAGGGTCAACTGCCTCAAGTGGGCAGAAGAGGAAGAACCCTCCAACAGCAGAGGCCAGAGCTTTTCAGATGTCGGTTGAGAATGCTGTGGCAACCGAAGAAGTGATCACCGGTATGTTTCTAATCAACTCAATACCTGCTCGCGTATTGTTTGATTGTGGTGCCAATAGGTGTTTTATGTCCTTAGATTTCTGTGCTAAGTTGAATTTACCAGCTACTGTATTACCCAAGCCGGTTAGTGTAGAAGTAGCCGATGGTAAGATCACACCCGTCACAACATATGTGTCTGGGGTTTGTATAGAGATTGAAGGGAAGTCTTTCCCGGTGACTTGCTTAGTGTTGCCTATTCCTAGCTTTGATGTAGTATTAGGAATGGATTGGTTGAGCTCGCTTAGGGCTAATATTAAGTGTGATAGGAAAATGATTACCTTTCGTTCGACCGATGGAACCCGTGTTGTGGCCCGAGGGGAGCGGGGAGGGTATAATTTTCCGTTGATAACCATGATGAAAGCGAAAAAGTCGATGACAAAGGGTTGTGAATCATTTCTTGCATATGTGATTGATGCGAAGAAAGAAAAGAAAACAGTGGCCGATATTCCGATAGTATCAGAATTTCCCGAAGTGTTCCCAGATGAGTTACCAGGTCTGCCACCGGTAAGGGAAGTCGAATATAAGATTGAGTTGGTTCCTGGAACAACTCCAGTTGCAAAAGCTCCATACCGATTAGCGCCATCTGAAGTCCGTGAAATGATGTCACAAATTCAAGAGTTATTAGATCGTGGGTTTATCCGACCGAGTTCTTCACCGTGGGGTGCTCCGGTATTGTTTGTTAAAAAGAAAGATGGGACAATGCGTATGTGTATTGATTATCGTGAATTGAACAAAAGAACAGTGAAGAATAAGTATCCGTTACCTCGAATAGACGATTTGTTCGATCAGTTACAGGGTGCTTCATTCTTTTCTAAGATAGACTTACGATCCGGATATCATCAGGTTCGTGTTGCTGAATCAGATATACCGAAAACAGCGTTCAGAACAAGGTATGGTCATTATGAATTTCTTGTCATGCCGTTTGGGTTGACGAATGCGCCAGCAATCTTCATGGATCTAATGAATAGAGTGTGTCGTCCGTTCTTAGATAAGTTTGTGATTGTGTTTATAGACGATATACTAGTGTATTCAAAGACCGAAAGTGAACATGCTGAACATCTGAGACAGGTTTTGAACATGTTGAAACGTGAACAATTATTTGCAAAATTTTCAAAGTGTGAATTTTGGTTACGTGAAGTGCAGTTTTTGGGTCATGTGATTTGTGCCGAAGGTATAAAGGTTGATCCGACAAAGATAGAAGCGGTAATGAATTGGAATTCTCCGAAGACTCCGACTGAGATTAAGAGTTTTCTGGGATTAGCCGGTTATTATCGCAGATTTATCAAGGATTTCTCGAAAATAGCGGGTCCGTTGACTAAGTTGACTCGTAAAGATGTAGCCTTTCGATGGACTGATGAACAGGAAAAGGCTTTTCAGATTTTGAAACAGCTACTGTGTCAGGCACCAGTGTTAGCTTTACCAGAAGGTTCAGACAACTTCGTGGTATACTGTGATGCATCATATGCTGGGTTGGGTTGTGTATTAATGCAAAGAGATAAAGTAATCGCCTACGCCTCGCGACAGTTGAAAGTTCATGAGAAGAATTATCCAGTGCATGATCTTGAAATGGCTGCAGTAGTGTTTGCTTTGAAACTGTGGAGACACTATTTGTATGGAACCCATTGTGTTATATGTACAGATCACAAGAGTTTGCAGTATATCTTCTCACAGAAAGAATTGAATATGCGTCAGAGACGATGGCAAGAGTTGATCAAAGATTACGATTGTGAAATTAAATACCATCCAGGTAAGGCAAATGTGGTTGCAGATGCGCTAAGTCGTAAAAAGTCAAGTGAAAATGTGAAATTTCTTCGTTTGAATATAACTTCAGATTTGATTAACAGTTTAAGAACCATTCAGGCCCGTGCTTTAGAGGACGAACATATTAAATCTGAACAAATGACCAAACGAAAAGTGGACTTAATTGATGACTCACGTAGACTAAAGACCTTAAACAATCGTGTTTGGGTGCCTAAGCTTGGAGATTTGAGGGATTTAATCATGACGGAAGCTCACAAATCCAGATTGACAGTACATCCGGGTAGTAATAAGATGTATCATGATTTGAAAACAGTGTATTGGTGGCCAACAATGAAATCGGATATTGCCCGTTATGTCGAAAAGTGTCATATATGTGCTCAAGTGAAGGCAGAACATCAGAAACCTTATGGTTCGTTACGTCAGTTACAGATTCCAGAGTGGAAATGGGAACATATAACGATGGATTTTGTGACCAAATTACCTCGAACTCAGAAAAGACATGATATGATTTGGGTAATAGTGGATCGTCTAACTAAAAGTGCTCATTTTCTTGCTACTCGTGAAACAGCTTCGTTAAGTGAGTTAGCCGAATTGTATGTGAAAGAAATAGTTAGTCGTCATGGTGTACCGTTATCGATCGTTTCCGACAGAGATTCCAGATTTGTGTCCAATTTTTGGAATAGTCTACAACAGAATCTGGGTACACGTGTGAATTTAAGTACAGCATATCATCCACAGACAGACGGACAGAGTGAAAGAACGATACAGACTTTGGAGGATATGTTAAGGGCTTGTGTGTTAGAATATGGTGGTTCGTGGGATACACATTTGCCATTGGTTGAATTCGCGTATAATAATTCATATCATTCGAGCATAGGAATGCCGCCCTATGAAATGTTGTACGGTCGTCGTTGCAGAACTCCGACTTGTTGGTTAGAAGCTGGGGAGAAACAGTTTTCAGGTCCCGAAATTGTTCAAATGACAGCCGAAAAAGTTGCAATTGCGAGAGAAAAGTTGAAAGCCGCTAGAGATAGGCAGAAAATGTATGATGATCCGCGTAGACGTCCGGTAACCTTTAATGTGGGTGAACGAGTGTATCTAAAAGTTTCGCCGTGGAAAGGGGTTATCAGATTCGGTAAACGGGGTAAGTTAGCACCGAGATTTATTGGTCCGTTTCCGATCAGTGAAGTGTTGAATGATCAGACTGTGGTGTTAGATCTTCCGCCAGAATTAGCCGGTATTCATAATACATTCAACGTGTGTTATTTGCGTAAGTGTAAAGTCGATGACGAGACACAAATCGTACCGCTGGTAGATTTGAAAGTTGATTTGAGTAACAAGTTGGTTGAGGAACCTATTCGAGTGGTCGACAGAAAGGTTACTGAGTTAAGAAAGAAAAAGATCCCGATGGTTTTAGTAGAATGGAAACACAGCTTAGGGTCTAACTTGACGTGGGAGACAGAAGAGTTGATGAAGACCCGTTACCCTCATCTGTTTGAGCAAGACCAGATTCCGAGGACGGAATCTTCTTAAGGGGGGTGGATTTGTAACAGACTGAAACCCGGGCTAGTTGTAAGTTGCCTATTTTGCCATTAGAGTTTGTGCTTAGTCTTAAGTGCTTTTATTTTAATTATTTTATTAGTGTTTTATTATAATTGTGTTGTGACCAGTTTGTGACAAGGGTCCCAGAACAGGTTTGTTTATTTTATTTGGACCTCGTTTGGGCTACCTAATCTTGTGCGAAAGATTTTAGATAACTGGTAAATACCCGTGTGTGATGGGGTATTATTTTTTTAACACATAAAAGTGTAATATCTAGATATTTCCATCCATTTCACATTATTTCCCAAAAACTAGTACGTACCTAACTTATTTCCTCTCAAATCCTAAATTATTCCAAGCTAGAAATTTGATTGTAAGGCTTTAAGGATTGATTCATATCATCCTTGTGATCATCTAATCAGGTTTGTTTACTTGAATCCTTGCTTTGATTCTTGAATAAATAGGTTTTTTTGTGTTCTTGAATAAAAGTGTGATTTTAAGCTTGAATTTTCATATTTGGTGTTTGTTATGCTTAATTGATGTTAGAAATAGCTTATATATATGTTTGGTAGCTTCCATATGCTTAAAATTTGTTCAAAATCGCTTAAAAATTGAGTTTTGGGCAAAAAATCATCAAAATCAGCGAAATTGGTTCGAAACCCAGTTTGCTACAGTACCCGAGTTGCTACAGTACCCGAGTTGCTACAGTACCCGAGTTGCTACAGTGTCACTATTCGCTACAGTATCACTATTTGCTACAGTGTCACTATTTGCTACAGTGTTCGGTATTGCTACAGTAACACTATTTGCTACAGTACGAGTTGCTACAGTACCGTGTTGCTACAGTACCGAGTTGCTACAGTGTTCGAAAATCACTATTTGCTACAGTACCTTTTATGAAATTGAAACGGGCGTAACTTTCAAACCGTAACTCCGTTTTTGATGAATCAAATATCGTTGGAATCGTATTGAAGAGTACTTTTCAATGATGAACTTTTAAGAAACTAGATCAAACTGTTTTTGGGTCGGAAAAGGAGTTTTAGTGTGTATGTCGTGTTTTGCACCCACCTGTATGCCATTATTGAATGGAGTCATGATGTAGATTCATAAAATTATGAATATATGGTGTTATGACCTAGTTTATAGTATGATTTGATTATACTATTGATTGAGATATGTATATTGACTTCGTTGTGTTGTTCTCAGGTGATAAGAACAAGGAAGAAGCTCAGAAGTAAGATAACTGAGCTGTAGCTGGTAATCGGTGAGTGGGTCTATCTCCGGATAGAGTTTAAGTAGCATATCATGCTACCGTGTTTTACTCTTTTACCATGCATAGTGTAAAGTTGCCATGTTAGATTATATTGTATGCCTATTGCTGTTTGTGAATTGTGTGTACACTGTGTGAATGGCACCAGTCGTGCTTAGGGGAGACTGGGGACTCTTGACTGTGCTTAGGTGAGGTCAGAGTTCGTATGAGGTCAACCGTGCTTAGGTGAGGTTGGGTCCATAGGCTACTGATTGTGAGTATAGTGTGAACGATGCACCCCCTGCATCTGGATATCTATACTGTGATTGAGTAGCAGGGACTATCGGTAGACTCAGGCCCGATCAGCTGGGAGTCGTGTGCTCGTACAAGCCGCCGATTCTCGTATTGCCTTATTGTTTGCTAGTTGGTAGTTAGCAAGTATTGTTGTTAGTATATAGCTTGTGTGTGGCTTAAGCTATATCTGTTAGATAGATTCCATTCACTTAGCGGTGCGCTAATCCCCCACATATTCTCCCCTTGCAGGTTTAGGTACTGTTAGTTGGGAAGAGTGTTGTTGCAGGAGACATGTTTGACAACCCAACTCTGATGTGGACTTTTGTATAAATCATGTTTTGTAATAACGTAACACCGTTGTGTAAACTTAAACGTAATGACGTGACTTATAGTGTGTTTGCTAATAAAGTCTTCCGCTGTGTTTAAAAAAAAAAATGGCCGGTGTTACAAGTTGGTATCAGAGCATGGTTTGGCAGCAAATACGTGCGCGTATTTTGTTCCCAAACCCTGTGGCAAGTCAAACATGTCTGTGGGAGTGGGGGGCTAAGTGAATATAGGATATACGTGTGTTAGTTGTGATTGAACTAACTGTTATCCACTAAGCTTTTGTGTGAGCTGTTTTGTAGCACAGGTATGGCTGATAGAAACGCAACTGGCCCATCCAACCCCGGAACATTCAGAGCACCAGAAGAGGGTATTGAGTCTGATGATGATCAGAATAGTTACATTCTTCAGTTAGAGAGCAAACTAAAGGAGGCTGAAGACAAAATTAATGAGCTTGAATTGGCGAGACATTCTGGAAATGATGATACACCACCTGGATTTCCAACTGTGCAATCCCAAACGATACCTAATGTGCCCCAGAACCAGCTTCAGAATCAAATACCTAACCAATATTATACGCCACCACAAAACACCTTTACTTACCAAAATCCCATGATGATGAATCCATACCAAATGCAAATGTTCCATCAACCTTACTTGCAACCACCCAAAAGATGTACCTATAAGAACTTCCGTGATTGCAAACCCTCTGAGTTTTCTGGAAGTACTGATCCGACTGTAACTCTCAATTGGTTACGAGAAATTGAAAGGGTGTTTGAAGCGTGTCAGTGTGAACCCGAGTTGAAAGTGACGTATGCTAGTCGAATGTTGAAAGGTAGGGCTATGATTTGGTGGGATTCTTTGATTTCCACTATACCAAAGGAGCAAGTGAGTATGATCACGCGGGAGCAGTTTTATGGGAAGGTGTGTGAACAGTATTGTAATCAATTTGATATGAATCGAATCAAGACTGAGTTTCTTGAAATGAAGATGACACCTCAAATGACTATCGATGAAGTGGTAGAGAAGTATATGGATAAACTGAGGTTTGTGCAACAGTGGGTGCCGGATGAAGCATCTCGTATCCAGCATTTTGTTAATGTCATTCTGCCAGAGTACCGAACTTTTGTTAGAACAGCTACATCGTTGTCTCAAGCTGTTGTGATGGCTAAAATGGTAGAAAGTGATGTTCAAGCCGCCAGAAACAGAATGTTTGGTAATGTGCAACAACAAGGTGGGCAAGTATCTGGTCAATCAGGATCCAAATCCAAGAAGTTTAGTGGGTTTAAATCGAAAAGTAAAAGTGGCCAGAGTGGTTCTGGGTCTGGAACAGGTAAAGGCAATTGGTGTCACTCGTGCCGAGCTTCTCACAGTGGTCAGTGTTCTGAGGCTACAAGAAGATGTTTAAAGTGTGGTGTTGTTGGGCATGAGTCTTCAGCATGTCAGTACCCGAATAGTGTGTGTTGGAGTTGTCACAAACCAGGGCATCGTGCTGTTAGTTGTCCGTCCAAGAGTGGTAGTTCCGGGGCAGGGTCAGGAGCGCGTTCAGCATCAGCTGTAGGGTCAACTGCCTCAAGTGGGCAGAAGAGGAAGAACCCTCCAACAGCAGAGGCCAGAGCTTTTCAGATGTCGGTTGAGAATGCTGTGGCAACCGAAGAAGTGATCACCGGTATGTTTCTAATCAACTCAATACCTGCTCGCGTATTGTTTGATTGTGGTGCCAATAGGTGTTTTATGTCCTTAGATTTCTGTGCTAAGTTGAATTTACCAGCTACTGTATTACCCAAGCCGGTTAGTGTAGAAGTAGCCGATGGTAAGATCACACCCGTCACAACATATGTGTCTGGGGTTTGTATAGAGATTGAAGGGAAGTCTTTCCCGGTGACTTGCTTAGTGTTGCCTATTCCTAGCTTTGATGTAGTATTAGGAATGGATTGGTTGAGCTCGCTTAGGGCTAATATTAAGTGTGATAGGAAAATGATTACCTTTCGTTCGACCGATGGAACCCGTGTTGTGGCCCGAGGGGAGCGGGGAGGGTATAATTTTCCGTTGATAACCATGATGAAAGCGAAAAAGTCGATGACAAAGGGTTGTGAATCATTTCTTGCATATGTGATTGATGCGAAGAAAGAAAAGAAAACAGTGGCCGATATTCCGATAGTATCAGAATTTCCCGAAGTGTTCCCAGATGAGTTACCAGGTCTGCCACCGGTAAGGGAAGTCGAATATAAGATTGAGTTGGTTCCTGGAACAACTCCAGTTGCAAAAGCTCCATACCGATTAGCGCCATCTGAAGTCCGTGAAATGATGTCACAAATTCAAGAGTTATTAGATCGTGGGTTTATCCGACCGAGTTCTTCACCGTGGGGTGCTCCGGTATTGTTTGTTAAAAAGAAAGATGGGACAATGCGTATGTGTATTGATTATCGTGAATTGAACAAAAGAACAGTGAAGAATAAGTATCCGTTACCTCGAATAGACGATTTGTTCGATCAGTTACAGGGTGCTTCATTCTTTTCTAAGATAGACTTACGATCCGGATATCATCAGGTTCGTGTTGCTGAATCAGATATACCGAAAACAGCGTTCAGAACAAGGTATGGTCATTATGAATTTCTTGTCATGCCGTTTGGGTTGACGAATGCGCCAGCAATCTTCATGGATCTAATGAATAGAGTGTGTCGTCCGTTCTTAGATAAGTTTGTGATTGTGTTTATAGACGATATACTAGTGTATTCAAAGACCGAAAGTGAACATGCTGAACATCTGAGACAGGTTTTGAACATGTTGAAACGTGAACAATTATTTGCAAAATTTTCAAAGTGTGAATTTTGGTTACGTGAAGTGCAGTTTTTGGGTCATGTGATTTGTGCCGAAGGTATAAAGGTTGATCCGACAAAGATAGAAGCGGTAATGAATTGGAATTCTCCGAAGACTCCGACTGAGATTAAGAGTTTTCTGGGATTAGCCGGTTATTATCGCAGATTTATCAAGGATTTCTCGAAAATAGCGGGTCCGTTGACTAAGTTGACTCGTAAAGATGTAGCCTTTCGATGGACTGATGAACAGGAAAAGGCTTTTCAGATTTTGAAACAGCTACTGTGTCAGGCACCAGTGTTAGCTTTACCAGAAGGTTCAGACAACTTCGTGGTATACTGTGATGCATCATATGCTGGGTTGGGTTGTGTATTAATGCAAAGAGATAAAGTAATCGCCTACGCCTCGCGACAGTTGAAAGTTCATGAGAAGAATTATCCAGTGCATGATCTTGAAATGGCTGCAGTAGTGTTTGCTTTGAAACTGTGGAGACACTATTTGTATGGAACCCATTGTGTTATATGTACAGATCACAAGAGTTTGCAGTATATCTTCTCACAGAAAGAATTGAATATGCGTCAGAGACGATGGCAAGAGTTGATCAAAGATTACGATTGTGAAATTAAATACCATCCAGGTAAGGCAAATGTGGTTGCAGATGCGCTAAGTCGTAAAAAGTCAAGTGAAAATGTGAAATTTCTTCGTTTGAATATAACTTCAGATTTGATTAACAGTTTAAGAACCATTCAGGCCCGTGCTTTAGAGGACGAACATATTAAATCTGAACAAATGACCAAACGAAAAGTGGACTTAATTGATGACTCACGTAGACTAAAGACCTTAAACAATCGTGTTTGGGTGCCTAAGCTTGGAGATTTGAGGGATTTAATCATGACGGAAGCTCACAAATCCAGATTGACAGTACATCCGGGTAGTAATAAGATGTATCATGATTTGAAAACAGTGTATTGGTGGCCAACAATGAAATCGGATATTGCCCGTTATGTCGAAAAGTGTCATATATGTGCTCAAGTGAAGGCAGAACATCAGAAACCTTATGGTTCGTTACGTCAGTTACAGATTCCAGAGTGGAAATGGGAACATATAACGATGGATTTTGTGACCAAATTACCTCGAACTCAGAAAAGACATGATATGATTTGGGTAATAGTGGATCGTCTAACTAAAAGTGCTCATTTTCTTGCTACTCGTGAAACAGCTTCGTTAAGTGAGTTAGCCGAATTGTATGTGAAAGAAATAGTTAGTCGTCATGGTGTACCGTTATCGATCGTTTCCGACAGAGATTCCAGATTTGTGTCCAATTTTTGGAATAGTCTACAACAGAATCTGGGTACACGTGTGAATTTAAGTACAGCATATCATCCACAGACAGACGGACAGAGTGAAAGAACGATACAGACTTTGGAGGATATGTTAAGGGCTTGTGTGTTAGAATATGGTGGTTCGTGGGATACACATTTGCCATTGGTTGAATTCGCGTATAATAATTCATATCATTCGAGCATAGGAATGCCGCCCTATGAAATGTTGTACGGTCGTCGTTGCAGAACTCCGACTTGTTGGTTAGAAGCTGGGGAGAAACAGTTTTCAGGTCCCGAAATTGTTCAAATGACAGCCGAAAAAGTTGCAATTGCGAGAGAAAAGTTGAAAGCCGCTAGAGATAGGCAGAAAATGTATGATGATCCGCGTAGACGTCCGGTAACCTTTAATGTGGGTGAACGAGTGTATCTAAAAGTTTCGCCGTGGAAAGGGGTTATCAGATTCGGTAAACGGGGTAAGTTAGCACCGAGATTTATTGGTCCGTTTCCGATCAGTGAAGTGTTGAATGATCAGACTGTGGTGTTAGATCTTCCGCCAGAATTAGCCGGTATTCATAATACATTCAACGTGTGTTATTTGCGTAAGTGTAAAGTCGATGACGAGACACAAATCGTACCGCTGGTAGATTTGAAAGTTGATTTGAGTAACAAGTTGGTTGAGGAACCTATTCGAGTGGTCGACAGAAAGGTTACTGAGTTAAGAAAGAAAAAGATCCCGATGGTTTTAGTAGAATGGAAACACAGCTTAGGGTCTAACTTGACGTGGGAGACAGAAGAGTTGATGAAGACCCGTTACCCTCATCTGTTTGAGCAAGACCAGATTCCGAGGACGGAATCTTCTTAAGGGGGGTGGATTTGTAACAGACTGAAACCCGGGCTAGTTGTAAGTTGCCTATTTTGCCATTAGAGTTTGTGCTTAGTCTTAAGTGCTTTTATTTTAATTATTTTATTAGTGTTTTATTATAATTGTGTTGTGACCAGTTTGTGACAAGGGTCCCAGAACAGGTTTGTTTATTTTATTTGGACCTCGTTTGGGCTACCTAATCTTGTGCGAAAGATTTTAGATAACTGGTAAATACCCGTGTGTGATGGGGTATTATTTTTTTAACACATAAAAGTGTAATATCTAGATATTTCCATCCATTTCACATTATTTCCCAAAAACTAGTACGTACCTAACTTATTTCCTCTCAAATCCTAAATTATTCCAAGCTAGAAATTTGATTGTAAGGCTTTAAGGATTGATTCATATCATCCTTGTGATCATCTAATCAGGTTTGTTTACTTGAATCCTTGCTTTGATTCTTGAATAAATAGGTTTTTTTGTGTTCTTGAATAAAAGTGTGATTTTAAGCTTGAATTTTCATATTTGGTGTTTGTTATGCTTAATTGATGTTAGAAATAGCTTATATATATGTTTGGTAGCTTCCATATGCTTAAAATTTGTTCAAAATCGCTTAAAAATTGAGTTTTGGGCAAAAAATCATCAAAATCAGCGAAATTGGTTCGAAACCCAGTTTGCTACAGTACCCGAGTTGCTACAGTACCCGAGTTGCTACAGTACCCGAGTTGCTACAGTGTCACTATTCGCTACAGTATCACTATTTGCTACAGTGTCACTATTTGCTACAGTGTTCGGTATTGCTACAGTAACACTATTTGCTACAGTACGAGTTGCTACAGTACCGTGTTGCTACAGTACCGAGTTGCTACAGTGTTCGAAAATCACTATTTGCTACAGTACCTTTTATGAAATTGAAACGGGCGTAACTTTCAAACCGTAACTCCGTTTTTGATGAATCAAATATCGTTGGAATCGTATTGAAGAGTACTTTTCAATGATGAACTTTTAAGAAACTAGATCAAACTGTTTTTGGGTCGGAAAAGGAGTTTTAGTGTGTATGTCGTGTTTTGCACCCACCTGTATGCCATTATTGAATGGAGTCATGATGTAGATTCATAAAATTATGAATATATGGTGTTATGACCTAGTTTATAGTATGATTTGATTATACTATTGATTGAGATATGTATATTGACTTCGTTGTGTTGTTCTCAGGTGATAAGAACAAGGAAGAAGCTCAGAAGTAAGATAACTGAGCTGTAGCTGGTAATCGGTGAGTGGGTCTATCTCCGGATAGAGTTTAAGTAGCATATCATGCTACCGTGTTTTACTCTTTTACCATGCATAGTGTAAAGTTGCCATGTTAGATTATATTGTATGCCTATTGCTGTTTGTGAATTGTGTGTACACTGTGTGAATGGCACCAGTCGTGCTTAGGGGAGACTGGGGACTCTTGACTGTGCTTAGGTGAGGTCAGAGTTCGTATGAGGTCAACCGTGCTTAGGTGAGGTTGGGTCCATAGGCTACTGATTGTGAGTATAGTGTGAACGATGCACCCCCTGCATCTGGATATCTATACTGTGATTGAGTAGCAGGGACTATCGGTAGACTCAGGCCCGATCAGCTGGGAGTCGTGTGCTCGTACAAGCCGCCGATTCTCGTATTGCCTTATTGTTTGCTAGTTGGTAGTTAGCAAGTATTGTTGTTAGTATATAGCTTGTGTGTGGCTTAAGCTATATCTGTTAGATAGATTCCATTCACTTAGCGGTGCGCTAATCCCCCACATATTCTCCCCTTGCAGGTTTAGGTACTGTTAGTTGGGAAGAGTGTTGTTGCAGGAGACATGTTTGACAACCCAACTCTGATGTGGACTTTTGTATAAATCATGTTTTGTAATAACGTAACACCGTTGTGTAAACTTAAACGTAATGACGTGACTTATAGTGTGTTTGCTAATAAAGTCTTCCGCTGTGTTTAAAAAAAAAAAAATGGCCGGTGTTACACCGTCCCACTCTTCAATTTGGGACGCCGTCTAGCTATTTGGGACGCCGTCCCATTGTGCTAAAACTGGCTGTTCACTTGGTCATTTGACATGAAAATGTTTGCTATGCTACGGACCTCCGATTAACATGAAACTTGGCCAACATACTCATATATGATTATATAACTTAGAAAAATTGTCGGATATCCAACCCGACCCCGTTGACTTTTCTGTTGACTTTGACCCGACCAAGTTGACTTTTAATCAAACTTAACCAAATAATTGTGCAATCGTTCTAACATGTTTTTATACTTGTACCTTGCATGAAACATGACAACTTGACTCACATGCTACATTATTGAGTCGTAACGAGCCATAGGACTAATCGAACATCTTTGACCTATCGTGTTTACCGTTATTGATACAAACCTATTGTTTAGGTCAAGACTAGCTTTGTCTTTGCACGCGTTTACTTGTTGAAGTACTTTATTAACTCTCGCGCTCAAGGTGAGATCATAGTCCCACCTTTTTCAACAACTTTTATACTTTTAAATCGTGGGCTGAGAAAACATCTACTTTGTTACATCTTGTACTACTTACTTTTATGTTTTGAACACAAGTGTGAAAACAAACATTCCACGTGCGAGTTAGAACAAAAATGCCTCAATTCGATTATCATTAGTTACACTTGCAGGGTGTAAGCGAGAACTTATATTGTGTGGCCATACGGGTTTAACAAACCCTCATTCGGACGGTTCGCTACCGTTATGCGGATGAAATATATTTTTGTGTTTTAGTGCGGGTTCTAGCACTGTGTGATGGGGTAACGTTGGTTAAGTTTTGATAATTGAGTGCTCGCGTATAACAACACTTTTGGAATGCAAATGATTTGGATAATCTACGTTATGGATATACAAAATCTTGTGGTTCAAAGACAACGTTTAATACTTACTAAACCTATGATTTCACCAACGTTTTCGTTGACAGATTCTTCTATGTTTTTCTCAGGTCTTGCACGATATGTGATACATGCTTCCGCTCACTATTTGATACTTGCATTCGATGTCGAGTATACATGCATTTCATGGAGCGTCTTTTGACTTTACTTTAAACCGTGTCGCCTAGATTTCAATCGTACTTATAACGTTGTAACTTAACTTTTGGTTGAACAATTCTTGTAAACTTTGAAACAATCTTATTTTGAAATGAAGGCGACATATTTTGGTCAAACGTTATCTTAAAGACTTATAATCAGGTAATGGGACCCACGTAGCCGACGCCGTCACTTGACGATTTGTCGGGGTCGCTACAGTTGGTATCAGAGCCTTGGTTGTAGGGATTTAGAGTTCATTTGTGTCCACCCCGAGTCATAGGGTACATAGGTGAATCTAGACTACAACCGGCATATAGACTGAAGTAGGGATTACTTGACTAATTGTGCATTTATACTCGAACTCTTATATCATATCTAACTCGTATTCGATCTTAATCTTAAGTTGATGAATTTTGTTGATGCGCCACTTTGACTTTATGAAGTAATGTTAAATGCACATGAGAATCAGGGTAATATAATTTCCGGGATTATATTACGGTGATTCACATGGACGTTCCGACATTATGACATAAAGAATTTAAGGCGAGTCAAGGAAAATTTTCTCTACATCATCCTTCCCTATCATGATTAGTATTATTGAGAATACTAATCAACGATATTCTTGTGTCTTGAAGGAACAATGCTTCCCCGTCGCGGACCACGTAATGAAATTTCCGAACAAGCTTTTCAACGCATGATAGCCACCGCCATAGGTGCGGCTATGGCTAGTATCTCCTCCGACATCAATAACAACCACAACCACAACAACCATGGAGCCGGTAATTCAAACGAGGGTTGCTCCTACAAAACTTTCATGGGGTGCAAACCCCACACCTTCGATGGGACCGGAGGACCGGTTGTGCTCACCCGATGGTTTGAGCAAACAGAAGCCGTTTTTAGCATAAGCGGTTGTCGGGACCAAGACAAAGTCAAATATTCCACCCACACTTTCGCCGGTATCGCCCTCACATGGTGGAATACGTATGTGCTGTCGGTGGGTATCGATGAAGCTCACACTCTCTCATGGGCCGACTTAAAGAAAAAGATGATCACCGAATACTTCCCGCGCGAAGAGACCCGTAAGCTCGAACACGAACTAAGAACTTTAAAAGCGGTCGGGAATGACCTAAAGGCATATAATCAACGATTTTCTGAGCTATCCTTGATGTGCCCAAACCTCGTGACCCCCGAACCTCTAAGGGTTGAACTTTACATGGATGGTCTTCCCAAGAGCATCAAACAAGGAGTAATGTCATCCAAACCCGCTAACCACCAAGAGGCTTTGAATATGGCCCGCCAATTGATTGAAACAGTGGACGAGATTGAAGTGCAGGCACCTAGAGCCGAGGATGAGTCGGGTGACAACAAAAGAAAATGGGAAGCCCCCCAATCGGGTAACTACAACAACAACTTTTCCAAGGAACCTCTCACCCCTGTCGGCAAGAAAAGTTATGCCGGGACACGACCTTTTTGCAACAAATGCCACAAGCATCATTTCGGTGAATGTGGCAAGCTAATTTGCCATCG
Source organism: Rutidosis leptorrhynchoides (assembly GCF_046630445.1). Taxonomy (NCBI): domain Eukaryota; kingdom Viridiplantae; phylum Streptophyta; class Magnoliopsida; order Asterales; family Asteraceae; genus Rutidosis; species Rutidosis leptorrhynchoides. The sequence goes on from NC_092333.1 coordinate 136,315,472, forward strand.
GTGCCAAGGTAGTGGTCATATTGCCAAGTATTGTGGAAGTACTGCTCCCGTCACTCAAAAGGGGCCCGGCGCACCAAAGCCGAGTATTTGCTACAAATGTGGCCAATCGGGTCATTTTAGGAATGAATGCCCAAAGAATAAAGCAAAAACCAACGCGCGCCGTTGAACTTACAACATCGACACCTAGGATGCCCGAGACGATGATGGACTAGTCACGGGTACGTTTCTTCACAACAAACCGTATATTTCATACTTATTCGATTCGAGTACCGTTAGACGTTTTATAACCAAGGATTTGACTCGTGCTCTTTATATTCCACCTCTTTTCCCCTAGATACTATTTAGGCGATTTAAGCGACCAACGAAAAAAAAAAAAAAAAAAAAAAAAAAAAAAAAAAAAAAAAAAATTGTGTGCCTATAAATATTTTCGGAGGATATACGTTAAGAAATTGAACTCGACACCAATAGAACTGAGGAACCCAAAACCTATTCATTAAGGAGAAATTGTTGCCCTACATTTATGTATAGATTATTGTGAACTAAGAAATTTTCGGTTGGAAACCGATACCCTCTCCCTCGCATCCATGACCTCATGATTTTTGCACGAATCCCGTATGTTCCAAATCGACCTCCGTTCCGGTTATCACCAATTGGGGGTTAAGGGAGACGATGTCTCCTAAGCCACTTTCCGAACTCGCCACGTTAGTTGTAAATCTCTCTTAGTACCGTTTGATTTATTTAGGGCTCGCCCGTATCCTTAAACCTCTTGAACCGCGTATGCAAATTCATATAGACTAATCTGTATTCATAGATGACATCTTAACTTATTCAAGTAAAAAAAAAAAAAAAAAAAAAGGGAAAACGAACAACACCACCATCTTAAGCTCGAACATTTGAGAAAAGAGCAACTTTATACCAAATTCTCCGAGTGAGAATTTCTGTTAAACGAAGTCAAATTTTTCTAGACCATGATGTTAATGGTCAAGGCATTACAATCAATCTCGAAATCAAGCCACACGTAATCATTAAACTCTGACTCGTATTCGTAAAATCTTAGATCTCGTCTATTTTTACCAAAGATTCATTTCTGACTTTTCTCGTGTTACACGACTTTTAAACTCGTTAACTCACTAAGGAAAACTCTAAACCTCCCCGTGTTCGAACCTTGAGCGTGATTCTTCACACCAACATTTCTAGTTAAAATCGTATAGCAACAGATGGAACTCAAACATGGAAATATTTCTACTTGAACGCCGAAAGGCATACTCTCTCGACTCAAAAATCAACATAACTAAAATTCATTATTTTACACGAAGAATTCGAATACTAAATTGTGGATCCGATCAAACTTCTCATCATCACGTACCACACTACATACCTCTGTTATTTCACCGTCACCGTCTGATATTACTGGAATTTAAGATAACACACAATCCAACGATACTTCACTCTTCTTTGACTTAACGCCCTTGTGTTTCTGATAATCGGTCAACTATTATTCAACCCCGAACTATACAACTATGTGTACTACCTCGTTTCTCTTTCAGACTTCAACTTTTGACAACTAGAGGCACGTTATGGCAACCTCGAGATGCAAGCTCATCCTATTCTAAGTCCTCATTTCACTACTATCTCTACCGTTCGCATTTCCGTTTAGAGAAACTCCTTGTAACATTTCTCCATGGATGGAGAAATTAATCATATTACATTAGTATTCGCCACGAGGGTGAATAGTCCTAACGAACATTTTTTTCGAACCCTAACTAACTTGTTCAAACGTATCTTAAGAGATTCTATTCCAACACGGCGTATCTTTGTCAATTATTCCGTATCGAAATACTCGTTTCACTTCTAGTTTTACAAGAAACCTTGGAGACCCGTTTAGACATGAGTACCGCGTACCACCCACAAACCGACGAACCGAGCAAATGAACGATTTACGTCTTGGAGAGACATGTCACAAACTCGTATTGTCACTTTTAGTAGATCACTCTTACGACAGTAGTTACCACTCGTGTGTTCACGCGCACTTTCCGAAACCCTATATGACCGCTAATGTCATACCCCTGTTCATTTAACCAAAGCATCAACCACCGAAATCTGAACTCCATCAAGAAACAACAATCGAAATCATTCAAATCCGAGGAGGGCTCGAGACGATCCGTAGTCGCCAGAAGAGTTATACTAAACTTAGATGAAAACCTCACAAATCCCAGTGTGTAACCGCGTAACATTGAGAAACCGCACCTTGGAAAGGTGTAATCCATTTTGGGAAATCGAGAAAGGTTATATCCGCAATATTGAACCTTTTGAAACCTTGGGGCGTATTAGAGCCGCTTCCTACCATTTAGAACGGCCGACTCAATTAAGTTTCCGTTTACCCTACATTTCTTGTAACAAACTTAGAAACGTGTCCTGCGGAACAGGAACGTGCAATCCTGCTGGATACATCAACTATCGATGACAAACTTCTCTTCATAGGAAAATCAGTTGAAACTGGGGATCGTAAAAACCGAACCTTAATGCAACGTAAAACCCTGACTATCCAAATTCATGAGAACCCTCAAGAACGTACTTTCACTTATTCATAGCATTGACAACGTAAAGTCTCGAGTAAGAGATATCGACTACTACTTCCAACTAAATTTCGGGACGAAATTTCTTTTGAGTTGTGGATAATGTAACATCCCGCGTTTTTCCGTTAAATTTATTTTTAACACCGTCTTTTCTTTTAAATAATACCTTTCGTTATTTAAATTCGTAGTTTCCGTTGACTAACGTTCATAATAATTCCGTCATTTAATTATAACATCTCTCGTTAACTTGCGTTTTAAAAATAGTCGTTTGGTTATTTCCCGCACCCGACAACAAACTTGAGGGACTAATCTCGCCACTCGAGTAAACTTGGCTAACTAGTGGCTCCTCACCACCACACACTTCATTTCACCATCTTCTTCCTCTTTTTCTTTCTTCCTTTTCTCTCAAGAACACAAACACAAATTCATCATCTAATTTTGATCTTGGAAGCTCACAACAGATCCGACTACATATTCTTGATCCTCTCATCATCCTCTTCGATTTGATGCTAACCACTTCGATTTTGGGTAACATTTCTAAAACTCTAGATTTCTCAAATTCGTGTTTTTGACTTGATATGTTGTTAGTTAGTGTCTATGGCTCGTGTATAACATGAATATATGATTTGTATGCTCGATCTTGATGTTTAGGTGTAACTAGCTTGATAATGAAAAGTGTATGCTTAATCTTTGATTTCGGATGATGAAATGTGGTTAGATGTTAATGTTTGTGTGTTCAAAGTGTTAGTTACTTCAATAGCTTCGTTTTGGTGTGTTGATTGACATGAAAACCTTACATTAACATGATTAGTGATTTTGAGGTTTGGTTAGGGTTTGACAACTCTTAAAAACGAACTTTTGATGCGTTGAATGCTTGTTAATGTTATTGATAAGTGTTTAGTTGTATTACACATTTCATTACTTTCAAAACGGCATATCATATGTATAAATTGGATTCCCGAAACTTGAATTGCAATTGATAAACTTAAAACTTGAAAATAAACCTCTATTGATCGCTTGACGGGATTTCGGTTATAGTATATGATGTTTTTGCTTGATGAAAAGTGCTTAGTTGCGCTCCTTGTCGAAAGAGCTTTCCGATGATATAAAATACATGTTCTAATTGTTTGCGGTTTGTAAAATGTGTTGGTTTGTGTTTTGGTTCGTGTAATTGAGAAATTCAGCAAACAGGGCCTGGAAGCTATTTGGGACGCCGTCCAGAAACTCAAGACGCCGTCCCACTCTTCAATTTGGGACGCCGTCTAGCCCATTAGGACGCCGTCCCACTCTTCAATTTGGGACGCCGTCTAGCTATTTGGGACGCCGTCCCATTGTGCTAAAACTGGCTGTTCACTTGGTCATTTGACATGAAAATGTTTGCTATGCTACGGACCTCCGATTAACATGAAACTTGGCCAACATACTCATATATGATTATATAACTTAGAAAAATTGTCGGATATCCAACCCGACCCGTTGACTTTTCTGTTGACTTTGACCCGACCAAGTTGACTTTTAATCAAACTTAACCAAATAATTGTGCAATCGTTCTAACATGTTTTTATACTTGTACCTTGCATGAAACATGACAACTTGACTCACATGCTACATTATTGAGTCGTAACGAGCCATAGGACTAATCGAACATCTTTGACCTATCGTGTTTACCGTTATTGATACAAACCTATTGTTTAGGTCAAGACTAGCTTTGTCTTTGCACGCGTTTACTTGTTGAAGTACTTTATTAACTCTCGCGCTCAAGGTGAGATCATAGTCCCACCTTTTTCAACAACTTTTATACTTTTAAATCGTGGGCTGAGAAAACATCTACTTTGTTACATCTTGTACTACTTACTTTTATGTTTTGAACACAAGTGTGAAAACAAACATTCCACGTGCGAGTTAGAACAAAAATGCCTCAATTCGATTATCATTAGTTACACTTGCAGGGTGTAAGCGAGAACTTATATTGTGTGGCCATACGGGTTTAACAAACCCTCATTCGGACGGTTCGCTACCGTTATGCAGATGAAATATATTTTTGTGTTTTAGTGCGGGTTCTAGCACTGTGTGATGGGGTAACGTTGGTTAAGTTTTGATAATTGAGTGCTCGCGTATAACAACACTTTTGGAATGCAAATGATTTGGATAATCTACGTTATGGATATACAAAATCTTGTGGTTCAAAGACAACGTTTAATACTTACTAAACCTATGATTTCACCAACGTTTTCGTTGACAGATTCTTCTATGTTTTTCTCAGGTCTTGCACGATATGTGATACATGCTTCCGCTCACTATTTGATACTTGCATTCGATGTCGAGTATACATGCATTTCATGGAGCGTCTTTTGACTTTACTTTAAACCGTGTCGCCTAGATTTCAATCGTACTTATAACGTTGTAACTTAACTTTTGGTTGAACAATTCTTGTAAACTTTGAAACAATCTTATTTTGAAATGAAGGCGACATATTTTGGTCAAACGTTATCTTAAAGACTTATAATCAGGTAATGGGACCCACGTAGCCGACGCCGTCACTTGACGATTTGTCGGGGTCGCTACACTAATGCAAGGCCTGGTTCACTAAGACCACCGCTCTGATACCACCTGTGATGGACCCGTCCTTATCCTCCCGGATGAAGTCTTCAACAGTTGGTCCCATTGCGATGATCGACTCCAAATAATATCTTTAACATGAGCAAATGCACAGCGGAAGACTTATTTCGTACCTGAGAATAACATGCTTTAAAAAGTCAACATAATGTTGGTGAGATATGATTTGATGCTAGCAGCGTTATAACTATGGACCACAAGATTTCATATTTGTACATAATACACTCCTCGTGTATGAAAAGTCGTTGAGCACTTGGTAACCATACTTAACATTTAATTCACAGCAGCATATTCTTAAATAAACCCTACACCGTACCAAGTGTAGTAATGAAACAAAGTACTGTGCAACCGTTAAAAACTGGTCGTCCAGCCAGGTTGGGGTTGTCAGGCCCGATAGATCTATCAACAGGATTCGCGTTTACGCTCCTCACGTAAATATTAGCTACCAAGTATAAAGAAATATGCCATGGTACAACTCAACGTAGATTTTATTTTTGATCACTTGTGTCCATAACGTAAATCATTTATAAAAACAGCGCATGTATTCTCAGCCCAAAAATATTTAGAGTTTAAAAGGGACTATATACTCACCTAATGTATTTTGTAGTAAAAATACATATAACATCATTGAACAAGTATAAGGTTGGCCTCGGATTCACGAACCTATATCATTTGTATATATATATATTAAAATATATACATGTAATCGAACAATTTCATATCCTATAACTTTGTGTAATATATATTTAGGTTATATAAATATATATATATATATATATATATATATATATATATATATATATATATATATATATATATATATATATATATATATATATATATATATAAATGATTTATATAGTTATATTGATATGTCTATCTCTGTAAATACCTAATTTGCTGTATATAAGTTTTTATACATCTAATGTTAGTTAACCTATAAATTATAGTATATGTATTAAGTATGTTTTATATACAAAATAATTATTTGAAAACAGTTGATGGTTTTGACGTTAATGATTTACTAGAAATAATAATACTAATATTAACTTTATTAAAATGAAAATTTTAATGATATTGTTAATAATAATATTTTTATCTAATTATAAGGTTCATAATACTAATAATTACAAAAGTGATATTAATATTAATATTAATAAAAATGACAAAATTTATAATAATCTTACTTATAAAAATGTTAATGAATATCAATGTTTTTAATACTTATATATTTATAATAAAGTTCTAATAATTGTAATACTAATGATATCATTAATAATAATAATATCTTTAAAAAAAAATAATAAATAAAAATAAAACAAATAGCAATAGAAATAAAGTTTAAAGTCTATACCCTTTTTAAAATCGTGCTAAAAAGAATTGTCCAAGTTGGGACTCGAACCCGTGACCTCCCGCTTACAAACTAATACTCTAACCATTGGGCCGTTGCCCCTTATCTGATTTAATCCCAACCCAAGCTATTATAACCTGAATCTGTTTCCTGTTATTTCTCTTCTTCTTCACTGAATACCAGTCAATCAGAACCCAACCAAAAATCATAAAACGAATTTCCCAAGCAAAATTAAGACTTTGCAATAATTAGAAAAGCTAGTAATTTATGTAATTAATTAATAAGGAAAGCGAAAAAAAAACAAAAAAAAAAACAGAAGCAGCATATATGTTGTTCGTCGAGACCCAAAACAGAAAAAAAAAATGATTTTGAGTTTAGGACGTTTTGAGACTTCGATTCCTTCATGGAATGTTTCCCAATTTGCTCCTAGAAACCTTCTATATTATCAATTGAACTTCAACTATAACAGAAAAATCGAATTTGATCGATGAACCATCGATTGATTTTCTTAAAATAACTTCTTGAATTTAAAATTAGGAATTGATAGAAAGATTTAAGGTTTGAAAACTTACATATAGTTTCAATGGTCGATTACTATCAGTATTACATTACTAGATTTTTTTTAAAAAACTCGTTGGAATGATTCAGTGATTCTAGCAGACTCGAACAGGGAAACAAGTTAGTTTACTGGTTTTTTTTTAATTTAAATAAAACAAATGATAGAAAGTAATTAGGATTAATACAGATTATAAAAGATAGAATGGATTTGTATTCTCAAATTATGAACCGATTAGAATGATATATATGAGAAGAACGACCCTGGTTCACGAGGTTAATAGGAGACAGAGAAAAAAACAGAATCCAATGTTACCTGGTATCTATCTGTTTTAATTTAATTTTTTTTTTTATATAATTCATAAAATATATATTTAATTATTTATAATAATAATAATTATATTAATAATAATAATAGTAATTATATTAATAATAATTATAATCATAAATATTAATAATGATATTAACTATAAAAACGATAATAATATTATTAAAGATATACTAATAAATTGTAATTTTTTTTTATAACAATAATAATAACGATAATAGTAATATGATAATAATGATAATAACAATAAATGGAAATTTTATTATTAAAATACTAAGTTTAATACCAGTTATTAGTAAAAATAATAATAAAGGATAACTAACCCTTCTATAGATAATAATAATAATAATAATGTTTCTGACTAATGTTCGTATCTATAGATTATATATATTACTGATAACACTAATATTCACATTAATATTGAAAGTAATAACTATATTATTATAATAACTAGTAATATGATTAAATCTGAAATGTTGTTAATTTTGTACCATTTATTTTATACAATATCATAATTTAATATTTAATATTTATATATATATACAAGCTACAACACATAAATGTTCGTGAATCGTCAGGCATGGTCAAAGGAAAATTGATTATCCGAATATAGATTTCAAACTTTCTAGACTCAACATTACAGATTTTGCTTATCGTGTCGGAAACATATAAAGATTAAGGTTTAAATTTGGTCGGGAATTTCCGGGTCATTACAGGTCTCGTGTAGTTCGGATTCACTAAGGCTCGTGTAATTCGGCCAACCTCGATGTTGTTGTGGTAATGAAGATAGTAGTCTCGTGTGGATGCGGATTTACTAAGGCTCGTGTAGTTCGGCCAATCTTCTTTTGGTATTGGGTTAAAGGGTTAACCTTGGGCCTTTTACGCTTTATTGTATATATTGTCGTATTGTTGTGATGTAGCTAACCCTCCGGGTAAAGCTTGATGGCGTTGTACATATCGTTGTTGGTGTACTTATTGTTGACCTTGGATTGTTGTATAGCGGTCGTAAGGTATGCTTAGTTTAGCTTGCCTTTATACTTGGATGCTCCGGTATGTGCTATTTGTTTATTAATGTGTGGCGTGTCCATTTTATGCATATATATGTATATAGTATACTTTCACTCACTAAGCGTTAGCTTACCCTCTCGTTGTTTACATTTTTATAGATTTGCAAGGCGGACGTGGCAAGGGTAAAGCGTGGGGACTAGTGAGCTAGCTTGTGATGCTTAAAAGACTTGGCTTTTGAGTTATATAGGATTGGGTAGTTCGTTCCTAATCACCATGCTCGGTCTTTTGTCAGAAATTGATTAGTGTCTTTTGGATAAGTCAAACGGGTCCTGGGTGTATGCCCGTTTTGTATCGAAACTATGTCATGTATGTTTTAAAGTTTATTAAACTACTATTGTATTAAAGATGTTTTTGAAAACATAATTGGGATCTAAATGTTAATGATATTAATGTATTAAAGAAAAAAAATTTGGGTCGATTTAAATACGGGTTGGGTTGTTTCACGTTAACCGATCAAGACCACCCCGCAACGAAGCGCGATTCTTTATCCTCGTTTATAACATTGGTACATAAATCTTATTTTAAATGTACTTTATTTCATAATTGAAAAATAAATATTAACTTCATTCATCCCAAAATGAACGTTTATTAAACAAGTTTTTTTTTTTTTAACCATTTATTAAATAAGTTACAAACGATTCGAAAAAGGTACAAGTGTTTCACCTTTCATAGCGAGCATTTCCATACTTTCTTTAGACTCGTTCGAAAATAAATGTAATTAGATGTGTGTTTGGCCAAAGTAGCTAACTAAAGTACGTAGTTGAGTTTATTTTTTAAATTACAAATTACGGAGTAATGTTTTTTTATATTTTATATGTATGTATTTGACAAATTAGCTATAGGGGAATATTACAGTTGTAAATTGATTAATGTGACAATAAAATATATGATAAATAATTATATTAAGAGTAATTAGAGAATTTTTTATTTCATAAATTATGAGCTTATTTTTTTTATAAGTTAGTTCTACTAACTATTTATTATAACTTAATTAGTTATATAAACTTTATAAACTTTGTCATCCAAACAATTTTATTAACTTGAGTTAATTAAAATATATAAATTTAAAATTTCATAAAGTACTAAGCTAATCACTCAAACATACCTATAAAAGAATAATACAAGTAATGTTTTTGAGGGAAAAAAATTGTGTAACTAAAAGTTAACCCGTCTATAGGGAAAAATACTATGTGTGCAATCCAAGTTTCTAAACTATAGTTAAAAAATGAGGGGACAACAAGTAGGAGTAAAATAAGGTAGTGACAAGACCATGAGTTGGATCACGTGAAGTTCTTCCAAACAACGTTTGATCTACGGAGACCTTCAAACTAATTTATTACTCCTATTTCAACGTACTGTATCTTTCTTATGCCGGTCTCATTAAAATAATACTTTCGCCCTTCCATATTTATCACTCCTAATTCAAACGAGAATCACAAAAAGAGCGACAACTGCAATAACTTTTAATTTACAAAAATTTTTACATGTGAGTAAACTGAATCACCCATAAATGTTGATAGAGAGTAAGAATGAACGTAAAATAGTTTGAAAAAATATATAATCAGCTATATTGTTTTCCGTTCACATGTGCATATTTGTTTGTGTAACATGTGAACATTTCATATAATTAACAATTTAATATGTAATTTGTAGTGATGAACATATGTTTGTTAATGATATGAGCATTAATTAACATTTATTTGCATGTAATTTGTTGCATTTAAATGCATAAAAAGTATGAAATTAAAAAGTTCTCTCGCATTTCTCGCTATTTTTTTGTTTCTGGTTTGAACATGCCCATATATATATATATATATATATATATATATATATATATATATATATATATATATATATAACACACCAAGTTAACATACATATAATCTATTAAACCAAATATGAAGGGTTTTTTTTTTCTACATTTAGAATGATTTAGAGTTTGAGGTTTAAGATTTAGTGTTTTAGGTTTAGATCTCTAAACCAATTTTTTTTTTTATTTTTTTTTTTATTTTTGAAAAAGCAGAAATATTTACATTAATAACAACTCAAATGTACAAGAGATTTCGCAAGGTGGCCTGATGCCTCATACATACAAAAATACAGTGAATCGCTAGCCTAAAACATACATGAGAAGGTGCAAAGATTGCAACTGACATCAAGTAATCAGAGGCGAGCAAATATTTTCTCATCCTCATGGTTATACAAAAAGAGACGCCGGGTTATGAAGCCAACTATGCCAATCGATTTTCAAAAGCCTACACTGTAACGACCCGACAAAATCGTCATTGACGGCGTCGTTACCTCAGGTCCCGTTACGTGGTCATAGTCCCTAAATGAGACACGTTTGACCAAAATTATGTCGCATTCATTTGAAACGTGTAAGACTTACAAAGTTTTGTTTACCAAACGGTTCGACAACAAGTTTAAGTTTACAAAAGTATAAAGTATAATTGAGATAACTTTGCGACATAATAAGTTAAAAATCACGGTTGCTATAAATAGCGTAAATATGTAAGTAAACATTTGTTTGAATTCAAATGTGCTATCACCAGCGTATGCATGTATGCTTGACTCCAAGCAAGTAATCAAAGTGTACGCGGAAGCATGTACCAAATAGCCAATCATGAACCTGAGAAACATATAGAAAACTGTCAACGAAAAACGTTGGTGAAATCATAGGTGTTTGTAAACGTTGTTTTGAACCACAAGATTTTGTATTTCCATAACGTTGATTATCTGAATCGTTTGCATTCCAAAAGTATGTTTGCGAGCACCCAATTATCAAGACTTAACTGTTTTGTACCCTGTTACGTAGTGTTAGAACATACACTAAACTCGAAAATATATTTCATCGCTAACGGTAGCGAACCGTCCGAATGAGGCTTGATAATGCTAAAAACGAACATATATTTCATAGCATTATTCCTCAAGAAAGACAAGCTTTTAGTTACAATTGTTCATTTACAAGTGATATTCGTTTAAATAATAAAAGGTGAAGACAAAAGACAGATTCGACGAATTGAAGACGCAAACGACCAAAAAGCTCAAAAGTACAAAAGACAATCAAAGAGGTTCCAATTATTGATAAGAAACGTCTCGAAATTACAAGAGTACAAGATTCAAAACGCAAAGTACAAGATATTAAATTGTACGCAAGGACGTTCGAAAATCCGGAACCGGGACTAGAGTCAACTCTCAACGCTCGACGCAACGGACTAAAAATTACAAGTCAACTATGCACATAAATATAATATAATATTTAAATAATTCTTATAATTATTTATATATTATAATAAATAATAAAAACCGTCGGCAAGAAAGACTCCAAAGGGACTGAGCTGTAATTTCATTCTCCGCGACTCGCGGAGTTTGAAGAGTATTTCACCGCGAGTCGCGGAGCCCCAAAAGTCGAATTTTCCTATAAAAGCAACCGAATTCTGATCGCAAATGATCATCTTTTTTTCTCCTCATTCATACGATATATTTATATTTATAATTTATATTTTAATTTTAATTATAATTCTAATAATAAGGGTATGTTAGCGAATATTGTAAGGGTGTAAGTCGAAATTCTGTCCGTGTAACGCTACGCTATTTTTAATCATTGTAAGTTATGTTCAACCTTTTTACATTAATGTCTCGTAGCTAAGTTATTATTATGCTTATTTAAAACGAAGTAATCATGATGTTGGGCTAATTACTAAAATTGGGTAATTGGGCTTTGTACCATAATTGGGGTTTGGACAAAAGAACGACACTTGTGGAAATTAGACTATGGGCTATTAATGGGCTTTATATTTGTTTAACTAAATGATAGTTTGTTAATGTTAATATAAAGATTTATAATTGGGCGTCCCTATAAATTACCATATACACTCGATCGGACACGATGGGCGGGGTATTTATACCAACGAATAATCGTTCATTTAACCGGACACGGGAATGGATTAATAGCCACTAGAATAATTAAAACAGGGGTGAAATTATGTACAAGGACACTTGGTATAATTGATAACAAAATATTAAAACCTTGGGTTACACTCAGTCGACATCCTGGTGTAATTATTAAACAAAGTATTAAAATTTTGTTACAGTTTAAGTCCCCAATTAGTTGGAATATTTAACTTCGGGTATAAGGATAATTTGACGAGGACACTCGCATTTTATATTTATGACTGATGGACTGTTATGGACAAAAACCAGACGCACATATTAAATAATCCAGGACAAAGGACAATTAACCCATGGGCATAAAACAAAAATAACACGTCAAACATCATGATTACGGAAGTTTAAATAAGCATAATTCTTTTATTTCATATTTAATTTCCTTTATTTTATATTTAATTGCACTTCTAAATATCGCATTTTTATTATTATTGTATTTAATTGCACTTTTAATTATCGTACTTTTTAATTATCGCAAGTTTATTTTATCGCACTTTTATTATTCGCAATTTCATTATCGTTATTTACTTTATGCTTTAATTTAAGTCTTGTATTCATTTTTAATATTTTACATTTGGTTTTAACTGCGACTAAAGTTTTAAAATCGACAAACCGGTCATTAAACGGTAAAAACCCCCCTTTATAATAATAATATTACTTATATATATATATATATATATATATATATATTTGTATTTTTATAAAAGTAAACTAATATAGCGTTAAGCTTTGTTTAAAGATTTTCCCTGTGGAACGAACCGGACTTACTAAAAACTACACTACTGTACGATTAGGTACACTGCCTATAAGTGTTGTAGCAAGGTTTAAGTATATCCATTCTATAAATAAATAAATATCTTGTGTAAAATTGTATCGTATTTAATAGTATTTCCTGCAAAAATTTAATAGTATTTTATACCACTCCGCTACCGCATCAAGTATTTTTGGCGCCGCTGCCGGGGAACTTTCTAAACGCCGGAAGCGCAACGCTAATATATATATAAAAAAAGAGATTTTTAGTTTACTTCTATTAAAAGTCGCTTTTGTAAAAATACGTTTTAAATATTCGAAAATATAAAAAGAAAAAGAAAAATATAAGTATTTTTAAGATTTTGTTAAATATTTAAGTTTTATAAAGTTTCTTTATTTTTATTTTATAAAAACATAAGTTTTATTTAAGTATTTTGTTTTTATTTAAAAACATAAAAAAAATATATATATAAATCTAGTTTTAAGCATTTTATTTATTAAAATTATAAAGTAGTTCTATTTTATTTAAGTTTTTAAAATATAAGTTTTTATACACATATTTTTTTTTAACAGAAAAAATTAAAAACAAAAAAAATAAAATAAATAAATAAATAAAGAAAAACGCGTCGAATTTAAATAACCTGTCAGCTGAATTTTGGAACCCCGTGACTCGCGGGGTTTGAAGCTTTGAATACCGCAAGTCGCGGAGCTGCTCTGACACGCTGACAGAACCCTAATTTCACATTAATTACGGATTATATTATAATTATTAATATAAAACCCTAATTAGGTTTTAATTAAGTATTAATTTTAGTTTTTATTATTATTTTGTTTAATTAGTTTAATTAAAATATTAAATTAATAGTTTTATTAATTAAATAATATAAAAATAATATTTTTATAAAAATTGTACTTTTTACAACTTTTTGTATATTTTTATATTTTGTCCCTTTTTAATCGTTGTAGCATAATATTTGTATTTTTAGCTCATATTTAGTTTTAAACTTAGTTTTTGCTATAGTTATTTTTACTCCTAGATTTTTAGGCTTTGCCGTAAAATTCCTTAAGTGCTTTTTCTTTAGACTAAGATTTAGGTGCTTTAGAATTTTGCGACGCCTTTTTAAGTTTTAGTTTCTTTTTAAGTTATTTCCATTTGGGATTTAGTTTTTCCTGTAAGCTTTAATATTTTTAGACGACTTTTACCTATGTATCAATTATCATTCCAATTAGTAATTTCAATTTGCGATTATAATTTTAAGTTAGTTGTAGTAATAAGGTTAGGTTAGTCAAGTATTTTTAAGTTTTATAAGTTTCTTTTATTTTTTCGTCACCTTTTATTTTTCAACCATTTTTCTTTTTCGACCTTTTTCGACGAACTCTTTTTCTTTCTTATTTCTCGCTATTCTAGTTTTAGGACATAGATTTTTATTCTACTTCTTATCTAAATTTCTTAAAATTACGAAAATTTATTTTGAGTGGTTAAATTGATAGACATCAAAATTTTCTGGTTCGTAGTAATAGTTGGATTTGTACGTGGACCGGGTTATTGGAGCCAAACAGTCCTCAATTATATTGAGACCAAACGAATCCTGCCCCTCTGCTGCATCTTTTGGCTATTCGAAATGTGGGCAAAATCAGAAAAGTCTATTGATTGGATAACTTATTATAATTTTTCTTTCCTTTTTAAAACTAATAGGATATTCAGTGAATGCACCGAGCAAGACGTTCACCACCTTTTGTACGTTCACCACCTGTAACTAGATCAAGACATTTAGCAAATATAACCGCCGTTGATTTTTCTTTAGAATCGTCATCCAGTAGACCAAGTACTTCAGTTCAAATTTCCGATAATCCATTTTTTGAACCCGACCTCATAATTGAGAATCCGGAAAATATTCAGGAACGGTTCGTAGATCCTGAACCATTAAACTTTCCTCCGGAGCCACCAATCATTCAAACAGAGATTGTTGAGGAACGAACCATTAAATCAGAATCATCTAGTGATACCGATTCAACAAATTCAATTATGGAGAATCTGGAACCTTTAAGTATGGAAGACCGAATGAGAGCTAAACGCACTGGCCAAGGTCACGCAATTACTCATCCAGACATTAATGCGCCAGATTATGAAATCAAAGGACAAATTCTACACATGGTGACTAATCAATGCCAATTTAGTGGTGCGCCGAAGGAAGATCCAAATGAACATCTACGTACCTTTAATAGGATCTGCACACTATTTAAAATCCGAGAAGTGGAGGATGAACATATATATCTCATGTTATTTCCCTGGACTTTAAAGGGAGAAGCCAAAGATTGGTTGGAATCATTACCTGAAGGGGCGATCGATACATGGGACGTTTTAGTTGACAAATTTCTTAAACAATTCTTTCCTGCATCTAAGCCGTAAGACTTCAAGCAGAAATTGTTACGTTCACACAGAAACCAAATGAAACTCTATATGAGGCGTGGACTAGATATGGAAAGTTGTTAAGAGGATGTCCGCAACATGGTTTAGACACCTGTCAAATAGTACAAATATTCTACCAAGGATGCGACATCACTACAAGAAAAGACATAGATATAGCAGCTGGTGGTTCTATTATGAAGAAAACCGAAACTGATGCTTACAAAATTATTGATAATACTGCTTCCCACTCACATGAGTGGCACCAAGAAAAAGACATCGTTAGATCATCTAAAGCAGCTAGAGCCGATTCTAGCCATGACTTAGATTCCATTTCCGCAAAGATAGATGCTGTGGAGAGACGAATGGAAAAGATGACTAAAGATATTCACTCAATACGAATTAGTTGTGAGCAGTGTGGAGGACCACATTTGACAAAAGATTGTCTCAGTATTGAATTAACAATGGAACAAAGAGAGAATATTTCATACATAAACTAAAGGCCTGGAAATAATTATCAGAATAATTATCAACCGCCAAGACCGATTTACAATCAAAACCAGAATTATAACAGAAATATTCCATACAACAATCAACAAGGTCCTAGCAATCAACAAGTATCCAATAATACTTATAATCAGCAAAGACCTAATTTTCAAAACAAACCACCACAACAAACCGATGATAAAAAGCCGAATTTAGAAGATATGATGACGAAGCTAGTTGAAACTCAAACGCAGTTTTTCACATCTCAGAAACAAACCAATGAACAAAATGCTCAAGCATTTAGAAATCAACAAACTTCTATTCAAAATCTGGAACAAGAAGTGAGTAACCTAGCAAGGTTAATAGGTGAAAGAAAACCGGGAAGTCTACCTAGTGATACAAATGCTAACCCCCGGAGTGAAACAGCTAAAGCCATTACCACAAGAAGTGGCACAACACTTAAACCACCTGAAATACCTGTAACTTCTGATGAAGCCATTCCTACTCCACAAGAACCACAACCTGATCAAGATAAGGAAAAAGAACCGGTAGTTGAAAAGGTTAATGAAGATAACACAGTTAAGGATAAACCTTATGTTAAACCATACCAACCACCACTTCCTTACCCGAGTAAAATGAAGAAAGAGAAACTTGAAGCCGAGCAATCCAAATTCTTGGATATGTTTAAACAGATAAATGTAAATCTTCCTTTCATTGATGTGATTTCAGGAATGCCTAGATATGCTAAATTCTTGAAAGATCTAATTTCAAATAGAAAGAAAATGGAAGAACTCTCGGCTGTTACTATGAATGCTAATTGTTCAGCAGTGCTGTTGAATAAGATACCAGAAAAATTATCTGATCCAGGAAGTTTCACAATTCCATGTTTTCTGGGTAGTCTTAGTTCAATAGAAGCATTGGCAGACTTAGGTGCTAGTATAAATCTAATGCCGTATTCACTATACACTAAACTAGACCTTGGAGAATTAAAACCAACCAGAATAAGCATACAACTAGCCGATAGATCAATAAAATATCCTAGAGGGATAATGGAGAACATGCTAGTTAAAGTTGGTACTTTAGTATTTCCAGTAGATTTTGTTGTTTTGGACATGGAAGAAGATTCTCAAGTTCCTCTCATATTAGGAAGACCATTCTTAAACACGGCTAAAGCAATGATAGACGTGTTCGGTAAGAAACTGACCCTAAGTATAGAGGATGAGAGTGTTACCTTTTCAGTTGATAGAACAATGCAACAACCACAATCTGCAGATGATACATGTTATTATATTCAAACTATAGATGCACATGCAGAATTATTAGAAGAATTTCCAGAATTACAAGGAACAGGAGAATGTTCTTTAGGAGAAGGTAATGAACCAATTGATGAAGCTGAAATGTTAGCTACACTTATAGCTAATGGATATGAACCAACAACAGAAGAAATTCAAATGCTAAAAGAAGAAGACAGATATTGATACAAATCATCGATAGAAGAACCTCCGAAATTAGAGTTAAAGCCACTTCCAAACCATTTGGAATACGCTTATTTACATGGTGAATCTGAATTACCTGTAATAATATCGTCTTCTCTTACTGAAAATGAGAAATCACAACTCATTTCTGTGTTGAAAGCTCATAAACCAGCCATTGCATGGAAGATTCATGATATTAAAGGAATAAGTCCTTCGTATTGCACACATAAAATCCTTATGGAAGAAGGTCATAAAATGTATGTGCAACGCCAACGAAGACTAAATCCTAATATGCAAGATGTAGTTAAGAAAGAGATTATTAAACTGCTAGATGCAGGTTTAATTTATCCAATCTCTGATAGTCCATGGGTAAGCCCAGTTCAATGCGTGCCTAAGAAGGGTGGCATGACTGTCATTACAAATGAGAAAAATGAGCTTATTCCTACTAGGACTGTAACAGGATGGGGTGTGTGTATTGATTATAGAAAATTAAATGACGCCACCAGAAAAGATCACTTTCCCTTACCTTTCATAGATCAAATGTTGGAAAGATTAGCCGGAAATAGTTACTATTGTTTTCTAGATGGATTTTCCGGATATTTTCAAATTCCAATAGCACCCGAGGACCAATAGAAAACCACATTGACGTGCCCTTATGGTACTTTTGCTTACAAACGCATGCCATTTGGACTTTGCAACGCCCCTGCAACCTTTCAAAGGTGTATGATGGCGATTTTTCACGACATGATAGAAGAATGCATGGAAGTATTCATGGATGACTTTTCAGTCTTCGGTGATACATTTAAATCATGTCTAGTTAATCTGGAACGAATGCTAATTAGATGTGAATAATCAAATCTAGTTCTTAATTGGGAGAAATGCCATTTCATGGTTAAAGAAGGCATCGTTCTTGGACATAAAATTTCAAAAGAAGGAATTGAAGTGGATAGAGCTAAAGTAGATGTAATTGCTAAACTTCCACATCCCACCAATGTTAGAGGAGTTAGGAGTTTTTTAGGGCATGCCGGTTTTTACCGACGTTTCATAAAAGATTTTTCTAAAATTGCCACTCCTATGAATAAACTCCTAGAAAAGGATGCGCCATTCATCTTTTCAGATGAGTGTATCAAATCTTTTAATATTCTTAAAGAGAAACTCACTAATGCGCCGATCATGATAACACCAAATTGGAATCTACCATTTGAACTAATGTGCGATGCAAGTGATTTTGCAATGGGAGCCGTTTTAGGACAAAGGATTGAAAAATGATTTCAACCTATATATTATGCTAGTAAGACATTACAAGGAGCACAAAGGAACTATACAACTACTGAAAAAGAACTCCTTGCTATTCTCTTTGCTTTTGACAAATTTCGATCATATCTCGTTCTAGCAAAAACGGTGGTCTATACCGACCATTCTGCTCTTAGATACCTATTTTCAAAACAAGATGCTAAACCAAGATTAATCCGTTGGATCTTACTCTTACAAGAGTTTGATATTGAAATCCGAGATAAAAGAGGAGCAGAAAATCTCGCCGCTGATCATCTTTCTCGTCTTGAAAATCCCGAATTAGAAGTTCTAAATGAATCAGCCATACAAGACAACTTTCCTGATGAATATCTATTGAAAATAGATTATAAAGAAACCCCATGGTTTGCAGACTATGCAAACTACTTAGTTTGTGGATTCCTTGAAAAAGGATTATCGTACCAAAGATGAAAGAAATTCTTCAGTGATATAGAACACTATTTTTGGGAAGATCCACATCTGTTTAAAAGTTGTCCCGATGGAATAATACGCCGATGTGTATTTGGAGATGAAGCTAGTAAAATATTAAACCATTGTCACACAGGACCAACAGGAGGGCATTATGGGCCTCAACTAACAGCAAGAAAAGTTTATGATGCTGGATTCTATTGGCCTACAATTTACAAAGACGCACACCTTCTTTGCAAATCCTGTGATGCATGTCAAAGGGCCGGAAAAATAAGTCAACGTGATGAAATGCCACAAAATGTCATCCAAGTATGTGAAGTATTTGACATTTGGGGTATTGACTTTATGGGTCCATTTCCAAAATCTCATAATAATCTATATATACTCGTAGCCATTGATTATGTATCTAAATGGGCGGAAGCACAAGCTCTCCCAACTAACGATGCACGAGTTGTAGTCAACTTTTTAAAACGTCTTTTTGCAAGGTTTGGAACACCGAAAGCTTTAATAAGTGATCGGGGTACTCATTTCTGTAATAATCAACTTGAGAAAGTTCTTAAAAGATATGGAGTAACTCATAAAATCTCCACCGCATATCATCCACAAACAAGTGGACAAGTTGAAAATACCAACCGAGCTTTAAAACGTATTCTAGAGAAAACCGTAGGATCAAATCCGAAGGAATGGTCCATTAAATTGGAGGATGCACTCTGGGCTTTTAGAACAGCCTACAAAACTCCAATTGGAACCACACCTTTTAGACTTGTTTATGGAAAAGCATGTCATCTTCCAGTAGAAATTGAACACAAAGCATTTTGGGCTTTGAAGACATGTAATCTTGATTTACATGAAGCTGGACGTCTACGATTAAGTCAACTAAACGAATTAGAAGAATTAAGACATGAAGCATACGAAAATTCGTTAATCTATAAAGAAAGAACGAAGAAATGGCATGATAAAAGAATCAGAAGTTCAAAAGAATTTAAAGAAGGAGACATAGTTCTTCTTTTCAATTCACGATTCAAGCTATTTCCTGGAAAATTGAAATCAAGATGGTCTGGACCATTCATAGTCAAAAGAGTTTTCCCATACGGAACGATAGAATTAATAAATTCAAATGGGATTGAATTTAAAGTTAATGGTCACAGAGTTAAACATTACATACATGGTCCGATGGAAGTCGACAACGAAGTTAATCACAATTTCGACACCACAGCTAACTAAGTGTGGGGAGAATCAAGTCTTTAAAGGATAATATGTATTTCTGTTAGAGTTAGATTGTCTGTTTTTGTGTAGTTCTCGAAAATGGAACCCGAATGGTCTTTCCCTAGCAGACCCTAAAGAACTAGTCTTCTCCCCCCATTCTGAATTTTTTTTTTTTTTTACAAAATGAAGACTGCCTGTGAACTAAACCATGGTCTAATGCTACACGCTTTGATCACTAAACGTAATAATGACATACTACCGAGTGAATTAGTATCAGTAATCAGAGAAAGAATGGACGGAGTTAGAAAAGAATCCAGATGCGAAGATAATAAATTACAATTTGGTAAAGGAAAATCAAAATCCGCAGCGAAAAGAAGAGCACGACACCTTGAAAGATGTCACAAATGCGGAAAATGGTCACATGGAGGTAAATGTTCAAATAATCAAACCTATTCAAATACCGAATTTGTTACTTTATGTAGAGACGGACCGTTCATATGTTTAGAAGAAAAGACACTGAATGCTCGAGGTTACGCCTATGTAGCTATGGAAAACCAATTAAACCGACTATCTTATGAATGGGATAAATCATATAACTAAGAATACTATCTCACAGGTAAGTCTGTACAGTTTTTATTTTTATTTTTATTTTTAACCTTTTGATAATAAACGCTAATTTGTTCGCTAAAAAGTATTAAATTGGTATTGAATAAAATTAGGTTTGGCGACCGAAATTATTGATATCATTCAAAAATTTATTACATCACTGCAAAATTTAACGTTTATTCTTAAGGTATAAATATCTTTAATCAATCAACCCAAAATATTTCAAAAATTCGTCATGAGTTAAATTAGGTCTTGGAACCGAAATTACTTTACCGAAAAGAGGGGCGCATATTTTTGATAATATTTGATTGATTAAAGTGGGATAAAAAGCCAAAAAGATTTTTAATTTTATTTTTACCATATTTTTAAAATTAATATATAAATCTTAAATTAATATTGTAAACTTTGTAAAAACAATATATTTAAAATTGTAAATATTTGAAAAATTAATATAAGTTTGGTGTGAATTTATAATATGAATTTTTAAATTAAGTTTGGTGTGAATTTTTAATTTTTAAAATATGAATTTTTTAATTTTATGCATTTCAAATTTTAAGTTTGGTGTGAATTTTTAATATTAATTTTGAATTTTATATTTAAATTGTGTGAATTTAAAAACAAAAATTTACTTTATCTCATTAAGTTAAAAATATGATTTTTAAAATTCGTCGTAAGTTGAAGACTAGATCATTGAACCGAAATTGCTTTACCCGAGGGAGGGACGAGAACTTTTATTATCATTATTTTTAATCTTATTGAATTAAAGTATGCCAAAAACATTAAAAAAAAAAAACCCTAAAAATCTTAGCTTTTAAAACAATCGCTACAAAAAGACAAATTTTAAAATTTTGTCGAAGGACGGACTAGGACATCGATCCGAAACGACCTCGTCCTAAATAACAAGAGAAACAAATTTTTAAAATTAATTAATATTTTTTTTATAAGTTAAAGATTTCTAAAAAAAAAAAAAATCCAATATGTTTGGAAACTTTGGTAAAATTTAATCATTTTTCTACGCTAATCACCCTCAATAATTTAAATTGTTACTGATTTCTTGCAAATGAGGGCATTGCAAGATCTTAAGTGTGGGAAGGGGTTAAATTCTTTCGGATTTTAAAAATTTTTTGATTTAAACACTTGGTTACAATTAAAAATACTAGTAACGCAGTAGTTGTATTAGAATCTAGTGCTCTCCGATAACAAGGAACAGCCCTAGTCTTATATTCTGACTACCCACTTCTAGTAAATTTTTCAAAATTTTCAACAAAATGGATTCAAAATCATGTTTATATATATTTATGAACGATGAAAACTAGGTCATTGAGCCGAAATTATCGTTACCTCGGAAAGGACATAAATTGAGAAACAACCAAAACGTTAGAATTCATTTAAGAATGGAATAGAGGAGAAAAAGGCAAAGAAAAACATAAATAAAAGCCAAGTGTGGGAAAACTTTACCAAGTTATTCAAAACATATATCACATATTTTTGTACAAACAATTGAAAATACTTTTGTTTTGGACGATAATCAACTGTTTTACCCGAGGAAAGAAAAGAAGAGATGGATCTACACGATGAATCAATTCCATCATTAAAAGGAAGTAAAGTCTTCCGAAAAAGAAACGCGATTCTTGATTTAGGTCATGAAGTTGTCGTCCAGACCAGCTGTAGGTTGACGAAAAATCTAGAAAAGTCATCACTAAAATCAGCAGGAAATCCACGGACCTCAGCATTAAAAAGGGTCGCCAAGTGGTCAGATTTATCCTAACCATGAGAAGGATTTATCTGGTACAATGGGGGGGCACCATGCAAATTAGCTGGATAAGACTAATGAATCAGATCCCTAGAAAGGATAATCTCCTTAAAGATTAAAAATCAGCTTTTAAGACTGATATTACTCAATCCTTGAGATTGACCTTAAAGATTGAGAATTCAAACTCATGGAATTCAATGATATCTAAACTCGAGCTTGAACGAGAAAATATTTTGATCAAAATTACAAACCGATTTGTTTTCTGAAAATCCTATTTTCAATGCGTTCATTACCATTGAACGTAAAATCCTAGGAATTCACCTGGAATTCATTAGGTCACCTGAACTAAATCGGGTGTCAACCGTAAGAACGGTGGTTGCATAGTGGTAAAAGACAGGACGTTGTGCCATACCGAAAAAAAAAATTATTATAAGGGTGAGCTTTACAATTGCTCCTACCAAGGATAGTAATTGCGTCCGACACGTTATAGACCATAATTAAAAGCATATCAGGGGACATTGCCTTAACAGTTGCTTGTTCAACGCTTTCCTTTCAACCGGACGGTAGTTTACAGAAAGGTAATATACGGGACAAGTAAACTGGACGTGTTGCTTTCCAAATACAAGGTTAGCAAGTGGATGACACAAAACCGCAAGTTTTGAACTAAAATTTTCAAATCTGAAACCCACCAAACCCACAAAAATATTTTGCAAACACCGGTAAAGGGTTATTCAGGAAAACTTATCTAGGGTAAAAACTAGATTTAATTTTCAAAAGATCAAATGTTTTCATAAAGATCCAATTTCCTTAATGGATCTAAATTTTTATAGTCATGTGGGACTGTAAACCATATCGTTACTACCATTGTTTATACCGCCGTATAGAAATCACTGATGTACAAAGTGTGAAGAATAAAGAAGTGATTCTAGTATTTCAAGACGATATTGCTTGAGGACAAGCAACGCTCAAGTGTGGGAATATTTGATAATGCTAAAAATGAACATATATTTCATAGCATTATTCCTCAAGAAAGACAAGCTTTTAGTTACAATTGTTCTATTTACAAGTGATATTCGTTTAAATAATAAAAGGTGAAGACAAAAGACAGATTCGACGAATTGAAGACGCAAACGACCAAAAAGCTCAAAAGTACAAAAGACAATCAAAGAGGTTCCAATTATTGATAAGAAACGTCTCGAAATTACAAGAGTACAAGATTCAAAACGCAAAGTACAAGATATTAAATTGTACGCAAGGACGTTCGAAAATCCGGAACCGAGACTAGAGTCAACTCTCAACGCTCGACGCAACGGACTAAAAATTACAAGTCAACTATGCACATAAATATAATATAATATTTAAATAATTCTTATAATTATTTATATATTATAATAAATAATAAAAACCATCGGCAAGAAAGACTCCAAAGGGACTGAGCTGTAATTTCATTCTCCGCGACTCGCGGAGTTTGAAGAGTATTTCACCGCGAGTCGCGGAGCCCCAAAAGTCGAATTTTCCTATAAAAGCAACCGAATTCTGATCGCAAATGATCATCTTTTTTTCTCCTCATTCATACGATATATTTATATTTATAATTTATATTTTAATTTTAATTTTAATTATAATTCTAATAATAAGGGTATGTTAGCGAATATTGTAAGGGTGTAAGTCGAAATTCTGTCCGTGTAACACTACGCTATTTTTAATCATTGTAAGTTATGTTCAACCTTTTTACATTAATGTCTCGTAGCTAAGTTATTATTATGCTTATTTAAAACGAAGTAATCATGATGTTGGGCTAATTACTAAAATTGGGTAATTGGGCTTTGTACCATAATTGGGGTTTGGACAAAAGAACGACACTTGTGGAAATTAGACTATGGGCTATTAATGGGCTTTATATTTGTTTAACTAAATGATAGTTTGTTAATGTTAATATAAAGATTTACAATTGGGCGTCCCTATAAATTACCATATACACTCGATCGGACACGATGGGCGGGGTATTTATACCAACGAATAATCGTTCATTTAACCGGACACGGGAATGGATTAATAGCCACTAGAATAATTAAAACAGGGGTGAAATTATGTACAAGGACACTTGGTATAATTGATAACAAAATATTAAAACCTTGGGTTACACTCAGTCGACATCCTGGTGTAATTATTAAACAAAGTATTAAAATCTTGTTACAGTTTAAGTCCCCAATTAGTTGGAATATTTAACTTCGGGTATAAGGATAATTTGACGAGGACACTCGCATTTTATATTTATGACTGATGGACTGTTATGGACAAAAACCAGACGGACATATTAAATAATCCAGGACAAAGGACAATTAACCCATGGGCATAAAACAAAAATCAACACGTCAAACATCATGATTACGGAAGTTTAAATAAGCATAATTCTTTTATTTCATATTTAATTTCCTTTATTTTATATTTAATTGCACTTCTAAATATCGTATTTTTATTATTATTGTATTTAATTGCACTTTTAATTATCGTACTTTTTAATTATCGCAAGTTTATTTTATCGCACTTTTATTATTCGCAATTTCATTATCGTTATTTACTTTATGCTTTAATTTAAGTCTTGTATTCATTTTTAATATTTTACATTTGGTTTTAACTGCGACTAAAGTTTTAAAATCGACAAACCGGTCATTAAACGGTAAAAACCCCCCTTTATAATAATAATATTACTTATATACATATATATTTGTATTTTTATAAAATTAAACTAATATAGCGTTAAGCTTTGTTTAAAGATTTTCCCTGTGGAACGAACCGGACTTACTAAAAACTATACTACTGTACGATTAGGTACACTGCCTATAAGTGTTGTAGCAAGGTTTAAGTATATCCATTCTATAAATAAATAAATATCTTGTGTAAAATTGTATCGTATTTAATAGTATTTCCTGCAAAAATTTAATAGTATTTTATACCACTCCGCTACCGCATCAAGGCTCATCAAGCCCATGTGATCACATAATATAAGTTCTCGCTTACACCCTGCAAGTGTAACTAATGTTAATTGAATTGAGGCTTTTTGTTCTAACTCGCACGTGGAATGTTTGTTTTCGTACTTGTGTTCAAAGCATAAAAGTATGTAGTATAAAAATGTATATGTTTCTCATCCCATGATTTAAAATTATAACAGTTGTTGAAAGATGGGACTATGATCTCACCTCGAGTGCACGAGTATAAATGTACTTCACAAAGTAAACGTGTGCATGAAAGTTGTTTAGCCTTGACCTAAACAAGTAAGTTGCATCAATTAACCGGTTACGACAAAAGGTCGGGCGAAATGTGTTCAATTAGTCCTATGGCTCGTTACGACTCGAATATATAACATGTGAATTACGTTGTCAAGTTTCATGCAAGATATAAGTATAAAAGCACGTTAGAACGATTGCATAAGTGTTTGGTTAAGTTTGATTAAAAGTCAACTTTGGTCGGGTCAAAGTCAACGAAAAAGTCAACACATTCGGGTCGGGTCCCGAACTATTTTTCTGAGGTTTTTAATCATATATAAGCATGTTAGAACAAGTTACATGTGAATCGGAGCTCCATAGCATAGCAAGCATTTTTCATAAAAAAGACAAGTGAGACAGATTCTGGAACACGGCAAACGCCGCGCCGCGCCAATAGGCGTGGCCTGGTGCCTGGTCTGTTTCAAATGTTCAAGTCTCAACCAAACTTCACCAATTCGCAAATAATGAACCGTAAACAATTAAAACATGTAACTTATATCATTGGAAAGGTAATTTGACGAGAAATATAACTAAACACATTTCATCAAACAAAAACATCATTTTCAATAACCGATTTCTTGCCAAGTGATCATTAAAATTCCATTTTCAAAGTTTCAAGTTCACAAACCGCATAAGATGATTCGGGAAAACCAATTTACACATATGATATGCTGTTTCGAAGGTAATTAAACATACAATACAATTAAACACTTACTAACAACATTAACAAGCATTCAATGCATCAAAAGTTCGTTTTAAGTCTATCAAACCCTAACCAAAATTCACAAAAATCAATAATCATGTATTTGAAGTTTTTTTAATCAACCTACACCTCAAAACGAAGCTAGTGATACTAGTAACACAATTAAAACATGAACTTTAGCATTTAAACAACATTTAATCAACCAAAATCAAGGATTAAGCACACCCATTTCAAGTGTTCATGTTAGTTACTCAAAACAACAAATCGAGCAAACAAAACATATATTCATGTTTTACACGAGCCATAGACACTAACTAACACCATTTCAAGTCAAAAACACGAATTTAGAGAAAATCTAGAGTTTTAGAAATGTTACCCAAACGAGATGAAATTGGTACCAAAATGTAGAGGATGAAGAGAGGATCACGAATATGTAATTTGTTTTGTAGCAAGCTTCCTAGATCGAATTTAGATGATGATTTAGTGAATTGGGTGTTTGAGTTCAAAGATGGAAGAGAGAAAAGAGAGAAATAGATGAGGAGGATGAATGAGTGGTGGTAGTGGTGGGTTGACTAGTTGACCTAGTCAACTAGTTTGCCCACTTGACGCCAATAGTCCCTAGAGTTTAAAAGCGGGAGCGAGAATTAACCGAACGAATATTTTAAATGTGCTAAAGTAAATGAGAGATGTTATAATTAAATAACGGGAATATTATGAACGTTAGTCAACAGAAACTACGAATTTAAATAACGAAAGACATTATTACTTTTTTTTTAAAAAAAACAGTGTTAAAAATAAATTTAACGGAAAAATGCGGGATGTTACATTACCCATACCTTAAAAGAAATTTCGTCCCGAAATTTAGTTGGAGGTAGTAGTTGTTGTTTCTTCTTCGAAACCTTGTGTTGCAATTTCTACGAATAAGTGAAGGTACTTCCTTGGGCATTTCAACGAACTTGACAGTCGGGATTTTACGTCGTTTTAAAGTTTGGTTTTCACGATTCACAATTTCAACCGGTTCTCCTAGGAAGTGAAGTTTGTCATCGATAGTGAGCTCATCGAAAGGAATATCAAGTTCTTGTTCGGCAAGACACTTCTTTAAGTTTGATACGTAGAATGTAGTATGAACAGAGACTCGAATGAGTTGGAAAATCTAAATGGCTAGTAACGGGTCCAAAACGCCCCAACATTTTAAAAGGATCAAAACATCGCGGATTTAGCTTTCTGCGTTTCCTGAAACGGATTACACCTTTTCAAGGCGCGACTTTTAACGTTACGCGGTTACCCACTTGGAATTTGAAATGTTTACATCTAACAACGGCGTAGCTCTTTTGGCGACTGGGCCGTCTTGAGCCTTTCTTGGATTTAAACAATATTAACGGTTATTTCATGAATGAGTTCGGGTCCGGTGATTTGCTTGTCGCCTACTTCGATCCAACAAATAAGAAAATGACATTCGCGGCTATATGAATTTTTGAAAGGTGTGGCGTTAATACTCGAATGATAACTATCGTCGTAAGAGAATTTGGCTAAAGGCAAATACTTTTCTCAAGTAAATTTGAAGTTGATAACACAAACTCGTATTATGGTTTCCAAGGTTTAAATCGTACATTTGCTTTGTTCGTCGGTTTGTGGATAATATACGGTACTCATATCTAAACGTGTTCCCCAAAGCTTTTTGTAAGACACCCCAAAAATCTAGAAGTAAAACGAGAATCTCGATCCGAAACGAGGTACATTTCTTTAAGATATATAGTCAAAAATTCAAACGAGAACCACAAAAAAGGCGAGAACCGCGAGAACTTTGGATTTATAAACATTTTCACATGTAATTAGATTAAATCACCCATAAATATTGATGAAGAGCAAGAATGAACATAAAGTAGTTTGAAAAAAAATTATATTTTACCTATATAATAAAATATATAGTTTTTCGTTCACATGTGCATATTTGTTTCTGAACATGTGAACAGTTTCATATAATTAACAATTTAACATGTAATTTGTGGTAATTAACATATGTTTGTTGATAATATGAGCATTAATTAACATTTGCGTGTAATTTGTTGCATTTAAATGCATAAAAATTATGAAATTAAAAAGTTCTCGCAGTTCTAGCCTTTTTTGTAGTATGTATGTATGTATATATATATATATATATATATATATATATATATATATATATACAATGAATTACATTTCCAAAGCCTCTTGGTTAGCTTTACATCAAATATTCATTAAGTGATATATTTATATTGTTGAAACAAAGACTATTCTTTTGTTTTCAGTACCCTTCAAACAATACATTCCTCAATATATGCCATAGTTTCTACCCATGCTTACTCATGATAGGCATTTATATGGAGTATATGTTTATTGTTAATTATTAATGTTACTATTTGAGTGATATAATTGCTTCAAAAAAAATCTCACTGATTCATGCATCACTTGGGTTTTTGTTACATCACTTAATTAGATTTGACGATTTTTAAATTGATAGTTTTAAGACTTTGGATTAATGTGTATTAGGAATGATAGCGAGCCCTAAACAAGAATCTGATAACTTCAGTTATCACTCATCGACAAACAAACAGATAATCGACAAGAACACGCAAAGATAAAAATAAAATAATGTGCAAGAAACGTAAAGAACGAGGAATTTTAACGTGGTTATGTCTAATCGTTAAATTTAACGATTAGTTTAGTCCACGGAAAAAAGATAGAGTTTTCTATTGATCTTTTCCTAGGTGTTACAAATACAATGAGAATATGGTTACAATGTGTAGGGAAAAAATCGAATCCTTTTCAAAACGAAATAACTTGCTGACCACGTTCAGGCTAGCGTTTCGCGAGCATAACCTCGCGTTTCGCAAGACCTTCAAAACACAAAATTCATATCCAAACACCACCAATGTGACAGAATTGGACTTTCAGCAAAATGCCAGGCTCACGTTTCGCGAGCTCATCCTCGCGATCTGCGAGGTCTTCAGCATCTGTTTTCTTTTTCCTTCGTTTAAAATCTTGAAAGCCAACAACTCTTTCACTTTGAAAATTCCGAACAACCCTGACTAGACCACCACTTTGACTTCATTGAATACCCATCTATATCGCCAAGAAACCTTCTTGGGAGACACACATTCAAATCACAATGAGCTAGCAGCTTTCGATAAAGAGCACTTCAACTTCTCTTGTCAAAACATAATCAACCAATCTAAAATTGTAAACTTCTACTGCAATCATCATTATTACCTGACCATAACTCCTTTTGAAAATACCGCCGGATAAACACCCTAAACACGTCGCACTTCAACGCCATGGGAAGGAAGACTTTCAACACCTTAAACTGAGCTACAATCCAATCATCTTTAGTAGCTTGGGAATAATCCAAATCTCTCTATTTATGGCAATCATCTCACTAGATCATCATATATCGGTTATGAGTCCGACCCAACTCTATCAACCCCATCACCCAAGTGATCCATCCGTATAAAATACTCTCTACTTGATCTATCTCTTCAACAAAGAATAGACCTCCCGGTAGACCATACACGTGTACATGACCATCAAGGCACCTGAGAGAGAACATCATGATTTTTCACCTTACCGCTTTCTCTTTCACCGTTGGAACACTGACCATATACGTGCGCATGAATTTAGACGAACCAAATTATTCAATCCGAGTCAACTCCTGCTGTATGGATGTCGTAATACCAGTGACTCCCACAAAAATATCTTGTTCATCTTCTTTGGTCAATTTCAATATAATTGTTATTGGAGGTGATCTAACCAAAGTTTTGAAATCTTTAGTGCTTCCGAATCGACCAACTTGTTCAGTAGTTTTAATGCTCCCACTAAAACCCAATTCCCCGCTAGTTTCAACTCTTTACGAGCTCCCACTTGACCAAGATCCCTCAACAAAATCAGAAAGTTCCAGCATGCTAGGATTTTGAGCACCTAACCTCCCACCTAGCCATTCATCAATAGGAACTCCACCATATATGTGGTTTCCCTCTTAACTCCGCAAGCAATTGTATGACCACCTCTAGACACTATCCACTTTTGATCTCCAAACAAAACATGAAAATTTTCATCATCCAGCTGCCCATATAAAAGCATTGTTTTTATATGGAAGAATGGATCAAAAAGCATAAAACATAACAATATTTGATGGATTTTAGCATTTACCGTCCAACGTTTAGCAGGTCGCCCAACGTCATGTGTAAGCCCTGCAGGCAGCTTCTATGCTTAAGCCCTTTTATTAGGCGCGTGAGCGGCACACAACCACGTCAGCCATGCCAAATTCAGTTCTGGATATTTCTTATAACAGAATTAATCAATGATTGACATGTGTTTCCCGAGAATTTCAGACATTCTACGCCTATAAATAGACCCCCTGGGTCACTACATTTCACATGATCTACTCTGAACTTCAGTCAGAGAGAAGTACACTTTATCTCGCACAGTTCTTTGTCACTCTAAAACATTAACCGCTTAGTAACAGAACGCTAGATGGATCAATTACAGATTGATCCAAAGATTGATTGAGGTCACCCCACGGATCTCTCATCCGTGTTCCGGGTCTGCAGGGATTATTTCTCGAGGGCAAACACTAATCAACATCCAATTGCTCAACGCTAGGCGGATATTGTTCTGTACTGGTACCTTACACCCGCTATACGGAAAATAGTACCAACATATGGCGCCATCCGTGGGATTGGTGCTTAAAAGCCCGAAAGGGGAAGAGCATACGTATGCACTCAAGTTTTGTTTTTATGCATCTAACAATGAAGCAGAGTATGAGGCATTGCTTTCCGGCCTTCGTATAGCGTCTGAAATGGGAATAAAACATTTACGTGCCTATGTGGATTCTCAAATTGTTGCATCGCAAGTTAATGGGACGTTTGAAATGAAAGATATTTAAATGAAGTGATATTTGCAGTTGGTTGAGAAGATTTTCAAGAATTTTGAAACTTTGGAGGTTGTACAAATATCAAGAAATAAGAACAAAAATGCAGATGTGTTGAGCAAGTTAGCAACATTAACATTTGATCATTTGCATAAGAAAGTTTTAGTAGAGGTTTTAAAGGATAAGTCCATTGATGAAAAGGTGGTGTTAGCAACCGTTGAGGACGGAGGATTGTGTTGGATGACTCCTTATGTGAAGTATTTGCAGGACGGAACACTTTCAGAAGACATCACAGAAGCAAGACGGATAAAGGTAAGCGCTCCGCTCTACGTATTAGAGAATGGTGTACTCTACAGAAAGTCTTTTAACGGTCCAAATTTGAGGTGTTTAACACCACAACAAGCTGTAGATGTGGTGAAAGAAATACATGAAGGATTGTGTGCAAAACATTCTGGTTATAGAACCATTGTGGCTCGAATTATGAGACAAGGGTATTATTGGCAAACAATTTATAGGGATACGGCAGAAACAATTAAAGCATGTTATGCATGTCAGCGGCACGGAACAGTCCAGCGTTTGCCAAAATATGATTTAATTTCAGTGTCATCTGCATGGCCATTTTGCAAATGGGCAATTGACATAGTAGGACCATTCTCAAGAAGTGTTGGCAATGCAAAATTTTTTGTGGTTGCAATCGATTTTTTCACCAAATGGGTTGAAGCAAAGGTGTTAGCACGGATAACGGGTGAAAACATCAAGAAGTTTGTATGGAATGATATTGTGTGCAGGTATGGTTTGCCAAACAAAATTGTAAGTGATAATGGTAAACAATTTGCAGATAATCCATTCAAAAGTTGGTATGAGGAGTTAAGCATTAAACAAACATTCACCTCTGTTGCTCACCCGCAAGCAAACGATCAAGTTGAAGTCAAAAATAAGGAAATTGTAGCCGACATTAAGGCTAGATTGGGTTTGAGTCAGACTAAATGGGTAGATGAAGTACCATACGTTTTGTGGGCTCACCGTACAACGTCAAAACGGAGCACGGGTGAAACGCCGTTCAGCTTGGTATATGGAACAGAAGTAGTAATACCCGCTGAGATTCGTATACCAACACAAAGGGTTTTGGCATTTGATGTACAAAACAATTCATCCGTTTTGCGTGAAAACTAGAATTTATTGGAAGAGAGGTGTATCATGGTCGCTATCCGTTAAGCGGATGCTAAGCAGCCAATGGCAAAATATTACAATAAACGGGTCAGACATGTGCAATACAAAGAAGGAGATTTGGTCTTAAGGGATACTGAATCAAGCAGACAAGCAAAGCAAGGAAAGTTGGGGCCATGATGGGAAGGGACATACAAGATCATACACGTACATCATAATGGATCATATACCCTTGCAGTGCCCTCCGGTGAGAAAATGCAAATAACGTGGAATGCAATGAGTTTAAAGAAATTTTATGCGTAGTATTGCATATTTAAATAGCCTGATCAACTATTATCGATATGAGATGCAATCATAAATGTAAAAATTTCTTTAAGTAATAAGAATTCAAATAGTTATTCTTATAGCACACTGTTCATAATTTTTATCTGGCCAAGGATTTTTAATCAGATGTCACAAAGCTGTGTGTCATCCCTGCCTACAGAAGAGAAATTTATAAACAAAAGGTTGAAATGGCAGCGGATGACGTAGAACTCCACTGAGCATCCAGGCAATAGATTATATCTACGACCGTTATGACCTAAAATATTAACAACGGTTCATGGCTAGCCATCATTTTTGATTTTTTACAATCAAGCATATAAAGCTTTAGCATAATTAATATAAAGTAAACGAATATAAATATATGCATATATGTTTATTTAGCATTGATATTCAAAACATATTACAAACAGTGCATATCATAATTTCAAGTTTAAAACATCATCTACTGATGTAGCAGGGTTGTTATACAACTTTTCCAATACAGGAAACGTTAAGTGTTCTATCTGTTCACCTACTACTCTAACCCTATCAATAGAATCTGGCTTTAATTCAGAAATGACATTCTCAGGCAGCGAATCAGGAAAGTTGGGCACTTGCTTCTTTAGTGTTTCAAGAAATCTTATCCGTTCAGCATCTAGCGCAACAGTAATAAATTCATCAAACGGTTTGGTCAACGTTTCGGAAGCAAAGGCATTTTTCACAATCTTTGGAATGCCTGCAATAAGTCGCCTATTCTCATCTTGACTTACCTATAACTTTTCCTTTAAGGCACTTTCAGAGTTGGTCGATGTTTCAATTTTATGAAGGTACCATTTCTCTTTCATCGCCATCTCAACAACACAAGCCTCAGCAGAACGCTTAGCAGCAATAGCAACATCTAGCTCAAGTTTAGAAGTTTTCATTAATTCAGAATCCTTCTCAATCCTTTCTGACTTATCCCGATGAACTCGATCAGAGCGTTCTAAACGTTTCAAACTATCAAACTCTGAAGCAATATTCCAGATAATGCCTTGAGCTTGACATTTTCGAGCATCACTGTCACGACCCTACTTTTTCCGTTATCTTTTACCGTTTAATATTTAACGTCCGTTAATTGTTATTCGTGCCACGTCATTTCTATGACCAATATTATTATTTTTGTAATAATATATTATTTATTATGTGTTAAATGAATATTTGTATTTATATTTTAAATTGTACGTTTATA
This sequence comes from Rutidosis leptorrhynchoides, assembly GCF_046630445.1. Classification (NCBI taxonomy): domain Eukaryota; kingdom Viridiplantae; phylum Streptophyta; class Magnoliopsida; order Asterales; family Asteraceae; genus Rutidosis; species Rutidosis leptorrhynchoides. The sequence continues at coordinate 136,349,889 of NC_092333.1, forward strand.
CGAATCGTGGATTTCTATCCGGCGAATCTTTTCGGTTTTCAAACCAACGGTCAAACTTTTGGGATTTTTAAAACCTAATTATTTTAAATATGATATTTTGATGTCATATGATTATATATAGTGTTTATATATATTTTTCGTCGCGTATTTGTTATCTCTCCGATTATTTAATCGCGTTGTAGCGTTTTCGCGTTTCGAGCTTCGATCGGGCGTTCGGGCTAAAAGTAATTTAGAAACTATCAAATTGGGCCACTAGGGGGCCCACCCCATACCACTTTCGGCCGAACACCCCAAGGGAGGGGGGGGGGTGTTTAGCTCACTTGTTCCCTCATTTTCATTTTTATCATTTCCTTCTTTTCCAACTTAAACCTAATTTCTCTCTAACATTTTCTCGCTTCCTCTTTTTCTTTTTTTTTGGCCGTTGACAACCACATCACCATCATCATCATTTTCATCAAAAATATAGCTTGGATCATTGAATCGTTCACGCATCCGGATTCCTCTCGTTCTCCTCTACGCGTTCATACTCATCAATTCTTGATTAGGGTATAAACCCTAACCCTAACTTTTTGATTTTTCATTTATTTTACTGTTTTTATATGTTATTATGATAGTATGATGATAGTATGTTGTTGTATTGTTGATTGTATGCGTAGAATCACTCGTTAATTCATGTTTTCAGTTTGATTGATTTGGGACAGCAGCTTGTTTGATTATTTCTGTAAAATTAACTGATACAAATGTTAAATTAAAGTTTCTAGATTTGTTCCTCTCATCAATACATTGAATTTAGACTCCGGATTAATGTTATTTCGATTCCCGGAGCTCTAGTTATGATTAAAATGGCGTTTTATGGAAATCAAAATTTAAAAACGAATTGTTTCAGGTTTGGTCCAACTTTGTGACCACTTTTGGAGTCTTTAGAATGTACTAGTGTGTTAGTATTGATGATTGGATGAACTTTCATGTTCGGGTCATCGAAATCCGAGCCACGGATCACCCGTTATGACTAAAACTTGTTTTTGAACGGATTAAAGCTCCAAGTTGACATATGGCTGATGGTCATGACTTGGTAGCTATTCTTGGAGTGTTCTTGAGTGCACTAATGTTTCGGGTCGGTTGGTTAGGCGAAGATATATATAAGACTCGCCGAAAACCGATTCCCGGGGCTCAAGTTATGACCCGATGAACTTTTAATTAAAACTTATGGTTATCAATTAAGACTTATGATATGAATAATGATTTTGATTATTAATAAATTACTTATGATATAAAAAGTAATTACTTTAATTTAAGACTTATGATATATATATTTATTATATCATTTATTAATTAATTATGATTTAATTAAACATTTAATTAAACTTATGATTAATAATACTTTTATTGTTAATGAAAAATACTTATGATAAGTATTAAACTTATATTATCAGATTATTTTAATGAGACTTATAATAAAGATTAATTAATTATTTAATTATTATAAGGCTTAGTTATTATTTAATTATAATTTAATTATTAAATACTTATGATTTAATAATTATAATTATAAACTTATGATATGATTAATAATTCATTATTAATTAATAATACTTATGATATGATTAAAATTTATTAATTAATAATACTTATATTATGATTAATATTTAATTAATTAATTAAATACTTATGTTATATTAATTATATCATTTAAACTTATGTTAACTTTAATAATTTATTTTAATTTAATAAAACTTATGTTATGACATAATTATACATATTTGACTTTAAATAACATTATAACTTATATTATCAATATAACTTATACTTTAAAATTCAATGTTGATTATGTTTGACCAAGGTTGACTTTTGAGTTGACTTTCGATTGACTTTGACTTTCAGTTGACTTTCAGTTGACTTTCGTTGACTTTCTAATTAAGGAAATTTTCCTAACTTATAAACTTTCCAAAAATATCAACTTTCTAAATATGGAAACTTTCCTAACATAGAAACTTTCCTAAAATAGAAACTTTTCTAAAATAGAAACTTTCCAAAAATAGAAACTTTCCAAAAATGGAAACCTGCTAAAAATAGAAACTTTCTAAAAATAGAAAGTACGTGTCCTTACGCTGTTCTGATTAAACAGAAACATGTTGAGTGTTATTCTATGTCTACTTGCAACAAGTACTATAGCTATCATACTATGACTTGACCTAAGTTAGTTATTTATATCGACTTGCTTTATTTATAGGTCGGCGTTGTAATCATTCTTGATCACTTTACTTCGTTTGCTGTTCGCTTTTTGTGTGGTTACTTCATTTGCTTTAAGGTGAGTTATAGTCCCATTTTTCTATTTTATATCTTTTGGGATGAGAATACATGCATTTTATTTTTCATATTGGACACAAGTGGAAGTTGGTTTAAGTTATTCATTGTGAGTTGAACAAAAATATTTTCTAGTCTGGTAACTGTAATCACTGGTTTCTACTGGTGAACGCGAATCCTATGGATAGATCTATCGGGTTTGACAACCTCATTTCGTGCTAGTCGCGCTAGCAATTTTTGAAGACAGAATGTATTAGTACTTCGTAATTATTTGAAGATACACCTGTTCAGTGTATATTTTGTTTGGTAAGGGTGGAATTGGTTAAGTGGTTACCAGGTGGCTCACGGGTTAATGGAATAATGTTTTTATATATTTTTGAGCATATAATTTTGTGGTCCAAAATGGGTCTTTATGTTTTCAAACATAAAATTTTATGGTTTAAATTAAATATTATTTGCAATATTAAACCTATAATTCACTCAACATTTTTGTTGACAGTTACTCGTATGTTTTATTCTCAGGTTCATGATTGATTGCTTTCGCTGTGATTAGAGAGTCTGCATATTTATGATGACAACTTTTGTTAAATATTGACTTGCATTCTATTTTCATACATTAATTTGTGGGTGTTTGTTGACTTTGTTTTGGTCAACTTTTGGTTAGGTATTTATGTATGGTTTTTCTAAACTTACATATTTTGGTAGGTTTCCTTTATAGGAACTCATTTTTAAACAAAGAATGCAAGGTTATTTATCAAATTCATATAGAGTTATGATCAAGTTGTGGGACCAAGATAACGATGGTCATCAAGTGTACTTTGACGGGTCGTTAAAGTTGGTATTATAGATCTGGTTGTAGGGAATTAGGCTGCATTGATGTCGTTACCCGAGTCAATAGGGTTCATTAGTGAGTCTAGTCTACAGCCCGACCTATAGCGTATTATTATATGTGGTTATTTGTATCCTATAAGTATGTATATTGTTAATATACATACATCTCTTCTATCTTCTGATTCTGGGAGGAACTCCCATTCCAATCAAACGTATTTTCCAACTCTTATGAGAGTTTATCTTTTATAAGAACACCTCGGTTAGTGAAACCGAGGGATTTTATTCTTGACTTCTGAAATTCTCGACATTTCTATGTCATCTATTATGGTTAGGTATATAACGTTTGAGTTATATTACGCGAGATGTCATTCTTGACTTCTAAATTCTTAGCATTTCAATGTCAGCCATTATGTTTAGGTATATAACATTCTTGTTATATTACGTGCCTTTGTGTCGTTGTGCCTTTGTGCTTTGGGTTGCGAATCGAAAACGTCATTCTTGACATTTAAAGATTCTTGATACTTCAAAGACATTTTTATGTCATCGTTACTCTTATTCATTACTTTTGATGTTTTGTCTCTTGTGCTATCCTTAGCACATTGTTTAGGAAATCATTTTAGAGAAATTGTGTGGAAATTCGAGGTTGATCGCGTGTCCTGACCTCATGTAGTGCTATTGAAATGGAACTATGAATTAGTGAAATATAAAGGCGTCAGGCCAACGTGATTATATTACGTTAATTTATAAAGAAGTCCCAATATTGTGACATGAGGAATAGAAAGCGAGTCAAAGAAAATTTGTACACTACTCATTCAGAAATTTCGATGTATTATATGGGTAGGGAAAATATTCATTATCTTATTTGTTGATATACGAGAAGCTCGTTTTAACCAGATTATCTATCTCATGCTCTATCCTTCATAACTCGCTTGTTAGCAATAGCTTCGCTCGGAAACAGTTTTGGCACAAGGACTTATGTCCTAATAATAGTTAAAACAACATTTAACTCATTGGATTTCATGACCTCGTATCATTTGTTGGTCAAATTTCGCACGACGATTCAAGTCCTTTACTCGATCTTCCACGATCTTACTTCAACTTGTAACCTCTGAAATACAGATACTATGCTTATCATCGGGAGTTTTACACATTTGTTTAATTGGGCGGTTCTCACGAGATTTATGGGCGAATAAAAGTAATGAAATATTTTGTCATGTATACAATTTATAAAATCATATATGTACGTATGGATTCAAATGAATAAATTTACCCTCACCTATTTTGGCTAGTATATACTAAATCATACCTTCAAAATTATTTTAAAACCACTCATTTATTGAGCTGTTTGACTAAGTCAATTTACTTTATATAAAATGGTACACGTTGTACATACTTCTAAATTTACTAAGAACTTTGTTCCGTTTATGTTGTCACATCAAACGTTTAAAGTTTTTTCAAAACTCCTTTGAATGATTTTATCAAATTTTTGCATCACTCTACAGAGTGTTTGGATCACAGTTCTTCTCATCCTCCGTTTAAGGATGAAACTTACCATTAAGTTCATTGATAGAAACTCTTACACCAGTTTGGATGCCGGTTTTATAAAATTTGTTGGAAAGTCTTTGCGCTCATAAAATTTTCTCTCTTATGGTTGGACATGGCCGAAACGCGGACCGATAAATTAATTTTTTGGGGTACACTCGGTGGTTACCCTATTGTAGAAAAGGTGCTAGGTGGGTTTCTACCCCAACTATTGTTATAGTGGTATCATGGATATATATTACACTAGACCGTTTGAGGAGTTTCTACTCTCAATACTCGCTGTTAACCGCAACACCCCCGTAAAACATCAATCCTAGGATTCAATACTTTGAGGTGCATGAAATTATTTTTGGAGATTCATCTCACCTGGAGTCGACTATTCTTTATAGTCTACGATTCACGTTTCTTTTCATCCGCACATAAATTAAAGAATAAGGATGAATCCTAGATTGCCTCACTCATTGTGCAAGGAAGTTCACTCTCGTTGAAAGATCACACCTTTTGTACGTCTTCCTTTCGAAAATGTAATGAAACTTTACTTTGAAGTTCATGATACTCGATATCCCCTTTGAAGGAATTGTCTTAAACACCTTTACCACTGATACAGTTACTCTCTATATTTCTTCCTTTGCTGGTTGCAACTATATCTCATTCGTCCCAGTTCGTCCCCTTGGAGAGCTCCTGTTTCATTTATTAGGAAGATAGATGGTCCGTTCCAATTGTGTATTGATTATCGCGAGCTAAACAAGCTTACTATTAAGAATCGCTACACTCTTACAAGAATTAATGATCTGTTCGATCAGCTTCAATGTTCGTCCATTTATTCTAAGATTGATCTCCATTCTGGTTATCACTAATTGAGTGTTAAAGAATCTGATATTCCATAAACCGCTTTTCGCACCCGTTATGGTCACTACGAATTCTTTGTTATGCCGTTCGGATTAACAAACGCATTTGCTGTGTTCATGGACCTCATGAACCGTGTGTGTAGACCCTATCTGGACAAATTCGTTATTGTTTTCATCGACGATATCCTTATTTATTCCAAGAGTGATGAAGAGCACGAAGAACATTTAAAGTTGTGCTTGATTTGTTGAGGAAAGAAGAGTTGTACGCTAAGTTCTCTAAGTGTGCTTTATGGTTAAGAGAAGTTCAATTCCTTGGAAATATTGTTAGTAAACAGGGAATACAAGTTGATCCTTCCAAGATTGAGGCAATTGAGAAGTGGGAATTTTCGAAGACTCCTACTCAGATTCCTCAGTTTCTAGGGTTGGCAGGTTACTATAGAAGGTTCATTCAAGATTTCTCTCGTATAGCGAAACCTCTGACTGCTTTAACGCACAAGGGGAAGAAGTATGAGTGGAAGGATGAACAAGAGACTGCTTTTCAAACTCTGAAGAAGAAGTTGACTACCGCTCCGATATTATCAGTACCTAAGGGTAATGATGACTTTGTTGTTTATTGTGATGCTTCGCGTCAGGGCTTTGGTTGTGTTTTGATGCAACGAAAGAAAGTTATTGCGTACGCGTCACGTCAGTTGAAGATTGACGAGCAGAATTATACAACCCTTGATTTAGAGTTGGGAGCTGTTGTGTTTGCACTTAAGATTTGGAGATATTATCTTTATGGGGTCAAAAGTACAGTGTACACTGATCACAAAGTCTTCAACATATTCTTGATCAAAAACGATTGAATATGAGGCAACGAAGATGGATTGAGACGTTGAATGATTATGATTGCGAACTTTTATATCATCCGGGAAAGGCCAATATTTTGACCGATGCGTTAAGTTGTAAAGAGAGGACTGAACCTCGCAGGTTTAGAACCTTGAATATGACAATTCGAACAAACCTCGCAAGGCAAATTCTTGAGGCACAACAAGAAGCCTTGAAGGAGGAGAATTTTATGAACGAGAAAGTCAGAGGCATGGCTAAGAAGTTTGAGGTACAAACCGATGGTACTAGGTACTTTGTGGGATGTCTTTGGGTTCTGAAGTTTGGTGATCTGCGGCAACTTGTTTTAGATGTAGCTCATAAGTCTAGGTACTCTATTCATCCTGGTTCAGGAAAGATGTATCATGATCTTAAGGAGCTGTATTGGTGGCCTAATTTGAAAACTGATGTGGCTACTTATGTGGCTAAGTGTTTGACTTGTGCTAAGGTTAAATCTAAAAATCAGAAACCGTCAGGACTTTTGGTGCAACCTGAGATTCCCGAGTGGAAGTGGGAAGGTATTACGATGGATTTTACTACGAATTTACCGAGAGTTGTGGGTGGTTATGATACCATTTGGGTGATTGTTGACCGACTCACAAAGTCAGCTCATTTCTTGCCGATTAAGGAAACATATCGGATGGAGAAACTTACTCGTTTGTATTTGAAGGAGATTGTTTCGAGGCATGGTGTTCCTGTATCTATTATTTCAGACCGAGACAGTCGATTTATATCGAGGTTTTGGCAATCTTTACAGGAAGCCTTGGGAACTAAATTGGATATGAGCACCGCTTATCATCCGTAGATGGATGGTCAGAGTGAAAGGACCATTCAAACGTTAAAAGACATGTTACGAGCGTGCGTCATTGATTTTGGTAATGGGTGGGATAGATATTTGCCATTAGCTAATTTTTTTTATAATAACAGTTATCATGCAAGCATTAAAGCCGCACCGTTTGAAGCTCTGTATGGTAGAAAGTGTAGGTCTTCTATCTGTTAGAATGAGGTTGGGGATTCTCAACTCACAGGCCCAGAGATTATTCATGAGACTACCGAGAAGATCGTACAGATTAAGGAAAGATTGAGAACCGCTAGAATTTGGCAAAAGAGTTATGCCGATAAGAGAAGGAAAGATATTGAATTTCAAGTTGGTGACCATGTTATGTTGAAGGTATCACCTTGGAAAGGTGTGGTACGATTTGGTAAAAGGGGAAAGTTGAACCCTCATTTTGTTGGACCATTTGAGATTACAGAAAGAGTTGGACCCGTGGCTTATCGTTTGAAATTGCCATAAGAACTCAGTGCTGTTCACGACGTTGTTCATGTATCGAATTTGAAGAAGTGTTTGGCCGAGGCCGATGAAACCATTCCCCAGAAGAAGCGTCATGTTGATAAACAACTCCATTTTATTGAGGAGCCTGTTGAAATTATGGATCGAGAGGTTAAGACTCTCAAGCAGAGTAGAATTCCTATCGTCCGACTTAGATGGAACGCCAGACGCGGTCCCGAGTTCACTTGGGAGCGTGAAGATCAAATGAGGCAGAAGTACCCACATTTGTTCCCAGATGCCGAGTCAACCCCTGCACCTGCTTAAATTTCGGGACGAAATTTCCGTAACGGGAAGGTACTGTCACGACCCTACTTTTTCCGTTATCTTTTACCGTTTAATATTTAACATCCGTTAATTGTTATTCGTGCCACGTCATTTATATGACCTATATTATTATTTTTGTAATAATATATTATTTATTATGTGTTAAATGAATATTTGTATTCATATTTTAAATTGTAAGTTTATACGAATCGTGGATTTCTATCCGGCGAATCTTTTCGATTTTCAAACCAACGGTCAAACTTTTGGCTTTTTTAAATCCTAATTATTTTAAATATGATATTTTGATGTCATATGATTATATATAGTGTTTATATATATTTTTCGTCGCGTATTTATTATCTCTCCGATTATTTAATCGCGTTGTAGCGTTTTCGCGTTTCGGGCTTCGATCGGGCGTTCGGGCTAAAAGTAATTTAGCAACTATCAAATAGGACCACTAGGGGGCCCACCCTATACCACTTTCGGCCGAACACCCCAAGGGAGGGGGGTGTTTAGCTCACTTGTTCCCTCATTTTCATTTTTATCATTTCCTTAATCCTTTCCAACTTAAACCTAATTTCTCTCTAACATTTTCTCCCTTCCTCTTTTTTTTTGGCCATCAACAACCACATCACCATCATCATCATCTTCATCAAAAATATAGCTTGGATCATTGAAACGTTCACGCATCCGGATTCTTCTCGTTCTCCTCTACGCCTTCATACTCATCAATTCTTGATTAGGGTATAAACCCAAACCCTAACTTTTTGATTTTTAATTTATTTTACTCTTTTTATATGTTATTATGATAGTATGATGATAGTATGTTGTTGTATTGTTGATTGTATGCGTAGAATCACTCGTTAATTCATGTTTTCGGTTTGATTGATTTGGGATAGCAGCTTGTTTGATCATTTCTGTAAACTTAACTGATACAAATGTTAAATTAAAGTGTCTAGATGTGTTCCTCTCATCAAGACATTGAATTTAGACTCCGGATTAATGTTATTTCGATTCCCGGAGCTCTAGTTATGATTAAAATGGGGTTTTATGGAAATCAAAATATAAAAACGAATTGTTTCAGGTTGAACTGACTTTGTGACCACTTTTTGAGTCTTTAGGGTGTACTAGTGTGTTAGGATTGATGATTGGATGAACTTTCATGTCCGGGTCATCGAAATCCGAGCCACAGATCACCCGTTATGACTAAAACTTGTTTTTGAACGGATTAAAGCTCCAAGTTGATATATGGCTGATGATCACGACTTTGTGGCAGTTATTAGGGTGATCTTAAGTGTACTAATGTGTCGGGTGGGTTGGTTAGGCGAAGATATATATAAGACTCGCCGAAAACCGATTCATGGGGCTCAAGTTATGACCCGATGAACTTTTAATTAAAACTTATGGTTATTAATTAAGACTTATGATATGAATAATGATTTTCATTATTAATAAATTACTTATGATATAAAAAGTAATTACTTTAATTTAAGACTTATGATATATATATTTATTATATCATTTATTAATTAATTATGATTTAATTAAACATTTAATTAAACTTATGATTAATAATACTTTTATTATTAATGAAAAAAACTTATAGTAAGTATTAAACTTATATTATCAGATTATTTTAATGAGACTTATAATAAAGATTAATTAATTATTTAATTATTATAAGGCTTAGTTATTATTTAATTATAATTTAATTATTAAATACTTATGATTTAATAATTATAATTATAAACTTATGATATGATTAATAATTCTCAATTAATTAATAATACTTATGATATGATTAAAATTTATTAATTAATAATACTTATATTATGATTAATATTTAATTAATTAATTAAATACTTATGTTATATTAATTATATCATTTAAACTTATGTTAACTTTAATAATTTATTTTAATTTAATAAAATTTATGTTATGACATAATTGTACATATTTGAATTTAAATAACATTATAACTTATATTATCAATATAACTTATACTTTAAAATTCAATGTTGATTATATTTGACCAAGGTTGACTTTTGAGTTGACTTTCGGTTAACTTTGACTTTCAGTTGACTTTTGTTGACTTTCTAATTAAGGAAACTTTCCTAACTTATAAACTTTTCAAAAATAGCAACTTTCTAAATATGGAAACTTTCCCAACATAGAAACTTTCCTAAAATAGAAACTTCCCTAAAATAGAAACTTTCCAAAAATAGAAACTTTCCAAAAATGGAAACCTGCTAAAAATAGAAACTTTCTAAAAATAGAAAGTACGTGTTTTTACGCTGTTCTGATTAAATCGAAACATGTTGAGTGTTGTTCTATGTCTACTTGCAACAAGTACTATAGCTATCATACTAAGACTTGACCTAAGTTAGTTATTTATATCGATCTGCTTTATTTATAGGTTAGCGTTGTGATCATTCTTGATCACTTTACTTCGTTTGCTGTTTGCTTTTTGTGTGGTTACTTCATTTGATTTAAGGTGAGTTATAGTCCCATTTTTCTATTTTATATCTTTTGGGATGAGAATACATGCATTTTATTTTTCATATTGGACACAAGTGGAAGTTGGTTTAAGTTATTCATTGTGAGTTGAACGAAAATATTCCCTAGTCTGGTAATTGTAATCACTGGTTTCTACTGGTGAACGTGAATCCTATGGATAGATCTATCGGGTTTGACAACCCCATTTCGTGCTAGTCGCGCTAGTAATTTTTGAAGACGGAATGTATTAGTACTTCGTAATTATTTGAAGATACACCCGTTCAGTATATATTTTGTTTGGTAAGGGCGGAATTGGTTAAGTGGTTACCAGGTGGCTCACGGGTTAATGAAATAATGTTTTTATATGTTTTTGAGCATATAATTTTGTGGTCCAAAATGGGTCTTTATGTTTTCAAACATAAATTTTTATGGTTTAAATTAAATATTGTTTGCAATATTAAACCTATAATTCACTCAACATTTTTATTGACAGTTACTCGCATGTTTTATTCTCAGGTTCATGATTGATTGCTTCCGCTGTGCTTAGAGAGTCTGCATATTTATGATGACAGCTTTTGTTAAACATTGACTTGCATTCTATTTTCATACATTAATTTGTGGGTGTTTGTTGACTTTGTTTTGGTCAACTTTTGGTTAGGTATTTATGTATGGTTTTTCTAAACTTACATATTTTGGTAGGTTTCCTTTATAGGAAATCATTTTTAAATAAAAGAATGCAAGGTTATTTATCAAATTCATATAGAGTTATGATCAAGCTGTGGGACCAAGATAACGATGGTCGTCAAGTGTACTTTGATAGGTCGTTAAAATCAACATTCGATAAATTTTCAAAAAAAATTGAAGAAGTGAAGGAGATACCATGGCTCCGAGATATTTCATAAAATCCTCATGACTACCTGGAGGACCCGTAAGAAGGGATGATAAACCAGCTGTATCTAAATTTGGAACACTAATATGTGAGCTGCTTTCACCAATGGTGTTATGCTGGACGGGGGGCGGAAGAGCAAGCTTTCTTTGTGCTTCTCTTTCAGAAGGTACAGCCGAATCAATATAGCATTTGTTATTTATAAAATTTTCCAATTGAGACATGATGATACGAAATTCAAAGAAGGATATCTAAAAGGGTCAACATTGTAATAGCCACCATTACTGGGAATGTGTAAAAAAAATAGATTTTCTTCTGCTATGGATTCAAAAGAAGGGTTACCAGCTGCACGACGTTTGCTTGAGTTTGATCGAATCAGGGCTGATTCATCTACAGGTTCACTATCAGATAAACTTTTTTCAAGTGTTTCATTTACCATTTTCTCAGAAGCAAATTGTAACTCCTCATACTTAATATGGCACAAGGCGGTGAGCGGAGTAATGACTGAAATTACAATATGTCACATACATTATACTGTAGAAGTGAATGCACATGCAAGCTATAATTGTCAATTTTAAACATACCTTTGTTCTTCAGTCTAACAACAGCATAAGCACGTGCGTCTGCATCCCACTCTGCATTAATTGAACATAAGGATAACATGTGTTATGGGTAGCGACGGTTATGGATTTTCTCTTTCTTCATCACGTTTAGTAGCTGTCGTTCCTTTTTTGACAATTTAGGGTGAATGATTATGGGAGTATAAAATGAAGTGCTCTGAAATGTCTCGTTCTTATTGATTAAAAATGTTCCATATTAATTGATTTCGTTGCGAGGTTTTGACCTCTATATGAGACGTTTTTCAAAGACTGCATTCATTTTAAAACAAACCATAACCTTTATTTCATCAATAAAGGTTTAAAAAGCTTTACGTAGATTATCAAATAATGATAATCTAAAATATCGTGTTTACACACGACTATTACATAATGATTTACAATACAAATATGTTACAACGAAATAAGTTTCTTGAATGCAGTTTTTACACAATATCATACAAGCATGGACTCTAAATCTTGTCCTTATTTAAGTATGCGATAGCGGAAGCTCTTAATAATCACCTGAGAATAAACATGCTTAAAACGTCAACAAAAATGTTGGTGAGTTATAGGTTTCTTCTATATATATCAAATGGTAACAATAGACCACAAGATTTCATATTTCAATATACATCCCATACATAGAGATAAAAATCATTCATATGGTGAACACCTGGTAACCGACATTAACAAGATGCATATATAAGAATATCCCCATCATTCCGGGACACCCTTCGGATATGATATAAATTTTGAAGTACTAAAGCATCCGGTACTTTGGACGGGGTTTGTTAGGCCCAATAGATCTATCTTTAGGATTCGCATCAATTAGGGTGTCTGTTCCCTAATTCTTAGATTACCAGACTTAATAAAAAGGGGCATATTCGATTTCGATAATTCAACCATAGAATGTAGTTTCACGTACTTGTGTCTATTTTGTAAATCATTTATAAAACCTGCATGTATTCTCATCCCAAAAATATTAGATTTTAAAAGTGGGACTATAACTCACTTTCACAGATATTTCCTTCCTCAGAAATAAGACTTGGCCACGGATCGATTCACTAACCTATACAAATATGTACATATATATCAAAGTATGATCAAAATATAATTACAACTATTTTTATTATGTTTTAAAGATTTGAGTGTATTAAGTCAGCTGTCCTCGTTAGTAACCTACAACTAGTTTTCCACAGTTAGATGTACAGAAATAAATCGATATATATATATTATCTTGAATCAATCCACGACCCAGTGTATACACGTCTCAGGCTAGATCACAACTCAAAGTATATATATTTTTGGAATCAACCTCAACCCTGTATAGCTAACTCCAACATTACTACATATAGAGTGTCTATGGTTGTTCCAAATAATATATATACATGGGTCGATATGATATGTCAAAATATTTGCATACGTGTCTATGGTATCCCAAGATTACATAATATATTAGAATACATGTATAATACAATATAAGCTAGCTAGGATATGATTTGTATAGAATTATTAATATTTCCTGTAGCTACAAAAATCAAAAAATATCCAATCTTGTTTTACCCATAACTTCTTCATTTTAAATCCGTTTTGAGTGAATCAAATGATATGGTTTCATATTGAACTCTATTTTATGAATCTAAATAGAAAAAGTTTAGGTTTATAGTCGGAAATATAAGTTACAAGTCATTTTTGTAAGAGGTAGTCATTTTCAGTCGAAAGAACGACGTCTTGATGACCATTTTGAAAAACATACTTCTACTTTGAGTTTAACCATGATTTTTGGATATAGTTTCATGTTCATAAGAAAAATCATTTTCCCAGAAGAACAACTTTTAAATCAAAGTTTATCATAGTTTTTAATTATCAAACCCAAAACAGCCCGCAGTGTTACTACGACGGCGTATGTCCACTTTTACGGCATTTTTCGTGTTTCCAGGTTTTAAATAATTAAGTTAGCATATCATATAGATATAGAACATGTGTTTAGTTGATTTTAAAAGTAAAGTTAGAAGGATTAACTTTTGTTTGCGAACAAGTTTAGAATTAACTAAACTATGTTCTAGTGATTTCAAGTTTAAACCTTCGAATAAGATAGCTTTATATGTATGAATCGAATGATGTTATGAACATCATTACTACCTCAAGTTTTGTGGATAAACCTACTGGAAAAGAGACAAATGGATCGAGATTCAAAGGATCTTGGATGGCTTGAAAGTTCTTGAAGTAGAATCATGACACGAAAACAAGTTCAAGTAAGATTTCCACTCGAAATAAGATTGTTATAGTTATAGAAATTGAATCAAAGTTTGAATATGAGTATTACCTTGTATTATAAAGATATCTTACTGTAAATAAGAAAGATTTCTTGAGGTTGGATGATCACTCTACAAGATTGGAAGTAAGCTAGCAAACTTGGAAGTATTCTTGATTTTATGAAACTAAAACTTGTAGAATTTATGAAGAACACTTAGAACTTGAAGATAGAACTTGAGAGAGATCAATTAGATGAAGAAAATTGAAGAACGAAAGTGTTTGTCGGTGTTTTTGGTCGTTGGTGTATGGATTAGATATAAAGGATATGTAATTTTGTTTTCATGTAAATAAGTCATGAATGATTACTCATATTTTTGTAATTTTATGAGATATTTCATGCTAGTTGCCAAATGATGGTTCCCACATGTGTTAGATGACTCACATGGGCTGCTAAGAGCTGATCATTGGAGTGTATATATCAATAGTACATACATCTAAAAGCTGTGTATTGTACGAGTACGAATACGGGTGCATACGAGTAGAATTGTTGATGAAACTGAACGAGGATGTAATTGTAAGCATTTTTGTTAAGTAGAAGTATTTTGATAAGTGTCTTGAAGTCTTTCAAAAGTGTATGAATACATATTAAAACACTACATGTATATACATTTTAACTGAGTCGTTAAGTCATCGTTAGTCGTTACATGTAAGTGTTGTTTTGAAACCTTTAGGTTAACGATCTTGTTAAATGTTGTTAACCCAATGTTTATAATATCAAATTAGATTTTAAATTATTATATTATCATGATATTATGATGTACGAATATCTCTTAATATGACATATATACATTAAATGTCGTTACAACGATAATCGTTACATATATGTCTCGTTTCAAAATCATTAAGTTAGTAGTCTTGTTTTTACATATGTAGTTCATTGTTAATATACTTAATGATATGTTTACTTATCATAATATCATGTTAACTATATATATAACCATATATATTTCATCATATAGTTTTTACAAGTTTTAACGTTCGTGAATCACCGGTCAACTTGGGTGGTCAATTGTCTATATGAAACCTATTTCAATTAATCAAGTCTTAACAAGTTTGATTACTTAACATGTTGGAAACACTTAATCATGTAAATAACAATTTCATTTAATATATATATAAACATGAAAAAGTTCGGGTCACTACAGTACCAACCCGTTAAATAAATTTCGTCCTGAAATTTTAAGCAGTAGGAGGTGTTGACGTATCTTCTGGAAATAAATGCGGGTATTTCTTCTTCATCTGATCTTCTCATTCCCAGGTGAACTCGAGTCCTCTACGAGCATTCCATTGAACCTTAACAATTAGTATCTTGTTTTGCTTAAGTCTTTTAACCTCACGATCCATTATTTCGACGGGTTCTTCAATGAATTGAAGTTTTTCATTGATTTGGATTTCGTCCAACGGAATAGTGAGATCTTCTTTAGCAAAACATTTCTTCAAATTCGAGACGTGGAAAGTGTTATGTACCGCCGCGAGTTATTGAGGTAGCTCCAGTTGGTAAGCTACTGGTCCGACACGATCTATAATCTTGAATGGTCCAATGTACCTTGGATTTAGTTTCCCCCGTTTACCAAATCGAACAATGCCTTTCTAAGGTGAAACCTTAAGCATGACCATTTCTCCAATTTCAAACTCTATATCTTTTCTTTTACTGTCCGCGTAGCTCTTTTGTCGACTCTGGGCGGTTTTCAATCGTTGTTGAATTTGGATGATTTTCTCGGTAGTTTCTTGTATTATCTCCGGACCCGTAATCTGTCTATCCCCCACTTCATTCCAACAAATCGGAGACCTGAACTTTCTACCATAAAGTGCCTCAAACGGCGCCATCTCAATACTAGAATGATAACTGTTGTTGTAGGAAAATTCTGCTAACGGTAGGTGTCGATCCCAACTGTTTCCGAAATCAATAACACATGCTCGTAGCATGTCTTCAAGCGTTTGTATCGTCCTTTCGCTCTGCCCATCAGTTTGTGGATGATAGGCAGTACTCATGTCTAGACGAGTCCCCAATGCTTGTTGCAACGCCTGTCAGAACCTTGAAACAAATCTACCATCCCTATCAGAGATAATAGAGATGGGTATTCCATGTCTGGAGACAACCTCCTTCAAATACAATCGCGCCAACTTCTCCATTTTGTCATCTTCTCTCATTGGCAGGAAGTGTGCTGACTTGGTGAGACGATCAACTATTACCCAAATTGTATCATAACCACTTGCAGTCCTTGGCAATTTAGTAATGAAATCCATGGTAATGTTTTCCCATTTCCATTCTGGGATTTCAGGTTGTTGTAGTAGACCTGATGGTTTCTGATGTTCAGCTTTGACCTTAGAACACGTCAAACATTCTCCTACATATTTAGCAATATTGGCTTTCATACCCGGCCACCAAAAGTGTTTCTTGAGATCTTTATACATCTTCCCCGCTCCGGGATGTATTGAATATCTGGTTTTATGTGCTTCTTTAAGTACCATTTCTCTCACATCTCTAAAACTTGGTACCCAAATTCTATCAGCCCTATATTGGGTTCCGTCTTCCCGAATATTAATATGTTTATCTGATCCTTTGGGTATCTCATTCTTCAACTTTCCTTCTTTTACAACCCCCTGTTGCGCCTCCTTTATTTGAGTAGTAAGGTTAGTACGAATAATTATATTCATAGCTTTTACCCGTATAGGTTCTCTGTCCTTTCTACTTAAAGCGTCGGCTACCACATTCGCCTTCCCCGGGGGGTATCGAATCTCAAAATCATAATCATTCAACAGTTTAATCCACCTGCGTTGTCTCATATTCAGTTGCTTCTGATTAAATATATGTTGGAGACTTTTGTGGTCGGTATATATAATACTTTTGACTCTATATAAATAATGCCTCCAAGTCTTTAATGCAAAAACAACAGCACCCAATTCCAAATCATGAGTTGTATAATTTTGCTCGTGAATCTTCAATTGTCTAGACGCATAAGCAATCACGTTCGTTCGTTGCATTAATACACAACCGAGACCTTGCTTTGATGCGTCACAATAAATCACAAAATCATCATTCCCTTCAGGCAATGACAATATAGGTGCCGTAGTTAGCTTTTTCTTTAATAACTGAAACGCCTTCTCTTATTCATCCTTCCATTCAAATTTCTTCCCTTTATGCGTTAATGCAGTCAAGGGTTTTGCTATTTTGGAGAAATCTTGGATGAATCTTCTGTAGTAACCAGCCAATCCTAAAAATTGACGTATATGCTTCGGAGTTTTTGGGGTTTCCCACTTTTCAACGGTTTTGATCTTTGCCGGGTCCACCTGAATACCTTCTTTGTTCACTATGTGACCGAGGAATTGAACTTCTTCCAACCAAAATGCACACTTTGAAAACTTAGCGTACATTTTTTCTTTCCTCAATACTTCTAGCACTTTTCTCAAATGTTCTTCGTGCTCTTGATCATTCTTTAAGTAAATAAGTATGTCATCGATGAGAACAATGACAAACTTGTCAAGATATGGCCCACACACTCGGTTCATAAGGTCCATGAACACTGCTGGTGCGTTAGTCAATCCAAACGGCATACCCATAAACTCGTAATGACCATAACGCGTCCTAAAAGCAGTTTTTGGAATATCATCCTCCTTTACTCGCATTTTATGATTTCCAGAACGTAAATCGATTTTCGAATAAACCGACGAGCCTTGTAGTTGATCAAATAAGTCGTCAATTCTCGGCAGTGGATAACGGTTTTTGATAGTAAGTTTATTCAACTCTCTGTAGTTAATACACAACCTAAATGTACCATCCTTCTTCTTGACAAACAAAACAGGAGCTCCCTATGGTGATGTGCTTGGTCTAATGAAACCATATTCTAATAGTTCTTGCAATTGGCTTTGCAGTTCTTTCATCTCGCTGGGTGCGAGTCTGTAAGGAGCACGAGCTATTGGTGCAGCCTCCTGGTACAAGATCTATTTGAAATTCAACGGATCGATGTGGGGGTAATCCCGTTAATTCTTTTGAAAATACATCGGGAAATTCTTTTACGACTGGAACATCATTGATGCTCTTTTATTCAGTTTGTACTTTCTGGACGTGTGCTAGAACAGCATAGCAACCTTTTCTTATTAGTTTTTATGCCTTCAAATTACTAATAAGATGTAGCTTCGTGTTGCCCTTTTCTCCGTACACCATTAAGGGTTCTCCTTCTTCTCGTACAATGTGAATTGCATTTTTGTAACATACGATCTCTGCTTTCATCTCCTTCAGCCAGTCCATGCCAACTATTACATCAAAACTCCCTAACTCTACTGGTATCAAATCAATCTTAAATATTTCGCTACCCAGTTTAATTTCTCGATTCCGGCATATATAATCTGCTGAAATTAATTTACCGTTTGCTAATTCGAGTAAAAATTTACTATCCAACGGCGTCAATGGACAACTTAATTTAGCACAAAAATCTCTACTCATATAGCTTCTATCCGCACCCGAATAAAATAAAACGTAAGCAGATTTATTGTCAATAAGAAACGTACCCATAACAATCTCCGGGTCTTCCTGTGCCTCTACCGCATTAATATTGAAAACTAGTCCGCGGCCTTGTCCATTCGTGTTCTCCTGGTTCGGGCAATTTCTAATAATGTGGCCCGTTTTTCCACATTTATAACAAACTACATTGGCATAACTTGCTCCGCCATTACTCGTTCCGACACCATTTGTTCCTTTCATTCTATTAACCCCTGGTCCGTAGACCTCACACTTCGCCGCGCTATGACCATTTCTTTTACACTTGTTGCAAAATTTGGTGCAGAACCCCGAGTGATACTTTTCACACCTTTGGCATAGCTGCTTCTGATTATTGTTATTGTTGCGGTTGTTATTGTTGTTGGAATTATTGTTGTAGTTGTTGTTGTTGTTGTTGTTGTTGTACCGTTTGTTGTAGTTGCGATTGATGTTGCGATTGTTGGGATAGTTGTTGTTGTTTTGGTGACTCTTATCACCGTTTTCCTCCCACTTTCTTTTGACTAACTTCACGTTGGCCTCTTCGACCGCCTGTTCTTTAATTCTTCCCTCAATCTGGTTCACTAGTTTATGAGCCATTCTACATGCCTTTTGTATGGAGGCAGGCTCGTGTGAACTTATATCTTCTTGGAATCTCTCCGATAACCCTTTCACAAACGCGTCGATCTTCTCCTCCTCATCTTCGAACGCTCTCGGACACAATAGGCACAATTCTGTGAATCGTCTTTCGTATGAAGTAATATCGAATCCCTGTGTTTGTAACCCTTCTGACTTGAGCTTATTGACCTCGGTTCTGGGACGGTACTTCTCGTTCATCAAGTGCTTGAATGCTGACCATGGTAGCGCGTAAGCAGCATCTTGTCCCACTTGCTCTAGATAGGTATTCCACCATGTTAACGCAATACCTGTGAAGGTATGCGTAGCGTACTTCACTTTGTCTCCTTCAGCACACTTACTTATGGCAAACACCAATTCAACTTTCTCGGTCCACCATTTCAATCCGATTGGTCCTTCGGTCCCATCAAATTCTGAAGGTTTGCAGGCAGTGAATTCCTTGTAGGAGCATCCTACACGATTTCTTGTGCCGTTAGCTGTATTGCTAGATTCAGAGTTATTGTTGGTATGTAGTGCGGCCTGTACTGCGGCTATGTTTGAAGCAATAAAGGCACGAAATTCCTCTTCGCTCATATTCAAGGTGTGTCGAGTAGGCGGTGCCATTTCCTTCAAAATAGTCAAATGAAACAATTTAATCATGCAGAATATTAAGAGTAGTCAATAGTATCTCGTAGCATAATATGAACTCATTTATAAAAGATTTTTCTTCATATTAGCGTTTTATAATTTTAAATTCGGGTACTACCTACCCGTTAAGTTCATACTTAGTAGCTAATATACAATTCAACTACTACAATTCCTTATGAAAAACTGATTATAATAATATATCACATACAAATATTCTTCAAAATTACAACTTCGCTATATAACATGAAATATAGTACACTATGATACAGGACAGTTTTGAAGATAAATCTAGTTAATACGCAAGTTGTTCAGCAAAGGAAATAAAGACACGTAATTCATAAGTCCAGAAACAAGTCCTGCATTCTGGTTTTACTAAGACGACTTCCCATCCTTGGTCTTGTGGAAAATAACCGTTATGACCATTAGCTAGGCAGCATGTTGTAATGTCATCAAAAGGACGAGGGTTTCGTAATGTCCAACAGCCCCGTAATAATCTAAAAACCTTATTTCTCACCCCAACTACTGAATCCGTCACTTGTGGGAAAGTTTTATTTAAAAGCTGCAATCCGATGTTATTTTTCTCACTTTGATAAGAAGCAAACATCACTAAACCGTAAGCATAACATGCTTCTTTATGTTGCATGTTAGAAGCTCTTTCTAATTCACGAAATCCTATGTTGGGATATGTTGAGTCAAAATAGGTTCTTAACCCGTAGAGTAAAATTGCATTTGGGTTCCCCGCATTTAACGCTTTAAAGAAAACACAGCGTAACTTAAAGTCTCCCCAATGTGATATACCCCACCTATCAAAGGAAAGCCTTTTATAAACTAAGGCATTTCTGGAAAGTCTTTCAAATGTTTGACAAGTTAATTTCGCCATAACTTAATGTGCTGATGAATTCTGACCGACTCTAGACAAGATTTCCTCAATCATATCCTCTGGTAGATCTTCTAAAATATTCGGTTGTCTACCCTTAACGTCCATTTTGTTTTTATACTGTAAAATAGACAAGGATTAGATTCGTAAAAACAAACAATACAAGCAATTTTTACATAGAACATAAAAGTACAAGCATACTACAATACATTTATTACACAACATGCTCACACCCCTCTAATCTAAATCACCGGTTTCTTCTTCTTCGAACTTGGTTCTTTTTCCTAATCTTCTAGGGATATATGATGTTCTTCTAATACGAGTCGTCGTTTTCCACATTGGTTTAGAAAAACCTGGTGGTTTAGAGGTTCCCGGATTATTGTCACGATATTGAAAATACGGGTGTTGACGGTACATATAAAGTTCATCGGGGTCGGAATCAGATTTCTCTATTTTGATGCCTTTTCCCTTATTATTTTCTTTTGCCTCATTAAATTGGGTCGAGGTAATTTCTATAACATCATCGGAATCCTCATCAGGATCCGATTCATCGGAAAATTGGTAATTTTCCCAATATTTTGCTTCTTTAGCAGAAACACCATCGACCATTATTAAATTTGGTCCATTAGTTGAGGATTTTCTTTTATTTGAACGATTTTCTGTGGTTCCTACTATTCCCCCTCCGGAACCTCTTCTTCTTCCGGTTCCTCTTCTTCTGGTTCCTCTTCTTCTGGTTCCGTTTCTTCTTCTTCCGGTTCTTCGGGAACTTGTGAATCTTGCCAATATATATTCGACTCTTCGTTATTATTAGGTGAGTCAATGGAATTTGTGCTAGAGGTAGACATCTATCACACAATATCAAACATGTTAAGAGATTAATATATCACATAATATTTACATGTTAATAATATATAGTTTCCAACAAAAATGTTAAGCAATCATTTTTAAAGAAAACACGGTCGAAGTCCAGACTCACTAATGCATCTTACCAAAATCGATAAGACACACTAATGCAAAATTCTGGTTCTCTAAGACCAACGCTCGGATACCAACTGAAATGTCCCGTTCTTATTGATTATAAACGTTCCATATTAATTGATTTCGTTGCGAGGTTTTGACCTCTATATGAGACGTTTTTCAAAGACTGCATTCATTTTAAAACAAACCATAACCTTTATTTCATTAATAAAGGTTTAAAAATCTTTACGTAGATTATCAAATAATGATAATCTAAAATATCCTGTTTACACACGACTATTACATAATGGTTTAGAATACAAATATGTTACAACGAAATAAGTTTCTTGAATTCAGTTTTTACACAATATCATATAAGCACGGACTCTAAATCTTGTCCTTATTTAAGTATGCGACAGCGGAAGCTCTTAATAATCACCTGAGAATAAACATGCTTAAAACATCAACAAAAATGTTGGTGAGTTATAGGTTTAACCTATGTATATCAAATGGTAAGAATAGACCACAAGATTTCATATTTCAATATACATCCCATACATAGAGATAAAAATTATTCATATGGTGAACACCTGGTAACCGACATTAACAAGATGCATATATAAGAATATCCCCATCATTCCGGGACACCCTTCGGATATGATATAAATTTTGAAGTACTAAAGCATAAGGTACTTTGGATGGGGTTTGTTAGGCCCAATAGATCTATCTTTAGGATTCGCGTCAAATAGGGTGTCTGTTCCCTAATTCTTAGATTACCAGACTTAAAAAAAAGAGGCATATTCGATTTCGATAATTCAACCATAGAATGTAGTTTCACGTACTTGTGTCTATTTTGTAAATCATTTATAAAACCTGCATGTATTCTCATCCCAAAAATATTAGATTTTAAAAGTGGGACTATAACTCACTTTCACAGATATTTCCTTCCTCGGAAATAAGACTTGGCCACGGATCGATTCACGAACCAATACATATGTACATATATATCAAAGTATGATCAAAATATAATTACAACCATTTTTATTATGTTTTAAAGATTTGAGTGTATTAAGTCAGCTGTCCTCGTTAGTAACCTACAACTAGTTGTCCACAGTTAGATGTACAGAAATAAATCGATATATATTATCTTGAATCAATCCACGACCCAGTGTATACACGTCTCAGGCTAGATCACAACTCAAAGTATATATATTTTTGGAATCAACCTCAACCCTGTATAGCTAACTCCAACATTACTGCATATAGAGTGTCTATGGTTGTTCCAAATAATATATATACATGGGTCGATATGATATGTCAAAACATTTGTATACGTGTCTATGGTATCCCAAGATTACATAATATATTAGAATGCATGTATAATACAATATAAGTTAGCTAGGATATGATTTGTATAGAATTGTTAATATTTCCCGTAGCTACAAAAATCAAAAAATATCCAATCTTGTTTTACCCATAACTTCTTCATTTTAAATCCGTTTTGAGTGAATCAAATGCTATGGTTTCATATTGAACTCTATTTTATGAATCTAAATAGAAAATGTATAGGTTTATAGTCGGAAATATAAGTTACAAGTCATTTTTGTAAGAGGTAGTCAATTCAGTCGAAAGAACGACGTCTTGATGACCATTTTGAAAAACATACTTCTACTTTGAGTTTAACCATGATTTTTGGATATAGTTTCATGTTCATAAGAAAAATCATTTTCCCAGAAGAACAAATTTTAAATCAAAGTTTATCATAGTTTTTAATTATCAAACCCAAAACAGCCCGCAGTGTTACTACGACGGCGTATGTCCACTTTTACGGCGTCTTTCGTGTTTCCAGGTTTTAAATCATTAAGTTAGCATATCATATAGATATAGAACATGTGTTTAGTTGATTTTAAAAGTCAAGATAGAAGGATTAACTTTTGCTTGCGAACAAGTTTAGAATTAACTAAACTATGTTCTAGTGATTTCAAGTTTAAACCTTCGAATAAGATAGCTTTATATGTATGAATCGAATGATGTTATGAACATCATTACTACCTTAAGTTTTGTGGATAAACCTACTGGAAAAGAGACAAATGGATCTAGCTTCAAAGGATCTTGGATGGCTTGAAAGTTCTTGAAGTAGAATCATGACACGAAAACAAGTTCAAGTAAGATTTCCACTCGAAATAAGATTGTTATAGTTATAGAAATTGAATCAAAGTTTGAATATGAGTATTACCTTGTATTATAAAGATATCTTACTGTAAATAAGAAAGATTTCTTGAGGTTGAATGATCACTCTACAAGATTGGAAGTAAGCTAGCAAACTTGGAAGTGTTCTTGATTTTATGAAACTAAAACTTGTAGAATTTATGAAGAACACTTAGAACTTGAAGATAGAACTTGAGAGAGATCAATTAGATGAAGAAAATTGAAGAATGAAAGTGTTTGTAGGTATTTTTGGTCGTTGGTGTATGGATTAGATATAAAGGATAAGTAATTTTGTTTTCATGTAAATAAGTCATGAATGATTACTCATATTTTTGTAATTTTATGAGATATTTCATGCTAGTTGCCAAATGATGGTTCCCACATGTGTTAGGTGACTCACATGGGCTGCTAAAAGCTGATCATTGGAGTGTATATACTAATAGGACATACATCTAAAAGCTGTGTATTGTACGAGTACGAATACGGGTGCATACGCGTAGAATTGTTGATGAAACTGAACGAGGATGTAATTGTAAGCATTTTTGTTAAGTAGAAGTATTTTGATAAGTGTATTGAAGTCTTTCAAAAGTGTATGAATACATATTAAAACACTACATGTATATACATTTTAACTGAGTCGTTAAGTCATCGTTAGTCGTTACATGTAAGTGTTGTTTTGAAACCTTTAGGTTAACGATCTTGTTAAATGTTGTTAACCCAATGTTTATAATATCAAATTAGATTTTAAATTATTATATTATCATGATATTATGATGTACGAATATCTCTTAATATGATATATATACATTAAATGTCGTTACAACGATAATCGTTACATATATGTCTCGTTTCAAAATCATTAAGTTAGTAGTCTTGTTTTTACATATGTAGTTCATTGTTAATATACTTAATGATATGTTTACTTATCATAATATCATGTTAACTATATATATAACCATATATATGTCATCATATAGTTTTTACAAGTTTTAACGTTCGTGAATCACAGGTCAACTTGGGTGGTCAATTGTCTATATTAAACCTATTTCAATTAATCAAGTCTTAACAAGTTTGATTGCTTAACATGTTGGAAACACTTAATCATGTAAATAACAATTTCATTTAATATATATATATAAACATGAAAAAGTTCGGGTCACTACATACGTCAATATAGAGTTTTAAATGAACTATTGGGAATGACGTCGCCGTTAATAAAGAAGAAACTGTCTTGCCAATTTTCAAGAACATCGCTACAAGTAAGAAGGAATCCGATATCGACTAAAAAGTCACGTTTTTACCCCCGATATTGAGTCCTAAATCAATAAAGTTCAAAACTTTTTAGGAAAAATGATCGCTTTTTCGATTAAATTTTTAGACGAAGTAATTACGAAGACGATGCAAAAAGAATCAAGAGAATCGGAGCTAAAACAAAGATTCTAGAGTGAAAACGGTGAAAGACAAGAAATCAAGTTACGATACAGCAAATCAGCAAGCCAAACGGGCTGCCAAACGGGCTACCAAATGGCTTGCTAGTATGGTAAACGGCCTGCCACACACCCCAAACAAACGAGCACAACAAACGGGCTGGCCTGCCAAACGGTCTCACCAAACGGTCTCACCAAACGGCCTGCCAAATGGCCTGCCAGCCGTTTGCAGGCGATTTTCACTTCTATTTAGTGGCTTTTTGTCATCCATTTTCAACACACCTCTCTTCACTCTCTCACTACAATACAATTTCTCTCACTAGAGCTTTCAAGGCCTTCTCACCTCCGAGTGGGAAATTAAGTACCCGTAGGCGAACACCGAAGATTGTAATAGAAGCGGTCTAGAGGATGTCAGCACTTTAATTGTATGAATCTCATCTGTAAATGGTGAACGATTTCCTTAATTTAATAAAGTTATTTTGTTACTTTAAGTTGCTTTCATCTTGAATGCTTATCTATCCGTTGCAAATGTTTATTATGTGTTGAATACTTTATCAGAAACTTATGCTATTGTTATGCTGAAACCTTAACAGTTTAGGAGTTTAATTTACGGATCACCCTTTCTGCTTATTCACGTGGCTATAACCTAGTATTAGGACTTGATCAACCCTAGGATACGGGTAAGTAGTTATGTGTGCTTAACGTCACAATATGGATATAGTACCTACGTACGAATAACCATTTATTCATCAAATAAGAGCTACCCATTTATTCGTGACTAGAGTAGGCAATATAGAGTTCAGTGAACACTGGCTTGCTCAAAAGCATGAATCGTGTCCGAAGCAACATTCTTGAGATGTTGTAAGATGATCCGGGGTAATAAGTGATCGCAAAGGAGAGACCTCTAATCCAATTAGCAGTACCTTAGAATATCTAAGATTGCACATCTGCTAATGTTAAGGCATAACTTAGAATTAAGTGGTGGAATATTACTGTAGTTAGACCAACTAGGATTAAGAAAAGCTGAGACTTTCCTTTATGGATATACCTCTTTGTTCATGTACCGAGGATTCTATCCATAAAGTCGTTTAAACCCTCTAAGGTTAATGTTTGGGAGTAGGGATATCTGTCTTAGCCAGAATCTTCAAGGCCTAAACTCTTAGTGACAAATCAGTTAGGTTCATAACCCAGTTGATTGAGGTTTAATGTTTATTCTAGGAAGTTAAACTCTTGTGATAATTCCCCTTCAGAATTCTATTCTTCATACCTATATGTTTTTACCTTTTCAAGTTTATATTACCTTTAGTTAATCTTAATCTATCATCACTTGCCACTAGGGTTAACTATTTAGGCACTTTTGACCCACGTTACTGAGCAAACATACAAATAAATGAACCTGAGTTATATTTACCACTTACTCATTAAAAGGAAGACAAGTAGGTAAGTTATAGCTAGGAAACCCCAGCTAAATATAAATAATAAAACCGTTACTCTCTTTTGGTAGCTAATTCTGACGTATTGCGACCTAACGACACCGCACAAATAAAACCGTCCGTTTTGGTCATATCAGAATCCATCCATGTGTGTAATACAGAACCATCCTTTGTCGTATGGTTTAACAGTAGCTAGGTGACAACAGAGGCGAACAGAGGGTGTAATATAGCGAGCGTGACAATACATTTCGAAGAGCAAAATTTTACAAATTGACAAAGGTTCAAATTGGCCAACGCTTACGCCATAAAAACTATAAACATTCAAATAGAATGTTATAAAGGGATTCGAAGAAGTGAATAGAACAATGAACGGCCATAAATGGAAACTTTACGAGAAGGGGGATGAGATGCACGTTCGTGTGAAAGTGGAATTACGGCGTCGGCCCTAAAAAATTTAGGGAATAATTCTCTAACACGATTTAAGTAGGTTGGTGTGATTTCGCTGCGAATATTGTCTACGTTAAAGGGAGCCATTGATTAACAATTAAAGAAGAGAAAATTTTTGCAGAAGTTTAAGGTAGATGAGGGCTTAATTTGGGTCGAGTAAATATGAAACAGTAAGATCCAGGCGTTAAATAGAGAGGTGAAGATGAACAATTAGTGTTAATCGCATGGATAATATGACGCCACGTGTCGGGCATACAAATATTCGGGAAAAGTAAAATTAATCGAAAATAAAATTTAAAATTCAAAAAGGTACTTTTTGCAGACAATGATCAAAAAAGCAACTGTTGCTGCAGAGACACAGACGGCTGTAGCAGGTTCATGTTCCCAAGGAAAAAGGCATTTTTTAATTTTTAGTTTAATGACTTTATTTTTTTCAAAAATAAAGGCATTAAACTGGGGACTTAATGGTGTATCCTAGGGAATACACGCATAAAAGCATTGTTTTTATATGGAAGAATGAATCAAAAAGCATAAAACATAACAATATTTGACGGATTTAAGCATTTGCCGTCCAGCATTTAGCAGGTCGCCCAACGTCATGCATAAGCCTTGTAGGCAGCTTCCATGCTTAAGACCTTTTACTAGGCGCGTGAGCGGCACGCAGCCACGTCAGCCACGCCAAAGTCGGTTTCGGATACTTCGCATTATAGAATTAATCAGCGATTGACGCGTGTATCCCGAGAATTTCGGACATTCTACGCCTATAAATAGACCCCCTAGCTCACCACATTCACATGATCTAATCTGGACTTCAGTCAAAGAGAAGTACACTTTCTCTCTCACACAGTTCTTTCTCACTCTAAAACATTAACCGCTTAGCAACAGAACGCTAGACGGATCAATTAAAGATTGATCCAAAGATTGATTGAGGCCACCCCACGGATCTCTCATCCGTGTTTTGGGTCTGTAGGGATTATTTCCCGAGGGCAAACATCAATCAACATCCAATCGCACAACACTAGGCGGATATTATTCTGTACTGGTACCTTACACCTGCTATACGAAAAATAGTACCAAAAATATGAATCCCACATTCCTCAAGATCTAAATATAATCTAAGTGTTTTGTAGCAAGATCACCAATACCCGCAACATCAAGTAATTTCCCGTCTGTAATTCAGAATCTTCTTGAATACCACCTGAAATTAAACATCTTGTTCATGTAAGGGGATGCATGATACAAGGCACCCGAATGTGTTCTTCAACCAATATTGTTGCCCAAGACTCGTCAAAAACTCCTCATAGCATATCAAAGCATCTTCAACTACTGCCGATGTGTTCTCATATGCTTTTAAACCTGGGCACTGCGATTTAAAGTGGTTGACCTGTTAATAATTCCAATAAACAACGTTTGTTTCCCGTGATGGATCTCTCTTAGATTTTGTCCTTTTTCTACTTCTGCCCTACCTTTTCCTGTTGCACTCAAAAGGAAACCCAAGTTTTCAATCGAATCTTTCCTCCTACTTTCCTCACTGAGAATTAAATCTCGAATCCTTTTAAAAGTCAACTTAGTAGTTCTGGATGAACCACTAACTGCTGTAACCGTGACAGACCAACTCTTAGGCAATGAAGACAAAAGAAATAAGTCTTTTAGCTCATTTTCAAAACTAATATCAACAGATATTAGACGAGTCAAAATCAAGTTGAACTCATTCACATAATCTAGTGCAGAAGACCATTCCTTCATCTTTGCGTTAACAAGCTGACTGATCAAGGAGACTTTATTAAAACCGAGGGTTTCTCATACATGTTGGACAGAGCAGTCAACACGTGGTTCCGTCCATGATGTTGTAGGCGACATTCTTGGCTAGAGAAATCCAGACTACACCAAGTGCTTTTCTATCCAGTAGATCCCATTCCTTCTGCTGCATCTCTTTCCTTTATTACCAGTGATCGGCTGATATAAACCCTTCTGATAAAGTACATCTTCAATCTGCATCTTACAGAAGCCAAAATCTGACCCATCAAACTTATCTATCTTAATCGTGTTATTATCTTCCATTGTTCCAGCAGCAAATTGAGCCTAAGCTCTAATACCACTTGTTAGGAATAATAGCTAGCCCTAAACAACAATCTGATAACCTCAGTTATCACCCACCGACCAATAACATATATCGACAAGTACACACAAAGATAAAGATAAATAATGTGCAAAAAATGTAAAAAACAAGGAATTTTAATGTGGTTATGTCTAATCATTAAACTTAACGATTAGCTGAGTCCACGTCCAAATAGAGAGAGTTTGTTATTGATATTTTCGTAGGTGTTATACATACAATGAGAATACAGTTACAATATATAGGGCAAAAATTGAATCCTTTCCAAAATGAAATAACTTGGTGACCACACTCAGGCTTGCGTTTCACGAGCATATCGTCACGTTTCGCGAGACCTTCAAAAAATGAACTTTAGATCCAAAGGCGACCAATGTGATAGAACTGTACTTTCAGCTAAACACCAGGCTCGCGTTTCATGAGCTCATCCTCGCCATCCGCAAGGTCTTCAACACTATTTTCATTTTCCTTCAGCTAACATCTTCAAACCCAACAATGTGATGGGTTGGGTGAAATTTAGTGTTGATGATACGAACTATTCAATTTTGAGTAATTTTGGTGAAAGGGATTCAATCACATGTGTGTGATAGTCATGTTGGACTAATAAGAAGTTGAAACAAATAGGTGATGATATGTAATGAATGTATGTATGAATAGGTTACTTTATTTGAAAATTATGCTTGTTAAATTATTAGAACTGATTGTGATTTGGCTTGCATACGTTTAAGGTGAGTTCAACTTGTATAAATGTATATATGTATATGTATGTATATATGGTCCTTCGCCCGTAGAGGCTTTGTTAACCAGCACCTGTAGAGGCTGTGTTGTTTTGCGCCCATAGGGGCCGACCGGCCGTGTAGCCTACGCCCAGAGAGACCGTGTTGACTTGCGCTTGTAGGGACCATATTGTTATTCATCTATAGGTATCGTGTGATTCTGCGCCCAAAGCGGCCGTGTATTTTATACCGGTTGAGCGTGACGTATTAATGAGTTGATGTTGTTATTAATATGCTTATATATATATATATATAGGGGCAGGTTCAAACGATAACCACAAAAAAGTGAGAACTGCGAGAACCTTTTAATGATTTATATGCATGTATATTCAACAAATTACATATAATTGTTATCTAATGTTCATATCATAGCAAAACAAATATTCACAACCACAAATTACATGTTCAATTGTGAATTATACAAGATGTGTGACGACCCGGAAATTTTCGAACAAATTTAAACTTTATTTTTATATGATTCTGACACAATAAGCAAAGTCTATTAAACCGAGTCTCAAATTGTTTGAAGTATTTTTCATGAATGCATTTGACCTTGACTATTTCTGACGATTCACGAACGATTGTGTGAAAACAAATATGTATATATATATATATATATATATATATATATATATATATATATATATATATATATGTATACATATGAAAGTATATATATAATAATTAGGAATATTAAATATATTGGAAAAATTTAGAATCAATTAAGTAAAATAAAATACAAGATAATAAAGTTATTATTAAAATAAATCTAAATATATATGTATATATGATTTCCATTCATAATTATTGATTGTATGTACATTGATATGTATTAAAATGTATAAAATTTAAGTATGTGTTATTATATAATATATATTATATAATTGGTAAATACTACATAATTCATAACATGTAAGATTAGAATATTAGATGAAATTATAAGTTGAAAATATAATTGCTACGACAAATATTAGTATTACTACTTTCATTACTATCAATATTAATAATATTAATGAATAAAATAAATTTAATGTTATAATTATCAAAATAAATACCTAAAATATAAATATTACCTATAAGAATGATTAAAATTGTTATTTAGTTGTAATTTAGATATTATTAGCCATCATGATTAATATTATTATTAATAGTATTACTTTTATAAATATAATTACCAGTATTATTAAAATCATTATCACAAAAATAATTCAATTTATCTTTAATATTATAAATTAAGTCATTCTTAATACTGATTATTATTATATTCATAGTTGTTAATATTATTATTATTATTATTGCTTATATAATAATAATAATAATAATTATTAATAATATTATTATTAACATATTTATTTATTTATTAATACAAAATCTATATATATATATATATATATATATATATATATATATATATATATGGATTTAGTTAGACATCTTAATCGACTGTCTTAGATTAGTACTATCTGTATCCAAATTATTTCATAACTTTATCAATTGTACAAATCAGATGTAAGCAGATTCGATTTTTCTTATTATTTATTCAATTTCTCTGTTTTTCTTTTTGTCTGATTGAGAAATTGAAACCACGTCGATATCAAAAATCACAGAAAGGATTTGATTCAGTTACCCATCTATTTCAGATTTTTATTTTTTTATTATTTCTGTCCTGGGGAATAAATTCAGTCGATCACCTATTGTACTTAACAAACGCATTGTTCATTGATATGATTTAAAATAATTCAATTCTTTCACCATACTTATCAAATATCAACTTCAAATAACCCAATTCATTGATTTTAAAACCCAAAAGTAATTAAACAGCTCGTTATACTCTGTTATTGACAAATTTTCCAAAAGCTCGATTTTGCTATCAAATTCAAAATGTATAAATGTAGTTATATTAGAAAACCTTCGTTTAAACTATCTGTAAATTCTCAAGGTCCAATTTTACCTATTGATTTCGAATTGTCGAGTCAAAGTTACGTTTCAAAAAAAGTCAACATATGTTCTTCAGTTAAATCCGAACTTTCTGTTTCGATTTAAATAAAATTGATGGTCCCTAAAGTTTCTAATGAATATTTAACATCTTCTTCATGTTGTGATCGTGAGCTAAAACTTTCTAAATTGTTGGATTGAGGATTGAGTTCATAACGGGTTTTACAGTAACTTTTTTTTTTTTTTTTTATTATTTTCTTTTCTGTGAAATTCATCCTCTCAAATTAAATCATTTATATTCTGTTTGAAAATCCTAAATTTAACAATAGATTAATGTTTGGAAAGGATTTGATCCCTGGTCGACTGTGTTTATTAAAGAAGATGATAACAGAAAAGTCAGATTAAATATAAACGGGTTATGTATTAAATCAGAAAAACGGTTTCAGCAGAATGGTTAAGGGAGGTGACGGGTTAGCGAGGGGTCGCGGGTTCGAGTCCTGTCCGGGGCAGTTCTTTTTACAAAAAGCTTTTAAAGGGTATATTTTATTTACTTCTATTTCAATTATTATTATTATTATTATTATTATTATTATTATTATTATTATTATTATTATTATTATTATTATTATTATTATTATTATTATTATTATTATTAGTAGTATCATTATGATGATGATTATTATTATTATTGTTATTATTACACTTATCATTATTGTTATCATTAAGTATTAGATTAGAATTATTATTATTATTATTATTATTATTAAGTATTATGATAGAATTTTTATTTATGACGATTATAAATACAAGCATAAATATTATTATTCTTATCACTAATAGTTGTATTATTATTATTATTATTATGATTATAATTATGATTATTATTATTACCATTAGTATTGTTATTAATATTGTTATTAAAATTATCATAAATCGTAACCTTAATAATAGTATAACGATATTTGTATAAAAATGAAATTCATTATGTTAGATTATGATCATAATTATACTAAGATGAGCATATGGATATAAAAGGTTATAAAAATATTAACACGATGCATAGAAGTATATGTATATAAAAGATTAGGAATACCGATAGTATTATGAGAACGATTAAAATTATCATTTTTATTATGTTATTATTATTTTCGTTAGATATTAGTATTAGTATCATTTATAAGCAGTAGTATTATTATTAACATAGTTATAACTATTATTACCATTATTATCTTTATTAATAGTATTATAAGTATTATTATTATTATTATTATTATCAATATAACTATTATTATTAGTAAAAGTAATATTACTATAGATATTAAGGTTATTATTATTATTATTACTATTACTATTATTATTATTATTATTATTACTAGTATTATAATTATTATTGGTATTATAAATATCATTATAAGTACTATAGTCATTATTATGATTATTATCGTCATAAGTATTATTATATATCTTATCATGAGCAATATTATGTAAATATTAAAACCATTACCATAACTATCATTAACAGTAAAATTACTATTTTTACATTTATTATCATTATTAGAATTATTAACATTATTATTAATAATATTAAGTATTATAATTATTATCATTTTTACCACCATTAATATTATTTTAGTATTATTATAATTACTATCATTGATATACAAATAATATGTTTAATACATATAACATAACAAAAATTAATATTTTTATATATAAAATAAATATATGAAAATATATATTATTAATATAAAAAAAGATATAACTAATAAATTTATATATATATATATATTAGTTCGATTACAACTATGTATATTAATAAATATACAAATGATATAAGTTCATGAATCCGAGGCCAACCCTACATTTGTTCAATGTCGTCATATGTATTTTTACTACAAAATACAGTATGGTGAGTTCATTTGATTCCTTTTTACTCTTTACATTTTTAGGACTGAGAATACATGCGCTGTTTTTACAACTGCTTTATTAAATGCTTTTGAAATATTTTGAACTGCGAATACATGAAATGCTTTTATAAATTTTTGACGAGATAGACACAAGCAAAACATTCCTCGAATGAATTATTATGAAGACAGAAGTTCTGCGGATTATTATTGAATTATGTGGACATGATAATTACCACCATTGAATTATGTAGACATGATAATTGACACCATTGAATTATGTGGACATGATAATTGCCACCATTGAATTATGTGGACATGATAATTGCCACCATTGAATTATGTGGACATGATAATTGCCACCAATTGATGAGAATGTTATGTATCGAGAGAATGATTTTTATATACAGGTTATGTATATTAGTTTTTGTGCACGAGATATGTGTACGATTACTAAGATTTATGAAAAAGGATTTCGTACACGAGAAAGGTGTACTGTATTTAAAAGATATCGCATGTACATTATAGGTGGGTATAGGATTCGGGCCCATTTGTACCATGCAGCATTTAAATCTTGTGGTCTATCAAAATGATGAATTTTATTGTTTTATGATAAATCTATGAACTCACCAACCTTTTGGTTGACACTTGAAAGCATGTTTATTCTCAGGTATGAAAGAAATATTCCGCTGTGCATTTGCTCATTTTAGAGACATTACTTGGAGTCAATCATCGCAATGGGACCAAATGTTGATGACTTCGTCCAGATGGATTAGGACGGGGTATGACATATGGTATCAGAGCGGTGGTCTTAGCGAACCAGGTCTTGCATTAGTGTGTCTAACTGATAGTTGTTTAGATGCATTAGTGAGTCTGGACTTCGACCGTGTCTGCATGTCAAAAGTTTTGCTTATCATTTTGTGTCAAAAATTACTTGCTTATCATTCTTAGGGAATAACTTGCTTATCATTCATAGTCTAGACACATCTTACTGCATTGATTGCATGAATAGTATATAAACAAAATTCATATCTGAGTGTATATGTTACTGTAAACTTTGCCTGACATATTCCGTAAATCCCTCCGTAATCTACGAAATCCTTTGTTCTATATGTAATTAGAATACCATCCGATAGCCGGAAATCATTTCATAACGAAAAATCCTTTATTCAATCGTATGAAATGGAACTCGTCACTAGTTCAAGTTCCTTGGATTCCGATATGGAGTTTCACTCGAGCTCCGAAGACAGTGTAACCGGAATGGATCAACCAATCAGTCATCCCCAATTCATCTGATGGGTTTGTAGTCGACTTAATCAATAGAGACGCGAAGAAGGCGATCCCTTCCACCAACCGAATTCACCTCTTGGCAAAGAACCTAAAGCACTTACCGGCAAACCAGTCCGAAACACCATCTTTACCCTCATTTCCAGAATTACTCGCAACGATTACGTAATATCTACCATTCTAAACCTTATTCATCCGCTTGTTCAAACCGCCAATCATCCCGGTGTAATAAAAGAAGTCAACGAGCTTCACTCCCGAGTAATGACGTTGGAGAATAATGTGCACAACTTACGAGCACCAGCAGCATCACCGGCATCAACAGTACCACCGGAATCAACAACACCAATAGCCTCAACATCGCAATCTATACCTCGAGCATAATCTTCGTTCTACATCTTGTTCTACATCGGTTATCTTCATTCTACATGACGTTCTATATCATTTATCTTCGTTCGACATGGTGATTATGTAATCTCAAATGTTTTAGAGATTATATATTCTTGTTCTAACGGTAAATCAAATGATTTTAATATCATATTAACTCATTAAATCAATGATTACATCAGAAGAAAATATATATGTATATATATTTTCATAAGAATTGTAATTAGAAATTCATTGTACAAACTGTTAACGGTGAAAATACTTTTAACGGGTAGGTAATACCCGAGGAATATTTAGCTTTCATATTAACATGTTATACTGTACATTCTTCGAATCTGATTCAACAGTCATTTACTATCCTATTTACAACCACTGATATACTGATATTGCTCCATTTAGACATATTTATTACGCAATATCGACCTCATTTTATTCGGTTTTGATGATCATTGGGGCTTTAAAGTTGCTTTCCTGTGCCAAAGTGTCCACTCAAGGCAAAATGCCTAACTTGGTGTAAAATTGACCAAGAAATGTTCAAAAACTGCAAAGAATATGACAAGTGTAGGAAACAGCATCAAGAGCGCCGCTCCTGATTAAGGAGCGCCGCACCTCACAGCCCAGAGTGCCACACCTATGGTAAAAGCGGTGCAATCACCAATGTTTTGTCTCAATTTCTTCACAGTGAGCAGAAGCGTCGCTTTTCAGAGGCAGAAGCGCCATTCCTACAGCTCCAAGAGCGCCGCACCTAAGTCAACAGCATCGCACCAGATGAAGTAAAGAGCACCGCACATAAGTCAACAGCGCCGCACCAATTGAAGCCAAGAGCGCCGCACCTATGTCAAGAGCGGCACTCCTGACGCTGATTCAGTCCACTTTCCTCACCACTATAAATAGAATAAGATAGGTCATTTGGTAAGAGAGCTGCAGTTTTTACTCCGAATTACACACACAAAACCCTAATTTAATCATCCATTAGAGTTCTAAGGTGATTTGGAGGAAGCAAGCTCAAGTTTCATCTTCATTAGTGCTAGATCTTTCTTTTGTTATCAAATTGGGTTGTAATCTTAACTTTACTCTTTCTTATTTTGAATCAAATAGTTGTAATCTTTACTTAATCTTCATCTAAGTTTAATCTTTACTTGTAATCTTTGTTTATCATCATTTATCTTTGAATCTTAGCTTGTAATCACTCAAGATGATGTTTATTGATGCTTTCATGATTATTGCTAGTGTAATCTTTGCTATGAGTAGCTAAATCTCTTGTGTTTGCTTACCTATGAATCTTTAATGCATGATGTGCCCTTAATCTATTGAATGAAGGTTGTTTTGAATGAAAATACATGAGCTAGTGTTATTGAGTTAGCCATGAGGTCCATTACTATGTTTGATACTGGTTTTACTTTGATTACATGGATTGAGTAGCTCTTTAAGTGATTTTAGTAGTGAATCAATTTGTGCTTCAACACCTTTGGTGATCTAGACAACTAGAATAGGAATTTCAAGTGATTGTGTTTCTAGGCTAGGTTGGTTTTCAATTGACCTTTGTTCATCATAGTGGTGTTTGACTATCTTAGGTGAGTTTGATGGTTCTAGGGTTTTAAGTGATTTTAACCCGGGCATAATCTCAATAATCAACTCATACATTACTTGATATAGTGTTGCTAAGCTTATGTGAATTTGCAAGGTAAAATTGGATTAAGAATATTTACTAGTTCAAACAACTTAAGTGATAACAATTTGGGGAAAAACAAGGGCCATCTAAGCATAAAGAGGATTAGATAAGTGAACACTCTTCATCATATTGATTACTTCTCATTTCTTGATTACTTGTTACTTGTTAAGTTTTAGTTTGTTTATCGCAAATTTAGTTGATTAGTCAAAATCTCTCGCAAACCCCCCAATCAAACAAAACCCTTAGGATAACTATTAGTTTCAAATACATAATCTACACTGCTCTCACGGGATGAATTTGATAAGAATACTTGCATTAAGTACTATAGCAACCGGGTTTTAAGTGCTCGATAGATTGTGCGTGCTTTTTGTGATATTTGAATCTTGTATAAATTTAGGGAGTTATGTATGGTATATCCACGCCACGTCACACTTTCTTGGGGCTGCTGCCGGGGATCGAACCCGGGTCACCCTCGTGACAAGCGGGAATACTTACCACTATACTATTATTGTCTTTTATTTATTATTTTGTATTGGATAATCACTTGTGTTTTTGTTATCTTTGAAGGTTAGGTCTATTGGTGTATGATAAGAAGATCCCACAAGGATCAGGATTTCACACAACCATTTTTCGATCCTGAGAAACATATATACGGGGTTTATAAGCGTAGAGAAGAACGGGGATTAAGGAAGAATTTTGAGGTTTTGCCATTTTGTTTGATAGAAATGGACGGAGAAGAAGAGGGTAATCCACATGGTAATCCTCCACCGGTTGTTAATGAAGTAGTTTCAAATGATCCAAATGACACTCCGATGTGGAATGTTAGAATGGTGGCATAAACAGTTGTGCCTCCAGCTATCACAAAACCACCAATCGAAGCGAAAAATTGGAAGATCGAGGGTAACTTTTTCACAATGTTCAAGGATAGATTTTTTCGCTGGCTTATAGATGAAAACCCTTTTGATCACATTCAATATTTTAACGATATTTGTGATATCTACAAGAACAAAGATGTCACCGAAGATGCATTTAAGCTAAGGGCATTCCCATTCACGCTTGATGGAGAAGCTAAGGCTTGGTTAAGGAACTTGCCATCGGATTCGATTAGGTCTTTTCAAGATTTGAATGAAGCATTTATCAATCACTTTTTCCCACCTTCAAAGGTGGAGCGTTTAAGAATGGAAATTAATGGGTTCACGCAAAGAGGAGATGAGTCTTTGTATGATGCGTGGGTGCGTTTTAAGAAGCTATTAAGAGCTTGCCCACCGCATGGTCTAACCAAGAAGGAGTACATCAATACGTTCTACCGGGGTACCAATTTTCAAACTAAGCAATATCTTGATTCATCTTCGGGTGGATTGTTTATGTACAACTCACCCAATGCGGCCGAAAAGTTACTAGAGGACATCGCGGTTAATACATACGAATGGGCACCTTCACCAAGAGATTTGACGAGAAAGAATGTAGCTCAAGTGGAGAGTGAAGATGGGCAAGTTACCTTGGCAAGCTTGAATAACCAATTTCAATTATATGGGAAAGAATTGAAAAAGATACAACAAACGCTAGTGGCTATGCAAGTCGGTTGTCAAAGGTGTGAAGGACCACACCTCACCAAAATTTTTCCCCAAGTCAATCATTGTACTCACATTGACTTGGATGACATTCCTATGAATTCGGAAGCTCATGTGAACTTTGTGAGCAACCAAAACTTTCAAAGAGGAGGAACTTTTAACCAAGACAACAACTTTTTCCAATCGAACAATGGCTACTACAACACTAACCAAAAGCAAGTGTCATTCAACACTCAATCCAACACACCTCCCAGATTCTCCAACTAAAACCGAAACCAAGGCTACAATTTCAACTATAACCAAAACCGCCAAAATAACTTCCAATCCCACAACCAACAAAATTATAGCAACCAATCTTACAACCACCAATCCAACCCAAATTACCAAGGAAACCAAAGTTATCAAAACCAAGGTTATAGTCAACCCCAAAACAACCAAGGTTACAATCAACAACCGCAACAAACTCAACCAAATAACCAACCTTCCCAATCTTCTAAAGGACTAGAAGAGCTTATGAAAACCTATATCAAAAAGGTGTAATCAACCGAAACATTTTTGTTAAAGGAGAATGAGTTCTTGAAGCAACAAATGCGACACAACCAAGCCTCATTCCAAAATCTTGAGAGCACCGTTGGGAGACTTTCAAGTCAAGTTGCCGAAAGACCTCAAGGAACTTTACCATCCAACACTCAAGTTAACCCAAGCACCAATTACAACACCAACCGTAACAACCAAAACTAAAATAACAACAACACCATTAGAGTTATTCCAACAGAAAGCAACACTACCAATCAAAATGCCAACCAATAAAGCTCTTCAAATCCTAACAACAACTATGCTCAAGTGAATTCTATTTATTCAATGTCAAAGAAGAAGGAAATCGAATCTCCTCAAGTTTTTTCAATCGATCTGGATGAGGGAGAGTTTGATTTGGACGGAGCTTTAGACATGGATACCATGGATCTTGGTGTGTTCAAGTTCTTGGATGATTCGGATGAAGCAGAGTTCATTCCATATCAAGTAAAAAGTGTTATGACAATGGAAGCTACCGAGTTGATATGCAAGGATCTAGAGGGTGAATTAAAGAAGGTTGAATTGGGTGACTTGGAGCAAAGGGATAAGGTAGAAAGCATCTTGGATATGAAAGCACAAAGCATGAAAGTTGAGGTACTTACACCATCAATTGAAGGGAACAAGGAAACACCCGTCTCCCAACCTCAACCATTACCTCCTACACATCTAAAGGATGTGGATGGTAAGTTGACCCAAGATGAAAACCATAATATTTATGTCAAACTTCCCTTGGCGGAAGTGCTTGAAAACATGCCCAATTATGGGAAATTCTTGAAAGCACTTATGGCCAAGAAGGGAGATGTTGAACAAGCATCCACCACTTTCTTGCTTAAGGAGTGTGATGAAATTTTGAGAAAACAAAACTTACCAACTAAAATGGGCAATCCCGGACCGTTCTTAATACCATACAAAGTAAACGATTCGGAACCATTTACATCATTAGCCGACTCGGGGGCTAGCATAAATTTCATGCCTTTATCCATTTATAAAAAGCTTGGCCCAGGAGACGTTTCACCCACCAAAATGGGAGTGAAATTAATTGATCAATCAATTAACCCAAGTGTAGGGATCGCCGAAGACCTAATTGTTAAAGTAGGGAGCATGGAATTTCCAATCAATTTTGTGATTGTTGATATAAAGGAAGACCTGGTTGTACCCCTAGTATTAGGGAGGCCATTCTTGGAAACTGCGGGTTCTTTCTTTGACTTTAGAACCGGTAAGTTGACCCTTAGAGACAAAGGGAAATGCGTGAGCATTAAGAGCAAAAGCGTTAAATTACCAACAAAACCCTTAACCACACCACAAGTTGTTGCTATTGTGCAATGCGCTACTAGCCCAGAACGAGTTGGTTCACCAACTAGAAGTGGTAGTGGTTTGACTCGAAAAGTCCCAAGTAAGCTTAATCATAGAAATAATGTTATTGACAAATCAATACGGACATTATACGGTCAAATCCATCATGTCTCATCCCAAAAGGATGAGAAGTTGAGAAAATGTTTAGTGTCAAACTTGTCAAAGCAGGAAAAATGCAAGCTTAAGGATTTGATCAAGGAAACCAAGGCGATTAATGATTGGATAACGTTGGTATTGAATGAAAGTGGTAAAGGTAACGGTTCCCTTAGCTCAAGGGGAGGAGAGGTTTACCACCCCGGTGTTAGCTAAGATCCACGTGGAAATTGAGTCGGATGATAGACTCGTTAAACAATTTCCATAATCTTGTTTATGGCTTTCTTTAATTGCATTGCATGTAGGATTGTATGATATTTCTTTCAATTAGTTGTTTTGCATTTAGATAACTTTTCTGCATTTTGTTAAATGGAAAAATCCAAAAATAGTTTGTTAACTTGGTTAAAATGTGCTTAAAATGAGAAAAAAAAAACTGCATCCAGGTGCAATTTGAAGTGACCCGAAATTTTCCATGTTTATATATATTAATTGAGATTGATATTTACATGATTAAATGTTTCCAACATGTTAAGCAATCAAACTTTTTAAGACTTGATTAATTGAAATATGTTTCATATAGACAATTGACCACTCAAGTTGACCGGTGATTCACGAACGTTAAAACTTGTAAAAACTATATGATGACATATATATGGATATATATATAGTTAACATGATACTATGATAAGTAAACATATCATTAAGAATATTAACAATGAACTACATATGTAAAAACAAGACTACTAACTTAATGATTTTTAAACGAGACATATATGTAACGATTATCGTTGTAAAGACATTTAATGTATATATATCATATTAAGAGATATTCATACATGATAATATCATGATAATATAATAATTTAAAATCTCATTTGATATTATAAACATTGGGTTAACAACATTTAACAAGATCGTTAACCTAAAGGTTTCAAAACAACACTTACATGTAACGACTAACGATGACTTAACGACTCAGTTAAAATGTATATACATGTAGTGTTTTAATATGTATTTATACACTTTTGAAAGACTTCAATACACTTATCAAAATACTTCTACTTAACAAAAATGCTTACAATTACATCCTCGTTCAGTTTCATCAACAATTCTACTCGTATGCACCCGTATTCGTACTCGTACAATACACAGCTTTTAGATGTATGTACTATTGGTATATACACTCCAATGATCAGCTCTTAGCAGCCCATGTGAGTCACCTAACACATGTGGGAACCATCATTTGGCAACTAGCATGAAATATCTCATAAAATTACAAAAATATGAGTAATCATTCATGACTTATTTACATGAAAACAAAATTACATATCCTTTATATCTAATCCATACACCAACGACCAAAAACACCTACAAACACTTTCATTCTTCAATTTTCTTCATCTAATTGATCTCTCTCAAGTTCTATCTTCAAGTTCTAAGTGTTCTTCATATATTCTACAAGTTCTAGTTACATAAAATCAAGAATACTTTCAAGTTTGCTAGCTCACTTCCAATCTTGTAAGGTGATCATCCAACCTCAAGAAATCTTTGTTTCTTACAGTAGGTTATCATTCTAATACAAGGTAATAATCATATTCAAACTTTGGTTCAATTTCTATAACTATAACAATCTTATTTCAAGTGATGATCTTACTTGAACTTGTTTTCGTGTCATGATTCTGCTTCAAGAACTTCGAGCCATCCAATGATCCGTTGAAGCTAGATCCATTTTTCTCTTTTCCAGTAGGTTTATCCAAGGAACTTAAGGTAGTAATGATGTTCATAACATCATTCGGTTCATACATATAAAGCTATCTTATTCGAAGGTTTAAACTTGTAATCACTAGAACATAGTTTAGTTAATTCTAAACTTGTTCGCAAACAAAAGTTAATCCTTCTAACTTGACTTTTAAAATCAACTAAACACATGTTCTATATCTATATGATATGCTAACTTAATGATTTAAAACCTGGAAACACGAAAAACACCGTAAAACCGGATTTACGCCGTCGTAGTAACACCGTGGGCTGTTTTGGGTTAGTTAATTAAAAACTATGATAAACTTTGATTTAAAAGTTGTTATTCTGAGAAAATTATTTTTATTATGAACATGAAACTATATCCAAAAATTATGGTTAAACTCAAAGTGGAAGTATGTTTTCTAAAATGGTCATCTAGACGTCGTTCTTTCGACTGAAATGACTACCTTTACAAAAACGACTTGTAACTTATTTTTCTGACAATAAACCTATACTTTTTCTGTTTAGATTCATAAAATAGAGTTCAATATGAAACCATAGCAATTTGATTCACTCAAAAAGGATTTAAAATGAAGAAGTTATGGGTAAAACAAGATTGGATAATTTTTCTCATTTTAGCTACGTGAAAATTGGTAACAAATCTATTCCAACCATAACTTAATCAACTTGTATTGTATATTATGTAATCTTGAGATACCATAGACACGTATACAATGTTTCGACCTATCATGTCGACACATCTATATATATTTCGGAATAACCATAGACACTCTATATGTGAATGTTGGAGTTAGCTATACAGGGTTGAGGTTGATTCCAAAATATATATAGTTTGAGTTGTGATCAATACTGAGATACGTATACACTGGGTCGTGGATTGATTCAAGATAATATTTATCGATTTATTTCTGTACATCTAACTGTGGACAACTAGTTGTAGGTTACTAACGAGGACAGCTGACTTAATAAACTTAAAACATCAAAATATATTAAAAGTGTTGTAAATATATTTTGAACATACTTTGATATATATGTATATATTGTTATAGGTTCGTGAATCAACCAGTGGCCAAGTCTTACTTCCCGACGAAGTAAAAATCTGTGAAAGTGAGTTATAGTCCCACTTTTAAAATCTAATATTTTTGGGATGAGAATACATGCAGGTTTTATAAATGATTTACAAAATAGACACAAGTACGTGAAACTACATTCTATGGTTGAATTATCGAAATCGAATATGCTCCTTTTTATTAAGTCTGGTAATCTAAGAATTAGGGAACAGACACCCTAATTGACGCGAATCCTAAAGATAGATCTATTGGGCCTAACAAACCCCATCCAAAGTACCGGATGCTTTAGTACTTCGAAATTTATATCATATCCGAAGGGTGTCCCGGA
Source organism: Rutidosis leptorrhynchoides (assembly GCF_046630445.1). Classification (NCBI taxonomy): domain Eukaryota; kingdom Viridiplantae; phylum Streptophyta; class Magnoliopsida; order Asterales; family Asteraceae; genus Rutidosis; species Rutidosis leptorrhynchoides. Next base: position 136,394,075 of record NC_092333.1, read on the forward strand.
ATGATGGGGATATTCTTATATATGCATCTTGTTAATGTCGGTTACCAGGTGTTCACCATACGAATGATTTTTATCTCTATGTATGGGATGTGTATTGAAATATGAAATCATGTGGTCTATTATTATGGTTTGATATACATAGGTTAAACCTATAACTCACCAACATTTTTGTTGACGTTTTAAGCATGTTTATTCTCAGGTGATTATTAAGAGCTTCCGCTGTCGCATACTTAAATAAGGACGAGATTTGGAGTCCATGCTTGTATGATATTGTGTAAAAACTGCATTCAAGAAACTTATTTTGTTGTAACATATTTGTATTGTAAACCATTATGTAATGGTCGTGTGTAAACAGGATATTTTAGATTATCATTATTTGATAATCTACGTAAAGCTTTTTAAAACCTTTATCTATGAAATAAAGGTTATGGTTTGTTTTAAAAATGAATGCAGTCTTTGAAAAACGTCTCATATAGAGGTCAAAGCCTCGCAACGAAATCAATTAATATGGAACGTTTTTAATCAATAAGAACGGGACATTTCAGTTGGTATCCGAGTGTTGGTCTTAGAGAACCAGAATTTTGCATTAGTGTGTCTTATCGAGTTTGTTAGGATGAATTAGTGAGTCTGGACTTCGACCGTGTTTACTTGAAAAATGATTGCTTAACAAATTTTGTTGGAAACTATATATTTTTAACATGTGAATATTATGTGATATATTAATCTCTTAACGTGTGATGACCCGAAAATTTTTGACTTATTTAAGCCAATTCTCTATACGATTTATTATTTTAACACGCTAAACAAAGTCTGTTAGATTGAGTCTCAAAATTTTAGAACTGTTTCATATATACAATTACCTTTGATTACTCTCGACGATTCATGAACAATTATATGTAAGTATATATATATGTACAAGTAAAAACGACTTTCCTACAGTAAAACCCTATTTGCTACAGTAAAAATTACTTTGCTACAGTAAAACACAATTTGCTACAGTAAAACACTATTTGATGTCGACGAACTAGCAAACAAAAACAGAAAAGGCGGCCATGCGATCGCATGGCAAAAACACTGAAAACTCATGCGATCGCATGAGCTACAGTAAATCGAAAAGTACTATAAAAGGTCAGTTTTGCTCGACGATATTTTTCATAAATATATCTGTAATAAGTTTTAATTTATAATTATAATTATAATTTAAGTTTAATAATAATAAAGTATATTCGAGGGTGTTTTAATTCGGGTTTCAAACCGCTTTAAGCTAAGGAAATATTGGGTATTGTTCGGGGTATTGTTCTTGAATCCAAGGCCAACCATACAGTCGTCTACCATCATTACGTCTACGCAATTTGCCAACAATATTGAGTCTCAATATTGAACTGTGAGTTTATAGTCCCCCTTTTTAAATACTTTAAATATTTTTGGGCTGAGAATACATGCAATTTATTTTAAACGCAATAAGACACAAGTACATACAAAATTCTACACTGAGTTAAACCAGAAATCCCTTAGCTTTGGTAATTAGTAGCTGCCAGTACATAGGATATGGACTGGTGGGCGCGAATAATTGTATATGGATCCATAGGGCTTGACATCCCCGTCCGAGCTAGAGCACTAGCCTTTTAACGGACGTATGTTATTTGAGTTTAAGACACGTTGGTTTGCGTGTATTAAAACGAATGGGGTAATTATCACTATAGCGTTAAGTTTAGTTACCAGGGTGCTCTGTTACGTAGAATCTATTGATAAACTTTTGATGAAATCTTGTGGTCTATCTTTATATATGTTTATGACTCGAGCAATTAAACCTATAACTCACCAACATTCGTGTTGACTTTTTAGCATGTTTTATTCTCAGGTCCTTAGAATGTTTCCGCTGTGATGTGCTTGTTGCCTGCATGGAGTCTCTCATGCTTTGTACAAAGTTTATTGCATTCAAAATAAAACTGCGTTGTGTAATAAATAATTGGACTGTGATGTCAACCTGTAAATTAAAGACTTATGTATTTCGGGGTTTTGCTTATACCTAAGCACTCGCCCACATGTTTATAACTTTCTATGTTTAGAAAGTCACTTATTTTAATGAATGCAATATTTTATCAAAACGTATCATATAGAGGTCAAAACCTCACTGTGGAATCAATGATTAACGTGCCGCGTCAATAGCGATTTTGACGGGTCGTTACAGTTGGTATCCGAGCTTGAGGTCATAGGGAACCAGAAATTACATTATTGTGTTTAACTGGTAATTGTTAGGATGCATTAGTGAGTCTGGACTATGACCATATCTGTTTTTCCTGATTTCTGCTTATTATTTGGTCAAAAACATTATATGTGATATATTTATATGCTAACGTAATTGTTGTTTCAATTATGTGATAGATGACTTCTTCTAATCCTATCATTTTGTACGACTCGGAATCGGACACTGAATCTATTCTATCCACAACTGAAAAGGGCGTTCCAATACCTATTAAAGAAGAAATTGTGTTAGCCGGGGAATCTCAACTCCCGGTAAACCCAGAGGAGGTTCCAGCTCCACCCAGCTTTAGTTTTCCGGAGCCACAGTATCGTTGGCATGGACCCATGATCCCTGGAGTAAAAGAGGATCGTCCATTTCTAAACAAATATGGACATTGGTCCAGATATACCGCCGACGGGCGGGTTGTGCCGATTACGCCTGGCAGATTTCGGTTCATGACCACCGGTACATATTCTTGCAGTTCGTCATCATATTCTCCTACACATGACTCAGACAGTTCATCATCAGACGAGATCAGTAAGGAGGACTATTTCGCTAATGAAATAAAAGAGATCACTAAGGAGAAATTCCAACTTGCTATAGATAATAAAAACAACCACAATAATAAAATGTCCTTAATTATTAAAAAAGAACAGGACCATTCGATCCGTAACCACCCTTATTGTATTAAACCCACTGAGGTAACGGGTACCTCAAAACCCCAACTAAAAATAAAATACACTGCCAGAATGTTTGTCGGACCATGTGCACACAAACAATTGGCAGAGAGAACCAAATGGGAAGAAGTTTCTGATAGTTCTGAATGAACGACCTCGCAACCATAAATCTTCCATGCGCTATTTTATTGCTTATGTGTGCTACTCTATCTTGTTATGTAAAATAAGCATATGTAAAATATCAGTATTGTATGGTATTGTATTATTTTGGTTTATTAATAATAAATGCATGGAATGATTATTTGTATTATTACTATTTCTTATTATTATTATTATTACATAATAATGTAGTAACTCGCTATAATTTTTTATAGTGGAATATTATTAGGATTTTAGTAGTTAATTCCTTGTACTAGCTATTATGTATGAACTTAACGGGTAGGTAATACCCTAGAAATAATTATAAAATGCTAATAAGAAGAAAAGGCTTTTATAATAATTGGTTCATATTATTAATATGCTACGATTAACTATTGACAACTCATTTTACCGATAATATTCTATATGATTAAATTATATCTGTTGTGTTTATTGAAGAAACATGTCTCAAATGTCGGATGCTGAGTTTGAGCAACTAGTCGAGAAACGTGTGAATGAAAGAATTGCTGCAACCGAAGCAGCAAAAGCAACAGCCGAAGCAGCAGCCAAAGCAGCAGCCGTAAACACAAACTCACGAAACGGATGCTCATACAAAACTTTTCAAGGATGCAAACCACAGACGTTTAGTGGAACCGAGGGACCAGTCGGTCTAACCCGATGGTTTGAAAAGATGGAGTCCGTTTTCAAAATCAGTAATTGTGCGAATGGAGACAAGTCAAAGTATGCTTCGTGCACGTTGCAAGATGGTGCACTTACTTGGTGGAACAATTATGCTAAACAGAAGGAATAGATACGGCATATGATATCTCTTGGGAAGAACTGAAAAAGATGCTAATCGAGGAGTACTGTCCTCGAAACGAGATCAGAAAAATGGAATCTGAGTTACGTAATCTGAAGGTTATCGGCGCGAATCTCAATAACTATGAAAAGCGTTTCATGGAACTAGCCTTGTTGTGTCCCGAATTGGTGCCAAACGAGAAACGAAAGATAGAAATGTATATTGACGGTTTATCGATCAATATCAAAGGAAATGTTACATCGTCCAAACCAAATACGATGCAGGAAGCCATGACAATGGCACACCAACTCATGGACCAGATCACAGAGAGTTCGATTAAGGCACCAATTACCGAAGTCAAGATAACTGAAGGAAAGAGGAAATGGGAAGACTATAAGGGCAAAAGTACTCACCTGAAGAAACAAAAAACTTTTAAAGGTAAACAAGATGGGGCAACTGCAAGTCCAAACTATAAGGGACCCCATCCGTTCTGCAAAAGATGTTACACACATCATGCAGGTTATTGTCAAGTGGTCTGTGATAAGTGCAACAAGAAAGGACATGTGGCGAAAGATTGTTATGCCACCGTTTCTGAAGTAAAGACAAAACTGACCGATGTCAAGAAATGTTTTGGATGCGGGAAGTCTGGTCACTTTATAAATCAATGCCCTGATAAGGAGAAGAACAAAGAACCCGCGCGTGGGAGGGCATTTAATGTTAGTGCCAGTAAAGCACGTGAGGATCCTAATCTTGTCACGGGTACGTTTACCATTAATAATCAACTAGCTTCTATTATGTTTGATACGGGTGCTGATAGAAGTTATATGTGTAAAGACTTTAGTTTTAAACTAAAATGTGCATCATTACCTCTAGACGATAAATATACTATTGAATTAGCTAATGGTAAACTGATAAAAGCCGATAAAATTTGCCATGGTTGCGAAATGAATCTCGCTGGTGAAACCTTCAAAATTGATTTGATACCCGTAGAATTAGGAAGTTTTGATGTAATCGTTGGCATGGACTGGATGTCCAAAACAAGAGCGGAAGTTGTTTGCGCTGAGAAAGCAATCCGCATCCCTCGTAAGGATGAAACGTCATTAATGATTTATGGGGAGAAGAACAACTCAAAACTGAACTTTATCAGCTGTATGAAGGCCCAGAAACTTATAAGAAAAGGTTGTTATGCTATTCTGGCACATGTAAAGAAGATCGATACTGAAGAAAGAAGCATTGATGACATGCCGGTTGTAAGAGAATATCCCGGAGTATTTCCAGAAGAATTACCGGGGCTACCTCCACACAGATGTGTAGAATTCCAGATTGATCTCATACCAGGAGCTGCACCTGTAGCCCGATCTCCATATAGACTTGCACCTTCAGAAATGCAAGAATTACAAGACCAGTTGCAAGAATTATCAGACCGTGGATTTATTCGTCCTAGTTTTTCACCTTGGGGTGCTCCTATTCTGTTCGTCAAGAAGAAGGATGGATCTATGAGAATGTGCATAGATTACCGAGAATTAAATAAATTAACGATCAAGAATCGGTACCCATTACCGAGGATTGATGATTTGTTTGATCAATTGAAAGGACCAAGTGTTTATTCTAAGATTGATCTACGCTCCGGATATCATCAGCTGAGAGTGAAGGAAGAAGATGTTCCTAAAACAGCGTTCAGAACCCGTTACGGTCACTATGAATTTTTAGTCATGCCTTTTGGATTGACTAATGCTCCAGCAGTATTCATGGATCTAATGAATCGCATCTGTAGACCGTATTTAGACAAATTTGTCATTGTTTTTATCGACGACATATTGATTTACTCGAAGGACAAGGAAGAACATGAGCAACACTTAAGACTGGTACTAAAGATACTCAAGAAAGAAGAATTGTACACAAAATTTTCGAAGTGTGATTTCTGGTTACAAGAAGTACAATTTTTGGGCCATGTTGTCAGTAAACATGGAATTAAAGTTGACCCCGCCAAGATCGAAGCCATTAGTAAATGGGAAACACCGAAGACTCCAACACAAATCCGCCAATTCTTAGGTCTTGCTGGTTACTACCGAAGATTCATTCAAGATTTCTCTAGAATCGCCAAACCCTTAACTACATTGACTCAAAAGGGAAAGAAGTATGATTGGTCCACGGAACAGGAATCCTCATTCCAGTTATTAAAGAAGAAGTTAACGTCTGCACCCATTTTGTCATTACCGGAAGGAAATGATGATTTCGTGATCTATTGTGATGCTTCACGCCAAGGTTTAGGATGTGTATTAATGCAACGCACAAAAGTTATCGCATATGCCTCACGACAACTAAAAATTCATGAAAAGAACTATACGACGCACGATTTGGAACTTGGAGCAGTAGTTTTTGCACTCAAAATATGGAGACACTATCTATATGGCACCAAGTGTACAGTGTACACCGACCATAAGAGTCTTCAGCATATTTTTGATCAAAAACAACTCAATATGAGGCAACGTCGCTGGGTAGAGTTATTAAACGATTACGATTGTGAAATCCGTTACCACCCCGGAAAAGCTAATGTTGTAGCTGATGCCCTAAGTCGAAAAGAAAGAGTAAAACCTCTTAGGGTCCGAGCTTTGAATATTACAATTCGTACTGATCTCACAAAGCAAATTCAAGCAGCACAGTTAGAGGCTTTAAAAGAAGAAAACGAAAAAGGCGAAATAAGCAAAGGGTTAGAAAAACAACTTGAAGAAAAAGCCGATGGAACCCTGTATTTTGCTGGTAGGATATGGGTACCAAAACATGGTAACCTAAGGCAACTAGTACTGGATGAAGCACACAAAACGAGGTACTCAATTCACCCAGGAAACGGAAAAATGTACCACGATCTCAAGAAGTTTTATTGGTGGCCTAATATGAAAATAGAAATTGCTACTTATGTAAGCAAATGTTTAACGTGTGCAAAGGTCAAAGCTGAGCACCAAAAGCCTTCAGGATTACTGCAACAACCAGAAATTCCGTAGTGGAAATGGGAAAGAATAACCATGGATTTCATTACGAAATTGCCAAGGACTGCAAGTAGTCATGATACTATTTGGGTGATAGTTTATCGTCTAACTAAATCAGCTCACTTTCTACCAATAAAGGAGACAGACAGTATGGAGAAATTAGCACGCCTATATTTGAAGGAAGTAGTTTCCAGGCATGGTGTACCCATCTCTATCATATCTGATCGCGACACCCGATTCACATCACGTTTCTGGCAGTCATTACAAAAAGCATTGGGAACTCGATTAGATATGAGCACCGCTTATCACCCACAGACAGATGGTCAAAGTGAAAGAACAATACAAACATTGGAAGACATGTTACGGGCATGCGTGATTGACTTTGGAACCAGTTGGGATCGACACTTACCGTTGGCAGAATTTTCATACAATAACAGCTATCATACGAGCATCAACGCAGCGCCATTTGAAGCACTTTACGGTAGAAAGTGCAGATCTCCTATCTGTTGGAGTGAAGTAGGAGAAAGACAACTTACTGGACCAGAAATTATTCACGAAACCACCGAAAAGATCATTCAAATACAACAGCGATTGAAAACGGCCATGAGTCGCCAAAAGAGTTATGCTGATGTAAGAAGAAAACCGCTAGAATTTCAAGTGGGCGACAAAGTCATGTTGAAAGTGTCACCCTGGAAAGGCGTTGTACGATTCGGTAAACGAGGAAAGCTAAGTCCTAGGTATGTAGGACCCTTTGAAATCACCGAAAGAATTGGAACAGTTGCTTATCGATTAAAGCTACCGCAAGAACTTAGTAGTGTTCACAACACATTTCACGTGTCAAATTTGAAGAAATGTTTAGCTGAAGAGGATGTCGTAATTCCTCTTGACGAAATACGAATCAATGATAAACTCCATTTTATTGAAGAACCTGTTGAAATCATGGACCGTGAGGTCAAACAATTAAAACAAAGCAAAATACCGATAGTTAGGGTTCGTTGGAACGCAAGACGAGGACCCGAGTTTACTTGGGAACGTGAAGATCAGATGAAGCAAAAGTATCCACATTTGTTCACTGATATCGCTCATGAAACAGGTACTACTCAAAATTTCGGGACGAAATTTTCTTTAAGGGGGAGGTACTGTGATGACCCGAAAATTTTTGACTTATTTAAGCCAATTCTCTATACGATTTATTATTTTAACACGCTAAACAAAGTCTGTTAGATTGAGTCTCAAAATTTTAGAACTGTTTCATATATACAATTACCTTTGATTACTCTCGACGATTCATGAACAATTATATGTAAGTATATATATATGTACAAGTAAAAACGACTTTCCTACAGTAAAACCCTATTTGCTACAGTAAAAATTACTTTGCTACAGTAAAACACAATTTGCTACAGTAAAACACTATTTGATGTCGACGAACTAGCAAACAAAAACAGAAAAGGCGGCCATGCGATCGCATGGCAAAAACACTGAAAACTCATGCGATCGCATGAGCTACAGTAAATCGAAAAGTACTATAAAAGGTCAGTTTTGCTCGACGATATTTTTCATAAATATATATGTAATAAGTTTTAATTTATAATTATAATTATAATTTAAGTTTAATAATAATAGAGTATATTCGAGGGTGTTTTAATTCGGGTTTCAAACCGCTTTAAGCTAAGGAAATATTGGGTATTGTTCGGGGTATTGTTCTTGAATCCAAGGCCAACCATACAGTCGTCTACCATCATTACGTCTACGCAATTTGCCAACAATATTGAGTCTCAATATTGAACTGTGAGTTTATAGTCCCCCTTTTTAAATACTTTAAATATTTTTGGGCTGAGAATACATGCAATTTATTTTAAACGCAATAAGACACAAGTACATACAAAATTCTACACTGAGTTAAACCGGAAATCCCTTAGATTTTGGTAATTAGTAGCTGCCAGTACATAGGATATGGACTGGTGGGCGCGAATAATTGTATATGGATCCATAGGGCTTGACATCCCCGTCCGAGCTAGAGCACTAGCCTTTTAACGGACGTATGTTATTTGAGTTTAAGACACGTTGGTTTGCGTGTATTAAAACGAATGGGGTAATTAACACTATAGCGTTAAGTTTAGTTACCAGGGTGCTCTGTTACGTAGAATCTATTGATAAACTTTTGATGAAATCTTGTGGTCTATCTTTATATATGTTTATGACTCGAGCAATTAAACCTATAACTCACCAACATTCGTGTTGACTTTTTAGCATGTTTTATTCTCAGGTCCTTAGAATGCTTCCGCTGTGATGTGCTTGTTGCCTGCATGGAGTCTCTCATGCTTTGTACAAAGTTTATTGCATTCAAAATAAAACTGCGTTGTGTAATAAATAATTGGACTGTGATGTCAACCTGTAAATTAAAGAGTTATGTATTTCGGGGTTTTGCTTATACCTAAGCACTCGCCCACATGTTTATAACTTTCTATGTTTAGAAAGTCACTTATTTTAATGAATGCAATATTTTATCAAAACGTATCATATAGAGGTCAAAACCTCACTGTGGAATCAATGATTAACGTGCCGCGTCAATAGCGATTTTGACGGGTCGTTACATAACGCGTTTGATATTATGTGATAGATGTCTACCTCTAGAACAAGTCCCATTGACTCACCTAATAATAATGAAGAGTCAAATGTAAATTGGAATGATTCGTGGACTGATTCACAAGTTCCCGAAGAGGAACCGGAAGAAGAGTCGGAACCGGAAGAAGAATCGGAACCGGAAGAAGAATCGGAACCGGATGAAGAAATAGAACCGGTGGGGGAAATAATAAAACGGTTAAGTAAAAGAAAATCCTCAACCAACCGACCAAGGTTAATTATGGTCAATGGTGTTTCCGCCAAGGAAGCAAAATATTGGGAGGATTACCAATTCTCCGATGAATCGGATTCCGACGAGAATTCCGATGATGTTATAGAAATTACCCCAACTGAATTTAAAAAGGCAAAAGAAAATAATAAGGGAAAGGGCATAAAAATAGAGAAATCTAATTCCAACCCCGATGAACTTTATATGTATCGTCAACCCCCGAAGTCCTTAAGTTGTAACAATGACCCGGGAACCTCTAAACCACCAGGTTTTTCTAAACCAATGTGGAAAACGACGGCTCGTATTAGGGGAACATCATATATCCCTAGAAACTTGGCAAAACGAACCAAAACCGAAGAAGAAGAAACAAGCGAGTCGGAATAAGATAGTTGTATTCGTGTGGTGTAATATATGTAATATAGTGTGCTTATGCTTTATGATATATGTAAAAATTGCTTGTATTAATAAGTATTTTTTTTTTTGAATCTAACTCTTGTCTATATTACAATATAAAAACACAAAATGGATAGACAACCCAATATTTTAAGAGACCTACCCGGAGAAATGATTGATGAAATCTTGTCTAGAGTCGGTCAGAATTCTTCGGCACAACTATTTAAGGCGAGATCAGTTTGTAAGACATTCGAAGAACGTTCTAAGAATGCCTTGGTTTATAAAAGGCTTTCGTTCGAAAGATGGGGGATATCACATTGGGAAATCCATAAGTTACGATGTGTTTACTTTGACGCATATATTGCGGGGAACCCAAATACTATTTTACGCAATGGGTTAAGAAATTATTTTGACTCAATATATCCGAATATTGGACTTCGTGATTTAGAAAAAGCGGCTAACATGCAACATAAAGAAGCATGTTATGCTTACGGATTAGTAATGTCCGCTTCTCACCAAAGTGAGAACAAGAACATCGGGCTACAACTATTAAACGAAACGTTTCCACAAGTGACGGAGTCGGTAATTGGGGTAAGAAATGAGGTTTTTAGATTGTTACGGGACTGTTGGACATTACGTAACCCTCGTCCCTTTGACGACGTTACAACACGCTGTCTTATCAACGGCCATAACGGTTATGTTCCACAAGACCAAGGATGGGAAGTAATCCTAGTAAAACCAAAATGCATGACTTGTTTCTGGACGTATGAATTACGTGTCTTTATTGCCTTTGCTGAATGACTTGTGTACTAGCTAGAATTATCTTCACAACCATCTTGTATCAAATTTATTGTGTGCTATATTTCATGCTATATGTAAAATAAGCGGTATTGTAAGTTTGTAAAATATTGTGTAAAAGTTTGAACGCGAAATATTATTATAATCAGTTTTTCATATAGAATTGTAGTAGTTGAATTGTATATTAGCTACTAAGTATGAACTTAACGGGTAGGTACTACCCGAATTTAAACTTATAAAACGCTAATATGAAGAAAAAGCTTTTATAAATGAGTTCATATTATGCTACGAAATACTATTAACTACTCTTAATATTCTGTATGATTAACTTGTTCCATTTGACTATTTTGAAGGAAATGGCACCGACTACTCGACACACCGTGAATATGAATGAAGAGGAATTCTGTACTTTTCTAGCTTCAAACATAGCCGCAGTACAGGCTGCGCTACATACCAACAATAACCTTGGATCTAGGAGTACAGGAAATCGTGTAGGATGCACCTACAAAGAATTCACTGCGTGCAAACCTTTGGAATTTGATGGAACCGAAGGACCAATCGGATTGAAACGGTGGACCGAGAAGGTCGAATCGGTGTTTGCCATAAGTAAGTGTACTGAAGAGGACAAAGTGAAGTACGCTACGCATACCTTCACAGGTTCTGCGTTAACATGGTGGAATACCTATCTAGTGCAAGTGGGACAAGACGATGCGTACGCACTACCTTGGTCAGCATTCAAGCACTTGATGAACGAGAAGTACCGTCCCAGAACTGAGGTCAATAAGCTCAAGACAGAACTCAGAGGGTTACGAACCCAAGGATTTGATATTACCACGTACGAAAGACGATTCACAGAATTGTGCCTTTTGTGTCCGGGAGCATTCGAAGATGAGGAAGAGAAGATCGACGCATTTATGAAATGATTACCGGAAAGAATCCAAGAAGATATAAGTTCACACGAGCCCGCCTCCATACAACAGGCATGTAGAATGGCTCACAAACTAGTGAACCAGATTGAAGAAAGAATTAAAGAACAGACTGCTAAAGAGGCCAATGTGAAGCAAGTCAAAAGAAAGTGGGAGGAAAATGGTGATAAGAATCACCAATACAACAACAACAGCAATTACAACAATAATCGCAACAATTATCCCAACAATCGCAACATCAATCGCAACTACAACAAAAAGCCCAACAACAACAACAACAACAACAACAACAACAACAACAACAACAACAACAACTACAACAATCATCCCAACAACAATAATAACCGTAATAACAACAACAATCAGAAGCAGCTATGCCAAAGGTGTGAAAAGTATCACTCGGGGTTCTGCACCAAATTTTGCAACAAGTGTAAAAGAAATGGTCATATCGCGGCGAAGTGTGAAGTCTACGGACCAGGGGTTAATAGAACGAAAGGAACAAATGGTGTCGGAACGAGTAATGGCGGAGCAAGTAGTGTCGGAGCAAGTTATGCCAATGTAGTTTGTAATAAATGTGGAAAACCGGGCCACATTATTAGAAATTGCCCGAACCAGGAAAACACGAATGGACAAGGCCGCGGAAGAGTTTTCAATATTAATGCGGCAGAGGCACAGGAAGACCCGGAGCTTGTTACGGGTACGTTTCTTATTGACAATAAATTTGTTTACGTTTTATTTGATTCGGGTGAGGATAGAAGCTATATGAGTAGAGATTTTTGTGCTAAATTAAGTTGTCCATTGACGCCTTTGCATAGTAAATTTTTACTCGAATTAGCAAATGGTAAATTAATTTCAGCAGATAATATATGTCGGAATCGAGAAATTAAACTGGTTAGCGAAACATTTAAGATTGATTTGATACCAGTAGAGTTAGGGAGTTTTGATGTGATAATCGGTATGGACTGGTTGAAAGAAGTGAAAGCAGAGATCGTTTATTACAAAAATGCAATTCGCATTTTACGAGAAAAAGGAAAACCCTTAATGGTGTACGGAGAAAAGGGCAACACGAAGCTACATCTTATTAGTAATTTGAAGGCACAAAAACTAATAAGAAAAGGTTGCTATGCTGTTCTAGCACACGTCGAGAAAGTACAAACTGAAGAAAAGAGCATCAATGATGTTCCCATTGCAAAAGAATTTCCCGATGTATTTCCGAAAGAATTACCGGGATTACCCCCACATCGATCCGTTGAATTTCAAATAGACCTTGTACCAGGAGCTGCACCAATAGCTCGTGCTCCTTACAGACTCGCACCCAGCGAGATGAAAGAACTGCAAAGCCAATTACAAGAACTTTTAGAGCGTGGTTTCATTCGACCAAGCACATCACCGTGGGGAGCTCCTGTTTTGTTTGTCAAGAAGAAAGATGGTACATTCAGGTTGTGTATCGACTACCGAGAGTTGAACAAACTTACCATCAAGAACCGCTACCCACTACCGAGAATCGACGACTTATTTGATCAACTACAAGGCTCGTCTGTTTATTCAAAGATTGACTTACATTCCGGGTATCATCAAATGCGGGTGAAAGAAGATGATATTCCAAAGACTGCTTTCAGAACACGTTACGGTCATTACGAGTTTATGGTCATGCCGTTTATTTTAACTAATGCACCAGCTGTGTTCATGGACCTTATGAACCGAGTGTGTGGACCATACCTTGACAATTTGTCATTGTTTTCATTGATGACATACTTATTTACTCAAAGAATGACCAAGAACACGGTGAACATTTGAGAAAGGTGTTAGAAGTATTGAGGAAGGAAGAATTGTACGCTAAGTTTTCAAAGTGTGCATTTTGGTTGGAAGAAGTTCAATTCCTCGGTCACATAGTGAACAAAGAAGGTATTAAGGTGGATCCGACAAAGATAGAAACTGTTGAAAAGTGGGAAACCCCGAAAACTTCGAAACACAAACGCCAGTTTTTAGGACTAGCTGGTTACTACAGAAGGTTCATCCAAGACTTTTCCAGAATAGCAAAACCCTTGACTGTATTAACGCATAAAAGGAAGAAATTTGAATGGAATGATGAACAAGAGAAAGCGTTTCAGTTATTGAAGAAAAAGCTAACTACGGCACCTATATTGTCATTGCCTGAAGGGAATGATGATTTTGTGATTTATTGTGATGCATCAAAGCAAGGTCTCGGTTGCAACGAACGAAGGTGATTGCTTATGCGTCTAGATAATTGAAGATTCACGAACAAAATTATACGACGCATGATTTGGAATTAGGCGCAGTTGTTTTTGCATTAAAGACTTGGAGGCACTACTTATATGGAGTCAAAAGTATTATATATACCGACCACAAAAGTCTTCAACACATATTTAATCAGAAACAACTGAATATGAGGCAGCGTAGGTGGATTGAATTATTGAATGATTACGACTTTGAGATTCGTTACCACCCGGGGAAGGCAAATGTGGTAGCCGATGCCTTGAGCAGGAAGGACAGAGAACCCATTCGAGTAAAATCTATGAATATAATGATTCATAATAACCTTACTACTCAAATAAAGGAGGCGCAACAAGGAGTTTTAAAAAAGGGAAATTTAAAGGATGAAATACCCAAAGGATCGGAGAAGCATCTTAATATTCGGGAAGACGGAACCCGGTATAGGGCTGAAAGGATTTGGGTACCAAAATTTGGATATATGAGAGAAATGGTACTTAGAGAAGCTCATAAAACCAGATACTCAATACATCCTGGAATGGAGAAGATGTACAAGGATCTCAAGAAACATTTTTGGTGGCCGGGTATGAAAGCCGATGTTGCTAAATACGTAGGAGAATGTTTGACGTGTTCTAAGGTCAAAGTTGAGCATCAGAAACCATCAGGTCTACTTCAACAACCCGAAATCCCGGAATGGAAATGGGAAAACATTACCATGGATTTCATCACTAAATTGCCAAGGACTGCAAGTGGTTTTGATACTATTTGGGTAATAGTTGATCGTCTCACCAAATCAGCACACTTCCTGCCAATAAGAGAAGATGACAAGATGGAGAAGTTAGCACGACTGTATTTGAAGGAAGTCATCTCCAGACATGGAATACCAATCTCTATTATCTCTGATAGGGATGGCAGATTTATTTCAAGATTCTGGCAGACATTACAGCAAGCATTAGGAACTCGTCTAGACATGAGTACTGCCTATCATCCACAAACTGATGGGCAGAGCGAAAGGACGATACAAACGCTTGAAGACATGCTACGAGCATGTGTTATTGATTTCGGAAACAGTTGGGATCGACATCTACCGTTAGCAGAATTTTTCTACAACAACAGCTACCATTCAAGCATTGAGATGGCGCCGTTTGAAGCACTTTATGGTAGAAAGTGCAGGTCTCCGATTTGTTGGAGTGAAGTGGGGGATAGACAGATTACGGGTCCGGAGATTATACAAGAAACTACCGAGAAGATCATCCAAATTCAACAACGGTTGAAAACCGCCCAAAGTCGACAAAAGAGCTACGCTGACATTAAAAGAAAAGATATAGAATTTGAAATTGGAGAGATGGTCATGCTTAAAGTTGCACCTTGGAAAGGCGTTGTTCGATTTGGTAAACGAGGGAAATTAAATCCAAGGTATATTGGACCATTCAAGATTATTGATCGTGTCGGACCAGTAGCTTACCGACTTGAGTTACCTCAACAACTCGCGGCTGTACATAACACTTTCCACGTCTCGAATTTGAAGAAATGTTTTGCTAAAGAAGATCTCACTATTTCGTTAGATGAAATCCAAATCAACGAAAAACTTCAATTCATCGAAGAACCCGTCGAAATAATGGATCGTGAGGTTAAAAGACTTAAGCAAAACAAGATACCAATTGTTAAGGTTCGATGGAATTCTCGTAGAAGACCCGAGTTCACCTGGGAGCGTGAAGATCAGATGAAGAAGAAATACCCGCATCTATTTCCAGAAGATTCGTCAACACCTTCAACAGCTTAAAATTTCGGGACGAAATTTATTTAACGGGTAGGTACTGTAGTGACCCGAACTTTTCCATGTTTATATATATTAATTGAGATTGATATTTACATGATTAAAGGTTTCCAACATGTTAAGCAATCAAACTTGTTAAGACTTGATTAATTGAAATATGTTTCATATAGACAATTGACCACTCAAGTTGACCGGTGATTCACGAACGTTAAAACTTGTAAAAACTATATGATGACATATATATGGATATATATATATAGTTAACATGATACTATGATAAGTAAACATATCATTAAGAATATTAACAATGAACTACATATGTAAAAACAAGACTACTAACTTAATGATTTTTAAACGAGACATATATGTAACGATTATCGTTGTAAAGACATTTAATGTATATATATCATATTAAGAGATATTCATACATGATAATATCATGATAATATAATAATTTAAAATCTCATTTGATATTATAAACATTGGGTTAACAACATTTAACAAGATCGTTAATCTAAAGGTTTCAAAACAACACTTACATGTAACGACTAACGATGACTTAACGACTCAGTTAAAATGTATATACATGTAGTGTTTTAATATGTATTTATACACTTTTGAAAGACTTCAATACACTTATCAAAATACTTCTACTTAACAAAAATGCTTACAATTACATCCTCGTTCAGTTTCATCAACAATTCTACTCGTATGCACCCGTATTCGTACTCGTACAATACACAGCTTTTAGATGTATGTACTATTGGTATATACACTCCAATGATCAGCTCTTAGCAGCCCATGTGAGTCACCTAACACATGTGGGAACCTTCATTTGGCAACTAGCATGAAATATCTCATAAAATTACAAAAATATGAGTAATCATTCATGACTTATTTACATGAAAACAAAATTACATATCCTTTATATCTAATCCATACACCAACGACCAAAAACACCTACAAACACTTTCATTCTTCAATTTTCTTCATCTAATTGATCTCTCTCAAGTTCTATCTTCAAGTTCTAAGTGTTCTTCATATATTCTACAAGTTCTAGTTACATAAAATCAAGAATACTTTCAAGTTTGCTAGCTCACTTCCAATCTTGTAAGGTGATCATCCAACCTAAAGAAATCTTTATTTCTTACAGTAGGTTATCATTCTAATACAAGGTAATAATCATATTCAAACTTTGGTTCAATTTCTATAACTATAACAATCTTATTTCAAGTGATGATCTTACTTGAACTTGTTTTTGTGTCATGATTCTGCTTGAAGAACTTCGAGCCATCCAATGATCCGTTGAAGCTAGATCCATTTTTCTCTTTTCCAGTAGGTTTATCCAAGGAACTTAAGGTAGTAATGATGTTCATAACATCATTCGATTCATACACATAAAGCTATCTTATTCGAAGGTTTAAACTTGTAATCACTAGAACATAGTTTAGTTAATTCTAAACTTGTTCGCAAACAAAAGTTAATCCTTCTAACTTGACTTTTAAAATCAACTAAACACATGTTCTATATCTATATGATATGCTAACTTAATGATTTAAAACCTGGAAACATGAAAAACACCGTAAAACCGAATTTACGCCGTCGTAGTAACACCGCGGGCTGTTTTGGGTTAGTTAATTAAAAACTATGATAAACTTTGATTTAAAAGTTGTTATTCTGAGAAAATGATTTTTATTATGAACATGAAACTATATCCAAAAATTATGGTTAAACTCAAAGTGGAAGTATGTTTTCTAAAATGGTCATCTAGACGTCGTTCTTTCGACTGAAATGACTACCTTTACAAAAACGACTTGTAACTTATTTTTCCGACTATAAACCTATACTTTTTCTGTTTAGATTCATAAAATAGAGTTCAATATGAAACCATAGCAATTTGATTCACTCAAAAAGGATTTAAAATGAAGAAGTTATGGGTAAAACAAGATTAGATAATTTTTCTCATTTTAGCTACGTGAAAATTGGTAACAAATCTATTCCAACCATAACCTAATCAACTTGTATTGTATATTAAGTAATCTTGAGATACCATAGACACGTATACAATGTTTCGACCTATCATGTCGACACATCTATATATATAGGGTTGAGGTATCATGTCGACACATCTATATCATGTCGACCTAGCAATACAGGGTTGAGGTTGATTCCAAAATATATATAGTTTGAGTTGTGACCAATACTGAGATACGTATACACTGGGTCGTGGATTGATTCAAGATAATATTTATCGATTTATTTCTGTACATCTAACTGTGGACAACTAGTTGTAGGTTACTAACGAGGACAGCTGACTTAATAAACTTAAAACATCAAAATATATTAAAAGTGTTGTAAATATATTTTGAACATACTTTGATATATATGTATATATTGTTATAGGTTCGTGAATCAACCAGTGGCCAAGTCTTACTTCCCGACGAAGTAAAAATCTGTGAAAGTGAGTTATAGTCCCACCTTTAAAATCTAATATTTTTGGGATGAGAATACATGCAGATTTTATAAATGATTTACAAAATAGACACAAGTACGTGAAACTACATTCTATGGTTGAATTATCGAAATCGAATATGCCCCTTTTTATTAAGTCTGGTAATCTAAGAATTAGGGAACAGCCACCCTAATTGACGCGAATCCTAAAGATAGATCTATTGGGCCTAACAAACCCCATCCAAAGTACCGGATGCTTTAGTACTTCGAAATTTATATCATATCCGAAGGGTGTCCCGGAATGATGGGGATATTCTTATATATGCATCTTGTTAATGTCGGTTACCAGGTGTTCACCATACGAATGATTTTTATCTCTATGTATGGGATGTGTATTGAAATATGAAATCATGTGGTCTATTATTATGGTTTGATATATATAGGTTAAACCTATAACTCACCAACATTTTTGTTGATGTTTTAAGCATGTTTATTCTCAGGTGATTATTAAGAGCTTCCGCTGTCGCATACTTAAATAAGGACGAGATTTGGAGTCCATGCTTGTATGATATTGTGTAAAAACTGCATTCAAGAAACTTATTTTGTTGTAACATATTTGTATTGTAAACCATTATGTAATGGTCGTGTGTAAACAGGATATTTTAGATTATCACTATTTGATAATCTACGTAAAGCTTTTTAAAACCTTTATCTATGAAATAAAGGTTATGGTTTGTTTTAAAAATGAATGCAGTCTTTGAAAAACGTCTCATATAGAGGTCAAAACCTCGCAACGAAATCAATTAATATGGAACGTTTTTAATCAATAAGAACGGGACATTTCACAATTGCGGCGCTTCTATGGAAGGAGCGGCGCTCTTGATTATCAAGAGCGACACTTTTGACACAGGAGCGACGCTTTTCATCATATTTTGGAACAATTTTTGGTCAGTAGCCAAGAGCGACGCTCTCGCACTTATGAGCGACGCTTTTTCTTGTCCAGGAGCGACGCTTTTACCCAATTGTTGCGCTTTTGAGCTGGCAGGAGCGTCGCACCTGTGTCAGGTGCGGCGCTTTTGCATCTGTTACTTAAACAATTTTGGACGACCAAAACACCATTTTTTCACACCCAACTCAATTTTTCTCTCTAATAGCGGCGCAACTACAACCCTAATCTCCATAAATCGACCCAATACTTCAATTTACATCCATTTTCTTGCAAATCTTCATCACTTAACATGGGAAAAGTAAGAATCTATCATTCTAATTCATTCTTTAACATGATTTGGGTGATTTTTACAATTTTTCTCTTTATGCTTAATTAGTAGATTATGCTTGAATAATGATGTTAATGTTCAATTTGTTAATGATTCTAGACTACATTGTTGTTGATTAACATGTTTTGCATGCTTAGTTGCAAAGATTCCAAATTTAGATTTCTAGGGTTCATCCAATTTGGGGGTTTTTAGATTCGAGCTAAATTAGAGTGTTAGGTGTTGATGTTGATGCTTAATTGATAGTCTACCAAGATAATCTTGCTTTGAATCCATCTTTCATTCTTGTATGATTTGACATTTCAAAATAGGGTTCATAAACTAGGGTTTTAACTTGGTTTGACTGATTCGAGTTGTGGTTTGTGTTAATGTGCTTGTTTGCGGTATATTGATATCATAGCATGTAAAGTTGAAATGATTTGATGATTACTCTTGTCTTAGTCAAATTTTTCAATAATTAGGCTTTGACTAGGGGTGACTTTTTGCAACTTTTTCATATTGACCATGTTTGACCAAGAGGAGCCTAGCAGATGAATGTAATGCATGTTTAGCTTATGATACTACATGTTGTTAACAAATCTATCGCATGAGCTAAATGTGCAACTTTTTGTAAAAGTTTGGAAGTTCACTAAGTCTTTGCTCATGTTTGATCTCACTTATTGTCATGACTAAATGCAATTGTTTTATTCATATTTGTTATTCACGCACATATCTTATAAGATGAAACTAATTGTGAATTTTTGAAATCAACTTGGGAATTGTGGTTAGAGCTTGAAAGTGAACTATTGTATGCTAACTTGTATTTCTCCACAATGTTTTTCTTTGTTATCTTGACATGCAGACCAATGTTCCAACACAGTCGCATGGCGGCTCAGGTAGTGGGAAGTGCCAAAAGAGTAAAGGTGTTAAAGGAAGGGGTAAGAAGCCAGTTCAGGAAGTTGAGGAGACTGGGGATGAAGAAATGACTCAGATCCCCGAGGATATTCAAAGGCTCTCTACGGACCCTTGGTTGCAAGCGATCCTAATTAACCCACGCTTTAGGGATGGTTTAGCAATTAGGCTTAAAGAGACTTTTTATGTTGGAAAGGCAATTGATTGGGCACTTTTAGACGAGGGTGGTTTCACGAATGAAACAGAACGAATTTTTGAGGTCGAGTATTGAAATAGGAGAATCAATCCCTGGGTCCCAATTTTAAGGTACAATGAGCCCATCTACGTTGTCCCTACCCTAGAGTTCGCCTCAACCTTATTTGTGAATTTCACAGCGTCAAGCATCACTGATCCAGGCTACATGACCTTCTAATTGGGGGGGGGGGGAAGCAAAGAATAATGAGCATGCTCCAATTCATTAGAGCCTTAGGAATCTACTCTGGGTTTAAAAATTCCGATGCCCTTTGGGACTACCTTTTGCATTGCAACATTCCGGTCCTCAACACTGAAGAATTTAATTACCCTGCAGCTTGGCACGAAATTAGTAGTGGAGTCTTTAGCCCGGGTAAAACCGTAGCCAACACCCTTAGGACCCATGATTTGAGAACAATAGCGCGATTCATCGCCAACACAGTCAACTATCGTTTTAATAGCAATGAAAAGATGACTTATCTAGACATTTGGCTGACTCACCAAATCTTCCATAAGACACACATTCATGTTCCTCATGTGATTACCGATTATCTCTTTGACAAGATGGGAACGAAAGCGAAAAAGGGTACGGTGGGTGGTGTGTTTGTGACAAAGATTGCTAAGTATTTGAGGGTTGATCTTTCAAGGTTTACGCCCATGGAAATGAATCCATTTGGTTATGCGGATTTTAAGGGGGGTAGAATTGATAAGCGGGACATGAACAAGATTATGAGGAAATGGTTTGATTTTGGTAGGTTTAGGCGTGAGAGTAGTCGAGTTCAAGGTCAAAGTAGCGGTGTCCCGAACGAGTATGATCCCGCTTTGATTGCAAACCAATTTGAACAAATCAACATCAACCAACAAAATCAATCATACGAAGCGAGCTATAACTTTTCGGGGCTTCGCACGGTTTCACAATGGCAAGTCCATTGTAGTCAACTAGGCCGTGCGGACCCAAATGCTCCACAACCATTTGCTCCTACGTATGACCCGTATGACCAACAACACCCGAGGACTCAACCGTTCATTGATTATGACCCAAATGAAGGGTATAGGAGGGCTGAGGAGTTCGCTTACTTCGAAAGTTTAAGGAACCAACAACCACAAGATCCGAATCAACAATCTACACCGCCAAACTACTATGACTATCCGAATCCAGACCAATCCGAAAGCTCTTACTCAGGAGGGTAAAGTTGGTGGTAACTTTTATGGTTGTGTTCTCGCTCTCTTAACTCTTGCTTTGGTGAAAATATTTGGTGTTTGTTTGTTGGGAAAACTTTTAATTTAAATTGTTGGTTTGTAATAATTATGGGCGGTTGGTTTGGGAAGAAATTTGAACAAGTGCTTGATGGTCGTGGTAAGTTTGAAAACTATTTTATTTGTGGTTTGAATGATGGTATTTGGATCCGAAGGTTATGTGATTCCCGGATAAAACAATTTAAGTTTGATTATGGTTTGTAATAATTAAATACTTTCTAGGAACGTGATGTTTTGTCTATGGATGTTTGTGTTTGATGTCACTTTGTCGTGATGGTTGATTATTCGATGTGTGCATGCATGATGTGGTTATCATTATTGTTATATTGTGTTTGTGTGAGAAGCGTTGAATCTATTGTTTGCTTGTGATATTGGTGAAGTAAATTGTTCGGTTTCGTGTATCATTATGGAGATAGTTATTGGTATAACTTGCTTGAAATTTTTGGATCATTGTGGGTTTATTGTGGGTGCTCATACTCACCCGAGTATGGCCCCACACATTCTTGTACCTTGTGAGCATATTTCAAATTGTAGGGAATGCCATATGCACTTGGCTCCTTCTTTTGGCTCATCGAATGGTGCAACAACATGCAAGCAAATTTGGTGACTAAGTTTCTCGAATGGTGACAACAAAGATCAATTGATCTACTCCGGTTTTTATTTTCTCTTCTCTTCTCTATTCTAATTCAAAATGCCCCTCAATTTTCAAAATATTCTTTCGTTTAATACAATGAGGGCATTGCATCAAACTAAATGTAGGGGGAGAGTAAATCTCGGGTCATTTTGAACTTTTTAGGGTTAAACTTATCACATACGCTCTATAAAGGCTAAAACTTGCATTGTTGATCAAATTTTTGGAACAAGTTTTGAACTATTAGATTAACTAACAACATAAACATCTAAAATGGTTAAAACTTGTGAAAATTTTCAAACTTTTTGGAAAAAGTAAAGTCTTTTTCCATTGTGTTTCAAATTTTTGGGGAAGTAAAGTCTTCCCTTATGTTGGCAATTGTAATACCAAGTGAAAGTAAAGTCTTTCACTTTTTATGTGAGTTTGTGCTCCAAATGTTAAATATCAATAGAAAAATCAAACTTCCGGATGACTCAAGTCCATCCATTTTGGTAGGGAGTAAAGTCTCCCTAATTTCGTACTACTTGGTGTGGGACACTTCCTAATTCACACCATTTCATATTGACATTGGTTGTCTCATCATTTCAAGATGGTTCAACCGATGTATCATACCGAGGGAAGAGGAGCCATCGAGCTTCAACGTATGCTATCTTCTTGATGAAGAGCAATGGCCTCGTGCTATTGTTGCTAGACAACACAACCCATAGCCAAAAGCTATGACACCTTGTTGAGATTTCAACTAACGGAAAGGTAGTAACTACTTCCTACCTTTTCTTAAAATAAGCATAAAAGCTTGTTATGTGGGAAGTAGAAAAATCAAACACTTGGAAGTAAAGTCTTCCAAGTAATCTCAGGTACCAAACTTGAAAGTAAAGTATTTCAAGTCAATTTTTGTTCCAAGCTTGGGAGTTAAAGTCTCCCAAGTTAAGTTTGTCTCACCCGCTCGGCAAGGAATTCGAATTTCGCCCAAAAATTTGGAATTGATGGATCTCTTATTTTGGCCACGTGGGGCCCTAATTCCACGAACCTCCGTCAATGCTTTCGCCCTACTATGAGAGAAACCATAGAGTTGTGATAGAAAACTTGATGAGTGCCGGTCATCCTATGCCCGGATCGACCATAAAGATAGGGGTAACCAGTCTCCTACGCTTTGGCGCACCCACCTTAACCCTAAACTTGGAATTGACGATATCATATTTTGTAATTGACGAAAAATTAGGTGTTTTGGGGGCATGGAGGTGGAAGAGGGATAGTCATCGCGGGGTTGACTAAAAGATCATACTTTTCGGGGCATGTGCTTTTTACATGAAGGAATTCTTGGCGAACGGTAATTTTGATGATTTTTCATGACCCATTCTCAATTTGGTACATTTTGTGAGCTTTATGGTGATTTGAGCTTGTTGCCTTTATTTTATGTCACCTTGTTTGTATAGTGGTGAATTTGCTTATTTTATGAATTGCGTTGATTTTTGGCTTGATTGATGGCTATCAAGCGAATCCTACATAATTGGTCAAGGTCAAGGAGGTCAAAGTGTTGATTGTGATGAACCTTAGGCTTGATTATTTGGTGTTTGATGGCCTCTTAGGTGATGTAGTTGATCTTGACCGGGGAATGATTGTTTCGGGTAGACCTAGGTTTGGATTGTTGTTGATTTGGTGGTGATTGAAGATTATGGAAGCGTTGATTTATGCTCATGCCACTAGTGGAAGAAGAAGAGTAGGAGAACTCTTGGCCCTCGGCAATTTTAAAAGGTTTTGGAGTTCATGATAGCCAACAAAGTGCTCATTCTAAAAAGGTATCACTTGTTGCCTACATTACACTTTGGCTCTAATCATTAAACGTTTATTTTCTCCAAGCCTTGTTCTATTGATTTCCTTGCTTGAGGACAAACAAAGTTCAAATGTAGGGGGTTTGATATTGCTCCATTTAGACATATTTATTACTCAATATCGACCTCATTTTATTCGATTTTGATGATTGTTGGGGCTTTAAAGTTGCTTTCCTGTGCCAAAGTGTCCACTCAAGGCAAAATGCCTAACTTGGTGTAAAATTGACCAAGAAATGTTCAAAAAGTGCGAAGAATATGACAAGTGCAGGAAACAGCATCAAGAGCGCCACTCCTGATTAAGGAGCGCCACACCTCACAGCCTAGAGCGCTGCACCTATGGTAAAAGCGGCGCAATCACCAACGTTTTGTCTCAATTTCTTCACAGTGAGCAGAAGCATCGCTCTTCAGGGGCAGAAGCGCTGTTCCTACAGCTCCAAGAGCGCCGCACCTAAGTTAACAGCGTCGCACCAGATGAAGTAAAGAGCGCCGCACCTAAGTCAACAACGCCGTTCCAATTAAAGCCAAGAGCGCCGCACCTATGTCAAAAGCGGCGCTCCTGACGCTGATTCAGCCCACTTTCCTCACCACTATAAATAGAATAAGATAGGTCATTTGGCAAGAGAGTTGCAGTTTTTACTCTGAATTACACACACAAAACCGTAATTTCATCATCCATTAGAGTTCTAAGGTGATTTGGAGGAAGCAAGCTCAAGTTTCATCTTCATTAGTGCTAGATCTTTCTTTTGTTATCAAATTGGGTTGTAATCTTAACTTTACTCTTTCTTATTTTGAATCAAATAGGTGTAATCTTTACTTAATCTTCATCTAAGTTTAATCTTTACTTGTAATCTTTGTTTATCATCATTTATCTTTGAATCTTAGCTTGTAATCACTCAAGATGATGTTTATTGATGCTTTCATGATTATTGCTAGTGTAATTTTTGCTATGAGTAGCTAAATCTCTTGTGTTTGCTTATCTATGAATCTTTAATGCATGATGTGCCCTTAATCTATTGAATGAAGGTTGTTTTGAATGAAAATACATGAGCTAGTATTATTGAGTTAGCCATGAGATCCATTGCTATGTTTGATATTGGTTTTACTTTGATTACATGGATTGAGTAGCTCTTTAAGTGATTTTAGTAGTGAATCAATTTGTGCTTCAACACCTTTGGTGATCTAGACAACTAGAATAGGAATTTCAGGTGATTGTGTTTCTAGGCTAGGTTGGTTTTCAATTGACCTTTGTTCATCATAGTGGTGTTTGACTATCTTAGGTGACTTTAATGGTTCAAGGGTTTTAAGTGATTTTAACCCGGGCATAATCTCAATAATCAACTCATACATTGCTTGATCTAGTGTTGCTAAGCTTATGTGAATTTGCAAGGTAAAATTGGATTAAGAATATTTACTAGTTCAAACAACTTAAGTGATAACAATTTGGGGAAAAACAAGGGCCATCTAAGCATAAAGAGGATTAGATAAGTGAACACTCTTCATCATATTTATTACTTCTCATTTGTTGATTACTTGTTACTTGTTACTTGTTAAGTTTTATTTTGTTTATCGCAAATTTGGTTGATTAGTCAAAATCTCTCGCAAACCCCCCCCCCCCCTGAAATGTCCCGTTCTTATTGATTAAAAACATTCCATATTAATTGATTTCGTTGCGAGGTTTTGACCTCTATATGAGACGTTTTTCAAAGACTGCATTCATTTTTAAACAAACCATAACCTTTATTTCATCAATAAAGGTTTAAAAAGCTTTACGTAGATTATCAAATAATGATAATCTAAAATATCCTGTTTACACACGACCATTACATAATGGTTTACAATACAAATATGTTACAACAAAATAAGTTTCTTGAATGCAGTTTTTACACAATATCATACAAGCATGGACTCCAAATCTTGTCCTTATTTAAGTATGCGACAGCGGAAGCTCTTAATAATCACCTGAGAATAAACATGCTTAAAACGTCAACAAAAATGTTGGTGAGTTATAGGTTTAACCTATATATATCAAATCGTAACAATAGACCACAAGATTTCATATTTCAATACACATCCCATACATAGAGATAAAAATCATTCATATGGTGAACACCTGGTAACCGACAATAACAAGATGCATATATAAGAATATCCCCATCATTCCGGGACACCCTTCGGATATGATATAAATTTCGAAGTACTAAAGCATCCGGTACTTTGGATGGGGTTTGTTAGGCCCAATAGATCTATCTTTAGGATTCGCGTCAATTAGGGTGTCTGTTCCCTAATTCTTAGATTACCAGACTTAATAAAAAGGGGCATATTCGATTTCGATAATTCAACCATAGAATGTAGTTTCACGTACTTGTGTCTATTTTGTAAATCATTTATAAAACCTGCATGTATTCTCATCCCAAAAATATTAGATTTTAAAAGTGGGACTATAACTCACTTTCACAGATTTTTACTTCGTCGGGAAGTAAGACTTGGCCACTGGTTGATTCACGAACCTATAACAATATATACATATATATCAAAGTATGTTCAAAATATATTTACAACACTTTTAATATATTTTGATGTTTTAAGTTTATTAAGTCAGCTGTCCTCGTTAGTAACCTACAACTAGTTGTCCACAGTTAGATGTACAGAAATAAATCGATAAATATTATCTTGAATCAATCCACGACCCAGTGTATACGTATCTCAGTATTGATCACAACTCAAACTATATATATTTTGGAATCAACCTCAACCCTGTATAGCTAACTCCAACATTCACATATAGAGTGTCTATGGTTGTTCCGAAATATATATAGATGTGTCGACATGATAGGTCGAAACATTGTATACGTGTCTATGGTATCTCAAGATTACATAATATATAATACAAGTTGATTAAGTTATGGTTGGAATAGATTTGTTACCAATTTTCACGTAGCTAAAATGAGAAAAATTATCCAATCTTGTTTTACCCATAACTTCTTCATTTTAAATCCGTTTTGAGTGAATCAAATTGCTATGGTTTCATATTGAACTCTATTTTATGAATCTAAACAAAAAAATTATAGGTTTCTAGTCTGAAAAATAAGTTACAAGTCGTTTTTGTAAAGGTAGTCATTTCAGTCGAAAGAACGACGTCTAGATGACCATTTTAGAAAACATACTTCCACTTTGAGTTTAACCATAATTTTTGGATATAGTTTCATGTTCATAATAAAAATCATTTTCTCAGAATAACAACTTTTAAATCAAAGTTTATCATAGTTTTTAATTAACTAACCCAAAACAGCCCGCGATGTTACTACGACGGCGTAAATCCGGTTTTACGGTGTTTTTCGTGTTTCCAGGTTTTAAATCATTAAGTTAGCATATCATATAGATATAGAACATGTGTTTAGTTGATTTTAAAAGTCAAGTTAGAAGGATTAACTTTTGTTTGCGAACAAGTTTAGAATTAACTAAACTATGTTCTAGTGATTACAAGTTTAAACCTTCGAATAAGATAGCTTTATATGTATGAATCGAATGATGTTATGAACATCATTACTACCTTAAGTTCCTTGGATGAACCTACTGGAAAAGAGAAAAATGGATCTAGCTTCAATGGATCCTTGGATGGCTCAAAGTTCTTGAAGCAAAATCATGACACGAAAACAAGTTCAAGTAAGATCATCACTTGAAATAAGATTGTTATAGTTATAGAAATTGAACCAAAGTTTGAATATGATTATTACCTTGTATTAGAATGATAACCTACTGTAAGAAACAAAGATTTCTTGAGGTTGGATGATCACCTTACAAGATTGGAAGTGAGCTAGCAAACTTGAAAGTATTCTTGATTTTATGAAACTAGAACTTTTGGAATTTATGAAGAACACTTAGAACTTGAAGATAGAACTTGAGAGAGTTCAATTAGATGAAGAAAATTGAAGAATGAAAGTGTTTGTAGGTGTTTTTGGTCGTTGGTGTATGGATTAGATATAAAGGATATGTAATTTTGTTTTCATGTAAATAAGTCATGAATGATTACTCATATTTTTGTAATCTTATGAGATATTTCATGCTAGTTGCCAAATGATGGTTCCCACATGTGTTAGGTGACTCACATGGGCTGCTAAGAGCTGATCATTGGAGTGTATATACCAATAGTACATACATCTAAAAGCTGTGTATTGTACGAGTACGAATACGGGTGCATACGAGTAGAATTGTTGATGAAACTGAACGAGGATGTAATTATAAGCATTTTTGTTAAGTAGAAGTATTTTGATAAGTGTATTGAAGTCTTTCAAAAGTGTATAAATACATATTAAAACACTACATGTATATACATTTTAACTGAGTCGTTAAGTCATCGTTAGTCGTTACATGTAAGTGTTGTTTTGAAACCTTTAGGTTAACGATCTTGTTAAATGTTGTTAACCCAATGTTTATAATATCAAATGAGATTTTAAATTATTATATTATCATGATATTATCATGTATGAATATCTCTTAATATGATATATATACATTAAATGTCTTTACAACGATAATCGTTACATATATGTCTCGTTTGAAAATCATTAAGTTAGTAGTCTTGTTTTTACATATGTAGTTCATTGTTAATATAATTAATGATATGTTTACTTATCATAATATCATGTTAACTATATATATAACCATATATATGTCATCATATAGTTTTTTTACAAGTTTTAACGTTCGTGAATCACCGGTCAACTTGGGTGGTCAATTGTCTATATGAAACATATTTCAATTAATCAAGTCTTAACAAGTTTGATTGCTTAACATGTTGGAAACATTTAATCATGTAAACATCAATCTCAATTAATATATATAAACATGGAAAAGTTCGGGTCACTACAGTACCTACCCGTTAAATAAATTTCGTCCCGAAATTTTAAGCTGTTGAAGGTGTTGACGAATCTTCTGGAAATAGATGCGGGTATTTCTTCTTCATCTGATCTTCACGCTCCCAGGTGAACTCGGGTCCTCTACGAGCATTCCATCGAACCTTAACAATTGGTATCTTGTTTTGCTTAAGTCTTTTAACCTCACGATCCATTATTTCGACGGGTTCTTCGATGAATTGAAGTTTTTCGTTGATTTGGATTTCATCTAACGGAATAGTGAGATCTTCTTTAGCAAAACATTTCTTCAAATTCGAGACGTGGAAAGTGTTATGTACAGCCGCGAGTTGTTGAGGTAACTCTAGTCGGTAAGCTACTGGTCCGACACGATCAATAATCTTGAATGGTCCAATATACCTTGGATTTAATTTCCCTCGTTTACCAAATCGAACAACGCCTTTCCAAGGTGCAACTTTAAGCATGACCATCTCTCCAATTTCAAATTCTATATCTTTTCTTTTAATGTCAGCGTAGCTCTTTTGTCGACTTTGGGCGGTTTTCAACCGTTGTTGAATTTGGATGATCTTCTCGGTAGTTTCTTGTATAATCTCCGGACCCGTAATCTGTCTATCCCCCACTTCACTCCAACAAATCGGAGACCTGCACTTTCTACCATAAAGTGCTTCAAACGGCGCCATCTCAATGCTTGAATGGTAGCTGTTGTTGTAGGAAAATTCTGCTAATGGTAGATGTCGATCCCAACTGTTTCCGAAATCAATAACACATGCTCGTAGCATGTCTTCAAGCGTTTGTATCGTCCTTTCGCTCTGCCCATCAGTTTGTGGATGATAGGCAGTACTCATGTCTAGACGAGTTCCTAATGCTTGCTGTAATGTCTGCCAGAATCTTGAAATAAATCTGCCATCCCTATCAGAGATAATAGAGATTGGTATTCCATGTCTGGAGACGACTTCCTTCAAATACAGTCGTGCTAACTTCTCCATCTTGTCATCTTCTCTTATTGGTAGGAAGTGTGCTGATTTGGTGAGACGATCAACTATTACCCAAATAGTATCAAAACCACTTGCAGTCCTTGGCAATTTAGTGATGAAATCCATGGTAATGTTTTCCCATTTCCATTCCGGGATTTCGGGTTGTTGAAGTAGACCTGATGGTTTCTGATGCTCAGCTTTGACCTTAGAACACGTCAAACATTCTCCTACGTATTTAGCAACATCGGCTTTCATACCCGGCCACCAAAAATGTTTCTTGAGATCCTTGTACATCTTCCCCGTTCCAGGATGTATTGAGTATCTGGTTTTATGAGCTTCTCTAAGTACCATTTCTCTCATATCTCCAAATTTTGGTACCCAAATCCTTTCAGCCCTATACCGGGTTCCGTCTTCCCGAATATTAAGATGCTTCTCCGATCCTTTGGGTATTTCATCCTTTAAATTTCCCTCTTTTAAAACTCCTTGTTGCGCCTCCTTTATTTGAGTAGTAATGTTATTATGAATCATTATATTCATAGATTTTACTCGAATGGGTTCTCTGTCCTTCCTGCTCAAGGCATCGGCTACCACATTTGCCTTCCCCGGGTGGTAACGAATCTCAAAGTCGTAATCATTCAATAATTCAATCCACCTACGCTGCCTCATATTCAGTTGTTTCTGATTAAATATGTGTTGAAGACTTTTGTGGTCGGTATATATAATACTTTTGACCCCATATAAGTAGTGCCTCCAAGTCTTTAATGCAAAAACAACCGCGCCTAATTCCAAATCATGCGTCGTATAATTTTGTTCGTGAATCTTCAATTGTCTAGACGCATAAGCAATCACCTTCGTTCGTTGCATTAATACACAACCGAGACCTTGCTTTGATGCATCACAATAAATCACAAAATCATTATTCCCTTCAGGCAATGACAATATAGGTGCCGTAGTTAGCTTTTTCTTCAATAACTGAAACGCTTTCTCTTGTTCATCATTCCATTCAAATTTCTTCCCTTTATGCGTTAATGCAGTCAAGGGTTTTGCTATTCTGGAAAAGTCTTGGATGAACCTTCTGTAGTAACCAGCTAGTCCTAAAAACTGGCGTATGTGTTTCGGAGTTTTCGGGGTTTCCCACTTTTCAACAGTTTCTATCTTTGCCGGATCCACCTTAATACCTTCTTTGTTCACTATGTGACCGAGGAATTGAACTTCTTCCAACCAAAATGCACACTTTGAAAACTTAGCGTACAATTCTTCCTTCCTCAATACTTCTAACACCTTTCTCAAATGTTCACCGTGTTCTTGGTCATTCTTTGAGTAAATAAGTATGTCATCAATGAAAACAATGACAAACTTGTCAAGGTATGGTCCACAAACTCGGTTCATAAGGTCCATGAACACAGCTGGTGCATTAGTTAAACCAAACGGCATGACCATAAACTCGTAATGACCGTAACGTGTTCTGAAAGCAGTCTTTGGAATATCATCTTCTTTCACCCGCATTTGATGATACCCGGAACGTAAGTCAATCTTTGAATAAACAGACGAGCCTTGTAGTTGATCAAATAAGTCGTCGATTCTCGGTAGTGGGTAGCGGTTCTTGATGGTAAGTTTGTTCAACTCTCGGTAGTCGATACACAACCTGAATGTACCATCTTTCTTCTTGACAAACAAAACAGGAGCTCCCCACGGTGATGTGCTTGGTCGAATGAAACCACGCTCTAAAAGTTCTTGTAATTGGCTTTGCAGTTCTTTCATCTCGCTGGGTGCGAGTCTGTAAGGAGCACGAGCTATTGGTGCAGCTCCTGGTACAAGATCTATTTGAAATTCAACGGATCGATGTGGGGGTAATCCCGGTAATTCTTTCGGAAATACATCGGGAAATTCTTTTGCAATGGGAACATCATTGATGCTCTTTTCTTCAGTTTGTACTTTCTCGACGTGTGCTAGAACAGCATAGCAGCCTTTTCTTATTAGTTTTTGTGCCTTCAAATTACTAATAAGATGTAGCTTCGTGTTGCCCTTTTCTCCGTACACCATTAAGGGTTTTCCTTTTTCTCGTATAATGCGAATTGCATTTTTGTAACAAACGATCTCCGCCTTCACTTCTTTCAACCAGTCCATACCGATTATCACATCAAAACACCCTAACTCTACTGGTATCAAATCAATCTTAAATGTTTCGCTAACCAGTTTAATTTCTCGATTCCGACATATATTATCTGCTGAAATTAATTTACCATTTGCTAATTCGAGTAAAAATTTACTATCCAAAGGCGTCAATGGACAACTTAATTTAGCACAAAAATCTCTACTCATATAGCTTCTATCCGCACCCGAATCAAATAAAACGTAAGCAGATTTATTGTCAATAAGAAACGTACCCGTAACAAGCTCCGGGTCTTCCTGTGCCTCTACCGCATTAATATTGAAAACTCTTCCACGGCCTTGTCCATTCGTGTTCTCCTGGTTCGGGCAATTTCTAATAATGTGGCCTGGTTTTCCACATTTATAACAAACTACATTGGCATAACTTGCTCCGACACTACTTGCTCCGCCATTACTCGTTCCGACACCATTTGTTCCTTTCGTTCTATTAACCCCTGGTCCGTAGACCTCACACTTCGCCGCGCTATGACCATTTCTTTTACACTTGTTGCAAAATTTGGTGCAGAACCCCGAGTGATTCTTTTCACACCTTTGGCATAGTTGCTTCTGATTGTTGTTGTTGTTGCGGTTATTATTGTTGTTGGGATGATTGTTGTAGTTGCTGTTGTTGTTGTTGTTGTTGTTGTTGGGCCGTTTGTTGTAGTTGCGATTGATGTTGCGATTGTTGGGATAATTGTTGCGATTATTGTTGTAATTGCTGTTGTTGTTGTATTGGTGATTCTTATCACCGTTTTCCTCCCACTTTCTTTTGACTTGCTTCACATTGGCCTCTTCAGCAGTCTGTTCTTTAATTCTTTCTTCAATCTGGTTCACTAGTTTGTGAGCCATTCTACATGCCTGTTGTATGGAGGCGGGCTCGTGTGAACTTATATCTTCTTGGATTCTTTCCGGTAATCCTTTCACAAACGCGTCGATCTTCTCTTCCTCATCTTCGAATGCTCCCGGACACAATAGGCACAATTCTGTGAATCGTCTTTCGTACGTGGTAATATCAAATCCTTGGGTTCGTAACCCTCTAAGTTCTGTCTTGAGCTTATTGACCTCGGTTCTGGGACGGTACTTCTCGTTCATCAAGTGCTTGAATGCTGACCACGGTAGTGCGTACGCATTATCTTGTCCCACTTGCTCTAGATAGGTATTCCACCATGTTAACGCAGAACCTGTGAAGGTATGCGTAGCGTACTTCACTTTGTCCTCTTCAGTACACTTACTTATGGCAAACACCGATTCAACCTTCTCGGTCCACCGTTTCAATCCGATCGGTCCTTTGGTTCCATCAAATTCCAAAGGTTTGCAGGCAGTGAATTCTTTGTAGGTGCATCCTACACGATTTCCTGTACTGCTAGATCCAAGGTTATTGTTGGTATGTAGCGCAGCCTGTACTGCGGCTATGTTTGAAGCTAGAAAAGTACGGAATTCCTCTTCATTCATATTCACGGTGTGTCGAGTAGTCGGTGCCATTTCCTTCAAAATAGTTAAATGGAACAAGTTAATCATACAGAATATTAAGAGTAGTTAATAGTATTTCGTAGCATAATATGAACTCATTTATAAAAGCTTTTTCTTCATATTAGCGTTTTATAAGTTTAAATTCGGGTAGTACCTACCCGTTAAGTTCATACTTAGTAGCTAATATACAATTCAACTACTACAATTCTATATGAAAAACTGATTATAATAATATTTCGCGTTCAAACTTTTATACAATATTTTACAAACTTACAATACCGCTTATTTTACATAAAGCATGAAATATAGCACACAATAACTTTGATACAAGATAGTTGTGAAGACAATTCTAGCTAGTACACAAGTCGTTCAGCAAAGGCAATAAAGACACGTAATTCATACGTCCAGAAACAAGTCATGCATTCTGGTTTTACTAGGACTACTTCCCATCCTTGGTCTTGTGCAACATAACCGTTATGGCCGTTGATAAGACAGCGTGTTGTAACGTCATCAAAGGGACGAGGGTTACGTAATGTCCAACAGTCCCGTAATAATCTAAAAACCTCATTTCTTACCCCAATTACCGACTCCGTCACTTGTGGAAACGTTTTGTTTAATAGTTGTAGCCCGATGTTCTTGTTCTCACTTTGGTGAGAAGCGAACATTACTAATCCGTAAGCATAACATGCTTCTTTATGTTGCATGTTAGCCGCTTTTTCTAAATCACGAAGTCCAATATTCGGATATATTGAGTCAAAATAATTTCTTAACCCGTTGCGTAAAATAGCATTTGGGTTCCCCGCAATATATGCGTCAAAGTAAACACATCGTAACTTATGGGTTTCCCAATGTGATATCCCCCATCTTTCAAACGAAAGTCTCTTATAAACCAAGACATTCTTGGAACGTTCTTCGAATGTCTTACAAACTGATCTCGCCTTAAATAGTTGTGCCGAAGAATTCTGGCCGACTCTAGACAAGATTTCATCAATCATGTCTCCGGGTAGGTCTCTTAAAATATTGGGTTGTCTATCCATTTTGTGTTTTTAAACTGTAAAATAGACAAGAGTTAGATTCATAAAAAAAAATACTTATTAATACAAGCAATTTTTACATATATCATAAAGCATAAGAACACTATATTCCATATATTACACCACACGAATACAACTATCTTATTCCGACTCGCTCGTTTCTTCTTCTTCGGTTTTGGTTCGTTTTGCCAAGTTTCTAGGGATATATGATGTTCCCCTAATACGAGCCGTCGTTGTCCACATTGGTTTAGAAAAACCTGGTGGTTTAGAGGTTCCCGGGTCATTGTTACAACTTAAGGACTTCGGGGGTTGACGATACATATAAAGTTCATCGGGGTTGGAATTAGATTTCTCTATTTTTATGCCCTTTCCCTTATTATTTTCTTTTGCCTTTTTAAATTCAGTTGGGGTAATTTCTATAACATCATCGGAATTCTCGTCGGAATCCGATTCATCGGAGAATTGGTAATCCTCCCAATATTTTGCTTCCTTGGCGGAAACACCATTGACCATAATTAACTTTGGTCGGTTGGTTGAGGATTTTCTTTTACTTAACCGTTTTATTATTTCCCCCACCGGTTCTATTTCTTCATCCGGTTCCGATTCTTCTTCCGGTTCCGATTCTTCTTCCGGTTCCGACTCTTCTTCCGGTTCCTCTTCGGGAACTTGTGAATCAGTCCACAAATCATTCCAATTTACATTTGACTCTTCATTATTATTAGGTGAGTCAATGGGACTTGTTCTAGAGGTAGACATCTATCACATAATATCAAACACGTTAAGAGATTAATATATCACATAATATTCATATGTTAAAAATATATAGTTTCCAACAAAAATGTTAAGCAATCATTTTTAAAGAAAACACGGTCGAAGTCCAGACTCACTAATGCATCCTAACAAACTCGATAAGACACACTAATGCAAATTTTCTGGTTCTCTAAGACCAACGCTCTGATACCAACTGAAATGTCCCGTTCTTATTGATTAAAAACGTTCCATATTAATTGATTTCGTTGCGAGGTTTTGACCTCTATATGAGACGTTTTTCAAAGACTGCATTCATTTTTAAACAAACCATAACCTTTATTTCATCAATAAAGGTTTAAAAAGCTTTACGTAGATTATCAAATAATGATAATCTAAAATATCCTGTTTACACACGACCATTACATAATGGTTTACAATACAAATATGTTACAACAAAATAAGTTTCTTGAATGCAGTTTTTACACAATATCATACAAGCATGGACTCCAAATCTTGTCCTTATTTAAGTATGCGACAGCGGAAGCTCTTAATAATCACCTGAGAATAAACATGCTTAAAACGTCAACAAAAATGTTGGTGAGTTATAGGTTTAACCTATATATATCAAATCGTAACAATAGACCACAAGATTTCATATTTCAATACACATCCCATACATAGAGATAAAAATCATTCATATGGTGAACACCTGGTAACCGACAATAACAAGATGCATATATAAGAATATCCCCATCATTCCGGGACACCCTTCGGATATGATATAAATTTCGAAGTACTAAAGCATCCGGTACTTTGGATGGGGTTTGTTAGGCCCAATAGATCTATCTTTAGGATTCGCGTCAATTAGGGTGTCTGTTCCCTAATTCTTAGATTACCAGACTTAATAAAAAGGGGCATATTCGATTTCGATAATTCAACCATAGAATGTAGTTTCACGTACTTGTGTCTATTTTGTAAATCATTTATAAAACCTGCATGTATTCTCATCCCAAAAATATTAGATTTTAAAAGTGGGACTATAACTCACTTTCACAGATTTTTACTTCGTCGGGAAGTAAGACTTGGCCACTGGTTGATTCACGAACCTATAACAATATATACATATATATCAAAGTATGTTCAAAATATATTTACAACACTTTTAATATATTTTGATGTTTTAAGTTTATTAAGTCAGCTGTCCTCGTTAGTAACCTACAACTAGTTGTCCACAGTTAGATGTACAGAAATAAATCGATAAATATTATCTTGAATCAATCCACGACCCAGTGTATACGTATCTCAGTATTGATCACAACTCAAACTATATATATTTTGGAATCAACCTCAACCCTGTATAGCTAACTCCAACATTCACATATAGAGTGTCTATGGTTGTTCCGAAATATATATAGATGTGTCGACATGATAGGTCGAAACATTGTATACGTGTCTATGGTATCTCAAGATTACATAATATATAATACAAGTTGATTAAGTTATGGTTGGAATAGATTTGTTACCAATTTTCACGTAGCTAAAATGAGAAAAATTATCCAATCTTGTTTTACCCATAACTTCTTCATTTTAAATCCGTTTTGAGTGAATCAAATTGCTATGGTTTCATATTGAACTCTATTTTATGAATCTAAACAAAAAAATTATAGGTTTCTAGTCGGAAAAATAAGTTACAAGTCGTTTTTGTAAAGGTAGTCATTTCAGTCGAAAGAACGACGTCTAGATGACCATTTTAGAAAACATACTTCCACTTTGAGTTTAACCATAATTTTTGGATATAGTTTCATGTTCATAATAAAAATCATTTTCTCAGAATAACAACTTTTAAATCAAAGTTTATCATAGTTTTTAATTAACTAACCCAAAACAGCCCGCGATGTTACTACGACGGCGTAAATCCGGTTTTACGGTGTTTTTCGTGTTTCCAGGTTTTAAATCATTAAGTTAGCATATCATATAGATATAGAACATGTGTTTAGTTGATTTTAAAAGTCAAGTTAGAAGGATTAACTTTTGTTTGCGAACAAGTTTAGAATTAACTAAACTATGTTCTAGTGATTACAAGTTTAAACCTTCGAATAAGATAGCTTTATATGTATGAATCGAATGATGTTATGAACATCATTACTACCTTAAGTTCCTTGGATGAACCTACTGGAAAAGAGAAAAATGGATCTAGCTTCAATGGATCCTTGGATGGCTCAAAGTTCTTGAAGCAAAATCATGACACGAAAACAAGTTCAAGTAAGATCATCACTTGAAATAAGATTGTTATAGTTATAGAAATTGAACCAAAGTTTGAATATGATTATTACCTTGTATTAGAATGATAACCTACTGTAAGAAACAAAGATTTCTTGAGGTTGGATGATCACCTTACAAGATTGGAAGTGAGCTAGCAAACTTGAAAGTATTCTTGATTTTATGAAACTAGAACTTTTGGAATTTATGAAGAACACTTAGAACTTGAAGATAGAACTTGAGAGAGTTCAATTAGATGAAGAAAATTGAAGAATGAAAGTGTTTGTAGGTGTTTTTGGTCGTTGGTGTATGGATTAGATATAAAGGATATGTAATTTTGTTTTCATGTAAATAAGTCATGAATGATTACTCATATTTTTGTAATCTTATGAGATATTTCATGCTAGTTGCCAAATGATGGTTCCCACATGTGTTAGGTGACTCACATGGGCTGCTAAGAGCTGATCATTGGAGTGTATATACCAATAGTACATACATCTAAAAGCTGTGTATTGTACGAGTACGAATACGGGTGCATACGAGTAGAATTGTTGATGAAACTGAACGAGGATGTAATTGTAAGCATTTTTGTTAAGTAGAAGTATTTTGATAAGTGTATTGAAGTCTTTCAAAAGTGTATAAATACATATTAAAACACTACATGTATATACATTTTAACTGAGTCGTTAAGTCATCGTTAGTCGTTACATGTAAGTGTTGTTTTGAAACCTTTAGGTTAACGATCTTGTTAAATGTTGTTAACCCAATGTTTATAATATCAAATGAGATTTTAAATTATTATATTATCATGATATTATCATGTATGAATATCTCTTAATATGATATATATACATTAAATGTCTTTACAACGATAATCGTTACATATATGTCTCGTTTCAAAATCATTAAGTTAGTAGTCTTGTTTTTACATATGTAGTTCATTGTTAATATAATTAATGATATGTTTACTTATCATAATATCATGTTAACTATATATATAACCATATATATGTCATCATATAGTTTTTTTACAAGTTTTAACGTTCGTGAATCACCGGTCAACTTGGGTGGTCAATTGTCTATATGAAACATATTTCAATTAATCAAGTCTTAACAAGTTTGATTGCTTAACATGTTGGAAACATTTAATCATGTAAACATCAATCTCAATTAATATATATAAACATGGAAAAGTTCGGGTCACTACACCCCCCAATCAAACAAAACCCCTAGGATAACTATTAGTTTCAAATACATAATCTACACCGCTCTCACGAGATGAACTTGATAAGAATACTTGCATTAAGTACTATAGCAACCGGGTTTTAAGTGCTCGATAGATTGTGCGTGCTTTTTGTGATATTTGAATCTTGTATAAATTTAGGGAGTTATGTATGGTATATCCACGCCACGTTATATATGAATCCGTTCACCACAGAATAACCATTTTCATTCAATTTCATATTTAGATTTTGACCTATCAGAATCCAACAAGAGACATAATGAAGAAAACATTGGACAAAAATAAAATTTGTTAGAAACAAACAAATTAACTATGAGAAATTTTGTTAAGAATCCACGCTAACAAAATCCTAGCTAACTGTTAATTCCTTATTACATTTAATTATCGCAATTTTAATTCTTGCAATTTTATTTATCGTCATTTAATTTCTGTTATTTATTTTACGCACTTTAAATATCGGGACACGTATACAAGGTTTTGACATATCATATCGACGCATCTATATATATTATTTGGAATAACCATAGACACTCTATATGCAGTAATGCTTGAGTTAGCTATACAGGGTTGAGGTTGATTCTACAATAATATATATACTTTGAGTTGTGATCGAGTCTGAGACATGTATACAATGGGCCACGATATGTATTAATTAATTCGAATATTATATATTAAACTATATATGAATTATTGGACTATTAATTGTGGACTACTAACATTGGACAATTAAAATGAATTAAAATATTGATTATAACATATAAAACTATACAATTCTTCAAGTTTGCCACTTGATTTCATCTTAAACCTCATTTGTATCTTGAAAATTCCAATCTGCGTTCAAACCTTTCATGATTCTTGAAAACACCTCAATCGAGAGGATGAACCAACTGCACTTCATCTACGGAAGAAAAGATTGATACATATAGTTATGCACCTGAAAACACTCGGAAACTGAGTAAACATTTAACACGTATCTGTGCTAGCTCCTTTGGCGTTGTTATTACCGAAAATAACTTTACAATTCCTTTCTAAATTAGCCAATTTTGTCACAGCTCCAGCAAATCAACTTCGACTTTCATACGTATTAGCCTTATTATAACTTTAATATATGTGATTGCCTTTTCCTTTATCATTATCGGGGAACCTTTTGCGTTCTACCTTATTAGCAGTAAACTTACCAATAACTTTGTTGAACTTGAATTTCCGAAAAATCATTATATTTATCAAAACCCCATTATGTGTTCATCTGCATCTTATAACGAGAATTGTCATACTAATTACTGGGAATCAACAATCAGTATTTTGAATCTCGCAGCGTTTCTACATCAACAGTTATATGTATACACATAACCTTTATCTCTTAAAATTATGATTTTCCATTCTGAAATTCTGAAAAGCACCCAGTCTACGAATCAATACTCGGAATGTTGAAAATGCTGACGAAGCAGCAAAAACTGTAAACGAACTAAATAGTCGAAGGTTTGATGATAAAGAATAGTATGTTAGCAAAGCTCAGAAAAGTTGGAACTGAAAAATGGATTGAGCAAACCATGAAGGAGACTCTGAACAAATCACAAGGACTAAACTCGTACATAAAGAATCCTGATGATTTTGTTTCTGATGAAATCTTTAGCGAATACCTTACTCCTTAATCGCTCTAAATCATTGTGAATGAATTTCTTCATCACAATTTGATTCTAAAATTCTAAGATATTATCGTATCTTTTATTATAAATATCCTCAATATTTCTGAAGATATCTTCATAAATATTCTCGTCAGATATCAATTATCTCTACGCGCTACCTGTGATATATCATAAAAGGAAACTATTTTAGTTTCTAAATTCTGAAAAATTCAAACTTTAATTATGAATGTTTTTGAAGTAGTGTTGGGAACTGATGCATGAGTTAGTATAATATAATGACACTTGATCAACGTGATTATATTATAGTAAGTCATGCTAAGTTTCTAGTGGGACATGATGATTCACAGATCATAACGTCATCATGTGGCATGTTACATAGCTCTTTCATTCTGCTTAACTTCTGAACATATCAAGAAAGTATATTCTTGATAGTTCTATTCTTTGTAATTCTGGTAATTTGACAAATCA
Source organism: Rutidosis leptorrhynchoides (assembly GCF_046630445.1). Taxonomy (NCBI): domain Eukaryota; kingdom Viridiplantae; phylum Streptophyta; class Magnoliopsida; order Asterales; family Asteraceae; genus Rutidosis; species Rutidosis leptorrhynchoides. Next base: position 136,435,331 of record NC_092333.1, read on the forward strand.
AATCGTGCTATTACGTTCTTTCTTGTTTAGAATATTTAGTTCATTCGAAACTTCATAGCTACGAATTCTGGATCATTATTCGCTTGATTTAAAGTCGGGAAGAGAAAACAAAAGTATGGAACTCCAAAATATAAAGGAAATGAAGAGAGTGGATTTATAGTGAAATATCCGACAGAGCAATCAAAACAGATTATCGTATTTAACCTAAGAAGATCCTATTTTCTTAATTACCGAAGAATCAAATATTATTACTAAGATTTTCTTCAAATCCTTTAAAATCCAGAAATTTAACTGTGATCACGTCACCGATTGAGACAAACCTGCAATTATTCATTTTACTTTTTTGTGTTAGCTTCACTCGTACTCTTCACATAAACAAATTGTTTTATCCATAGTACTCACTGTTGATAAAACTCTAATTTCCAACTCATATGAGTCATGAAAACATATTTATTGTTAGTCATGACCATCCCAATCAAATTTCGGGTCGAAATTTCTTTAACGGGTAGGTACTGTGACGACCCGGAAATTTCCGAACAAATTTAAACTTTATCTTTATATGATTTTGACACGATAAGCAAAGTCTATTAAACCGAGTCTCAAATTGTTTGAAGTATTTTTCATGAATGCATTTGACCTTGACTATTTTTGACGATTCACGAACGATTGTGTGAAAACAAATATGTATATGTATATATATATATATATATATATATATATATATATATATATATATATATACATATGAAAGTATATATATAATAATTAGGAATATTAAATATATTGGAAAAATTTAGAATCAATTAAGTAAAATAAAATACAAGATAATAAAGTTATTATTAAAATAAATCTAAATATATATGTATATATGATTTCCATTCATAATTATTGATTGTATGTACATTGATATATATTAAAATGTATAAAATTTAAGTATGTGTTATTATATAATATATATTATATAATTGGTAAATACTACACAATTAATAACATGTAAGATTAGAATATTAGATGAAATTATAAGTTGAAAATATAATTGCTACGACAAATATTAGTATTACTACTTTCATTACTATCAATATTAATAATATTAATAAATAAAATAAATTTAATGTTATAATTATCAAAATAAATACCTAAAATATAAATATTACCTATAAGAATGATTAAAATTGTTATTTAGTTGTAATTTAGATATTATTAGCCATCATGATTAATATTATTATTATTATTAATAGTATTACTTTTATAAATATAATTACCAGTATTATTAAAATCATTATCACAAAAATAATACAATTTATCTTTAATATTATAAATTAAGTCATTCTTAATACTGATTATTATTATATTCATAGTTGTTAATATTATTATTATTATTATTGTTTATATAATTATTATTATTATTATTATTATTATTATTATTATTATTAATGATAATATTATTAACATATTTATTTATTTATTAATACAAAATCTATATATATATATATATATATATATATATATATATATATATATATATATATATATATATATATATATATATATATATATATATATTTGGATTCAGTTAGACATCTTAATCGACTGTATTAGATTAGTACTATCTGTCTCCAAATTATTTTCATATCTTTATCAATTGTACAAATCAGATGTAAGCAGATTCAATTTTTCTTGTTTTTTATTCAATTTTTCTGTTCTTCTTTTCGTCTGATTGAGAAATTGAAACCACGTCGATATCAAAAATCACAGAAAGGATTTGATTCAGTTACCCATCTATTTCAGAGTTTTATTTTTTTTATTTCTGTCCTGGGGAATAAATTCAGTCGATCACCTACTGTATTTAACAAACGCATTGTTCATTGATATGATTTAAAATCATTCAATTCTTTCACCATCCTTATCAAATATCAACTTCAAATAACCCAATTTATTGATTTTAAAACCCAAAAGTAATTAAACAGCTCGTTATACTCTGTTATTGACAAATTTTCCAAAAGCTCGATTTTGCAATCAAATTCAAAATGTATAAATGCAGTTATATTAGAAAACCTTCGTTTAAACTATCTGCAAATTCTCAAGGTCCAATTTTACCTATTGATTTCGAATTGTCGCATCAAAGTTACGTTTCAAAAAAAGTCAACATATGTTCTTCAGTTAAATCCGAACTTTCTGTTTCGATTTATATAAAATTGATGGTCCCTAAAGTTTCTAATGAATATTTAACATCTTCTTCATGTTGTGATCGTGAGCTAAAACTTTCTAAATTGTTGGATTGAGGATTGAGTTCATAATGGGTTTTACAGCAACTTTTAATTTTTTTTATTATTTTCTTTTCTGTGAAATTCATCCTCTCAAATTAAATCGTTTATATTCTGTTTGAAAATCCTAAATTTAACAATAAATTAATGTTTGGAAAGGATTTGATCCCTGGTCGACTGTGTTTATTAAAGAAGATGATAACAGAAAAGTCGGATTAAATATAAATGGGGTATGTATTAAATCATAAAAACGGTTTCAGCAGAATGGTTAAGGGAGGTGACGGGTTAGCGAGGGGTCGCGGGTTCGAGTCCTGTCCGGGGCAGTTCATTTTACAAAAAGCTTTTAAAGGGTATATTTTGTTTACTTCTATTTCAATTAGTATTATTATTATTATTATTATTATTATTATTATTATTATTATTATTATTATTATTATTATTATTATTATTATTATTATTATTATTATTATTATCATTATGATTATTATTATTATTATTGTTATTATTACACTTATCATTATTGTTATCATTAAGTATTAGATTAGAATTATTATTATTATTATTAAGTATTATGATAAAATTTTCATTTATGACGATTATAAATACAAGCATAAATATTATTATTATTATCACTAATAGTTGTATCATTATTATTATTATTATTATTATTATTATTATTATTATTATTATTATTATTATTATTATTATTATTATTATTATTATTATTATTATTATTATTATTATTATTATTATTATGATGATTAGAATTATGATTATTATTATTACCATTAGTATTGTTATTAATATTATTATTAAAATTATCATAAATCGTAACCTTAATAATAGTATAACGATATTTGTATAAAAATGAAATTCATTATGTTAGATTATGATCATAATTATATTAAGATGAGCATATGGATATAAAAGGTTATAAAAATATTAACACGATGCATAGAAGTATATGTATATAAAAGATTAGGAATACCGATAGTATTATGAGAACGATTGAATTTATCATTTTTATTATGTTATTATTATTTTCGTTAGATATTAGTATTAGTATCATTTATAAGCAGTAGTATTATTATTAACATAGTTATAACTATTATTACCATTATCATCATTATTAATAGTATTATAAGTATTATTATTATTATTATTATCAATCTCACTATTATTATTAGTAAAAGTAATATTACTATAGATATTAAGGTTATTATTATTATTATTACTATTACTATTATTATTATTATTATTATTATTATTATTATTATTATTATTATTATTATTATTATTATTATTACTAGTATTATAAATATTATTGGTATTATAAATATCATTATAAGTACTATAGTCATTATTATGATTATTATCGTCATAAGTATTATTATATATCTTATCATGAGCATTATTATGTAAATATTAAAACCATTACCATAACTATCATTAACAGAAAAATTAATATTTTTGCATTTATTATCATTATTAGAATTATTAACATTATTATTAATAATATTAAGTATTATAATTATTATCATTTTTACCACCATTAATATTATTTTAGTATTATTATAATTACTATCATTGATATACAAATAATATGTTTAATACATATAACATAACAAAAATTAATATTTTTATATATAAAATGAATATATGAAACATATATATTATTAATATAAAAAAAGATATAACTAATAAATTTATATATATATATATATATATATATATATATATATATATATATATATATATATATATATATATATATATATATATATATATACATATATATATATTAGTTCGATTACAACTATGTATATTAATAAATATACAAATGATATAGGTTCGTGAATCCGATGCCAACCCTACATTTGTTCAATGTCGTCATATGTATTTTTACTACAAAATACAGTATGGTGAGTTTATTTGATTCCCTTTTACTCTTTACATTTTTGGGACTGAGAATACATGCGCTGTTTTTACAACTACTTTATTAAATGCTTTTGAAATATATTTTGAACTGCGAATACATGAAATGCTTTTATAAATGTTTGACGAGATAGACATAAGCAAAACATTCCTCGAATGAATTATTATGCAGACAGAAGTTCTGCGGATTATTATTGAATTATGTGGACATGATAATTGCCACCAATGAATTATGTGGACATGATAATTGACACCATTGAATTATGTGGACATGATAATTGCCACCATTGAATTATGTGGACATGATAATTGCCACCAATTGATGAGAATGTTATGTATCGAGAGAATGATTTTTATACACAGGTTATATATTAGTTTTTGTGCACGAGATATGTGTACAGTTACTAAGATTTATGAAAAAGGATTTCGTACACGAGAAAGGTGTACTGTATTTAAAAGATATCGCATGTACATTACAGGTGGGTATAGGATTCGGGCTCATTTGTACCATGCAGTATTTAAATCTTGTGGTCTATCAAAATGATGAATTTTATTGTTTTATGATAAACCTATGAACTCACCAACCTTTTGGTTGACACTTGAAAGCATGTTTATTCTCAGGTATGAAAGAAATCTTCCGCTGTACATTTGCTCATTTTAGAGACATTACTTGGAGTCGATCATCGTAATGGGACCAAATGTTGATGACTTCATCCAGATGGATTAGGACGGGGTATGACAAGATGTCCGCATGTTCGCAAACACATATGCATATGTGAACGAGAAATTATATACTTAATTATATAGTTAATTTAGAGGTTTTTTTCAAACTTTTTTTTGTTCAATTTTACTCTTCATTCACATTTATATCTGATTCAAGTTAATCACATGTAAAAATCCTTGTAATTTAATGGTTCTCGCAGTTCTCGCTCCTTTTTTTTTCTTCTCGTTTGAACTTTTGACTATATATATATATATATATATATATATATATATATATATATATATATATATATATATATATATATATATATATATATATACTTGTTGATCTTAGTAAGCTAGTAGCTTACCCTTTTGTTGTTCTTCCGTTCTATATGTTCAAGTGTAATTAAGGGAAAAGATAAAGCCGATGACTGAACGATGACTTTTCTATTCTGTTTGGGAGTTATGTATTCTGTTTGGGAGATATGTGATGGGAGTGCCTTGTGGGTCAATGACCATTATAGTAGGATGTCCCATGATCATGCTTTTACTAAATTATGTAGTTGTGTACTTTTAATGTCAAGTGCAAAACTTGTACCCCCGTATTAATTTGTTTTTTTTGAAACAATGAATGGTGTTAAGTTTGATTTAAGGTAAGTTGATCAAAACTTGTATGATGATAAGTTTTTGAGATGTTTAAAATGCTAATATAATTTTACCGCTTTTGTTAATGAATATTAGTAGGGGTCAAGTTGGGCAAGAAAATGGGTTAAAAGGTCAATTAGGTGAAAATGATTCTGTCCGGGTCCAATTCGGGTCGAGATTAGAGGATCCCAGACCGGGATCATGGTCGTTTCAACATATTTTTTTTATCAGAACCTCATCTCGTATCGCAATTGTCTAAGATCCTTGATGGAGATCGTCGAAAAAAATTATTTTCGAGTGTCAGTTTGTGCTTGTTTCATTCACAAATTCACAAGACTCGTCGGTAATATTAGGTTTTTATTCAATGTCACGAACATAAATATTATTCACCCACCTGACTATTTGTATTCTTTTATCACTATTTTTCTTTAAAAAAGAAACAGATGAAGAAAACAATACCATAAACCAAATGATAAAGTTATACTCCGTATAACTTGTTACATTGGAGAAATATATAAAAATTGGGATAAATTAGTCTAGGGATTGAGGTGGCTTAAAAGTTACGATAGGAGAGAGTGAGACCAAAGAAAACATTGCAAAAAAATAAAATAAATTAATAAAGTGTTGTAAAAGTAAGTGGTCGTTTTCAAAAGATCCAAAGTTGTGTCTCACAGCCACACCAAAAGTTTTGGGACATTCAATCCACGGTATGGTTCCTTTGTACTTCCTAAAATTACCTTTCACTTTTTGATGAGTGATGATATATATACAACCAATTTTTACAAATACACAACCAAACATACTTTACAGTATTGTACTGTACAATACTATAAAGCATGTTTGGTTGTGTATTTGTAAAAATTGGTTGTGTATATATCACTACCCCTTTTTGATACTACCCTCAAAATTATCTAAATTAACTAATCCACTTTTTTTATAAAACAAGATTTTTAAAAAATATCTCCATATAATAATGCTATTACAAGTCTAGTGTTTGAAGAGGTTGAGTTTAACTATTTATGTTAAAAATTAATATAAATTGTCACTGTTACATTTTTACAATATTTATTAAATTGATTAACTTCTGCTCTTAGAACATAAAATTAAAAATTTTGAATACACTAAAAATTTTCTAAATGTATGACAAAATTCATTTAATAAACTATCTATTTCAAGTTATACATGTTCCATAGATATGACAAAATTATTTGTGGAATATTAGTTTTTCTGTGATGACCCGGAAATTTCTGACCAAATTTAAACTTAATCTTTGTATGATTAACATTTCCGACACGATAAGCAAAGTCTGTAAAACTGAATCTCAAAATTTTTGAACTACTTTCATATATTCAAATAGCTTTCGGTTGTTCTTGACGATTCGCGAACAATTATATGTATATAGATACATATATATATATACTATAACTTGAAAACGTAACAATGTATTAATTATTTGATACCGTACATTAAACTTATTGGTTTAAATATTTATTTGAATATATATGATAAGTTAGAATATTAATTGTATGAATAACTTGCGACGTATATTTAAAACGTGTTTATGAATGTTGAAAATATATATTAACTTGGTTATAAAACGATTTGTTATTATATATATTGTAACACCGGCAAAAAAAAAAAAAATTTTAAACACAGTGGGAGACTTTATTAACAAACACACTATAAGTCGCGTCATTACATTAATCTGAGTAATTAAGTTTAAGTTTACATAACGGTGTTACGTTATTACAAAACATGATTTAAACAAAAGTCCACATCAGAGTAGGGTTGTCAAACATGTCTTCTGCATCAGCACCCATCCCGACTAGCAGTACCCAAACCTGCAAGGGGAGAATATGTGGGGGCTTAGCGCACCGCTAAGTGAATGGAATCTATCTAACAGATATAGCTTAAGTCACACACAAGCTATATACTAACAACAACACATGCTAACTACCAACTAGCATACAATAAGACAATACGAGGATCGGTGGCTTGTACGAGCACACGACTCCCAGCTGATCGGGCCTGAGTCTACCGATAGTCCCTGCTACTCAATTCACAGTATAATTATCCAGATGCAGGGGATGCATCGTTCACACTATACTTTACAATCAGTAGCCTATGAACCCAACCTCCCCTAGGCACGGTTGACCTCATACGGACTCTAACCTCACCTAAGCACGGTCTCGAGTCCCCAGTCTTCCTAGGCCCGACTGGTGCCATTCACACAGTGGACACATAATTCACATACAACATCAGGCATACTATATTATTCTAACATGATAATTTTTACACTATGCATAGTAAAAGAGTCAACCACAGTAGCATGATATGCTACTTAAACTCTATCTGGAGATAGACCCACTCACCAATTACCAGCAACTGCTCAGTTATTATTTCTGAGCTTCCTCCTTGTCCTTATAACCTGAGAACAACACAAACAAAGTTAATATATATATCCAATAAATAATATAATCATTTCATACAATTAACTAGGTCATAACACCATATATTCATAATTTTATGAGTCTACATCATGACTCCATTCAATAATGGCATACAGGTGCGTGCAAAACACGATATACACACTAAAACTCCTTTTCTGACCCAAAAATAGTTTGATCTAGTTTCTTAAAAGTTCACCATTGAAAAGTTTTCTTTATTATGATTCTAAGATAGTTTATTCGTCAAAAACGGAGTTACGTTTTGAAAGTTACGCCCGTTTCAATTTCATAAAAGGTACTGTAGCAAATAGTGGGGTTCGAACACTGTAGCAAATAGTGACACTGTAGCAAATAGTGGCACTGTAGCAAATAGTGACACTGTAGCAACTCGGTACTGTAGCAAATAGTGACAATGTAGCAACTCGGTACTGTAGCAAATAGTGACACTGTAGTAACTCGGTTACTGTAGCAAACTGGGTTTCGAACAAGTTCGCTGATTTTGTGATTTTTTTTTCCAAAAACTCGATTTCTAAGTGTTTTTGACCAAATTTTAAGCACAAGAAAGTTACTAAACATATATACAACCTATTTCTAACATTAATTGATGTATTTATACATCAAACAACTAGATTTGAGCTAATTTCTATCAAAAACTCATTTAACACAAAAACCCAATTAGAGCAAGAATCAAAGCATGAATCTGTGAAACACTTACCTTGTGAGGATCACGAAATCACAGAGAACAAGTTGCTAGCTTCAATTAATCCAAAGGCTCACAAAATCAAATTAGGGTTCAAGAGGAATAAGAAGTTAGGTACGAGATGTAATTTGGGAATTTTAGAGAGAAGGAGAAAAATGAGCTGAATCACAGCTCTCTAGTCACTTAATTGGGTTAAAACCCATACCCCTCAACACACGGGTATTTATCAGTTATCTTATCTGATAACCTTTCGTATCTCCTTAGGCGGTCCTAACGGAGTTCAAATTAAATAAACCAACCTGTTCTGGGACCCTTGTCACAAACTGATCACAACACAATTATAATAAAACACTAATAAAATAATTAAAATAAAAGCACTTAAGACTAAGCACAAACCCTAAGGGCAAAATAGACAACTTACAACTAGCCCGGGTTTCAGTCTATTACAAATCCACCCCCTTAAGAAGATTCCGTCCTCGGAATCTGGTCTTGGTCAAACAAACGAGGGTAGCGATTTCTCATCAACTCTTCTGTTTCCCACGTAAAGTTAGAACCCAAACTGTGTTTCCACTCAATCAACACCATCGGAATCTCTTTCTTTCTCAGCTTAGTCACCTTTTGGTCAACCACATGGACCAGCTCTTCCACTAATTTCTTATTCAAATCGACCCTTAAATCTTCTAAAGGAAGAAGTTGTGTTTCATCGTCGACTTTACACTTACGAAGATAACATACGTTGAATGCATTATGAATACCGGCTAACTCTGGTGGAAGATCTAACACCACAGTCTGATCATTCAATACTTCACTGATCTGAAACGAACCAATAAATCTCGGTGCTAACTTACCACGTTTACCGAATCTGATAACCCCTTTCCACGGCAAAACTTTCAGATACACTCGTTCACCCACACTAAAGGTTACCGGATGTCTACGTGGATCAGCATACATTTTCTGCCTATCTCTTGCGGCTTTCAACTTTTCTCGCGCGATTGAAACTTTTTCGGCTGTCATTTGAACAATTTCGGGACCTGCAAACTGTTTCTCCCCGGCTTCTAACCAACAAGTCAGAGTTCTGCAATGATGACTGTATAACATTTCATTGGGCAACATCCCTATACTCGAATGATATGAATTATTATACGCGAATTCGACCAACGGTAAATGTGTATCCCACGAACCACCGTATTCTAACACACAAGCCCTTAACATATCCTCCAAAGTCTGTATCGTTCTTTCACTCTGTTCGTCTGTCTGAGGATGATAAGATGTACTTAAATTCACACGTGTACCCAGATTCTGTTGAAGACTATTCCAAAAATTTGACACAAATCTAGAATCTCTGTCTGAAACGATCGATAACTGCACACCATGACGACTAACTATTTCTTTCACATACAATTCGGCTAACTCACTTAACGAAGCTATCTCACGAGTAGTAAGAAAATGAGCACTTTTAGTTAGACGATCCACTATTACCCAAATCATATCATGTATTTTCTGAGTTCGAGGTAATTTGGTCACAAAATCCATCGTTATATGTTCCCATTTCCACTCTGGAATCTGTAACTGACGTAACGAACCATAAGGTTTCTGATGTTCTGCCTTCACTTGAGCACATATATGACACTTTTCGACATAACGGGCGATATCTGATTTCATTGTTGGCCACCAATACACTGTTTTCAAATTATGATACATCTTATTACTACCCGGATGTACTGTCAATCTGGATTTGTGAGCTTCCGTCATGATTAAATCCCTCAAATCTCCAAGCTTAAGCACCCAAACACGATTGTTTAAGGTCTTTAGTCCACGTGAGTCATCAATTAAGTCAACTTTTCGTTTAGTCATTTGTTCAGATTTAATATGTTCGTTCTCTAAAGCACAGGCCTGAATGGTTTTTAAGCTGTTAATCAAATCTGAAGTTAGATTCAAACGAAGAAATTTCACATTTCCACTTGACTTTTTACGACTTAGCGCATCTGCAACCACATTTGCCTTACCCGGATGGTATTTAATTTCACAATCGTAATCTTTGATCAACTCTTGCCATCGTCTCTGACGCATATTCAATTCTTTCTGTGAGAAGATATACTGCAAACTCTTGTGATCTGTACATATAACACAATGGGTTCCATACAAATAGTGTCTCTACAGTTTCAAAGCAAACACTACTGCAGCCATTTCAAGAACATGCACTGGATAATTCTTCTCATGAACTTTCAACTGTCACGAGGCGTAGGCGATTACTTTATCTCTTTGCATTAATACACAACCTAACCCAGCATATGATGCATCACAATATACCACGAAGTCGTCTGAACCTTCTGGTAAAGCTAACACTGGTGCCTGACACAGTAACTGTTTCAAAATCTGAAAAGCCTTTTCCTGTTCATCAGTCCATCGAAAGGCTACATCTTTACGAGTCAACTTTGTCAACGGACCCGCTATTTTCGAGAAATCCTTGATAAATCTGCGAGAATAACCGGCTAATCCCAGAAAACTCTTAATCTCAGTCGGAGTCTTCGGAGAATTCTAATTCATTACCGCTTCTATCTTTGTCGGATCAACTTTTATACCCTCGGCACAAATCACATGACCCAAAAACTGCACTTCACGTAACCAAAATTCACACTTTGAAATTTTTCAAATAGTTGTTCACGTTTCAACAAGTTCAAAACCTGTCTCAGATGTTCAGCATGTTCACTTTCGGTCTTTGAATACACTAGTATATCGTCTATAAACACAATCACAAACTTATCTAAGAACGGACGACACACTCTATTCATTAGATCCATGAAGATTGCTGGCGCATTCGTCAACCCAAACGGCATGACAAGAAATTCATAATGATCATACCTTGTTCTGAATGCTGTTTTCGGTATATCTGATTCAGCAACACGAACCTGATGATACCCGGATCATAAGTCTATCTTAGAAAAGAATGAAAAACCCTGTAACTGATCGAACAAATCGTCTATTCGATGTAACGGATACTTATTCTTCACTGTTCTTTTGTTCAATTCACGATAATCAATACACATACGCATTGACCCATCTTTCTTTTTAACAAACAATACCGGAGCACCCCACGGTGAAGAACTCGGTCGGATAAACCCACGATCTAATAGTTCTTGAATCTGTGACATCATTTCACGGATTTCAGATGGCACTAATCGGTATGGAGCTTTTGCAACTGGAGTTGTTCCAGGAAACAACTCAATCTTATATTCGACTTCCCTTACCGGCGGCAGACCTGGTAACTCATCTGGGAACACTTCGGGAAATTCTGATACTATCGGAATATCGGCCACTGTTTTCTTTTCTTTCTTCGCATCAATCACATATGCAAGAAATGATTCACAACCCTTTGCCATCGAATTTTTCGCTTTCATCATGGTTATCAACGGAAAATTATACCCTCCCCGTTCCCCTCGGGCCACAACACGGGTTCCATCGGTCAAACGAAAGGTAATCATTTTCCTATCACACTTAATATTAGCCCTAAGAGAGCTCAACCAATCCATTCCTAGTACTACATCAAAGCTAGGAATAGGTAACACTAAACAAGTCACCGGGAAAGACTTCTCTTCGATTTCTATAAAAACCCCAGACACATATGTTGTGACGGGTGTGATCTTACCATCGGCTACTTCTACACTAACCGGCTTGGGTAACACAGTAACTGGTAATTTCAACTTAGCACAAAAATCTAGGGACATAAAACACCTATTGGCACCACAATCAAACAATACGCGAGCAGGTATTGAGTTGATTAGAAACATTCCGGTTATCACTTCGTCTGCTACCACAACATTCTCAACCGACATCTGAAAAGCTCTAGCCTCTGTTGTTGGAGGGTTCTTCCTCTTCTGCCCACTTGGGGCAGTTGACCCTACGGCTGATGCCGAACGTGCCCCTGACCCTGCCCCGGAACTACCACTCTTTGACGGATAACTAACTGCACGATGCCCTGGTTTGTGACAAGTCCAACACACACTATTCAGATACGGACATGCTGAAGACTCATGCCCAACAACACCACACTTTAAGCATCTTCTTGTGGCCTCAGAACACTGACCACTGTGAGAAGATCGACACGTGTGACACCAATTCCCTTTACCTGATCCAGATCCAGTACTACTCTGACCACTTTTACCCTTCGATTTAAACCCACTAGACTTCTTGGATTTAAATCCTAATTGACCAGATACTTGCCCACCTTGTTGTAGCACATTACCAAACATTCTATTTCTGGCGGCCTGAACATCACTTTCTACCATCTTAGCCATCACAACAGCTTGAGACAACGATGTAGCTGTTCTAACAAAAGTTCGGTACTCTGGCAGAATAATATTAACAAAATGCTGAATACGAGATGCTTCGTCTGGCCCCCATTGTTGTACAAACCTCAGTTTATCCATAAACTTCTCTACTACCTCATCGATCGTCATTTGAGGTGTCATCTTCATTTCAAGAAACTCAGTCTTGATTCGGTTCATATCAAACGGATTACAATACTGTTCACACACCTTCCCATAAAACTGCTCCCATGTGATCATACTCACTTGCTCTTTTGGTATACTGGAAATCAAAGAATCCCACCAAATCATAGCCCTACCTTTCAACAGTCTACTAGCATATGTTACCTTCAGCTCGGGTTCACACTGACACGCTTCAAATACCCTTTCAACTTCTCGCAACCAATTGAGAGTTACAGTCGGATCAGTACTTCCAGAGAACTCGGAGGGTTTGCAATCACGGAAGTTCTTATAAGTACATCTTTTGGGTGGTTGCATGTAAGGTTGATGGAACATTTGCATTTGGTATGGATTCATCATCATGGGATTTTGGTAAGTAAAGGTGTTTTGTGGTGGCATATAATATTGGTTAGGTATTTGATTGAAACTGGTTCTGGGGCACATTAGGTATCGTTTGGGATTGCGCGGTTAGGAATCCAGGTGGTGTATCATCATTTCCAGAATGCCTCGCCAATTCAAGCTCATTAATTTTGTCCTCGGCCTCTTTTAGCTTGCTTTCTAACTGAAGGATGTAACTACTCTGATCATCATCCGACTCAATACCCTCTTCTGGTGCTCTGAATGTTCCAGGGTTGGATGGGCCAGTTGTGTTTCTATCAGCCATACCTGAGCTACAAAACAGCTCACACAAAAGCTTAGTGGATAACAGTTAGTTCAATCACAACTAACACACGTATATCCTATTTTCACTTAGCCCCCACTCCCACAGACATGTTTGACTTGCCTCAGGGTTTGGGAACAAAATACGAGCACGTATTTTCTGCCAAACCATGCTCTGATACCAACTTGTAACACTGGCAAAAAAAATTTTTTGTAAAACACAACGGAAGACTTTATTAACAAACACACTATAAGTCGCGTCATTACATTAATCTGAGTAATTAAGTTTAAGTTTACACAACGGTGTTACGTTATTACAAAACATGATTTAAACAAAAGTCCACATCAGAGTAGGGTTGTCAAACATGTCTTCTGCATCAGCACCCATCCCGACTAGCGGTACCTAAACCTGCAAGGGGAGAATATGTGGGGGCTTAGCGCACCGCTAAGTGAATGGAATCTATCTAACAGATATAGCTTAAGTCACACACAAGCTATATACTAACAACAACACATGCTAACTACCAACTAGCATACAATAAGACAATACGAGGATCGGCGGCTTGTACGAGCACACGAATCCCAGCTGATCGGGCCTGAGTCTACCGATAGTCTCTGCTACTCAATTCACAGTATAATTATCCAGATCCAGGGGATGCATCGTTCACACTATACTTTACAATCAGTAGCCTATGGACCCAACCTCCCCTAGGCACGGTTGACCTCATACGAACTCTAACCTCACCTAAGCACGGTCTCGAGTCCCCAATCTCCCTAGGCCCGACTGGTGCCATTCAAACAGTGTACACATAATTCACATACAACATCAGGCATATTATATTATTCTAACATGGTAATTTTTACACTATGCATGGTAAAAGAGTCAACCACAGTAGCATGATATGCTACTTAAACTCTATCCGGAGATAGACCCACTCACCAATTACTAGCAACTGCTCAGTTATTATTTCTGAGCTTCCTCCTTGTCCTTATAACCTGAGAACAACACAAACAAAGTTAATATATATATCCAATAAATAATATAATCATTTCATACAATTAACTAGGTCATAACACCATATATTCATAATTTTATGAGTCTACATCATGACTCCATTTAATAATGGCATACAGGTGCGTGCAAAACACGATATACACACTAAAACTCCTTTTCCGACCTAAAAATAGTTTGATCTAGTTTCTTAAAAGTTTAACATTAAAAAGTATTCTTTATTACGATTCTAACGATAGTTTATTCATCAAAAACGGAGTTACGTTTTGAAAGTTACGCCCATTTCAATTTCATAAAAGGTACTGTAGCAAATAGTGGTTTCCGAACACTGTAGCAAATAGTGACACTGTAGCAATAGTGATACTGTAGCAAATAGTGACACTGTAGCAACTCGGTACTGTAGCGAATAATGACACTGTAGCAACTCGGTACTGTAGCAAATAGTGACACTATAGCAACTCGGGTACTGTAGCAAACTGGGTTTCGAACAAGTTCGCTGATTTTGTGATTTTTTCTCCAAAAACTCGATTTCTAAGTGTTTTTGACCAAATTTTAAGCACAAGAAAGTTACTAAACATGTATACAACCTATTTCTAACATCAATTGATGTTTTTATACATCAAACAACTAGATTTGAGCTAATTTCTATCAAAAACCCATTTAACACAAAAACCCAATTAGAGCAAGAATCAAAGCATGAATCTATGAAACACTTACCTTGTGAGGATCACGAAATCACAGAGAACAAGTTGCTAGCTTCAATTAATCCAAAGGCTCACAAAATCAAATTAGGGTTCAAGAGGAATAAGAAGTTAGGTACGGGATGTAATTTGGGAATTTTAGCGAGAAGGAGAAAAATGAGCTGAATCACAGCTCTCTAGTCACTTAATTGGGTTAAAACCCATACCCCTCAACACACGGGTATTTATCAGTTATCTTATCTGATAACCTTTCGTATCTCCTTAGGCGGTCCTAACGGAGTTCAAATTAAATAAACCAACATGTTCTGGGACCCTTGTCACAAACTGGTCACAACACAATTATAATAAAACACTAATAAAATAATTAAAATAAAAGCACTTAAGACTAAGCACAAACCCTAAGGGCAAAATAGAAAACTTACAACTAGCTCGGGTTTCAGTCTGTTACATATATATTAACAAATAGCGAGACAATGATTTATAGAAGTAAATGACCAAAACACTCGAAAGTTTAAGATACACTTTGAATGATATAGTTTATTGATAATTTAAGATTATATTTTAACAAAGGTACGAGTCACAAAACGTAAATTGCGAGTTTTCTAAGCGTACGAAAATGCGTTCGAGAAACCGGAACCGGGACATAAGTCGAGTAACAACGTACGAGTCATCGGAACAAAAATTACAAGTCAACTATGCACATGAATTTAATATAATGTATAATTAATTATTTAAATTATATTTATTATATATATTATATTTAAATATGTCGACAAACAAAACAACAAATGATTGTGAGCTGGATCAGAGGGCCATGCGATCGCATGAGAAATAGGCATAAAACCCATGCGATCGCATGGGGGTCAGAAATCAGAATTCTTCTATAAATTGGACAGTTTGTCGACACTCACACACATATATCTCTCCATCTATGCTCTCTATATTTATTATTATTTATTATTATTATTATTATTATTATTATTATTATTATTATTATTATTATTATTATTATTATTATTATTATTATTATTATAAATCTTATTATTATTAGTAGTGTTAGTATTATTATTAGTATTATTATACATAAAGTACTATGACAAGGTCATGAGTAAGTTATTTTCAAAACAAGCTTTTCGAGCGGGATAGAGCTAAGGAAATTATGAGTTATAGCTATGGAGGTTATGGGTATTACTTGGGGGTTATGATCATGAGTCAAAGGTCAACCTAGCATTTATCATTTCCATCACGTCTACGTACTTTCCTACAATATTGAATCACAATATTGATACGTGAGCATTCATATCTTATCTTTTCTATATTAATAGTGTATACATGTCTAGTGCTCGAGTATATATGTTTATGCATGCTAGTATGCTAAATTTCTTCGTTAAACAGTTTATGATGAATCACGAATTAAATACATATATTACTAATAAAAGGTATATGATATGCATGTTTTTGGAAAGCTGGCAAAAAATAATAACTTTTCATTTAGATATCGTATGATTTCGATGAACGAATTAAAAGATATGATCAACTGAATTATGATTGACGTTAATTGAAATTGCTTTTGAATCTGCAATTAATATTTAAACAACTTGTTTATAAGATTGATAAATTGAATTTTTAAATATTACCAGCGGAGTAAATGAATTCTTATATAAGGCACGTCTTGTTTTGTTGAACAATTGTCAAAATTGATTGTTTTATCATATTTTAAAGCCTTATAAAAACTATAGTTTAATTTTACAAAAATTAGGAAACTATGTGAAATGTTAAAATGTTTCGATTGCCATGATCATTCAACTATTGTATTGAGTCAGATTGACTTTTTGAAATGACTTTTGATAACTTTTGTATGTCGATCTCGAGCATTAGGATTGTGATACACTATGACCGACCTAGCTTGATAGACAATTATTGACCAACATATGTTCTCTAGGTTGAGATCTACTGTTATTTGGTATTCCAAGTTTCGGTAACATTTCGGTGAACGACTTTTTGTGCTGCTAAGGTGAGTTTCATTTGCTCCATTTTTAATTGCTTTTGCAATCTATATTTTTGGGCTGAGAATACATGCACTTTATTTTAAACGCAATGGATACAAGTACATACTAAATTCTACACCGAGTTTGAACCGAAAATCCCTTAGCTTTGGTAACTAGTAACTGCCGGTTATAAGAACTGGTGGGCGCGAGTAGTTATATATGGATCCATAGGGCTTGATATCTCCGTCATCCATAGAGCACTAGCCTTTTAACGGACGTATGCTATTTGAGAAGCGTACACGTTGGTTTGTGTGTATTATTAAGATGATTATACAAAGGGTATAAATTATATATACGTTAAGTTTAGTTACCAGGGTGCTCAATTTCGTAGAATATTTTGATAAACATTTCTGGATAAAACAACTGAAATCTTGTGATCCACCTTTATGTACAGATTATGCAAAACATTAAAACTATTAACTCACCAACCTTTGTGTTGACACTTGTTAGCATGTTTATTCTCAGGTTTCTAGAAGTCTTCCGCTGTTTGCTTATATGTTAGACAAGTTATGTGCATGGAGTCTTACATGGCATATTTTTCAAGGAAACGTTGCATTCACCAAATCATCACCATGTATCTTATTTTGACTGCATTGTCAACGGAAGTACTATTGTAAACTATTATACTACGGTGATTGTCTATATGTAGAAATCATCAGATGTCGAAAACCTTTGATTTAAATATTCATTTATGGTGTGCCTTTTCAAAAGAATGCAATATTTACAAAACGTATCATATAGAGGTCAAATACCTCGCAATAAAATCGATGAATGACGTGTTCGTCCATATGGATTTGGAGCGATCGTCACAGTTGGTATCAGAGCGTTGGTCCTAGCGAACTAGGTCTTGCATGAATGTGTCTAACTGATAGTTGTTAAGATGTATTAGTAAGTCTGGACTTCGACCGTGTCTGCATGTTAAAAGTTTTGCTTATCATTTCTTGTCGAAAATTACATGTTTATCATTCTTAAGTCTAGACACGTTTTCCTGCATTTATTGCATAAATAGTGTATAGACAAAAATTCATATCTTAGCGTATCGGTTACTGTAAACTTTTCCTGACATCTTCAGAAAATTTCTCCGTGATTTATGGAATTTGGTATTATATATACATATGTAAATTATGTATTGAAGAATACCAAACTAAATTCTATAATCTAATTCATATCAAAACTCATCTCCCTAATTATACAAGATGGATCCCGTATCAAGTTCAAATTCCTTAAACTCTGACAGCTATTCCGATATGGATATTCACATGAATTCCGAAGACAGTGTAACCGGAATAGATCAACCAATCAGCCATCACCTATTCTGGATGAATTGGGGATGGGTTCGTAGCCTACTTAATCATTGGAGACAAGAAGAAGGTGATCCCTTCCATCCACAACATTCCCCTCTTGGCGAAGAACCTGAAGCACTTACTGGCGAACCTGTTCGAGACACCATTTTCTCTCTCATTTCCAGAGTATCTCGTCACGATAATATACTATCTCAAATTCTGAATATTATTCATCCACTCGTCCGAACCAACAATCATCCTGGTGTAATAGAAGAAGTCAACGAGCTTCGCGCTCGGGTAGTGGCTTTGGAGAATATGGTGCAAAGGTTACAAGCACCAGCAGCATCACCGGCATCAACAGTACCACCGACATCAACACCAACAGTATCATTACCACCACCAACAATAACATCCGCATCCCACACCTCAACATCATAATCTGTACCTCAAACATCAACGTCATACGCACCATAGATACCAAGGAATACTAACAACAACAAACGATGAAGTATTGATTCATAACTTCATCGAAGAAATATTCTGCAGAGAATATGTAGTTTCTAAAAGTTTTAGAGATTATATATTCTAGTCCTAGTCGAAAACTAGATGAGATTAATATTATATTAACTCATTAAATCCATGATTACACCTAAAGAAAATATATATGTAGGTATATTTTTATAAAGATTGTAATTAAGAAAATTCTTTTGTACAAACTGTTAATGGTGAGAATATTTTAACGGGTAGGTAATACCCGATAGATATATAAATTCATAATTAATATGTTACATTCTCCGATTCTGATTCAACAAATCATCAACTATACTCACTACTTTCATAACAATATATATATTCTTTTATAAAAATCAAAACAACCATCCTCATCTAAATTTGATTACATATTTTGATTTTGACAAATCAAAATCCAAGTCAAGATTTAACAAAAGACATCATTCTTAGATTCCTACATCTTTCGAAGCTATACTTTGACTTCAAAACTGTGCTAGAACATCATTTCCATTCATATAATCCAGAAAAGTATTTGTATCATTCAAAATCCTAGAACATCATATGAATATTAACGATTACAATCTATGTTCAAATCCCTCAAAATTCCTGAAGACACTTCAAATAATGAACAATCGAGATGATGATCCAACCACATGTTAACCGCAGTCTTGTACTTGAAAAACCCTCGAAACAAAAGTCATAGTTTAACATGTATCCGTGTCAGACCCTTTGGCATGTATTATCTAAAATAACTTTTCAATCCCTTTTCAAAATAGACAGTTTTATCACTACTTCGGCAAATCACCCTCAATTGTTCATTCGAATAAACCTTATTATAACGATTACCCCTTCATCATTGTTACTAGAGAACCTTTCATATTTCACCAAATTAGCAGTAAACTTATCAGCAACCATAATGATCTAGGATTTTCTGAAAAATTGTTATATTAATCAGAACCCTATCATTTACTCATCCGCATCTTGTAACGAGAATTGCCATACGACTCATCGGGAATTATCAATCAGTATTTTGAATCTCGTAGCAATTTTATGCCAACAGTTATATATATACATATAAAGTCTACCTCCAAGACTTAGAGACTTTGAATGTGAAGTTTCTGAAAAACACCTTAAACCGCGAACTAGTTCTCGAAATCTTGAAAAATGCTGATGAAGCAGCAAAAACTGTAAACGACCTTAATAGTAAAAAAGTTTGATGATAAAGGATAGTGTGCTGGCAAAGCTCAGAAAAAGAGAAAGTTTGGAACTGGAAAACGGATTGAGCAAAGTATGAAGGAGGCTGTGGATAAATCACAAGGACGAAACCTGCCTTCAAAGAATCCAAATGATTCGGTATCTGCTGAAGCCATTAACGAATACCTTGCTTCCGAATCTAAACCCTTGCGGACAGTATTCTTCATCATCCTCTGATATTAGAAATTCTAAGATATCATCGTATCTTTCATCATAAATATCCTCCATATTTCTGGAGATAATTCCATAATCATTCTTATCGAAAATCAATTTTCTCCTTATGATATCTGTGTTACATCATAAAAGAAACTATTTTAGTTTCTAAATTCTGAAACCTTCGAGTTTAAAATATGAATATTTTTGAAGTAGTGTTGGGAGCTGAAGCATGAGTTAGTATAATATAATGACACTTGATCAACGTGATTATATTATAGTAAGTCATGCTGAGTTTCTAAATGGAACGTGATGATTCACAGATCATAACGTCATCATGTGCTATGTCATACGACTCTTGTATTCTAGTTAATCTCTAAAATATCAAGAAAATATTTCTTGATGATTCTGTCTTTTCCAGGGTATTCTGGTAATTTAACAAATCAAGATCTTGCCATTACCATTTTCTTCTTAGAACATTAACAATGATCATTCCGAAATTCATATCTGCGAATTCTGGACCATTACAAGCAATGCTTAGTCACAAGAAGAAGAAACGAAGGGATAAAACTTCAAAATAGAAATTGGGGTATAAATCGCAGCAAATAAAAGAAAGCATTAACTGGGGATGACAATAATTATAGAAGACAGAAGCAGAAACTTTGAAATATAAGGGAGAATATAAAGTCCGATAACAACACATAAATTACAAACCGTGTATATCAATGTTTATCGCAATATAAAGACACGGGAGAATTAAAAGCACTATAACCCCAAGGGCAAAGTAGAAGTAAGCAGATTCCTCCGGTGGTAGATGAAAAAGAAGAATGACAGATATGAAAGTTAGGAGTATATCAAGAATCAGAACTGGATGAAGCATTTTTCACAATCTTTTGAAAATAGGAAATGAGGAAGAAGATGTAAGAGTGATGAAAATAATGAAACGGAAGAGGTCAATTTATAGCGAAATATCAAACATAGCAATCGAGGAAAATTACGCATTTAATCAAAAGAAATCTTAATTTCCTTAAATTTCGAAGAATCAAATCTTATTTAGATTATGAAGATTTTATATTCCTTAAATTACGGAAATCAATCGTTAATACGTCAAGATTTAAGACGAATCTCTATTCTTCATTTCACTCTTTTACGCTAACTTCTCTCATACGCTTCGAATAATCAGATTGTTTTATCCATATTATTCAACGGTGATAAAACTCTATTTATCAACACATATACGTCATGAAAATATTTTTATTGTTAGTCATGACGACCTCACTCAAATTTCGGGACGAAATTTCTTTAACGGGTAGGTACTGTGATGACCCGGAAATTTATGACCAAATTTAAACTTAATCTTTGTATGATTAACATTTCCGACACGATAAGCAAAGTCTGTAAAACTGAATCTCAAAATTTTTGAACTACTTTCATATATTCAAATACCTTTCGGTTGTTCTTGACGATTCGCAAACAATTATATGTATATAGATACATATATATATATACTATAACTTGAAAATGTAACAATGTATTAATTGTTTGATACCGTACATTAAACTTATTAGTTTAAATATTTATTTGAATATATATGATAAGTTGGAATATTAATTGTATGAATAACTTGCGACGTATATTTAAAACGTGTTTATGAATGTTGAAAATATATATTAACTTGGTCATAAAACAATTTGTTATTATATATATATTAACAAATAGCGAGACAATGATTTATAGAAGTAAATGACCAAAACACTCGAAAGTTTAAGATACACTTTGAATAATATAGTTTATTGATAATTTAAGATTATATTTTAACAAAGGTACGAGTCACAAAACATAAATTGCGAGTTTTCTAAGCGTACGAAAATGCGTTCGAGAAACCGGAACCGGGACATAAGTCGAGTGACAACGTACGAGTCATCGAAATGAAAATTACAAGTCAACTATGCACATGAATTTAATATAATATATAATTAATTATTTAAATTATATATATTATATTTAAATATGTCGACAAAAAAAATAACAAATGATTGTGAGCTGGATCAGAGGGCCATGCGATCGCATGAGAAATAGGCATAAAACCCATGCGATCGCATGGGGGTCAGAAATCAGAATTCTTCTATAAATTGGACAGTTTGTCGACACTCACACACATATATCTCTCCATCTATGCTCTCTATATTTATTATTATTATTATTTATTATTATTATTATTATTATTATTATTATTATTATTATTATTATTATTATTATTATTATTATTATTATTATTATTATTATTATTATTATTATTATTATTATTATTATAATTATTATAAATCTTATTATTATTATTATTAGTAGTGTTAGTATTATTATTAGTATTATTATACATAAAATACTACGACAAGGTCATGAGCAAGTTATTTTCAAAATAAGCTTTTCGAGCGAGATAGAGCTAAGAAAATTATGGGTTATAGCTATAGAGGTTATGGGTATTACTTGGGGGTTATGATCATGAGTCAAAGGTCAACCTAGCATTTATCATTTGATAAGTGAGCATTCATATCTTATCTTTTCTATATTAATAGTGTATACATGTCTAGTGCTCGAGTATATATGTTTATGCATGCTAGTATGCTAAATTTCTTCGTTAAACAGTTTATGATGAATCAGGAATTAAATACATATATTACTAATAAAAGGTATATGATATGCATGTTTTTGGAAAGCTGGCAAAAAATAATAACTTTTCATTTAGATATCGTATGATTTCGATGAACGAATTAAAAGATATGATCAACTGAATTATGATTGACGTTAATTGAAATTGCTTTTGAATCTGCAATTAATATTTAAACAACTTGTTTATAAGATTGATAAATTGAATTTTTAAATATTACCAGCGGAGTAAATGAATTCTTATATAAGGCACGTCTCGTTTTGTTGAACAATTGTCAAAATTGATTGTTTTATCATATTTTAAAGCCTTATAAAAACTATAGTTTAATTTTACAAAAATTAGGAAACTATGTGAAATGTTAAAATGTTTCGATTGCCATGATCATTCAACTATTGTATTGAGTCAGATTGACTTTTTGAAATGACTTTTGATAACTTTTGTATGTCGATCTCGAGCATTAGGATTGTGATACACTATGACCTGACCTAGCTTGTGTAGTGACCCGAACTTTTCCATGTTTATATATATTAATTGAGATTGATATTTACATGATTAAATGTTTCCAACATGTTAAGCAATCAAACTTGTTAAGACTTGATTAATTGAAATAGGTTTCATATAGACAATTGACCACCCAAGTTGACCGGTGATTCACGAACGTTAAAACTTGTAAAAACTATATGATGACATATATATGGTTATATATATAGTTAACATGATATTATGATAAGTAAACATATCATTAAGTATATTAACAATGAACTACATATGTAAAAACAAGACTACTAACTTAATGATTTTGAAACGAGACATATATGTAACGATTATCGTTGTAACGACATTTAATGTATATATATCATATTAAGAGATATTCATACATGATAATATCATGATAATATAATAATTTAAAATCTCATTTGATATTATAAACATTGGGTTAACAACATTTAACAAGATCGTTAACCTAAAGGTTTCAAAACAACACTTACATGTAACGACTAACGATGACTTAACGACTCAGTTAAAATGTATATACATGTAGTGTTTTAATATGTATTTATACACTTTTGAAAGACTTCAATACACTTATCAAAATACTTCTACTTAACAAAAATGCTTACAATTACATCCTCGTTCAGTTTCATCAACAATTCTACTCGTATGCACCCGTATTCGTACTCGTACAATACACAGCTTTTAGATGTATGTACTATTGGTATATACACTCCAATGATCAGCTCTTAGCAGCCCATGTGAGTCACCTAACACATGTGGG
This sequence comes from Rutidosis leptorrhynchoides, assembly GCF_046630445.1. Taxonomy (NCBI): domain Eukaryota; kingdom Viridiplantae; phylum Streptophyta; class Magnoliopsida; order Asterales; family Asteraceae; genus Rutidosis; species Rutidosis leptorrhynchoides. The sequence goes on from NC_092333.1 coordinate 136,460,076, forward strand.
AACCATCATTTGGCAACTAGCATGAAATATCTCATAAAATTACAAAAATATGAGTAATCATTCATGACTTATTTACATGAAAACAAAATTACATATCCTTTATATCTAATCCATACACCAGCGACCAAAAACACCTACAAACACTTTCATTCTTCAATTTTCTTCATCTAATTGATCTCTCTCAAGTTCTATCTTCAAGTTCTAAGTGTTCTTCATAAATTCCAAAAGTTCTAGTTTCATAAAATCAAGAATACTTTCAAGTTTGCTAGCTCACTTCCAATCTTGTAAGGTGATCATCCAACCTCAAGAAATCTTTGTTTCTTACAGTAGGTTATCATTCTAATACAAGGTAATAATCATATTCAAACTTTGGTTCAATTTCTATAACTATAACAATCTTATTTCAAGTGATGATCTTACTTGAACTTGTTTTCGTGTCATGATTCTGCTTCAAGAACTTCGAGCCATCTAAGGATCCGTTGAAGCTAAATCCATTTTTCTCTTTTCCAGTAGGTTTATCCAAGGAACTTAAGGTAGTAATGATGTTCATAACATCATTCGATTCATACATATAAAGCTATCTTATTCGAAGGTTTAAACTTGTAATCACTAGAACATAGTTTAGTTAATTCTAAACTTGTTCGCAAATAAAAGTTAATCCTTCTAACTTGACTTTTAAAATCAACTAAACACATGTTCTATATCTATATGATATGCTAACTTAATGATTTAAAACCTGGAAACACGAAAAACACCGTAAAACCGGATTTACGCCGTCGTAGTAACACCGCGGGCTGTTTTGGGTTAGTTAATTAAAAACTATGATAAACTTTGATTTAAAAGTTGTTATTCTGAGAAAATGATTTTTATTATGAACATGAAACTATATCCAAAAATTATGGTTAAACTCAAAGTGGAAGTATGTTTTCTAAAATGGTCATCTAGACGTCGTTCTTTCGACTGAAATGACTACCTTTACAAAAACGACTTGTAACTTATTTTTCCGACAATAAACTTATACTTTTTCTGTTTAGATTCATAAAATAGAGTTCAATATGAAACCATAGCAATTTGATTCACTCAAAACGGATTTAAAATGAAGAAGTTATGGGTAAAACAAGATTGGATAATTTTTCTCATTTTAGCTACGTGAAAATTGGTAACAAATCTATTCCAACCATAACTTAATCAACTTGTATTGTATATTATGTAATCTTGAGATACCATAGACACGTATACAATGTTTCGACCTATCATGTCGACACATCTATATATATATTTCGGAACAACCATAGACACTCTATATGTGAATGTTGGAGTTAGCTATACAGGGTTGAGGTTGATTCCAAAATATATATAGTTTGAGTTGTGATCAATACTGAGATACGTATACACTGGGTCGTGGATTGATTCAAGATAATATTTATCGATTTATTTTTGTACATCTAACTGTGGACAACTAGTTGTAGGTTACTAACGAGGACAGCTGACTTAATAAACTTAAAACATCAAAATATATTAAAAGTGTTGTAAATATATTTTTAACATACTTTGATATATATGTATATATTGTTATAGGTTCGTGAATCAACCAGTGGCCAAGTCTTACTTCCCGACGAAGTAAAAATCTGTGAAAGTGAGTTATAGTCCCACTTTTAAAATCTAATATTTTTGGGATGAGAATACATGCAGGTTTTATAAATGATTTACAAAATAGACACAAGTAAGTGAAACTACATTCTATGGTTGAATTATCGAAATCGAATATGCCCCTTTTTATTAAGTCTGGTAATCTAAGAATTAGGGAACAGACACCCTAATTGACGCGAATCCTAAAGATAGATCTATTGGGCTTAACAAACCCCATCCAAAGTACCGGATGCTTTAGTACTTCGAAATTTATATCATATCCGAAGGGTGTCCCGGAATGATGGGGATATTCTTATATATGCATCTTGTTAATGTCGGTTATCAGGTGTTCACCATATGAATGATTTTTATCTCTATGTATGGGATGTGTATTGAAATATGAAATCTTGTGGTCTATTATTATGATTTGATATATATAGGTTAAACCTATAACTCACCAACATTTTTGTTGACGTTTTAAGCATGTTTATTCTCAGGTGATTATTAAGAGCTTCCGCTGTTGCATACTTAAATAAGGACGAGATTTGGAGTCCATGCTTGTATGATATTGTGTAAAAACTGCATTCAAGAAACTTATTTTGTTGTAACATATTTGTATTGTGAACCATTATGTAATGGTCGTGTGTAAACAGGATATTTTAGATTATCATTATTTGATAATCTACGTAAAGCTTTTTAAACCTTTATTGATGAAATAAAGGTTATGGTTTGTTTTAAAATGAATGCAGTCTTTGAAAAACGTCTCATATAGAGGTCAAAACCTCGCAACGAAATCAATTAATATGGAACGTTTTTAATCAATAAGAACGGGACATTTCAGTTGGTATCCGAGCGTTGGTCTTAGAGAACCAGAATTTTGCATTAGTGTGTCTTATCGAGTTTGTTAGGATGCATTAGTGAGTCTGGACTTCGACCGTGTTTACTTGAAAAATGATTGCTTAACAAATTTTGTTGGAAACTATATATTTTTAACATGTGAATATTAAGTGATATATTAATCTCTTAACGCGTTTGATATTATGTGATAGATGTCTACCTCTAGAACAAGTCCCATTGACTCACCTAATAATAATGAAGAGTCAAATGTAAATTGGAATGATTCGTGGACTGATTCACAAGTTCCCGAAGAGGAACCGGAAGAAGAGTCGGAACCGGAAGAAGAATCGGAACCGGAAGAAGAATCGGAACCGGATGAAGAAATAGAACCGGTGGGGGAAATAATAAAACGGTTAAGTAAAAGAAAATCCTCAACCAACCGACCAAGGTTAATTATGGTCAATGGTGTTTCCGCCAAGGAAGCAAAATATTGGGAGGATTACCAATTCTCCGATGAATCGGATTCCGACGAGAATTCCGATGATGTTATAGAAATTACCCCAACTGAATTTAAAAAGGCAAAAGAAAATAATAAGGGAAAGGGCATAAAAATAAAGAAATCTAATTCCAACCCAGATGAACTTTATATGTATCGTCAACCCCCGAAGTCCTTAAGTTGTAACAATGACCCGGGAACCTCTAAACCACCAGGTTTTTCTAAACCAATGTGAAAAATTATGGCTCGTATTAGGGGAACATCATATATCCCTAGAAACTTGGCAAAACGAACCAAAACCGAAGAAGAAGAAACAAGCGAGTCGGAATAAGATAGTTGTATTCGTGTGGTGTAATATATGTAATATAGTGTGCTTATGCTTTATGATATATGTAAAAATTGCTTGTATTAATAAGTATTTTTTTTTATGAATCTAACTCTTGTCTATTTTACAGTATAAAAACACAAAATGGATAGACAACCCAATATTTTAAGAGACCTACCCGGAGACATGATTGATGAAATCTTGTCTAGAGTCGGCCAGAATTCCTCGGCACAACTATTTAAGGCGAGATCAGTTTGTAAGACATTCGAAGAACGTTCCAAGAATGTCTTGGTTTATAAGAGACTTTCGTTCGAAAGATGGGGGATATCACATTGGGAAACCCATAAGTTACGATGTGTTTACTTTGACGCATATATTGCGGGGAACCCAAATGCTATTTTACGCAACGGGTTAAGAAATTATTTTGACTCAATATATCCGAATATTGGACTTCGTGATTTAGAAAAAGCGGCTAACATGCAACATAAAGAAGCATGTTATGCTTACGGATTAGTAATGTTCGCTTCTCACCAAAGTGAGAACAAGAACATCGGGCTACAACTATTAAACAAAACGTTTCCACAAGTGACGGAGTCGGTAATTGGGGTAAGAAATGAGGTTTTTAGATTATTACGGGACTGTTGGACATTACGTAACCCTCATCCCTTTGACGACGTTACAACACGATGTCTTATCAACGGCCATAACGGTTATGTTGCACAAGACCAAGGATGGGAAGTAGTCCTAGTAAAACCAGAATGCATGACTTGTTTCTGGACGTATGAATTACGTGTCTTTATTGCCTTTGCTGAACGACTTGTGTACTAGCTAGAATTATCTTCACAACTATCTTGTATCAAAGTTATTGTGTGCTATATTTCATGCTTTATGTAAAATAAGCGGTATTGTAAGTTTGTAAAATATTGTATAAAAGTTTGAACGCGAAATATTATTATAATCAGTTTTTCATATAGAATTGTAGTAGTTGAATTGTATATTAGCTACTAAGTATGAACTTAACGGGTAGGTACTACCCGAATTTAAACTTATAAAACGCTAATATGAAGAAAAAGCTTTTATAAATGAGTTCATATTATGCTATGAAATACTATTAACTCCTCTTAATATTCTGTATGATTAACTTGTTCCATTTGACTATTTTGAAGGAAATGGCACCGACTACTCGACACACCGTGAATATGAATGAAGAGGAATTCCGTACTTTTCTAGCTTCAAACATAGCCGCAGTACAGGCTGCGCTACATACCAACAATAACCTTGGATCTAGCAGTACAGGAAATCGTGTAGGATGCACCTACAAAGAATTCACTGCCTGCAAACCTTTGGAATTTGATGGAACCGAAGGACCGATAGGATTGAAACGGTGGACCGAGAAGGTCGAATCGGTGTTTGCCATAAGTAAGTGTACTGAAGAGGACAAAGTGAAGTACGCTACGCATACCTTCACAGGTTCTGCGTTAACATGGTGGAATACCTATCTAGAGCAAGTGGGACAAGACGATGCGTACGCACTACCGTGGTCAGCATTCAAACACTTGATGAACGAGAAGTACCATCCCAGAACCGAGGTCAATAAGCTTAAGACAGAACTTAGAGGGTTACGAACCCAAGGATTTGATATTACCACGTACGAAAGACGATTCACAGAATTGTGCCTATTGTGTCCGGGAGCATTCGAAGATGAGGAAGAGAAGATCGACGCGTTTGTGAAAGGATTACCGGAAAGAATCCAAGAAGATATAAGTTCACACGAGCCCGCCTCCATACAACAGGCATGTAGAATGGCTCACAAACTAGTGAACCAGATTGAAGAAAGAATTAAAGAACAGACTGCTGAAGAGGCCAATGTGAAGCAAGTCAAAAGAAAGTGGGAGGAAAACGGTGATAAGAATCACCAATACAACAACAACAGCAATTACAACAATAATCGCAACAATTATCCCAACAATCGCAACATCAATCGCAACTACAACAAACGGCCCAACAACAACAACAACAACAACAACAACAGCAACTACAACAATCATCCCAACAACAATAATAACCGCAACAACAACAACAATCAGAAGTAGCTATGCCAAAGGTGTGAAAAGAATCACTCGGGGTTCTGCACCAAATTTTGCAACAAGTGTAAAAGAAATGGTCATAGCGCGGCGAAGTGTGAGGTCTACGGACCAGGGGTTAATAGAACGAAAGGAACAAATGGTGTCGGAACGAGTAATGGCAGAGCAAGTAGTGTCGGAGCAAGTTATGCCAATGTAGTTTGTTATAAATGTGGAAAACCGGGCCACATTATTAGAAATTGCCCGAACCAGGAGAACATTAATGGACAAGGCCGCGGAAGAGTTTTCAATATTAATGCGGCAGAGGCACAAGAAGACCCGGAGCTTGTTACGGGTACGTTTCTTATTGACAATAAATCTGCTTACGTTTTATTTGATTCGGGTGCGGATAGAAGCTATATGAGTAGAGATTTTTGTGCTAAATTAAGTTGTCCATTGACGCCTTTGGATAGTAAATTTTTACTCGAATTAGCAAATGGTAAATTAATTTCAGCAGATAATATATGTCGGAATCGAGAAATTAAACTGGTTAGCGAAACATTTAATATTGATTTGATACCAGTAGAGTTAGGGAGTTTTGATGTGATAATCGGTATGGACTGGTTGAAAGAAGTGAAAGCAGAGATCGTTTGTTACAAAAATGCAATTCGCATTATACGAGAAAAAGGAAAACCCTTAATGGTGTACGGAGAAAAGGGCAACACGAAGCTACATCTTATTAGTAATTTGAAGGCACAAAAACTAATAAGAAAAGGTTGCTATGCTGTTCTAGCACACGTCGAGAAAGTACAAACTGAAGAAAAGAGCATCAATGATGTTCCCATTGCAAAAGAATTTCCCGATGTATTTCCGAAAGAATTACCGGGATTACCCCCACATCGATCCGTTGAATTTCAAATAGATCTTGTACCAGGAGCTGCACCAATAGCTCGTGCTCCTTACAGACTCGCACCCAGCGAGATGAAAGAACTGCAAAGCCAATTACAAGAACTTTTAGAGCGTGGTTTCATTCGACCAAGCACATCACCGTGGGGAGCTCCTGTTTTGTTTGTCAAGAAGAAAGATGGTACATTCAGGTTGTGTATCGACTATCGAGAGTTGAACAAACTTACCATCAAGAACCGCTACCCACTATCGAGAATCGACGACTTATTTGATCAACTACAAGGCTCGTCTGTTTATTCAAAGATTGACTTACGTTCCGGGTATCATCAATTGCGGGTGAAAGAAGCTGATATTCCAAAGACTGCTTTCAGAACACGTTACGGTCATTACGAGTTTATGGTCATGCCGTTTGGTTTAACTAATGCACCAGCTGTGTTCATGGACCTTATGAACCGAGTGTGTGGACCATACCTTGACAAGTTTGTCATTGTTTTCATTGATGACATACTTATTTACTCAAAGAATGACCAAGAACACGGTGAACATTTGAGAAAGGTGTTAGAAGTATTGAGGAAGGAAGAATTGTATGCTAAGTTTTCAAAGTGTGCATTTTGGTTGGAAGAAGTTCAATTCCTCGGTCACATAGTGAACAAAGAAGGTATTAAGGTGGATCCGGCAAAGATAGAAACTGTTGAAAAGTGGGAAACCCCGAAAACTCCGAAACACATACGCCAGTTTTTAGGACTAGCTGGTTACTACAGAAGGTTCATCCAAGACTTTTCCAGAATAGCAAAACCCTTGACTGTATTAACGCATAAAGGGAAGAAATTTGAATGGAATGATGAACAAGAGAAAGCGTTTCAGTTATTGAAGAAAAAGCTAACTACGGCACCTATATTGTCATTGCCTGAAGGGAATGATGATTTTGTGATTTATTGTGATGCATCAAAGCAAGGTCTCGGTTGTGTATTAATGCAACGAACGAAGGTGATTGCTTATGCGTCTAGACAATTGAAGATTCACGAACAAAATTATACGACGCATGATTTGGAATTAGGCGCGGTTGTTTTTGCATTAAAGACTTGGAGGCACTACTTATATGGGGTCAAAAGTATTATATATACCGACCACAAAAGTCTTCAACACATATTTAATCAGAAACAACTGAATATGAGGCAGCGTAGGTGGATTGAATTATTGAATGATTACGACTTTGAGATTCGTTACCACCCGGGGAAGGCAAATGTGGTAGCCGATGCCTTGAGCAGGAAGGACAGAGAACCCATTCGAGTAAAATCTATGAATATAATGATTCATAATAACCTTACTACTCAAATAAAGGAGGCGCAACAAGGAGTTTTAAAAGAGGAAAATTTAAAGGATGAAATACCCAAAGGATCGGAGAAGCATCTTAATATTCGGGAAGACGGAACCCGGTATAGGGCTGAAAGGATTTGGGTACCAAAATTTGGAGATATGAGAGAAATGGTACTTAGAGAAGCTCATAAAACCAGATACTCAATACATCCTGGAACGGGGAAGATGTACAAGGATCTCAAGAAACATTTTTGGTGGCCGGGTATGAAAGCCGATGTTGCTAAATACGTAGGAGAATGTTTGACGTGTTCTAAGGTCAAAGCTGAGCATCAGAAACCATCAGGTCTACTTCAACAACCCGAAATCCCGGAATGGAAATGGGAAAACATTACCATGGATTTCATCACTAAATTGCCAAGGACTGCAAGTGGTTTTGATACTATTTGGGTAATAGTTGATCGTCTCACCAAATCAGCACACTTCCTGCCAATAAGAGAAGATGACAAGATGGAAAAGTTAGCACGACAGTATTTGAAGGAAGTCATCTCCAGACATGGAATACCAATCTCTATTATCTCTGATAGAGATGGCAGATTTATTTCAAGATTCTGGCAGACATTACAGCAAGCATTAGGAACTCGTCTAGACATGAGTACTGCCTATCATCCACAAACTGATGGGCAGAGCGAAAGGACGATACAAACGCTTGAAGACATGCTACGAGCATGTGTTATTGATTTCGGAAACAGTTGGGATCGACATCTACCATTAGCAGAATTTTCCTACAACAACAGCTACCATTCAAGCATTGAGATGGCGCCATTTGAAGCACTTTATGGTAGAATGTGCAGGTCTCCGATTTGTTGGAGTGAAGTGGGGGATAGACAGATTACGGGTCCGGAGATTATACAAGAAACTACCGAGAAGATCATCCAAATTCAACAACGGTTGAAAACCGCCCAAAGTCGACAAAAGAGCTATGCTGACATTAAAAGAAAAGATATAGAATTTGAAATTGGAGAGATGGTCATGCTTAAAGTTGCACCTTGGAAAGGCGTTGTTCGATTTGGTAAACGAGGGAAATTAAATCCAAGGTATATTGGACCATTCAAGATTATTGATCGTGTCGGACTATTAGCTTACCGGCTTGATTTACCTCAACAACTCGCGGCTGTACATAACACTTTCCACGTCTCGAATTTGAAGAAATGTTTTGCTAAAGAAGATCTCACTATTCCGTTAGATGAAATCCAAATCAACGAAAAACTTCAATTCATCGAAGAACCCGTCGAAATAATGGATCGTGAGGTTAAAAGACTTAAGCAAAACAAGATACCAATTGTTAAGGTTCGATGGAATGCTCGTAGAGGACCCGAGTTCACCTGGGAGCATGAAGATCAGATGAAGAAGAAATACCCGCATCTATTTCCAGAAGATTCGTCAACACCTTCAACAGCTTAAAATTTCGGGACGAAATTTATTTAACGGGTAGGTACTGTAGTGACCCGAACTTTTCCATGTTTATATATATTAATTGAGATTGATATTTACATGATTAAATGTTTCCAACATGTTAAGCAATCAAACTTGTTAAGACTTGATTAATTGAAATAGGTTTCATATAGACAATTGACCACCCAAGTTGACCGGTGATTCACGAACGTTAAAACTTGTAAAAACTATATGATGACATATATATGGTTATATATATAGTTAACATGATATTATGATAAGTAAACATATCATTAAGTATATTAACAATGAACTACATATGTAAAAACAAGACTACTAACTTAATGATTTTGAAACGAGACATATATGTAACGATTATCGTTGTAACGACATTTAATGTATATATATCATATTAAGAGATATTCATACATGATAATATCATGATAATATAATAATTTAAAATTTCATTTGATATTATAAACATTGGGTTAACAACATTTAACAAGATCGTTAACCTAAAGGTTTCAAAACAACACTTACATGTAACGACTAACGATGACTTAACGACTCAGTTAAAATGTATATACATGTAGTGTTTTAATATGTATTTATACACTTTTGAAAGACTTCAATACACTTATCAAAATACTTCTACTTAACAAAAATGCTTACAATTACATCCTCGTTCAGTTTCATCAACAATTCTACTCGTATGCACCCGTATTCGTACTCGTACAATACACAGCTTTTAGATGTATGTACTATTGGTATATACACTCCAATGATCAGCTCTTAGCAGCCCATGTGAGTCACCTAACACATGTGGGAACCATCATTTGGCAACTAGCATGAAATATCTCATAAAATTACAAAAATATGAGTAATCATTCATGACTTATTTACATGAAAACAAAATTACATATCCTTTATATCTAATCCATACACCAGCGACCAAAAACACCTACAAACACTTTCATTCTTCAATTTTCTTCATCTAATTGATCTCTCTCAAGTTCTATCTTCAAGTTCTAAGTGTTCTTCATAAATTCCAAAAGTTCTAGTTTCATAAAATCAAGAATACTTTCAAGTTTGCTAGCTCACTTCCAATCTTGTAAGGTGATCATCCAACCTCAAGAAATCTTTGTTTCTTACAGTAGGTTATCATTCTAATACAAGGTAATAATCATATTCAAACTTTGGTTCAATTTCTATAACTATAACAATCTTATTTCAAGTGATGATCTTACTTGAACTTGTTTTCGTGTCATGATTCTGCTTCAAGAACTTCGAGCCATCTAAGGATCCGTTGAAGCTAAATCCATTTTTCTCTTTTCCAGTAGGTTTATCCAAGGAAATTAAGGTAGTAATGATGTTCATAACATCATTCGATTCATACATATAAAGCTATCTTATTCGAAGGTTTAAACTTGTAATCACTAGAACATAGTTTAGTTAATTCTAAACTTGTTCGCAAATAAAAGTTAATCCTTCTAACTTGACTTTTAAAATCAACTAAACACATGTTCTATATCTATATGATATGCTAACTTAATGATTTAAAACCTGGAAACACGAAAAACACCGTAAAACCGGATTTACGCCGTTGTAGTAACACCGCGGGCTGTTTTGGGTTAGTTAATTAAAAACTATGATAAACTTTGATTTAAAAGTTGTTATTCTGAGAAAATGATTTTTATTATGAACATGAAACTATATCCAAAAATTATGGTTAAACTCAAAGTGGAAGTATGTTTTCTAAAATGGTCATCTAGACGTCGTTCTTTCGACTGAAATGACTACCTTTACAAAAACGACTTGTAACTTATTTTTCCGACTATAAACTTATACTTTTTCTATTTAGATTCATAAAATAGAGTTCAATATGAAACCATAGCAATTTGATTCACTCAAAACGGATTTAAAATGAAGAAGTTATGGGTAAAACAAGATTGGATAATTTTTCTCATTTTAGCTACGTGAAAATTGGTAACAAATCTATTCCAACCATAACTTAATCAACTTGTATTGTATATTATGTAATCTTGAGATACCATAGACACGTATACAATGTTTCGACCTATCATGTCGACACATCTATATATATATTTCGGAACAACCATAGACACTCTATATGTGAATGTTGGAGTTAGCTATACAGGGTTGAGGTTGATTCCAAAATATATATAGTTTGAGTTGTGATCAATACTGAGATACGTATACACTGGGTCGTGGATTGATTCAAGATAATATTTATCGATTTATTTCTGTACATCTAACTGTGGACAACTAGTTGTAGGTTACTAACGAGGACAGCTGACTTAATAAACTTAAAACATCAAAATATATTAAAAGTGTTGTAAATATATTTTGAACATACTTTGATATATATGTATATATTGTTATAGGTTCGTGAATCAACCAGTGGCCAAGTCTTACTTCCCGACGAAGTAAAAATCTGTGAAAGTGAGTTATAGTCCCACTTTTAAAATCTAATATTTTTGGGATGAGAATACATGCAGGTTTTATAAATGATTTACAAAATAGACACAAGTAAGTGAAACTACATTCTATGGTTGAATTATCGAAATCGAATATGCCCCTTTTTATTAAGTCTGGTAATCTAAGAATTAGGGAACAGACACCCTAATTGACGCGAATCCTAAAGATAGATCTATTGGGCTTAACAAACCCCATCCAAAGTACCGGATGCTTTAGTACTTCGAAATTTATATCATATCCGAAGGGTGTCCCGGAATGATGGGGATATTCTTATATATGCATCTTGTTAATGTCGGTTACCAGGTGTTCACCATATGAATGATTTTTATCTCTATGTATGGGATGTGTATTGAAATATGAAATCTTGTGGTCTATTATTATGATTTGATATATATAGGTTAAACCTATAACTCACCAACATTTTTGTTGACGTTTTAAGCATGTTTATTCTCAGGTGATTATTAAGAGCTTCCGCTGTTGCATACTTAAATAAGGACGAGATTTGGAGTCCATGCTTGTATGATATTGTGTAAAAACTGCATTCAAGAAACTTATTTTGTTGTAACATATTTGTATTGTGAACCATTATGTAATGGTCGTGTGTAAACAGGATATTTTAGATTATCATTATTTGATAATCTACATAAAGCTTTTTAAACCTTTATTGATGAAATAAAGGTTATGGTTTGTTTTAAAATGAATGCAGTCTTTGAAAAACGTCTCATATAGAGGTCAAAACCTCGCAACGAAATCAATTAATATGGAACGTTTTTAATCAATAAGAACGGGACATTTCAGCTTGATAGACAATTATTGACCAACATATGTTCTCTAGGTTGAGATCTACGGTTATTTGGTATTCCAAGTTTCGGTCACATTTCAGTAAACGACTTTTTGTGCTGCTAAGGTGAGTTTCATTTGCTCCCTTTTTAATTGCTTTTGCAATCTATATTTTCGGGCTGAGAATACATGCACTTTATTTTAAACGCAATGGATACAAGTACATACTAAATTCTACACCGAGTTTGAACCGAAAATCTCTTAGCTTTGGTAACTAGTAACTGCCGGTTATAAGAACTGGTGGGCGCGAGTAGTTATATATGGATCCATAGGGCTTGATATCCCCGTCCGAGCTAGAGCACTTGCCTTTTAATGGACGTATGCTATTTGAGAAGCGTACACATTGGTTTGCGTGTATTATTAAGATGATTAAACAACGGGTATAAATTATTTATACGTTAAGTTTAGTTACCAGGGTGCTCAATTTCGTAGAATATTTTGATAAACGTTTCTTGATCAAACAACTGAAATCTTGTGATCCACCTTTATGTACAGATTATGCAAAACATTAAAACTATGAACTCACCAACCTTTGTGTTGACACTTGTTAGCATGTTTATTCTCAGGTTTCTAGAAGTCTTCCGCTGTTTGCTTATATGTTAGACAAGCTATGTGCATGGAGTCTTACATGGCATATTTTTCAAGGAAACGTTGCATTCACCAAATCATCACCATGTATCTTATTTTGACTGCATTGTCAACGGAAGTACTATTGTAAACTATTATATTACGGTGATTGTCTAAATGTAGAAATCATCAGATGTCGAAAACCTTTGATTTAAATATTCATTTATGGTGTGCCTTTTCAAAAGAATGCAATATTTACAAAACGTATCATATAGAGGTCAAATACCTCGCAATGAAATCGATGAATGACGTGTTTGTCCATATGGATTTAGAGCGATCGTCACATTTTCCAATTAACTTCTACTGTTAAGGCATTAATTAGTTTTTCCCAATTAATTATGTAGAATTATTTTTCCTCCTACTATTTCATCCGACTAATCCTCCACCATTACAGAATATGACACGTCTTTTACCAATTCTCTCTTCAACTCATGATTCTTAAATTATTCATGTGTCATTATATCATTAATAGTATGATAGTATGATTGGTAGATTAAATTAGTAGGTTGATAAATTTTTACTCATTAATTATATTAGTTATACTTGAAATTTGAAGTATAGATTCGAGACATACCCGAAACTATAGTAATTAGTAGATTCAAAACGTACCCGAATACATATGGCGGAAGCGGAAGGATCGACGTTGTTTAGATTGTAGTGACCAGAACTTTTCCATGTTTATATATATTAATTGAGATTGATATTTACATGACTAAATGTTTCCAACGTGTTAAGCAATCAAACTTGTTAATACTTGATTAAATGAAATAAGTTTCATATAGACAATTGATCACCCAAGTTGACCGGCGATTCACGAACGTTACAAAATTGTAAAAAGTACATGTTGTGGTATATATGGACATATATATATGGTTGACATAATATTATGATAAGTAAGTATCTCACTAAATATATTAACAATGTGTGATATACATAAGAGATGAGATTACTAAGTTAAGAAACTCGAAATGATATATATAACGATTATCGTTATGATAACGTCTACTAAATACATATGTATCATATTAAGATATTGATACACTATATTTAACATGATAAAATGATATTTAAATATATCATTAAGTGTGTTAACAATGAACTACATATGTAAAAACAAGACTACTAACTCAAGAATTACAAAATGAGACTTATATGTAACGATTATCGTTGTAACGATATTTTAATGCATATATCATATTAAGAGATATTCATACATCATAATATCATGATAATATAATAATTTAACATCTCATTTGATATAATAAACATTGGGTTAACAACATTAATTGAGATCGTTAACTTAAAGGTTTCAAAACAACACTTACATGTAACGACTAACGAAGACTTAACGACTCCATTAGAATGTATATACATGTTGTGTTTTGATATGTATTCTTACACTTTTTAAAGACTTCAAGACACATATCAAAGTACTTCTACTTAACAAAAATGCTTACAATTACATCCTCGTTCAGTTTCATCAACAATTCTACTTGTATGCACCCGTATTCGTACTCGTACAATACACAGCTTTTAGATGTATGTACTATTGGTATATACACTCCAATGATCAGCTCTTAGCAGCCCATGTAAGTCACCTAACACATGTGGGAACCATCATTTGGCAACTAGCATGAAATATCTCATAAAATTACAAAAATATTAGTAATCATTCATGACTTATTGACATGAAAACAAAATTTCATATCCTTTATATCTAATCCATATACCAATGACCAAAAACACCTACAAACACTTTCATTCTTCAATTTTCTTCAACTAATTGATCTCTCTCAAGTTCCATCTTCAAGTTCTAAGTGTTCTTCATAAATTCCATAAGTATAGTTTCATAAAAACAAGAATACTACCAAGTTTGCAAGTTTACTTCCAAGCTTTCTAATCCATTCCAAGTAATCATCTACGATCAAGGAACCTTTATTATTTACAGTAGGTTATCTTTCTAATTCAAGGTAATATTCATATTCAAACTTTGATTCAATTTCTACAACTATAACAATCTTATTTCGAGTGAAAATCTTACTTGAACTGTTTTCGTGTCATGATTCTGCTTCAAGAACTTTCAAGCCATCCAAGGATCCTTTGAAGCTAGATCCATTTTTCTCATTTCCAGTAGTTTTATCCAGAAAACTTGAGGTAGTAATGATGTTCATAACATCATTCGATTCATACATATAAAGCTATCTTATTCGAAGGTTTAAACTTGTAATTACTAGAACATAATTTAGTTAATTCTAAACTTGTTCGCAAAGAAAAGTTAATCCTTCTAACTTGACTTTTAAAATTAACTAAACAAGTGTTCTATATCTATGTGATATGCTAACTTAATGATTTAAAACCTGGAAACACGATGAACACCATAAAATCGGATATACGCCGTCGTAGTGAAACCGGGGGCTGTTTTGGTTTGGATAATTAAAAACTATGATAAACTTTGATTTAAAAGTTGTTCTTCTGAGAAAATGATTTTTCATATGAACTTGAAACTATATCTAAAAATCAAGGTTAAACTCAAAGTGGAAGTATGTTTTCTAAAATGGTCATCTAGACGTCGTTCTTTCGACTGAAATGACTACCTTTACAAAAATGACTTGTAATTATATTTTGATCATACTTTGATATATATGTACATATTTGTATAGGTTCGTGAATCAATCCGTGGCCAAGTCTTATTTCCGAGGAAGGAAATGTCTTTGAAAGTGAGTTATAGTCCCACTTTTAAAATCTAATATTTTTGAGATGAGAATACATGCAGGTTTTATAAATGATTTACAAACTAGACACAAGTACGTGAAACTACATTCTATGGTTGAATTATCGAAATCGAATATGCCCCTTTTTATTAAGTCTGGTAATCTAAGAATTAGGGAACAGACACCCTAATTGACGCGAATCCTAAAGATAGATCTATTGGGCCTAACAAACCCCATCCAAAGTACCAGATGCTTTAGTACTTCGAAATGTATATCATATCCGAAGGGTGTCCCGGAATGATGGGGATATTCTTATATATGCATCTTGTTAATGTCGGTTACCAGGTGTTCGCCATATGAATGATTTTTATCTCTATGTATGGGATGTGTATTGAAATATGAAATCTTGTGGTCTATTGTTACGATTTGATATATATAGGTTAAACCTATAACTCACCAACATTTTTGTTGACGTTTAAAGCATGTTTATTCTCAAGTGAATATTAAGAGCTTCCGCTGTTGCATACTAAAATAAGGACAAGATTTGGAGTCCATGTTTGTATGATATTGTGTAAAAGCTGCATTCAAGAAACATATGTTGATGTAATATATTTCTATTGTAAACCATTATGTAATGGTCGTGTGTAAACAGTATATTTTAGATTATCATTATTTGATAATCTACGTAATGTTTTTAAAATCTTTATTGATAAAATAAAGGTTATGATTGTTTTAAAAATGAATGCAGTATTTGAAAAACGTCTCATATAGAGGTCAAAACCTGACAACGAAATCAATTAATATGGAACGTTTATAATAAATATGAACGGGACATTTTAGTTGGTATCCGAGCGTTGGTCTTAGAGAACCAGAAAATTTGCATTAGTGTGTCTTATCGAGTTTGTTAGGATGCATTAGTGAGTCTGGACTTCGACCGTGTTTTCTTTAAAAATGATTGCTTAATATTTTTGTTGGAAACTATATATTATTAACATGTAAATATTATGTGATATATTAATCTCTTAACATGTTTGATATTGTGTAATAGATGTCTACCTCTAGCACAAATCCCATTGACTCACCTAATAATAACGAAGAGTCGAATATATATTGGCAAGATTCACAAGTTCTCGAAGAACCGGAAGAAGAGGAAATGGAACCGGAAGAAGAGGAACTGGAAGAAGAGGAACCAGAAGAAGAGGTTCTGGAGGGGGGAATAGTAGGAATCACAGAAAACCGGTCAAATAAAAGAAAATCCTCAACCAATGGACCAAAGTTAATAATGGTCAATGGTGTTTCCGCTAAGGAAGTAAAATATTGGGAAAATTACCAATTTTCCGATGAATCGGAACCTGATGAGGATTCCGATGATGTTATAGAAATTACCCCGACCCAATTTAATGAGGCAAAAGAAAATAATAAGGGAAAAGACATCAAAATAGAGAAATCTGATTCCGACCTCGATGAACTTTATATGTACCGTCAACACCCGTATTTTCAATATCGTGACAATAACCCGGGAACCTCTAAACCACCAGGTTTTTCTAAACTAATGTGAAAAATGACAACTCGTATTAGAGGAACATCATATATCCCTAGAAGATTAGGAAAAAGAACCAAGTCCGAAGAAGAAGAAACCAGTGATTCAGATTAGAGGGGTGTGAGCATGTTGTGTAATAAATGTATTGTAGTGTGCTTGTACTTTTATGTTCTATGTAAAAATTGCTTGTATTATTTGTTTTTACGAATCTAATCCTTGTCTATTTTACAGTATAAAAAAAATGGACGTTAAGGGTAGACAACCGAATATTTTAGAAGACCTATCAGAGGATATGATTGAGGAAATCTTGTCTAGAGTCGGTCAGAGTTCATCAGCACATTTAGTTATGGCGAAATTAACTTGTCAAACATTTGAAAGACTTTCCAGAAATGCCTTAGTTTATAAAAGGCTTTCCTTTGATAGGTGGGGTATATCACATTGGGGAGACTTTAAGTTACGCCGTGTTTTATTTAAAGCGTTAAATGCGGGGAACCCAAATGTAATTTTACGCTACGGGTTAAGAACCTATTTTGACTCAACATATCCCAACATAGGATTTCATGAATTAGAAAGAGCTTCTAACATGCAACATAAAGAAGCATGTTATGCTTACGGGTTAGTGATGTTCGCTTCTTACCAAAGTGAGAAAAAGAACATCGGATTGCAGCTTTTAAATAAAACTTTCCCACAAGTGACGGATTCAGTAGTTGGGGTGAGAAACAAGGTTTTTAGATTATTACGGGGCTGTTGGACATTACGGAACCCTCGTCCTTTTGACGACATTACAACATGCTGCCTAGCTAATGGGCATAACGGTTATTTTCCACAAGACCAAGGATGGGAAGTCGTCTTAGTAAAACCAGAATGCATGACTTGTTTCTGGACTTATGAATTACGTGTCTTTATTTCCTTTGCTGAACAACTTGCGTATTAACTAGATTTATCTTCAAAACTGTCATGTATCATAGTGTACTATATTTCATGTTATATGTAATATAGCGAAGTTGTAAGTTTGAAGAATATTTGTATGTGATATATTATTATAATCAGTTTTTCATATGGAATTGTAGTAGTTGAATTGTATATTAGCTACTAAGTATGAACTTAACGGGTAGGTAGTGCCCGAATTTAAACTTATAAAACGCTAATATGAAGAAAAAGCTTTTATAAATGAGTTCATATTATGCTACGAGATACTATTGACTACTCTTAATATTCTGTATGATTAAATTGTTTCAATTGACTATTTTGAAGGAAATGGCACCGACTACTCGACACACCTTGAATATGAGCGAAGAGGAATTTCGTGCCTTTCTTGCTTCAAACATAGCCGCAGTACAGGCCGCGCTACATACCAACAATAACTCTGAATCTAGCAATACAGCTAATGGCGTAAGAAATCGTGTAGGATGTTCCTACAAGGAATTCACTGCCTGCAAACCTTCAGAATTTGATGGGACCGAAGGACCAATCGGATTGAAACGGTGGACCGAGAAAGTTGAATCGGTGTTTGCCATAAGTAAGTGTACTGAAGGAGACAAAATGAAGTACGCTACGCATACCTTCACAGGTATTGCGTTAACATGGTGGAATACCTATCTAGAGCAAGTGGGACAAGATGCTGCTTACGCGCTACCGTGGTCAGCATTCAAGCACTTGATGAATGAGAAGTACCGTCCCAGAACCGAGGTCAATAAGCTCAAGTCAGAACTTAGAGGGTTACGAATGCAGGGATTCGATATTACTTCGTACGAAAGACGATTCACAGAATTGTGCCTATTGTGTCCGAGAGCGTTCGAAGATGAGGAAGAGAAGATCGACGCGTTTGTAAAAGGGTTACCGGAGAGAATCCAAGAAGATATAAGTTCACACGAGCCTGCCTCCATACAAAAGGCATGTAGAATGGCTCACAAACTAGTGAACCAGATTGAGGGAAGAATTAAAGAACGGGCGGCCGAAGAGGCCAACGTAAAGCTAGTCAAAAGAAAGTGGGGGGGGGGGGGGAAACGGTGATAAGAGTCACCAAAACAACAACAACTATCCCAACAATCGCAACTACAACAAACGGAACAACAACAACTACAACAATCATCCCAACAACAATAACAACCGCAATAACAACAACAATCAGAAGCAGCTATGCCAAAGGTGTAAAAAGTATCACTCGGGGTTCTGCACCAAATTTTGCAACAAGTGTAAAAGAAATGGTCATAGCGCGGCGAAGTGTGAGGTCTACGGACCAGGGGTTAATAGAACGAAAGGAACAAATGGTGTCGGAACGAGTAATGGCGGAGCAAGTAGTGTCGGGGCAAGTTATGCCAATGTATTTTGTTATAAATATGGAAAACCGGGCCACATTATTAGAAATTTCCCGAACCAGGAGAACACGAACGGACAAGGCCGCGGAAGAGTTTTCAATATTAATGCGGCAGAGGCACAGGAAGACCCGGAGCTTGTTACGGGTACATTTCTTATTGACAATAAATCTTCTTACGTTTTATTTTATTCAGGTGCGGATAGAAGCTATATGAGTAGAGATTTTTGTGCTAAATTAAGTTGTCCATTGACGCCGTTGGATAGTAAATTTTTACTCGAATTAGCAAACGGTAAATTAATTTTAGCAGATTATATATGCCGGAATCGAGAAATTAAACTGGATAGCGAAATATTTAAGATTGATTTGATACCAGTAGAGTTAGGGAGTTTTGATGTATTAGTTGGCATGGACTGGCTGAAGGAGATGATGTAGTGACCCGAACTTTTCCATGTTTATATATATATTAAATGAAATTGTTATTTACATGATTAAGTGTTTCCAACATATTAAGCAATCAAACTTGTTAAGACTTGATTAATTGAAATAGGTTTCATATAGACAATTGACCACCCAAGTTGACCGGTGATTCACGAACGTTAAAACTTGTAAAAACTATATGATGACATATATATGGTTATATATATAGTTAACATGATATTATGATAAGTAAACATATCATTAAGTATATTAATAATGAACTACATATGTAAAAACAAGACTACTAACTTAATGATTTTGAAACGAGACATATATGTAACGATTATCATTGTAACGACATTTAATGTATATATATCATATTAAGAGATATTCGTACATCATAATATCATGATAATATAATAATTTAAAATCTTATTTGATATTATAAACATTGGGTTAACAACATTTAACAAGATCGTTAACCTAAAGGTTTCAAAACAAACACTTACATGTAACGACTAACGATGACTTAACGACTCAGTTAAAATGTATATACATGTAGTGTTTTAATATGTATTCATATACTTTTGAAAGACTTCAAGACACTTATCAAACTACTTCTACTTAACAAAAATGCTTACAATTACATCCTCGTTCAGTTTCATCAACAATTCTACTCGTATGCACCCGTATTCGTACTCGTACAATACACAGCTTTTAGATGTATGTACTATTGGTATATACACTCCAATGATCAGCTCTTAGCAGCCCATGTGAGTCACCTAACACATGTGGGAACCATCATTTGGCAACTAGAATGAAATATCTCATAAAATTACAAAAATATGAGTAATCATTCATGACTTATTTACATGAAAACAAAATTACATATCCTTTATATCTAATCCATACACCAACGACCAAAAACACCTACAAACACTTTCATTCTTCAATTTTCTTCATCTAATTGATCTATCTCAAGTTCTATCTTCAAGTTCTAAGTGTTCTTCATAAATTCTACAAGTTCTAGTTTCATAAAATCAAAAATACTTTCAAGTTTGCTAGCTTACTTCCAATCTTGTAGAGTGATCATCCAACCTCAAGAAATCTTTCTTATTTACAGTAAGATATATTTCTAATACAAGGTAATACTCATATTCAAACTTTGATTCAATTTCTATAACTATAACAATCTTATTTCGAGTGAAAATTTTACTTGAACTGTTTTCGTGTCATGATTCTGCTTCAAGAACTTTCAAGCCATCCAAGGATCCTTTGAAGCTAGATCCATTTTTCTCATTTCCAGTAGTTTATCCAGAAAACTTGAGGTAGTAATGATGTTCATAACATCATTCGATTCATACATATAAAGCTATCTTATTCGAAGGTTTAAACTTGTAATCACTAGAACATAGTTTAGTCAATTCTAAACTTGTTCGCAAACAAAAGTTAATCCTTCTAACTTGACTTTTAAAATCAACTAAAAACATGTTCTATATCTATATGATATGCTAACTTAATGATTTAAAACCTGAAAACACGAAAAATATCGTAAAACCGGATTTACGCCGTCGTAGTAACACCGCGGGCTGTTTTGGGTTAGTTAATTAAAAACTATGATAAACTTTGATTTAAAAGTTATTCTTCTGGAAAAATGATTTTTCTTATGAACATGAAACTATATCCAAAAATCATGGTTAAACTCAAAGTGGAAGTATGTTTTCTAAAATGGTCATCTAGACGTCATTCTTTCGACTGAAATGACTACCTTTACAAAAATGACTTGTAAATTATATTTACGACTACAAACCTATACTTTTTCTGTTTAGATTCATAAAATAGAGTTCAATATGAAACCATAGCAATTTGTTTCACTCAAAACGGATTTAAAATGAAGAAGTTATGGGTAAAACAAGATTGGATAATTTTTCTTGTTGTAGCAACGTGAAAATTGGTAACAAATCTATATTAATCATATCCTAGCTAACTTATATTGTATTATATATGTATTCTAATATATTATATAATCTTGGGATACCATAGACACGTATGCAAATGTTTTGACATATCATATCGACCCATGTGTATATATTATTTGGAACAACCATAGACACTCTATATGCAGTAATGTGAGAGTTAGCTATACAGGGTTGAGGTTGATTCCAAAAATATATATACTTTGAGTTGTGATCTAGCCTGAGACGTGTATACACTGGGTCGTGGATTGATTCAAGATAATATATATCAATTTTTTTCTCTACATCTAACGTTGGACAACTAGTTGTAGGTTACTAACGAGGACAGCTGACTTAATAAACTTAAAACATCAAAATGTATTAAAAGTGTTGTAAATATATTTTGAATATACTTTGATATATATGTACATATTTGTTATAGGTTCGTGAATCGACCAGTGGCCAAGTCTTACTCCCCAACGAAGTAAAAATCTGTGAAAGTGAGTTATAGTCCCACTTTTAAAATCTAATATTTTTGGGATGAGAATACATGCAAGTTTTATAAATGATTTACAAAATAGACACAAGTACGTGAAACTACATTCTATGGTTGAATTATCGAAATATATGCCCCTTTTTATTAAGTCTGGTAATCTAAGAATTAGGGAACAGACACCCTAATTGACGCGAATCCTAAAGATAGATCTATTGGGCCTAACAAACCCCATCCAAAGTACCGAATGCTTTAGTACTTCGAAATTTATATCATATCCGAAGGGTGTCCCGGAATGATGGGGATATTCTTATATATGCATCTCGTTAACGTCGGTTACCAGGTGTTCACCATATGAATGATTTTTATTTCTATGTATGGGATGTATATTGAAATATGAAATCTTGTGGTCTATTGTTACGATTTGATATATATAGGTTAAACCTATAACTCACCAACATTTTTGTTGACGTTTAAAGCATGTTTATTCTCAGGTGAATATTAAGAGCTTCCGCTGTTGCATACTAAAATAAGGACAAGATTTGGAGTCCATGTTTGTATGATATTATGTGAAAACTGCATTCAAGAAACATATGTCGATGTAATATATTTCTATTGTAAACCATTATGTAATGGTCGTGTGTAAACAGTATATTTTAGATTATCATTATTTGATAATCTACGTAAAGCTTTTGAAACCTTTATTGATAAAATAAAGGTTATGGTTGTTTTAAAAATGAATGCAGTCTTTGAAAAACGTCTCATATAGAGGTCAAAACCTTGCAACGAAATCAATTAATATGGAACGTTTATAATCAATATAAACGGGACATTTCAGATGAAAGCAGAGATCGTATGTTACAAAAATGCAATTCGCATTGTACGAGAAGAAGGAGAACCCTTAATGGTGTACGGAGAAAAGGGCAACACGAAGCTACATCTTATTAGTAATTTGAAGGCACAAAAACTAATAAGAAAAGGTTGCTATGCTGTTCTAGCACACGTCAAGAAAGTACAAACTGAAGAAAAGAGCATCAATGATGTTCCCGTCGCAAAAGAATTTCCCGATGTATTTCCGAAAGAATTACCGGGACTACCTCCACATCGATCTGTTAAATTTCAAATAGATTTTGTACCAGGAGCTGCACCAATAGGTCGTGCTCCTTACAGACTCGCTCCCAGCGAGATGAAAGAACTGCAAAGCCAACTGCAAGAACTATTAGAACGTGGTTTCATTCGACCAAGCACATCACCATGGGGAGCTCCTATTTTGTTTATCAAGAAGAAGGATGGTACATTTAGGTTGTGTATTGACTAAAGAGAGTTGAATAAACTTACCATTAAAAACCGTTATCCACTGCCGAGAATTGACGACTTATTTGATCAACTACAAGGCTCGTCGGTTTATTCGAAAATCGATTTACGTTCTGGATATCATCAAATGCGAGTAAAGGAGGATGATATTCCAAAAACTACTTTTAGGACGCGTTATGTCATTACGAGTTTATGGTTATGCCGTTTGGATTGACTAACGCACCAGCTGTGTTCATGGACCTTATGAACCGAGTGTGTGGGCTATATCTTGACAAGTTTGTCATTATTTTCATCGATGACATACTTATTTACTCAAAGAATGATCAAGAGCACGAAGAACATTTGAGAAAAGTGCTAGAAGTATTGAGGAAAGAAAAACTGTACGCTAAGTTTTCAAAGTGTGCATTTTGGTTGGAAGAAGTTCAATTCCTCGGACACATAGTGAACAAAGAAGGTATCCAGGTGGACCCGGCAAAGATCGAAACCGTTAAAAAGTGGGAAACCCCAAAAACTCCGAAGCATATACGTCAATTTTTAGGATTGGCTAGTTACTACAGAAGATTCATCCAAGATTTCTCCAAAATAGCAAAACCCTTGACTGCATTAACACATAAAGGGAAGAAATTTGAATGGAAGGATGAACAAGAGAAGGCGTTTCAGTTATTAAAGAAAAAGCTAACTATGGCACCTATATTGTCATTTCCTGAAGGGAATGATGATTTTGTGATTTATTGTGACGCATCAAAGCAAGGTCTCGGTTGTGTATTAATGCAACGAACGAAGGTGATTGCTTATGCGTCTAGACAATTGAAGATTCACGAGCAAAATTATACAACTCACGATTTGGAATTGGGTGCTGTTGTTTTTGCATTAAAGACTTGGAGGCATTATTTATATGGGGTCAAAAGTATTATATATACCGACCACAAAAGTCTCCAACACATATTTAATCAGAAGCAACTGAATATGAGACAACGCAGGTGGATTGAACTGTTGAATGATTATGATTTTGAGATTCGATACCACCCGGGGAAGGCGAATGTGGTAGCCGACGCTTTGAGTAGAAAGGACAGAGAACCTATACGGGTAAAAGCTATGAATATAATTATTCGTACTAACCTTACTACCCAAATAAAGGAGGTGCAACAGGGGGTTGTAAAAGAAGGAAGTTGAAGAATGAGATACCCAAAGGATCAGAGAAACATCTTAATATTCGGGAAGACGGATCCCGATATAGGGCAGATAGAATTTGGGTACCAAGGTTTAGAGATGTGAGAGAAATGGTACTTAAAGAAGCACATAAAACCAAATATTCAATACATCCTGGGGCGGGGAAGATGTATAAAGATCTCAAGAAACACTTTTGGTGGCCGGGTATGAAAGCCGATATTGCTAAATATGTAGGAGAATATTTGACGTGTTCTAAGGTCAAAGCTGAACATCAGAAACCATCAGGTCTACTACAACAACCTGAAATCCCGGAATGGAAATGGGAAAACATTACCATGAATTTCATTACTAAATTGCCAAGGACTGCAAGTGGTTATGATACTATTTGGGTAATAGTTAATCGTCTCACCAAGTCAGCACACTTCCTGCCATTGAGAGAAGATGACAAAATAGAGAAGTTGTCGCGATTGTATTTGAAGGAGGTTGTCTCCAGACATGGAATACCCGTCTCTATTATCTCTGATAGGGATGGTAGATTTGTTTCAAGGTTCTGGCAGACGTTGCAACAAGCATTGGGGACTCGTCTAGACATGAGTACTGCCTATCATCCACAAACTGATGGGCAGAGCGAAAGGACGATACAAACGCTTAAAGACATGCTACGAGCATGTGTTATTGATTTCGGAAACAGTTGGGATCGACAACTACCGTTAGCAGAATTTTCCTACAACAACAGTTATCATTCTAGTGTTGAGATGGCACCGTTTGAGGCACTTTATGGTAGAAAGTGCAGGTCTCCGATTTGTTGGAATGAAGTGGGGGATAGACAGATTTGGTCCGGAGATAATACAAGAAACTACCGAGAAAATCATCCAAATTCAACAACGATTGAAAACCGCCCAGAGTCGACAAAAGAGCTACGCGGATAGTAAAAGAAAAGATATAGAGTTTGAAATTGGAGAAATGGTCATGCTTAAGGTTTCACCTTGGAAAGGCGTTGTTCGATTTGGTAAACGGGGGAAACTAAATCCAAGGTACATTGGACCATTCAAGATTATAGATCGTGCCGGACCAGTAGCTTACCAACTGGAGCTACCTCAACAACTCGCGACTGTACATAACACTTTCCACGTCTCGAATTTGAAGAAATGTTTTGCTAAAGAAGATCTCACTATTCCGTTGGACGAAATCCAAATCAATGAAAAACTTCAATTCATTGAAGAACCCATCGAAATAATGGATCGCGAGGTTAAGAGACTTAAGCAAAATAAGATACCGGTTGTTAAGGTTCGATGGAATGCTCGTAGAGGACCCGAGTTCACCTGGGAGCGTGAAGATCAGATGAAGAAGAAATACTCGCATCTATTTCCAGAAGATTCGTCAACACCTTCAACAGCTTAAAATTTCGGGACGAAATTTATTTAACGGGTAGGTACTGTAGTGACCCAAACTTTTCCATGTTTATATATATTAATTGAGATAGATATTTACATGACTAAATGTTTCCAACATGTTAAGCAATCAAACTTGTTAAGACTTGATTAAATGAAATAAGTTTCATATAGACAATTGATCACCCAAGTTGACCGGCGATTCACGAACGTTACAAAATTGTAAAAACTACATGTTGTGGTATATATGGACATATATATATGGTTGACATAAGATTATGATGAGTAAGTATCTCACTAAATATATTAACAATGTGTGATATACATAAGAAATGAGATTACTAAGTTAAGAAACTCGAAATGATATATATATAACGATTATCGTTATGATAACGTCTACTAAATATATATGTATCATATTAAGATATTGATACACTATATTTAACATGATAAAATGATATTTAAATATATCATTAAGTGTGTTAACAATGAACTACATATGTAAAAACAAGACTACTAACTCAAGAATTAGGAAACGAGACTTATATGTAACGATTATCGTTGTAACGATACTTTCTCTTCATTCATACGTAAAATATATATATATATATATATATATTTATAAATTATATTTTAATTTTAATTATAATTCTAATAATAAGGGTATGTTAGCGAATGTTGTAAGGGTGTAAGTCGAAATTCTGTCCGTGTAATGCTACGCTATTTTTAATCATTGTAAGTTATGTTCAACCTTTTTATATTAATGTCTCGTAGCTAAGTTATTGTTATGCTTATTTAATCCGAAGTAATCATGATGTTGGGCTAATTACTAAAATTGGGTAATTGGACTTTGTACCATAATTGGGGTTTGGACAAAAGAATGACACTTGTGGAAATTAGACTATGGGCTATTAATGGGCTTTATATTTGTTTAACTAAATGATAGTTTGTTAATGTTAATATAAAGAATTACAATTGGGCGTCCCTATAAATTACCATATACACTCAATCGGACACGATGGGCGGGGTATTTATATGTACGAATAATCGTTCATTTAACCGGACACGGGAATGGATTAATAGCCACTAGAATAATTAAAACAGGGGTGAAATTATGTACAAAGGACACTTGGTATAATTGATAACAAAATATTAAAACCTTGGGTTACACTCAGTCGACATCCTGGTGTAATTATTAAACAAAGTATTAAAATCTTGTTACAGTTTAAATCCCCAAATAGTTGGAATATTTAACTTCGGGTATAAGGATAATTTGACGAGGACACTCGCACTTTATATTTATGACTGATGGACTGTTATGGACAAAAACCAGACGGACATATTAAATAATCCAGGATAAAGGACAATTAACCCATGGGCATAAAACTAAAATCAACACGTCAAACATCATGATTACGGAAGTTTAAATAAGCATAATTCTTTTATTTCATATTTAATTTCCTTTATTTTATATTTAATTGCACTTCTAATTATCGCATTTTTATTGTTATTGTATTTAATTGCACTTTTAATTATCGTACTTTTTAATTATCGCAAGTTTATTTTATCGCACTTTTATTTATTGCAATTTCATTATCGTTATTTATTTTACGCTTTAAATTAAGTCTTTTATATATTTAATATTTTGCATTAGGTTTTAACTGCGACTAAAGTTTTAAAATCGACAAACCGGTCATTAAACGGTAAAAACCCCCCTTTATAATAATAATATTACTTATATATATATATATTTGTATTTTTATAAAAGTAAACTAATATAGCGTTAAGCTTTGTTTAAAAAGATTCCCTGTGGAACGAACCGGACTTACTAAAAACTACACTACTGTACGATTAGGTACACTGCCTATAAGTGTTGTAGCAAGGTTTAAGTATATCCATTCTATAAATAAATAAATATCTTGTGTAAAATTGTATCGTATTTAATAGTATTTTCTGCTAAAAATATAATACTATTTCATATACCCCTCGCCGCACATCAAGTATTTTTGGCGCCGCTGCCGGGGAATCGCTTAAAAGCCGGAAGCGCAACGCTAATATATAAAAAAAAAAGATTTTTAGTTTATTTTTATTAAAATTCGTTTTTATAAAAGTACGTTTTAAATATTCGAAAATATAAAAAGAAAAACAAAAATATAAATATTTTTAGGAGTTTGATAAATATTTAAGTTTTATAAAGTTTCTTTATTTTTATATAAGTTTTATTTAAGTATTTTGTTTTTATTAAAAAACATATATAAAAAAATATATATATATATAAATCTAGTTTTAAGATTTTTATTTATAAAATTATAAAGTAATTCTATTTTTATTTAAGTTTTAAATATAAGTTTTTATTATACACATATTTTTTTTATATAAACAGAAAAAATTAAAAAAAAAAAAAAACGCGTCGAATTTTTTTACCTGTCAGAGTTGAATTTTAGAACCCCGCGACTCGCGGGGTTTGTTGCTTTGAATACCGCGACTCGCGGAGAAATTCTGACACCGACAGAAACCCTAAACATCATTAATTACGGAGTTATTATTATTATTATTTATTAATTAAAACCCTAATTATGTTTTTAGTTTTTAATTAGTTTTTAGTTTTTATTATTATTTTTTATATTTTGTTTAAATTAGTTTAATTAAATTATAAAATTAATAGTTTTATAAAATAAATAATATAAAAATAATATTTTTATAAAAATTGTACTTTTTACAACTTTTTGTATATTTTTATATTTTGTCCCTTTTTCAATCGTTTTAGCATAATAATTGTATTTTTCGCTCATATTTAGTTTTAAACTTAGATTTTGCCATAGTTATTTTTACTTCTAGATTTTTAGGCTTTGCCGTAGAATTTCTTAAGTGCTTTTTCTTTAGACTAAGATTTAGGTACTTTAGAATTTTGCGACGACTTTTTAAGTTTTAGTTTCTTTTTAAGTTATTTCCATTTGGGATATAGTTTTCCTTGTAAGCATTAATATTTTTAAACGACTTTTACCTATGTATCAATTATCATTCCAATTAGTAATCTCAATTTGCGATTATAATTTTAAGTTAGTTGTAGTAATAAGGTTAGGTTAGTCAAGTACTTTTAAGTTTTATAAGCTTCTTTAATTTTTCCGTCACCTTTTATTTTTCAACCATTTTTCTTTTTCGACCTTTTTCGACGAACTCTTTTTCTTTCTTATTTCTCGCTATTCTAGTTTTAGGACATAGATTTTTATTCTACTTCTTATCTAAATTTCTTAAAATTACGAAAATTTATTTTAAGTGGTTAAATTGATAGACATAAAAATTTTCTGGTTCGTAGTAATAGTTGGATTTGTACGTGGACCGGGTTATTGGAGCCAAACAGTCCTCAATTATATTGAGACCAAACGAATCCTGCCCCTCTGCTGCATCTTTTGGCTATTCAAAACGTGGGCAAAATCAGAAAAGTCTATTGATTGGATAACTTATTATAATTTTTCTTTCCTTTTAAAAACTAATATGATATTCAGTGAATGCACCGAGCAAGACGTTCACCACCTTTTGTACGTTCACCACCTGTAACTAGATCAAGACATTTAGCAAATATAACCGCCGTTGATTTTTCTTTAGAATCGTCATCCAGTCGACCAAGTACTTCAGTTCAAATTTCCGATAATCCATTTTTTGAACCCGACCTCACAATTGAGAATCCGGAGAATATTCAGGAACGGTTCGTAGATCTTGAACCACTAAACTTTCCTCCGGAACCACCAATCATTCAAACAGAGATTGTTGAGGAACGAACCATTAAATCAGAATCATCTAGTGATATCGATTCAACAAATTCAATTATGGAGAATCTGGAACCTTTAAGTATGGAAGACCGAATGAGAGCTAAACGCACTGGCCAACGTTACGCAATTACTCATCCAGACATTAATGCGCCAGATTATGAAATCAAAGGACAAATTCTACACATGGTGACTAATCAATGCCAATTTAGTGGTGCGCCGAAGGAAGATCCAAATGAACATTTATGTACCTTTAATATGATCTGCACACTATTTAAAATCCGAGAAGTGGAGGATGAACAGATATATCTCATGTTATTTCCCTGGATTTTAAAGGGAGAAGCCAAAGATTGGTTGGAATCGTTACCTGAAGGGGCGATTGATACATGGGATGTTTTAGTTGACAAATTTCTTAAACAATTCTTTCCTGCATCTAAAGCCGTAAGACTTCAAGCAGAAATTGTTACGTTCACACAGAAACCGAATGAAACTCTATATGAGGCATGGAAAAGATATGGAAAGTTGTTAAGAGGATGTCCGCAACATGGTTTAGACACCTGTCAAATAGTACAAATATTCTACCAAGGATACGACATCACTACAAGGAAAGACATAGATATAGCAGCTGGTGGTTCTATTATGAAGAAAACCGAAACTGATGCTTACAAAATTATTGATAACACTGCTTCCCACTCACATGAGTGGCACCAAGAAAAAGATATCGTTAGATCATCTAAAGCAGCTAGAGCCGATTCTAGCCATGACTTAGATTCCATTTCCGCAAAGATAGATGCTGTGGAAAGACGAATGGAAAAGATGACTAAAGATATTCACTCAATACGAATTAGTTGTGAGCAGTGTGGAGGACCACATTTGACAAAAGATTGTCTCAGTATTGAATTAACAATGGAACAAAGAGAGAATATTTCATACATAAACCAAAGGCCTGGAAATAATTATCAGAAAAATTATCAACCGCCAAGACCAATTTACAATCAAAACCAGAATTATAACCGAAATATTCCATACAACAACCAACAAGGTCCTAGCAATCAACAAGTATCCAATAATACTTACAATCAGCAAAGACCTAATTTTCAAAACAAACCACCACAACAAACCGATGATAAAAAGCCGAATTTAGAAGATATGATGACAAAGCTAGTTGAAACTCAAACGCAGTTTTTCACATCTCAGAAACAAACAAATGAACAAAATGCTCAAGCATTTAGAAATCAACAAGCTTCTATTCAAAATCTAGAACAAGAAGTGAGTAACCTAGCAAGGTTAATAGGTGAAAGAAAACCGGGAAGTCTACCTAGTGATACAAATGCTAACCCCCGGAATGAAACAGCTAAAGCCATTACCACAAGAAGTGGTACAACACTTAAACCACCTGAAATACCTGTAACTTCTGATGAAACTATTCCTACTCCACAAGAACCACAACCTGATCAAGATAAGGAAAAAGAACCGGTAGTTGAAAAGGTTAATGAAGATAACACAGTTAAGGCTAAACCTTATGTTAAACCATACCAACCACCACTTCCTTACCCGAGTAAAATGAAGAAAGAGAAACTTGAAGCCGAGCAATCCAAATTCTTGGATATGTTTAAACAGATAAATGTAAATCTTCCTTTCATTGATGTGATTTCAGGAATGCCTAGATATGCTAAATTCTTGAAAGATCTAATTTCAAATAGAAAGAAAATGGAAGAACTCTCGGCTGTTACTATGAATGCTAATTGTTCAGCAGTGCTGTTGAATAAGATACCAGAAAAATTATCTGATCCAGGAAGTTTCACAATTCCATGTTTTCTGGGTAGTCTTAGTTCAATAGAAGCATTGGCAGACTTAGGTGCTAGTATAAATCTAATGCCGTATTCACTATACACTAAACTAGACCTTGGAGAATTAAAACCAACAAGAATAAGCATACAACTAGCCGATAGATCAATAAAATATCCTAGAGGGATAATGGAGAACATGCTAGTTAAAGTTGGTACTTTAGTATTTCCAGTAGATTTTGTTGTTCTGGACATGGAAGAAGATTCTCAAATTCCTCTCATATTAGGAAGACCATTCTTAAACACGGCTAAAGCAATGATAGACGTGTTCGGTAAGAAATTGACCCTAAGTATAGAGGATGAGAGTGTTACCTTTTCAATTGATAGAGCAATGCAACAACCACAATCTGCAGATGATACATGTTATTATATTCAAACTATAGATGCACATGCAGAATTATTAGAAGAATTTCCAGAATTACAAGGAACAGGAGAATGTTCTTTAGGAGAAGGTAATGAACCAATTGATGAAGCTGAAATGTTAGCTACACTAATAGCTAATGGATATGAACCAACAACAGAAGAAATTCAAATGCTAAAAGAAGAAGACAGATATCGATACAAATCATCGATAGAAGAACCTCCGAAATTAGAGTTAAAACCACTTCCAAACCATTTGGAATACGCTTATTTACATGGTGAATCTGAATTACCTGTAATAATATCGTCTTCTCTTACTGAAAATGAGAAATCACAACTCATTTCTGTGTTTAAAGCTCATAAACCAGCCATTGCATGGAAGATTCATGATATTAAAGGAATAAGTCCTTCGTATTGCACACATAAAATCCTTATGGAAGAAGGTCATAAAACGTATGTGCAACGCCAACGAAGACTAAATCCTAATATGCAAGATGTAGTTAAGAAAGAGATTATTAAACTGCTAGACGCAGGTCTAATTTATCCAATCTCTGATAGTCCATGGGTAAGCCCAGTTCAATGCGTACCTAAGAAGGGTGGCATGACTGTCATTACAAATGACAAAAATGAGCTTATTCCTACTAGGACTGTAACAGGATGGCGTGTATGTATTGATTATAGAAAATTAAATGACGCCACCAGAAAAGATCACTTTCCCTTACCTTTCATTGATCAAATGTTGGAAAGATTAGCCTGAAATAGTTACTATTGTTTTCTAGATGGATTTTCCGGATATTTTCAAATTCCAATAGCACCCGAAGATCAAGAGAAAACCACATTCACGTGCCCTTATGGTACTTTTGCTTACAAACGCATGCCATTTGGACTTTGCAACACCCCTGCAACCTTTCAAATATGTATGATGGCGATTTTTCACGACATGATAGAAGAATGCATGGAAGTATTCATGGATGACTTTTCAGTCTTCGGTGATACATTTAAATCATGTCTAGTTAATCTGGAACGAATGCTAATTAGATGCGAACAATCAAATCTAGTACTTAATTGGGGGAAATGCCATTTCATGGTTAAAGAAGGCATCGTTCTTGGTCATAAAATTTCAAAAGAAGGAATTGAAGTGGATAGAGCTAAAGTAGATGTAATTGCTAAACTTCCACATCCCACCAATGTTAGAGGAATTAGGAGTTTTCTAGGGCATGCCGGTTTTTACCGACGCTTCATAAAAGATTTTTCTAAAATTGCCACTCCTATGAATAAACTCCTAGAAAAGGATGCTCCATTCATCTTTTCAGATGAGTGTATCAAATCTTTTAATATTCTTAAAGAGAAACTCACTAATGCGCCGATCATGATAACACCAAATTGGAATCTACCATTTGAACTAATTTGCGATGCAAGTGATTTTGCAATGGGAGCCGTTTTAGGACAAAGGATTGAAAAACGATTTCAACCTATATATTATGCTAGTAAGACGTTACAAGGAGCACAAACAAACTATACAACTACTGAAAAAGAACTCCTTGCTATTGTCTTTGCTTTTGACAAATTTCGATCATATCTCGTTCTAGCAAAAACGGTGATCTATACTGACCATTCTGCTCTTAGATACCTATTTTCAAAACAAGATGCTAAACCAAGATTAATCCGTTGGATCTTACTCTTACAAGAGTTTGATATTGAAATCCGAGATAAAAGAAGAGCAGAAAATCTCGCCGCTGATCATCTTTCTCGTCTTGAAAATCCCGAATTAGAAGTTCTAAATGAATTGGCCATACAAGACAACTTTCCTGATGAATATCTATTGAAGATAGATTATAAAGAAATTCCATGGTTTGCAGACTATGCAAACTACTTAGTTTGTGGATTCCTTGAAAAAGGATTATCGTACCAAAGACGAAAGAAATTCTTCAGTGATATAAAACACTATTTCTGGGAAGATCCACATCTGTTTAAAAGTTGTCCCGATGGAATAATACGCCGATGTGTATTTGGAGATGAAGCTAGTAAAATTTTAAACCATTGTCACACAGGACCAACAGGAGGGCATTATGGGCCTCAACTAACAGTAAGAAAAGTTTATGAAGCTGGATTCTATTGGCCTACAATTTACAAAGACGCACACCTACTTTGCAAATCCTGTGATGCTTGTCAAAGGGCCGGAAAAATAAGTCAACGTGATGAAATGCCACAAAATGTCATCCAAGTATGTGAAGTATTTGACATTTGGGGTATTGACTTTATGGGTCCATTTCCAAAATCTCATAATAATCTATATATACTCGTAGCCATTGATTATGTATCTAAATGGGCGGAAGCACAAGCTCTCCCAACTAACGATGCACGAGTTGTAGTCAACTTTTTAAAACGTCTTTTTGCAAGGTTTGGAACACCGAAAGCTTTAATAAGTGATCGGGGTACTCATTTCTGTAATAATCAACTTGAGAAAGTTCTTAAAAGATATGGAGTAACTCATAAAATCTCCACCGCATATCATCCACAAACAAGTGGACAAGTTGAAAATACCAACCGAGCTTTAAAACGTATTCTAGAGAAAACCGTAGGATCAAATCCAAAGGAATGGTCCATTAAATTGGAGGATGCACTCTGGGCTTTTAGAACAGCCTACAAAACTCCAATTGGAACCACACCTTTTAGACTTGTTTATGGAAAAGCATGTCATCTTCCAGTAGAAATTGAACACAAAGCATTTTGGGCTTTGAAGACATGTAATCTTGATTTACATGAAGCCGGACGTTTACGATTAAGTCAACTAAACGAATTAGAAGAATTAAGACATGAAGCATACGAAAATTCGTTAATCTATAAGGAAAGAACGAAGAAATGGCATGATAAAAGAATCAGAAGTTCAAAAGAATTTAAAGAAGGAGACAGAGTTCTTCTTTTCAATTCACGATTCAAGCTATTTCCTGGAAAATTGAAATCAAGATGGTCTGGACCATTCATAGTCAAAAGAGTTTTCCAATACGGAACGATAGAATTAATAAATTCAAATGGGATTGAATTTAAAGTTAATGGTCACAGAGTTAAACATTACATACATGGTCCGATGGAAGTCGACAACGAAGTTAATCACAATTTCGACACCACAGCTAACTAAGTGTGGGGAGAATCAAGTCTTTAAAGGATAATATGTATTTCTGTTAGAGTTAGATTGTCTGTTTTCGTGTAGTTCTCGAAAATGGAATCCGAATGGTCTTTCCCTAGCAGACCCTAAAGAACTAGTCTTCTCCCCCCATTCTGAATTTTTATTTTTTTTTAGGTTTTTACAAAATGAAGACTGCCTGTGAACTAAACCATGGTCTAATGCTACACGCTTTGATCACTAAATGAAATAATGACATACTCCTGAGTGAATTAGTATCAGTAATCAGAGAAAGAATGGACGGAGTTAGAAAAGAATCCAGATGCGAAGATAATAAGTTACCATTTGGTAAAGAAAAATCAAAATCCGCAGCAAAAAGAAGAGCACGACACCTAGAAAGATGTCACAAATGCGGAAAATGGTCACATGGAGGTAAATGTTCAAATAATCAAAACTATTCAAATACCGAATTTGTTACTTTGTGCAGAGACGGACCGTTCATATGTTTAGAAGAAAAGACACTGAATGCTCGAGG
This sequence comes from Rutidosis leptorrhynchoides, assembly GCF_046630445.1. Taxonomy (NCBI): domain Eukaryota; kingdom Viridiplantae; phylum Streptophyta; class Magnoliopsida; order Asterales; family Asteraceae; genus Rutidosis; species Rutidosis leptorrhynchoides. The sequence goes on from NC_092333.1 coordinate 136,496,008, forward strand.
TTACGCCTATGTAGCTATGGAAAACCAATTAAACCGACTATCTTATGAATGGGATAGATCATATAACTAAGAAATCTATTTCACAGGTATGTCTGTACAGTTTTTATTTTATTTTATTTTTTTAACCTTTTGATAATAAACGCTAATTTGTTCGCTAAAAAGTATTAAATTGGTATTAAATAAAATTAGGTTTGGTGACCGAAATTATTCATATCATTCAAAAATTTATTACATCACTGCGAAATTTAACGTTTATTCTTAAGGTATAAATATCTTTAAACAATCAACACAAAATATTTCAAAAATTCGTCATGAGTTAAATTAGGTCTTGGAACCGAAATTACTTTATCGAAAAGAGGGGCGCATATTTTTGATAATATTTGATTGATTAAAGTGGGATAAAAAGCTAAAAAGATTTTTAATTTTGTTTTTACCATGTTTTTAAAATTAATATTTAAATCTTAAATTAATATTGTAAACTTTGTAAAAACAATATTTTTAAAATTGTAAATATTTGAAAAATTAATATAAGTTTGGTGTGAATTTATAATATGAATTTTTAAAATTAAGTTTGGTGTGAATTTTTTATTTTTAAAATATGAATTTTTAATTTTATGCATTTCAAATTTTAAGTTTAGTGTGAATTTTTAATATTAATTTTGAATTTCATATTTAAGTTGTGTGAATTTAAAAACAAAAATTTACTTTATCTCATTAAGTTAAAAATATGATTTTTAAAATTCGTCGTAAGTTGAAGACTAGGTCTTTGAACCGAAATTGCTTTACCCGAGGGAGGGACGAGAACTTTTATTATCATTATTTTTAATCTTATTGAATTAAAGTATGCCAAAAACATTTAAAAAACCAAAAATCTTAGCTTTTAAAACAATCGCTACAAAAAGACAAATTTTAAAATTTTGTCGAGGGACAGACTAGGACATCGATCCGAAACGACCTCGTCCTAAATAACAAGGGAAACAAAATTTTAAAATTAATTACTTAATTGTTTTAATAAGTTAAAGATTATAAAAAAAAAAAAATTACCAAACTCCGCGACTCGCGGAGTTTGGAGGTTTAATCCCCGCGAGTCGCGGGTGGACCGGATTACAGAAAAAAATAAAGAGCTGAAACAGCTCAGTTTCACTCCCCACAACAGAAAATACTGCGAACATAAACACGAAAAAACCCGAAAATACACCCCCAAAATCACAATTTTTAACCGTTAATCACCAAATGTTTTACTAAAATCATGTTGAGAAGGATGCTATCTAGGAATTACTCAAGAAAAATGGTAAATTTCTACACCTAAACACCATTTAATCCGAAATTAGTGTTCTTGAGCAATTTTTTCCCCAATTTGATTTTGATGCTTTTTAGTGTAATTAGGCTTAAATTGTTTATGTATTATGCTTGTATAACCTAGATTGATGCTGTTTAACATGATTAGAAGCCTTAAACTTCAAATTTTGAATAATCTAGGGTTTGTGTTCTTGAGCAAATTTGGGGCTTTTTGATATAAACAGGTTATGGCCGATTTTTGTCATGAATTGTTGCTAAATTAAGTAGTGTAACATGTCTAGGTAGTTAAATGATCCAAACTTTGAGCCTAAACATGATTTTGAGAATTAAAGTGGACTTTTTCAAGTCTAAAAATTCATGAACTTGATTTTTGAAACATAATGCCATTTGAGACTTGTTTAATTACTAGTAATGATTATTTTGACATGTTATTTGAGTTGAATGCTTATGAACTTGGCGAACATTTTCGTATATGCTTATTTGAAAAAGTGTAGATTTGATGAAAATGTGAAAATGAGCTTAAGTTTGATATAAATTGATCATGTCATTGTGATTATTTTGATTGATGATTTTGCTGACACTAATGCATATTTGGATGCACAAAAATTGTGTTTGATGTGTTTTGCAGACTGAAAGGGGTGAATCTTCATCCCAAGCCCGCAATGCTCCTGCTGAGAACGCAGAACAACAGGAGGTGGATAACTACTACAAGCAGGATATACCTCATCCAGTCATGACCTTTTCTGATATGCACTTGGAAGAGTTGCACCTGAACCTGAGATTTGACAGACTTTGGATAGATTATCCAAAATATCAAAGGGGTTTGCATACTCTTCATTCTAAGGTTGTTGAGGTACCAAGGGTCATAGAATGGGGACCCTTAGAAGCTGTAGAATTGGCCGGGCTAATTAGGGAATTACTTGTACAGAGGTATGGTAATTCTACTTTTAATGACTGGGTACGTTTATTCACCATGCGTAGACCTGTATATAAAGTATGGTGTGAAGAATTGTTGTGTAGTATAGAGTTGAATGATCGGGTAGCTAGTTTAACCGATCGTTCTTTTATTAGATTTTTGTTAGGCGGTTCGATGCACCACATGTCTTTACTGGACATGGCTCAGGCTTTACGTATATATACGCCTGAGGAGTTAGCATCTGCCGATTGTAGAGGGTTGATACTAAACGGTAGAAAGATAGATGAAAATTTTGATACACACGGTGTGTGGAGTCAAATGACAAGCCATCACCGTTTCAAAGGGGGAAATTACTCTTATTTGGATATAGATAGAGCCGAATTAAGAGTGATTCATAGGTTTTTAGCTAATTCGATTACACAAAGGGGTAAGAACAAGGAAAAGGTAAATGAACAGGATTTGTTTTACCATATGTGTATTCGAGACCCACAAAGCGCTGTAAGTATACCGTATTGTGTGGGTTATTATTTATCAGCTATGGTTCGGGGGATGTGACCGCATAGCATAATAGGAGGTGGTATTTTTATTACTTTGATTGGTGAATATCTCGGTGTGGATATAAGTCGGGGGGGATTATTAGTAGAAGAACCAGAACCCCACGATACTATAGGTTTAAATGTATACCATGGTGCGAAAGTTTTGAAAAGGCGAAATAACGCCGCAGTACCATACCATGGTAGACATTCACAGGTTGAGAGAAACCAACAGCAAGGTAAAGTAGGAGGGGGAAATGAGATGCAAGAAATGCAAAGGTTTATTGCTTCTCAGGAATACGAAAATGCTAGACAGAGAGCATTTGAAGATTGGCAAGTTCATCAGAACCAAATCATAGCTCATTGCCAACACATAGGTAGAAACTATATTCCTACACCGAAACCCATCTTCCCTCCCTGGTCTATAGAGATGCAGCCACCGTATCCTACGTATAATCCTGTCGAAGCATTCTATAGCACCTATGGTTATGCCTGGAACCCCTATTGGTACCAATATCATCCCTAGTCTACTTATTATTTTTTTTATTTTGTAATTTGTAATGATTGATACGTTTAATACTTTTGTTAATATTGTAATAGTTTTTATAATTGTCTAATTTTATTCTTAGATTTTAATAATTTTTGAATGTGTGGTAATATACCAAACTTCAAAAATATGTATATATGTTTGCAGTTTATCTTATGTACACAACAGGGTAAAACAACGCATTTTCAAAGACTGGCATTAAGTTCAGCAAAAGCAACTAATTTTGACGACAAGATGCAAAATATATGTGAAATAACAACAAGACGGAATGAACAAATGATGTGCACCATTTATCATTCAGCAAACAAACGCCAATATGTTTGGAAACTTTGGTAAAATTTAATCATTTTCACACAAATCACCCTCAATAATTTAAATTGTTACTGATTTCTTGCAAATGAGGGCATTGCAAGATCTTAAGTGTGGGAAGGGGTTAAATTCTTTCGGATTTTAAAATTTTTTACTTTATACACTTGGTTACCATTAAAAATACTAGTAAAGCAGTAGTTGTATTAGAATCTAGTGCTCTCTGATAATAAAGAACAGCCCTAGTCTTATATACTGACTACCCAATTCTAGTAAAATTTTTCAAAATTTTCAATTAAATGAACTCAAAATCATGTTTATACATATTTATGAACGATAAAACTAGGTTTTAACACCGAAATTATTGTTACCTCGGAAAGGACATAAATTGAGAAACAAACCAAAATGTTAAAATTCATTTAAAATGGAATAGAGGACGATAAAAAGGAAAATAAAAGCCAAGTGTGGGAAAATTTACCAAGTTATCTTAAACATATGTCACATATATCTGTAACAAATAACTGAAAATACTTTTGCTTTGGACTAAACTAAACTGTTTTACCCGATGAAAGACAAGAAAGATGGATCTACACGATGAATCAATTCCATCATTAAAAGGAAGTAAAGTCTTCCGAAAAAGAAACGCGCTTCTTGATTTAGGTCATGAAGTCGTCGTCCAGACCAGCTGTAGGTTGACAAAAAATCTAGAAAAGTCATCACTAAAATCAGCAGGAAATCCACGGACCTCAGCATTAAACAGGGTCGCCAAGTGGTCAGATTTATCCTAACCATTAGAAGGATTTATCTCGTAAAATGGGGGGGCAATATGCAAATTAGCTGGATAAGACTAATGAATCAGATCCCCAGAAAGGATAATCTCCTTAAAGATTAAAAATCAGCTTTTAAGCCTGATATTACTCAATCCTAGAGATTGACCTTAAAGATTGAGAATTACAAACTCATAGAATTCAATGATATCTAAACTCGAGCTTGAACGAGAAAATATTTTGATTAAATTACAAACCGATTTGTTTTCTGAAAACCCTATTTTCAATGCGTTCATTACCATTGAACGTAAAATCCTAGGAATTCACCTGGAATTCATTAGGTCACCTGAACCAAATCGGGTGTCAACCGTAAGAACGGTGGTTGCATAGTGGTCAAAGACAGGACCTTGTGCCATACCGAAAAAATTATAAGGGTGAGCTTTACTATTGCTCCTACCAAGGATAGTAATTGCGTCCGACACGTTATAGACCATAATCAAATACATGTCATTAGACATTGCCTTAACAGTTGCTTGTTCAACGCTTTCCTTTACAACCGGTCAGTAGTTTACCGAAAAGTAATATACGGGACAAGTAAATTGGACGTCTTGCTTTCCAAATACAAGGTTAGCAAGTGGGTGACACAAAACCATAAGTTTTGAGCTAAAATTTTCAAATCTGAAACCCACCAAACCCACAAAAATATTTTGCAAACACCGGTAAAGGGTTATTCCGGAAAACTTATCTAGGGTAAAAACTAGATTTAATTTTCAAAAGATCAAATGTTTTCATAAAGATCCAATTTCCTTAATGGATCTAAATTTTTATAGTCATGTGGGACTGTAAACCATATCGTTACTACCATTGTTTATACCACCGTATAGAAATCACTGATGTACAAAGTGTGAAGAATAAAGAAGTGATTCTAGTATTTCAAGACGATATTGCTTGAGGACAAGCAACGCTCAAGTGTGGGAATATTTGATAATGCTAAAAACGAACATATATTTCATAGCATTATTCCTCAAGAAAGACAAGCTTTTAGTTACAATTGTTCTATTTACAAGTGATATTCGTTTAAATAATAAAAGGTGAAGACAAAAGACAGATTCGACGAATTGAAGACGCAAACAACCAAAAAGCTCAAAAGTACAAAAGACAATCAAAGAGGTTCCAATTATTGATAAGAAACGTCTCGAAATTACAAGAGTACAAGATTCAAAACACAAAGTACAAGATATTAAATTGTACGCAAGGACGTTCGAAAATCCGGAACCGGGACCAGAGTCAACTCTCAATGCTCGACGCAACGGACTAAAAATTACAAGTCAACTATGCACATAAATATAATATAATATTTAAATAATTCTTATAATTATTTATATATTATAATAAATAATAAAAACCGTCGGCAAGAAAGACTCCAAACCAGAGTGAGCTGTAATTGCAAACTCCACGACTCGCGGAGTTTGAAGGCAAAAATGCCGCGAGTCGCGGAGCCCCAATTTCAGAAAATCCCTATAAAGCTCGCGCATTCTGATCGTAATCATCATCTTTTTTTCTTTCTCTTCATTCATACGTAAAATATATATATATATATATTTATAATTTATATTTTAATTTTAATTATAATTCTAATAATAAGGGTATGTTAGCGAATGTTGTAAGGGTGTAAGTCGAAATTCTGTCCGTGTAACGCTACGCTATTTTTAATCATTGTAAGTTATGTTCAACCTTTTTATATTAATATCTCGTAGCTAAGTTATTATTATGCTTATTTAATCCGAAGTAATCATGATGTTGGGCTAATTACTAAAATTGGGTAATTGGGCTTTGTACCATAATTGGGGTTTGGACAAAAGAACGACACTTGTGGAAATTAGACTATGGGCTATTAATGGGCTTTATATTTGTTTAACTAAATGAAAGTTTGTTAATGTTAATATAAAGATTTACAATTGGGCATCCCTATAAATTACCATATACACTCAATCGGACACGATGGGCGGGGTATTTATATGTACGAATAATCGTTAATTTAACCGGACACGGGAATGGATTAATAGCCACTAGAATAATTAAAACAGGGGTGAAATTATGTACAAAGGACACTTGGTATAATTGATAACAAAATATTAAAACCTTGGGTTACACTCAGTCGACATCCTGGTGTAATTATTAAACAAAGTATTAAAATCTTGTTACAGTTTAAATCCCCAATTAGTTGGAATATTTAACTTCGGGTATAAGGATAATTTGACGAGGACACTCGCACTTTATATTTATGACTGATGGACTGTTATGGACAAAAACCAGACGGACATATTAAATAATCCAGGACAAAGGACAATTAACCCATGGGCATAAAACTAAAATCAACACGTCAAACATCATGATTACGGAAGTTTAAATAAGCATAATTCTTTTATTTCATATTTAATTTCCTTTATTTTATATTTAATTGCACTTCTAATTATCGCATTTTTATTGTTATTGTATTTAATTGCACTTTTAATTATCGTACTTTTTAATTATCGCAAGTTTATTTTATCACACTTTTATTTATTGCAATTTCATTATCGTTATTTATTTTACGCTTTAAATTAAGTCTTTTATTTATTTAATATTTTACATTAGGTTTTAACTGCGACTAAAGTTTTAAAATCGACAAACCGGTCATTAAACGGTAAAAACCCCCCTTTATAATAATAATATTACTTATATATATATATTTGTATTTTTATAAAAGTAAACTAATATAGCGTTAAGCTTTGTTTAAAAAGATTCCCTGTGGAACGAACCGGACTTACTAAAAACTACACTACTGTAGGATTAGGTACACTGCCTATAAGTGTTGTTGCAAGGTTTAAGTATATCCATTCTATAAATAAATAAATATCTTGTGTAAAATTGTATAATGCTAAAAACGAACATATATTTCATAGCATTATTCCTCAAGAAAGACAAGCTTTTAGTTGCAATTGTTCTATTTACAAGTGATATTCGTTTAAATAATAAAAGGTGAAGACAAAAGACAGATTCGACGAATTGAAGACGCAAACAACCAAAAAGCTCAAAAGTACAAAAGACAATCAAAGAGGTTCCAATTATTGATAAGAAACGTCTCGAAATTACAAGAGTACAAGATTCAAAACGCAAAGTACAAGATATTAAATTGTACGCAAGGACGTTCGAAAATCCGGAACCGGGACCAGAGTCAACTCTCAACGCTCGACGCAACGGACTAAAAATTACAAGTCAACTATGCACATAAATATAATATAATATTTAAATAATTCTTATAATTATTTATATATTATAATAAATAATAAAAACCGTCGGCAAGAAAGACTCCAAACCAGAGTGAGCTGTAATTGCAAACTCCGCGACTCGCGGAGTTTGAAGGCAAAAATGCCGCGAGTCGCGGAGCCCCAATTTCAGAAAATCCCTATAAAGCTCGCGCATTCTGATCGTAATCATCATCTTTTTTTCTTTCTCTTCATTCATACGTAAAATATATATATATATATATATATATATATATATATATATATATATTTATAATTTATATTTTAATTTTAATTATAATTCTAATAATAAGGGTATGTTAGCGAATGTTGTAAGGGTGTAAGTCGAAATTCTGTCCGTGTAACGCTACGCTATTTTTAATCATTGTAAGTTATGTTCAACCTTTTTATATTAATGTCTCGTAGCTAAGTTATTATTATGCTTATTTAATCCGAAGTAATCATGATGTTGGGCTAATTACTAAAATTGGGTAATTGGGCTTTGTACCATAATTGGGGTTTGGACAAAAGAACGACACTTGTGGAAATTAGACTATGGGCTATTAATGGGCTTTATATTTGTTTAACTAAATGATAGTTTGTTAATGTTAATATAAAGATTTACAATTGGGCGTCCCTATAAATTACCATATACACTCAATCGGACACGATAGGCGGGGTATTTATATGTACGAATAATCGTTCATTTAACCGGACACGGGAATGGATTAATAGCCACTAGAATAATTAAAACAGGGGTGAAATTATATACAAAGGACACTTGGTATAATTGATAACAAAATATTAAAACCTTGGGTTACACTCAATCGACATCCTGGTGTAATTATTAAACAAAGTATTAAAATCTTGTTACAGTTTAAATCCCCAATTAGTTGGAATATTTAACTTCGGGTATAAGGATAATTTGACGAGGACACTCGCACTTTATATTTATGACTGATGGACTGTTATGGACAAAAACCAGACGGACATATTAAATAATCCAGGACAAAGGACAATTAACCCATGGGCATAAAACTAAAATCAACACGTCAAACATCATGATTACGGAAGTTTAAATGAGCATAATTCTTTTATTTCATATTTAATTTCCTTTATTTTATATTTAATTGCACTTCTAATTATCGCATTTTTATTGATATTGTATTTAATTGCACTTTTTATTATCGTACTTTTTAATTATCGCAAGTTTATTTTATCGCACTTTTATTATTCGCAATTTCATTATCGTTATTTACTTTACGCTTTAATTTAAGTCTTGTATTTATTTTTAATATTTTACATTTGGTTTTAACTGCGACTAAAGTTTTAAAATCGACAAACCGGTCATTAAACGGTAAAAACCCCCCTTTATAATAATAATATTACTTATATATATATTTGTATTTTTATAAAAGTAAACTAATATAGCATTGAGCTTTGTTTAAAAAAGATTCCCTGTGGAACGAACCGGACTTACTAAAAACTACACTACTGTACGATTAGGTACACTGCCTATAAGTGTTGTAGCAAGGTTTAAGTATATCCGTTCTCTAAATAAATAAATATCTTGTGTAAAATTGTATCGTATTTAATAGTATTTCCTGCTAAAAATATAATACTATTTCATATACCCCTCGCCGCACATCAAGTATTTTTGGCGCCGCTGCCGGGGAATCGCTTAAAAGCCGGAAGCGCAACGCTAATATATAAAATAAAATAAAAAGATTTTTAGTTTACTTTTATTAAAATTCGTTTTTATAAAAGTACGTTTTAAATATTCGAAAATATAAAAAGAAAAACAAAAATATAAATATTTTTAGGAGTTTGATAAATATTTAAGTTTTATAAAGTTTCTTTATTTTTATATAAGTTTTATTTAAGTATTTTGTTTTTATTTAAAAACATATATAAAAAATATATATATATATATATATATATATAAATCTAGTTTTAAGATTTTTATTTATAAAATTATAAAGTAATTCTATTTTTATTTAAGTTTTAAATATAAGTTTTTATTATACACATATTTTTTTATATAAACAGAAAAAATTAAAAAAAAAAAAACGCGTCGAATTTTTTTACCTGTCAGAGTTGAATTTTAGAACCCCGCGACTCGCGGGGTTTGTTGCTTTGAATACCGCGACTCGTGAAGAAATTCTGACACCGACAGAAACCCTAAACATCATTAATTACGAAGTTATTATTATTATTATTTATTAATTAAAACCCTAATTATGTTTTTAGTTTTTAATTAGTTTTTAGTTTTTATTATTATTTTGTATATTTTGTTTAAATTAGTTTAATTAAATTATAAAATTAATAGTTTTATAAAATAAATAATATAAAAATAATATTTTTATAAAAATTGTACTTTTTACAACTTTTTGTATATTTTTATATTTTGTCACTTTTTCAATCGTTTTAGCATAATAATTGTATTTTTCGCTCATATTTAGTTTTAAACTTAGATTTTGCCATAGTTATTTTTACTTCTAGATTTTTAGCCTTTGCCGTAGAATTTCTTAAGTGCTTTTTCTTTAGACTAAGATTTAGGTACTTTAGAATTTTGCGACGACTTTTTAAGTTTTAGTTTCTTTTTAAGTTATTTCCATTTGGGATATAGTTTTTCCTGTAAGCTTTAATATTTTTAGACGACTTTTACCTATGTATCAATTATCATTCCAATTAGTAATCTCAATTTGCGATTATAATTTTAAGTTAGTTGTAGTAATAAGGTTAGGTTAGTCAAGTAATTTTAAGTTTTATAAGTTTCTTTAATTTTTTCGTCACCTTTTATTTTTCAACCATTTATCTTTTTCGACCTTTTTCGACGAACTCTTTTTCTTTCTTATTTCTCGCTATTCTAGTTTTAGGACATAGATTTTTATTCTACTTCTTATCTAAATTTCTTAAAATTACGAAAATTTATTTTAAGTGGTTAAATTGATAGACATAAAAAATTTCTGGTTCGTAGTAATTGTTGGATTTGTACGTGGACCGGGTTATTGGAGCCAAACAGTCCTCAATTATATTGAGACCAAACGAATCCTACCCCTCTGCTGCATCTTTTGGCTATTCAAAACGTGGGCAAAATCAGAAAAGTCTATTGATTGGATAACTTATTATAATTTTTCTTTCCTTTTAAAAACTAATAGGATATTCAGTGAATGCACCGAGCAAGACGTTCACCACCTTTTGTACGTTCACCACCTGTAACTAGATCAAGACATTTAGCAAATATAACCGCCGTTGATTTTTCTTTAGAATCGTCATCCAGTCGACCAAGTACTTCAGTTCAAATTTCCGATAATCCATTTTTTGAACCCGACCTCACAATTGAGAATCCGGAGAATATTCAGGAACGGTTCGTAGATCCTGAACCACTAAACTTTCCTCCGGAACCACCAATCATTCAAACAGAGATTGTTGAGGAACGAACCATTAAATCAGAATCATCTAGTGATATCGATTCAACAAATTCAATTATGGAGAATCTGGAACCTTTAAGTATGGAAGACCGAATGAGAGCTAAACGCACTGGCCAAGGTCACGCAATTACTCATCCAGACATTAATGCGCCAGATTATGAAATCAAAGGACAAATTCTACACATGGTGACTAATCAATGCCAATTTAGTGGTGCGACGAAGGAAGATTCAAATGAACATTTACGTACCTTTAATAGTATCTACACACTATTTAAAATCCGAGAAGTGGATGATGAACAGATATATCTCATGTTATTTCCCTGGACTTTAAAGGGAGAAGCCAAAGATTGGTTGGAATCGTTACCTGAAGGGGCGATTGATACATGGGATGTTTTAGTTGACAAATTTCTTAAACAATTCTTTCCTGCATCTAAAGCCGTAAGACTTCAAGCAGAAATTGTTACGTTCACACAGAAACCGAATGAAACTCTATATGAGGCGTGGACAAGATATGGAAAGTTGTTAAGAGGATGTCCGCAACATGGTTTAGACACCTGTCAAATAGTACAAATATTCTACCAAGGATGCGACATCACTACAAGGAAAGACATAGATATAGCAGCTGGTGGTTCTATTATGAAGAAAACCGAAACTGATGCTTACAAAATTATTGATAACACTGCTTCCCACTCACATGAGTGGCACCAAGAAAAAGATATCGTTAGATCATCTAAAGCAGCTAGAGCCGATTCTAGCCATGACTTAGATTCCATTTCCGCAAAGATAGATGCTGTGGAAAGACGAATGGAAAAGATGACTAAAGATATTCACTCAATACGAATTAGTTGTGAGCAGTGTGGAGGACCACATTTGACAAAAGATTGTCTCAGTATTGAATTAACAATGGAACAAAGAGAGAATATTTCATACATAAACCAAAGGCCTGGAAATAATTATCAGAATAATTATCAACTGCCAAGACCAATTTACAATCAAAACCAGAATTATAACCGAAATATTCCATACAACAACCAACAAGGTCCTAGCAATCAACAAGTATCCAATAATACTTACAATCAGCAAAGACCTAATTTTCAAAACAAACCACCACAACAAACCGATGATAAAAAGCCGAATTTAGAAGATATGATGACAAAGCTAGTTGAAACTCAAACGCAGTTTTTCACATCTCAGAAACAAACAAATGAACAAAATGCTCAAGCATTTAGAAATCAACAAGCTTCTATTCAAAATCTAGAACAAGAAGTGAGTAACCTAGCAAGGTTAATAGGTGAAAGAAAATCGGGAAGTCTACCTAGTGATACAAATGCTAACCCCCGGAATGAAACAGCTAAAGTCATTACCACAAGAAGTGGTACAACACTTAAACCACCTGAAATACCTGTAACTTCTGATGAAACTATTCCTACTCCACAAGAACCACAACCTGATCAAGATAAGGAAAAATAACCGGTAGTTGAAAAGGTTAATGAAGATAACACAGTTAAGGCTAAACCTTATGTTAAACCATACCAACCACCACTTCCTTACCCGAGTAAAATGAAGAAAGAGAAACTTGAAGCCGAGCAATCCAAATTCTTGGATATGTTTAAACAGATAAATGTAAATCTTCCTTTCATTGATGTGATTTCAAGAATGCCTAGATATGCTAAATTCTTGAAAGATCTAATTTCAAATAGAAAGAAAATGGAAGAACTCTCGGCTGTTACTATGAATGCTAATTGTTCAGCAGTGCTGTTGAATAAGATACCAGAAAAATTATCTGATCCAGGAAGTTTCACAATTCCATGTTTTCTGGGTAGTCTTAGTTCAATAGAAGCATTGGCAGACTTAGGTGCTAGTATAAATCTAATGCCATATTCACTATACGCTAAACTAGACCTTGGAGAATTAAAACCAACAAGAATAAGCATACAATTAGCCGATAGATCAATAAAATATCCTAGAGGGATAATGGAGAACATGCTAGTTAAAGTTGATACTTTAGTATTTCCAGTAGATTTTGTTGTTCTGGACATGGAAGAAGATTCTCAAATTCCTCTCATATTAGGAAGACCATTCTTATGTTCGATAAGAAATTGACCCTAAGTATAGAGGATGAGAGTGTTACCTTTTCAAATGATAGAGCAATGCAACAACCACAATCTGCAGATGATACATGTTATTATATTCAAACTATAGATGCATATGCAGAATTATTAGAAGAATTTCCAGAATTACAAGGAACAGGAGAATGTTCTTTAGGAGAAGGTAATGAACCAATTGATGAAGCTGAAATGTTAGCTACACTAATAGCTAATGGATATGAACCAACAACAGAAGAAATTCAAATGCTAAAAGAAGAAGACAGATATCGATACAAATCATCGATAGAAGAACCTCCTAAATTAGAGTTACAACCACTTCCAAACCATTTGGAATACGCTTATTTACATGGTGAATCTGAATTACCTGTAATAATATCGTCTTCTCTTACTGAAAATGAGAAATCACAACTCATTTCTGTGTTGAAAGCTCATAAACCAGCCATTGCATGGAAGATTCATGATATTAAAGGAATAAGTCCTTCGTATTGCACACATAAAATCCTTATGGAAGAAGGTCATAAAACGTATGTGCAACGCCAACGAAGACTAAATCCTAATATGCAAGATGTAGTTAAGAAAGAGATTATTAAACTGCTAGACGCAGGTCTAATTTATCCAATCTCTGATAGTCCATGGGTAAGCCCAGTTCAATGCGTACCTACGAAGGGTGGCATGACTGTCATTACAAATGAGAAAAATGAGCTTATTCCTACTAGGACTGTAACAGGATGGCGTGTATGTATTGATTATAGAAAATTAAATGACGCCACCAGAAAAGATCACTTTCCCTTACCTTTCATTGATCAAATATTGGAAAGATTAGCCGGAAATAGTTACTATTGTTTTCTAGATGGATTTTCCGGATATTTTCAAATTCCAATAGCACCCGAAGATCAAGAGAAAACCACATTCACGTGCCCTTATGGTACTTTTGCTTACAAACGCATGCCATTTGGACTTTGCAACGCCCCTGCAACCTTTCAAAGATGTATGATGGCGATTTTTCACGACATGATAGAAGAATGCATGGAAGTATTCATGGATGACTTTTCAGTCTTCGGTGATACATTTAAATCATGTCTAGTTAATCTGGAACGAATGCTAATTAGATGCGAACAATCAAATCTAGTACTTAATTGGGAGAAATGCCATTTCATGGTTAAAGAAGGCATCGTTCTTGGTCATAAAATTTCAAAAGAAGGAATTGAAGTGGATAGAGCTAAAGTAGATGTAATTGCTAAACTTCCACATCCCACCAATGTTAGAGGAATTAGGAGTTTTCTAGGGCATGCCGGTTTTTACCGACGCTTCATAAAAGATTTTTCTAAAATTGCCACTCCTATGAATAAACTCCTAGAAAAGGATGCTCCATTCATCTTTTCAGATGAGTGTATCAAATCTTTTAATATTCTTAAAGAGAAACTCACTAATGCGCCGATCATGATAACACCAAATTGGAATCTACCATTTGAACAAATGTGCGATGCAAGTGATTTTGCAATAGGAGCCGTTTTAGGACAAAGGATTGAAAAACGATTTCAACCTATATATTATGCTAGTAAGACGTTACAAGGAGCACAAACAAACTATACAACTACTGAAAAAGAACTCCTTGCTATTGTCTTTGCTTTTGACAAATTTCGATCATATCTCGTTCTAGCAAAAACGGTGGTCTATACCGACCATTCTGCTCTTAGATACCTATTTTCAAAACAAGATGCTAAACCAAGATTAATCCGTTGGATCTTACTCTTACAAGAGTTTGATATTGAAATTCGAGATAAAAGAGGAGCAGAAAATCTCGCCGCTGATCATCTTTCTCGTCTTGAAAATCCCGAATTAGAAGTTCTAAATGAATTGGCCATACAAGACAACTTTCCTGATGAATATCTATTGAAGATAGATTATAAAGAAATTCCATGGTTTGCAGACTATGCAAACTACTTAGTTTGTGGATTCCTTGAAAAAGGATTATCGTACCAAAGATGAAAGAAATTCTTCAGTGATATAAAACACTATTTCTGGGAAGATCCACATCTGTTTAAAAGTTGTCCCGATGAAATAATACGCCGATGTGTATTTGGAGATGAAGCTAGTAAAATTTTAAACCATTGTCACACAGGACCAACAGGAGGGCATTATGGGCCTCAACTAACAGCAAGAAAAGTTTATGAAGCTGGATTCTATTGGCCTACAATTTACAAAGACGCACACCTACTTTGCAAATCCTGTGATGCTTGTCAAAGGGCCAGAAAAATAAGTCAACGTGATGAAATGCCACAAAATGTCATCCAAGTATGTGAAGTATTTGACATTTGGGGTATTGACTTTATGGGTCCATTTCCAAAATCTCATAATAATCTATATATACTCGTAGCCATTGATTATGTATCTAAATGGGCGGAAGCACAAGCTCTCCCAACTAACGATGCACGAGTTGTAGTCAACTTTTTAAAACGTCTTTTTGCAAGGTTTGGAACACCGAAAGCTTTAATAAGTGATCGGGGTACTCATTTCTGTAATAATCAACTTGAGAAAGTTCTTAAAAGATATGGAGTAACTCATAAAATCTCCACCGCATATCATCCACAAACAAGTGGACAAGTTGAAAATACCAACCGAGCTTTAAAACGTATTCTAGAGAAAACCGTAGGATCAAATCCAAAGAAATGGTCCATTAAATTGGAGGATGCACTCTGGGCTTTTAGAACAGCCTACAAAACTCCAATTGGAACCACACCTTTTAGACTTGTTTATGGAAAAGCATGTCATCTTCCAGTAGAAATTGAACACAAAGCATTTTGGGCTTTGAAGACATGTAATCTTGATTTACATGAAGCCGAACGTTTACGATTAAGTCAACTAAACGAATTAGAAGAATTAAGACATGAAGCATACGAAAATTCGTTAATCTATAAGGAAAGAACGAAGAAATGGCATGATAAAAGAATCAGAAGTTCAAAAGAATTTAAAGAAGGAGACAGAGTTCTTCTTTTCAATTCACGATTCAAGCTATTTCCTGGAAAATTGAAATCAAGATGGTCTGGACCATTCATAGTCAAAAGAGTTTTCCCATACGGAATGATAGAATTAATAAATTCAAATGGGATTGAATTTAAAGTTAATGGTCACAGAGTTAAACATTACATACATGGTCCGATGGAAGTCGACAACGAAGTTAATCACAATTTCGACACCACAGCTAACTAAGTGTGGGGAGAATCAAGTCTTTAAAGGATAATATGTATTTCTGTTAGAATTAGATTGTCTGTTTTCGTGTAGTTCTCGAAAATGGAATCCGAATGGTCTTTCCCTAGCAGACCCTAAAGAACTAGTCTTCTCCCCCCATTCTGAATTTTTATTTTTTTTTAGGTTTTTACAAAATGAAGACTGCCTGTGAACTAAACCATGGTCTAATGCTACACGCTTTGATCACTAAACGAAATAATGACATACTCCCGAGTGAATTAGTATCAGTAATCAGAGAAAGAATGGACGGAGTTAGAAAAGAATCCTGATGCGAAGATAATAAGTTACAATTTGGTAAAGGAAAATCAAAATCCGCAGCAAAAAGAAGAGCACGACACCTAGAAAGATGTCACAAATGCGGAAAATGGTCACATGGAGGTAAATGTTCAAATAATCAAAACTATTCAAATACCGAATTTGTTACTTTGTGCAGAGACGGACCGTTCATATGTTTAGAAGAAAAGACACTGAATGCTCGAGGTTACGCCTATGTAGCTACGGAAAACCAATTAAACCGACTATCTTATGAATGGGATAGATCATATAACTAAGAAATCTATTTCACAGGTATGTCTGTACAGTTTTTATTTTATTTTATTTTTTAACCTTTTGATAATAAACGCTAATTTGTTCGCTAAAAAGTATTAAATTAGTATTAAATAAAATTAGGTTTGGCGACCGAAATTATTGATATCATTCAAAAATTTATTACATCACTGCGAAATTCAACGTTTATTCTTAAGGTATAAATATCTTTAAACAATCAACACAAAATATTTCAAAAATTCGTCATGAGTTAAATTAGGTCTTGGAACCGAAATTACTTTACCGAAAAGAGGGGCGCATATTTTTGATAATATTTGATTGATTAAAGTGGGATAAAAAGCCAAAAAGATTTTTAATTTTATTTTTACCATGTTTTTAAAATTAATATTTAAACCTTAAATTAATATTGTAAACTTTGTAAAAACAATATTTTTAAAATTGTAAATATTTGAAAAATTAATATAAGTTTGGTGTGAATTTATAATATGAATTTTTAAAATTAAGTTTGGTGTGAATTTTTAATTTTTAAAATATGAATTTTTAATTTTATGCATTTCAAATTTTAAGTTTAGTGTGAATTTTTAATATTAATTTTGAATTTCATATTTAAGTTGTATGAATTTAAAAACAAAAATTTACTTTATCTCATTAAGTTAAAAATATGATTTTTAAAATTCGTCATAAGTTGAAGACTAGGTCTTTGAACCGAAATTGCTTTACCCGAGGGAGGGACGAGAACTTTTATTATCATTATTTTTAATCTTATTGAATTAAAGTATGCCAAAAACATTAAAAAAACCAAAAATCTTAGCTTTTAAAACAATCGCTACAAAAAGACAAATTTTAAAATTTTGTCGAGGGACAGACTAGGACATCGATCCGAAACGACCTCGTCCTAAATAACAAGGGAAACAAAATTTTAAAATTAATTACTTAATTGTTTTAATAAGTTAAAGATTATAAAAAAAAAATAAAAAATTTACCAAACTCCGCGACTCGCGGAGTTTGGAGGTTTAATCCCCGCGAGTCGCGGGAGGACCGGATTACGGAAAAAAAATAAAGAGCTGAAACAGCTCAGTTTCACTCCCCACAACAGAAAATACTGCGAACATAAACACGAAAAAACCCGAAAATACACCCCCAAAATCACAATTTTTAACCGTTAATCACCAAATTTTTTACTAAAATCATGTTGAGAAGGATGCTATCTAGGAATTACTCGAGAAAAACGGTAAATTTCTACACCTAAACACCATTTAATCCGAAATTAGTGTTCTTGAGCAATTTTTTCCCCAATTTGATTTTGATGCTTTTTAGTGTAATTAGGCTTAAATTGTTTATGTATTATGCTTGTATAACCTAGATTGATGCTGTTTAACATGATTAGAAGCCTTAAACTTCAAATTTTGAATAATCTAGGGTTTGTGTTCTTGAGCAAATTTGGGGCTTTTTGATATAAACAGGTTATGGCCGATTTTTGTCATGAATTGTTGCTAAATTAAGCAGTGTAACATGTTTAGGTAGTTAAATGATCCAAACTTTGAGCCTAAACATGATTTTGAGAATTAAAGTGGACTTTTTCAAAGTCTAAAATTCATGAACTTGATTTTTGAGAGATAATACCATTTGAAACTTGTTTAATTGCTAGTAATGATTATTTTGACATGTTATTTGAGTTGAATGCTTATGAACTTGGCGAACATTTTCGTATATGCTTATTTGAAAAAGTGTAGATTTGATGAAAATGTGAAAATGAGCTTAAGTTTGATATAAATTGATCATGTCATTTTAATTATTTTGATTGATGATTTTGCTGACACTAATGCATATTTGGATGCACAAAAATTGTGTTTGATGTGTTTTGCAGACTGAAAGGGGTGAATCTTCATCCCAAGCCCGCAATGCTCCTGCTGAGAACGCGGAACAACAGGAGGTGGATAACTACTACAAGCAGGATATACCTCATCCAGTCATGACCTTTTCTGATATGCACTTGGAAGAGTTGCACCCGAACCTGAGATTTGACAGACTTTGGATAGATTATCCAAAATATCAAAGGGGTTTGCATACTCTTCATTCTAAGGTTGTTGAGGTACCGAGGGTCATAGAATGGGGACCCTTAGAAGCTGTAGAATTGGCCGGGCCAATTAGGGAATTACTTGTACAGAGGTATGGTAATTCTACTTTTAATGACTGGGTACGTTTATTCACCATGCGTAGACCTGTATATAAAGTATGGTGTGAAGAATTGTTGTGTAGTATAGAGTTGAATGATCGGGTAGCTAGTTTAACCGGTCGTTCTTTTATTAGATTTTTGTTAGGCGGTTCGATGCGCCACATATCTTTACTAGACATGGCTCAGGCTTTACGTATATATACGCCTGAGGAGTTAGCATCTGCCGATTGTAGAGGGTTGATACTAAACGGTAGAAAGATAGATGAAAATTTTGATACACACGGTGTGTGGAGTCAAATGACAAGCCATCACCGTTTCAAAGGGGGAAATTACTCTTATTTGGATATAGATAGAGCCGAATTAAGAGTGATTCATAGGTTTTTAGCTAATTCGATTACACAAAGGGGTAAGAACAAGGAAAAAGTAAATGAACAGGATTTGTTTTACCATATGTGTATTCGAGACCCACAAAGCACTGTAAGTATACCATATTGTGTGGGTTATTATTTATCAGCTATGGTTCGGGGGATGCGACCGCATAGCATAATAGGAGGTGGTATTTTTATTACTTTGATTGGTGAATATCTCGGTGTGGATATAAGTCGGGGGGGATTATTAGTAGAAGAACCAGAACCCCGCGATACTATAGGTTTAAATGTATACCATGGTACGAAAGTTTTGAAGAGGCGAAATAACGCCGCAGTACCATACCATGGTAGACATTCACAGGTTGAGAGAAACCAACAGCAAGGTAATGTAGGAGGGGGGAATGAGATGCAAGAAATGCAAAGATTTATAGCTTCTCAGGAATACGAAAATGCTAGATAGAGAGCATTTGAAGATTGGCAAGTTCATCAGAACCAAATCATAGCTCATTGCCAACATATAGGTAGAAACTATATTCCTACACCGAAACCCATCTTCCCTCCCTGGTCTATAGAGATGCAGCCACCATATCCTACGTATAACCCTGCCGTAGCATTCTATAGCACCTATGGTTATGCCTGGAACCCCTATTGGTACCAATATCATCCCTAGTCTACTTATTATTTTTTATTTTTTTTTATTTTGTAATTTGTAATGATTGATACGTTTAATACTTTTGTTAATATTGTAATAGTTTTTATAATTGTCTAATTTTATTCTTAGATTTTAATAATTTTTGAATGTGCGGTAATATACCAAACTTCAAAAATATGTATATATGTTTGCAGTTTATCTTATGTACACAACAGGGTAAAACAACACATTTTCAAAGACTGGCATTAAGTTCAGTAAAAGCAACTAATTTTGACGACAAGATGCAAAATATATGTGAAATAACAACAAGACGGAATGAACAAATGATGTGCACCATTTATCATTCAGCAAACAAACGCCAATATGTTTGGAAACTTTGGTAAAATTTAATCATTTTCACACAAATCACCCTCAAAAATTTAAATTGTTACTGATTTCTTGCAAATGAGGGCATTGCAAGATCTTAAGTGTGGGAAGGGGTTGAATTCTTTCGGATTTTAAAATTTTTTACTTTATACACTTGGTTACCATTAAAAATACTAGTAAAGCAGTAGCTGTATTAGAATCTAGTGCTCTCTGATAATAAAGAACAGCCCTAGTCTTATATACTGACTACCCAATTCTAGTAAAATTTTTCAAAATTTTCAATTAAATGAACTCAAAATCATGTTTATACATATTTATGAACGATAAAACTAGGTTTTAACACCGAAATTATTGTTACCTCGGAAAGGACATAAATTGAGAAACAAACCAAAATGTTAAAATTCATTTAAAATGGAATAGAGGACGATAAAAAGGAAAATAAAAGCCAAGTGTGGGAAAATTTACCAAGTTATCTTAAACATATGTCACATATATCTGTAACAAATAACTGAAAATACTTTTGCTTTGGACTAAACTAAACTGTTTTACCCGATGAAAGAAAAGAAAGATGGATCTACACGATGAATCAATTCCATCATTAAAAGGAAGTAAAGTCTTCCGAAAAAGAAACGCGCTTCTTGATTTAGGTCATGAAGTCGTCGTCCAGACCAGCTGTAGGTTGACGAAAAATCTAGAAAAGTCATCACTAAAATCAGCAGGAAATCCACGGACCTCAGCATTAAACAGGGTCGCCAAGTGGTCAGATTTATCCTAACCATGAGAAGGATTTATCTCGTAAATTGAGGGGGCACCATGCAAATTAGCTGGATAAGACTAATGAATCAGATCCCCAGAAAGGATAATCTCCTTAAAGATTAAAAATCAGCTTTTAAGCCTGATATTACTCAATCCTAGAGATTGACCTTAAAGATTGAGAATTACAAACTCATGGAATTCAATGATATCTAAACTCGAGCTTGAACGAGAAAATATTTTGATCAAATTACAAACCGATTTGTTTTCTGAAAACCCTATTTTCAATGCGTTCATTACCATTGAACGTAAAATCCTAGGAATTCACCTGGAATTCATTAGGTCACCTGAACCAAATCGGGTGTCAACCGTAAGAACGGTGGTTACATAGTGGTCAAAGACAGGACCTTGTGCCATACCGAAAAAATTATAAGGGTGAGCTTTACTATTGCTCCTACCAAGGATAGTAATTGCGTCCGACACGTTATAGACCATAATCAAATACATGTCATTAGACATTGCCTTAACAGTTGCCATAATTCCGCGACTCGCGGCATTTTTGCCTTCAAACTCAGCGAGTCGCGGAGTTTGCAATTACAGCTCACTCTGGTTTGGAGTCTTTCTTGCCGACGGTTTTTATTATTTATTATAATATATATATAATTATAAGAATTATTTAAATATTATATTATATTTATGTGCATAGTTGACTTGTAATTTTTAGTCCGTTGCGTCGAGCGTTGAGAGTTGACTCTGGTCCCGGTTCCGGATTTTCGAACGTCCTTGCGTACAATTTAATATCTTGTACTTTGCGTTTTGAATCTTGTACTCTTGTAATTTCGAGACGTTTCTTATCAATAATTTGAACCTCTTTGATTGTCTTTTGTACTTTTGAGCTTTTTGGTTGTTTGCGTCTTCCATTCGTCGAATCTGTCTTTTGTCTTCACCTTTTATTATTTAAACGAATATCACTTGTAAATAGAACAATTGCAACTAAAAGCTTGTCTTTCTTGAGAAATAATGCTATGAAATATATGTTCGTTTTTAGCATTATCAAATATTCCCACACTTGAGCGTTGCTTGTCCTCAAGCAATATCGTCTTGAAATACTAGAATCACTTCTTTATTCTTCACACTTTGTACATCAGTGATTTCTATACGGTGGTATAAACAATGGTAGTAATGATATGGTTTACAGTCCCACATGACTATAAAAATTTAGATCCATTAAGGAAATTGGATCTTTATGAAAACATTTGATCTTTTGAAAATTAAATCTAGTTTTTACCCTAGATAAGTTTTCCGGAATAACCCTTTACCGGTGTTTGCAAAATATTTTTGTAGGTTTGGTGGGTTTCAGATTTGAAAATTTTAGCTCAAAACTTATGGTTTTGTGTCACCCACTTGCTAACCTTGTATTTGGAAAGCAACACGTCCAGTTTACTTGTCCCGTATATTACTCTTCGGTAAACTACCGACCGGTTGTAAAGGAAAGCATTGAACAAGCAACTGTTAAGGCAATGTCTAATGACATGTATTTGATTATGGTCTATAATGTGTCAGACGCAATTACTATCCTTGGTAGGAGCAATAGTAAAGCTCACCCTTATAATTTTTTCGGTATGGCACAAGGTCCTGTCTTTGACCACTATGAAACCACTGTTCTTACGGTTGACACCCGATTTGGTTCAGGTGACCTAATGAATTCCAGGTGAATTCCTAGGATTTTACGTTCAATGGTAATGAACGCATTGAAAATAGGGTTTTCAGAAAACAAATCGGTTTGTAATTTGATCAAAATATTTTCTCGTTCAAGTTCGAGTTTAGATATCATTGAATTCCATGAGTTTGTAATTCTCAATCTTTAAGGTCAATCTCTAGGATTGAGTAATATCAGGCTTAAAAGCTGATTTTTAATCTTTAAGGAGATTATCCTTTCTGGGGATCTGATTCATTAGTCTTATCCAGCTAATTTGCATGGTGCCCCCCCCATTTTACGAGATAAATCCTTCTCATGGTTAGGATAAATCTGACCACTTGGCGACCCTGTTTAATGCTGAGGTCCGTGGATTTCCTGCTGATTTTAGTGATGACTTTTCTAGATTTTTCGTCAACCTACAGCTGGTCTGGACGACGACTTCATGACCTAAATCAAGAAGCGCGTTTCTTTTTCGGAAGACTTTACTTCCTTTTAATGATGGAATTGATTCATCGTGTAGATCCATCTTTCTTTTCTTTCATCGGGTAAAACAGTTTAGTTTAGTCCAAAGCAAAAGTATTTTCAGTTATTTGTTACAGATATATGTGACATATGTTTAAGATAACTTGGTAAATTTTCCCACACTTGGCTTTTATTTTCCTTTTTATCGTCCTCTATTCCATTTTAAATGAATTTTAACATTTTGGTTTGTTTCTCAATTTATGTCCTTTCCGAGGTAACAATAATTTCGGTGTTAAAACCTAGTTTTATCGTTCATAAATATGTATAAACATGATTTTGAGTTCATTTAATTGAAAATTTTGAAAAATTTTACTAGAATTGGGTAGTCAGTATATAAGACTAGGGCTGTTCTTTATTATCAGAGAGCACTAGATTCTAATACAACTACTGCTTTACTAGTATTTTTAATGGTAACCAAGTGTATAAAGTAAAAAATTTTAAAATCCGAAAGAATTTAACCCCTTCCCACACTTAAGATCTTGCAATGCCCTCATTTGCAAGAAATCAGTAACAATTTAAATTTTTGAGGGTGATTTGTGTGAAAATGATTAAATTTTACCAAAGTTTCCAAACATATTGGCGTTTGTTTGCTGAATGATAAATGGTGCACATCATTTGTTCATTCCGTCTTGTTGTTATTTCACATATATTTTGCATCTTGTCGTCAAAATTAGTTGCTTTTGCTGAACTTAATGCCAGTCTTTGAAAATGCGTTGTTTTACCCTGTTGTGTACATAAGATAAACTGCAAACATATATACATATTTTTGAAGTTTGGTATATTACCGCACATTCAAAAATAATTAAAATCTAAGAATAAAATTAGACAATTATAAAAACTATTACAATATTAACAAAAGTATTAAACGTATCAATCATTAAAAATTACAAAATAAAAAATAATAATAAGTAGACTAGGGATGATATTGGTACCAATAGGGGTTCCAGGCATAACCATAGGTGCTATAGAATGCTTCGGCAGGGTTATACGTAGGATACGGTGGCTGCATCTCTATAGACCAGGGAGGGAAGATGGGTTTCGGTGTAGGAATATAGTTTCTACCTATGTGTTGGCAATGAGCTATGATTTGGTTCTGATGAACTTGCCAATCTTCAAATGCTCTCTGTCTAGCATTTTCGTATTCCTGAGAAGCTATAAACCTTTGCATTTCTTGCATCTCATTTCCCCCTTTTACATTACCTTGCTGTTGGTTTCTCTCAACCTGTGGATGTCTACCATGGTATGGTACTGCGGCGTTATTTCGCCTTTTCAAAACTTTCGCACCATGGTATACATTTAAACCTATAGTATCGCGGGGTTCTGGTTCTTCTACTAATAATCCCCCCCGACTTATATCCACACCGAGATATTCACCAATCAAAGTAATAAAAATACCACCTCCAATTATGCTATGCGGTCGCATCCCCCGAACCATAGCTGATAAATAATAACCCACACAATACGGTATACTTACAGCGCTTTGTGGGTCTCGAATACACATATGGTAAAACAAATCCTGTTCATTTACCTTTTCCTTGTTCTTACCCCTTTGTGTAATCGAATTAGCTAAAAACCTATGAATCACTCTTAATTCGGCTCTATCTATATCCAAATAAGAGTAATTTCCCCCTTTGAAACGGTGATGGCTTGTCATTTGACTCCACACACCGTGTGTATCAAAATTTTCATCTATCTTTCTACCGTTTAGTATCAACCCTCTACAATCGGCAGATGCTAACTCCTCAGGCGTATATATACGTAAAGCCTGAGCCATGTCCAGTAAAGACATGTGGCGCATCGAACCGCCTAACAAAAATCTAATAAAAGAATGATCGGTTAAACTAGCTACCCGATCATTCAACTCTATACTACACAACAATTCTTCACACCATACTTTATATACAGGTCTACGCATGGTGAATAAACGTACCCAGTCATTAAAAGTAGAATTACCATACCTCTGTACAAGTAATTCCCTAATTGGCCCGGCCAATTCTACAGCTTCTAAGGGTCCCCATTCTATGACCCTTGGTACCTCAACAACCTTAGAATGAAGAGTATGCAAACCCCTTTGATATTTTGGATAATCTATCCAAAGTCTGTCAAATCTCAGGTTCGGGTGCAACTCTTCCAAGTGCATATCAGAAAAGGTCATGACTGGATGAGGTATATCCTGCTTGTAGTAGTTATCCACCTCCTGTTGTTCTGCATTCTCAGCAGGAGCATTGCGGGCTTGTGATGAAGATTCACCCCTTTCAGTCTGCAAAACACATCAAACACAATTTTTGTGCATCCAAATATGCATTAGTGTCAGCAAAATCATCAATCAAAATAATTACAATGACATGATCAATTTATATCAAACTTAAGCTTATTTTCATATTTTCATCAAATCTACACTTTTTCAAATAAGCATATACGAAAATATTCGCCAAGTTCATAAGTATTCAACTCAAATAACATGTCAAAATAATCATTACTAGCAATTAAACAAGTTTCAAATGGTATTATCTCTCAAAAATCAAGTTCATGAATTTTAGACTTTGAAAAAGTCCACTTTAATTCTCAAAATCATGTTTAGGCTCAAAGTTTGGATCATTTAACTACCTAAACATGTTACACTGCTTAATTTAGCAACAATTCATGACAAAAATCGGCCATAACCTGTTTATATCAAAAAGCCCCAAATTTGCTCAAGAACACAAACCCTAGATTATTCAAAATTTGAAGTTTAAGCCTTCTAATCATGTTAAACAGCATCAATCTAGGTTATACAAGCATAATACATAAACAATTTAAGCCTAATTACACTAAAAAGCATCAAAATCAAATTGGGGAAAAAATTGCTCAAGAACACTAATTTCGGATTAAATGGTGTTTAGGTGTAGAAATTTACCGTTTTTCTCGAGTAATTCCTAGATAGCATCCTTCTCAACATGATTTTAGTAAAAAATTTGGTGATTAACGGTTAAAAATTGTGATTTTGGGGGTGTATTTTCGGGTTTTTTCGTGTTTATGTTCGCAGTATTTTCTGTTGTGGGGAGTGAAACTGAGCTGTTTCAGCTCTTTATTTTTTTTCCGTAATCCGGTCCTCCCGCGACTCGCGGGGATTAAACCTCCAAACTCCGCGAGTCGCGGAGTTTGGTAAATTTTTTTTTTTTTTTTTTATAATCTTTAACTTATTAAAACAATTAAGTAATTAATTTTAAAATTTTGTTTCCCTTGTTATTTAGGACGAGGTCGTTTCGGATCGATGTCCTAGTCTGTCCCTCGACAAAATTTTAAAATTTGTCTTTTTGTAGCGATTGTTTTAAAAGCTAAGATTTTTGGTTTTTTTAATGTTTTTGGCATACTTTAATTCAATAAGATTAAAAATAATGATAATAAAAGTTCTCGTCCCTCCCTCGGGTAAAGCAATTTCGGTTCAAAGACCTAGTCTTCAACTTACGACGAATTTTAAAAATCATATTTTTAACTTAATGAGATAAAGTAAATTTTTGTTTTTAAATTCACACAACTTAAATATGAAATTCAAAATTAATATTAAAAATTCACACTAAACTTAAAATTTGAAATGCATAAAATTAAAAATTCATATTTTAAAAATTAAAAATTCACACCAAACTTAATTTTAAAAATTCATATTATAAATTCACACCAAACTTATATTAATTTTTCAAATATTTACAATTTTAAAAATAATTGTTTTTACAAAGTTTACAATATTAATTTAAGATTTAAATATTAATTTTAAAAACATGGTAAAAATAAAATTAAAAATCTTTTTGGCTTTTTATCCCACTTTAATCAATCAAATATTATCAAAAATATGCGCCCCTCTTTTCGGTAAAGTAATTTCGGTTCCAAGACCTAATTTAACTCATGACGAATTTTTGAAATATTTTGTGTTGTTTGTTTAAAGATATTTATACCTTAAGAATAAACGTTAAATTTCGCAGTGATGTAATAAATTTTTGAATGATATCAATAATTTCGGTCGCCAAACCTAATTTTATTTAATACCAATTTAATACTTTTTAGCGAACAAATTAGCGTTTATTATCAAAAGGTTAAAAAAATAAAATAAAATAAAAACTGTACAGACATACCTGTGAAATAGATTTCTTAGTTATATGATCTATCCCATTCATAAGATAGTCGGTTTAATTGGTTTTCCATAGCTACATAGGCGTAACCTCGAGCATTCAGTGTCTTTTCTTCTAAACATATGAACGGTCCGTCTCTACACAAAGTAACAAATTCGGTATTTGAATAGTTTTGATTATTTGAACATTTACCTCCATGTGACCATTTTCCGCATTTGTGACATCTTTCTAGGTGTCGTGCTCTTCTTTTTGCTGCGGATTTTGATTTTCCTTTACCAAATTGTAACTTATTATCTTCGCATCTGGATTCTTTTCTAACTCCGTCCATTCTTTCTCTGATTACTGATACTAATTCACTCGGGAGTATGTCATTATTTCGTTTAGTGATCAAAGCGTGTAGCATTAGACCATGGTTTAGTTCACAGGCAGTCTTCATTTTGTAAAAACCTAAAAAAAAATAAAAATTCAGAATGGGGGGAGAAGACTAGTTCTTTAGGGTCTGCTAGGGAAAGACCATTCGGATTCCATTTTCGAGAACTACACGAAAACAGACAATCTAACTCTAACAGAAATACATATTATCCTTTAAAGACTTGATTCTCCCCACACTTAGTTAGCTGTGGTGTCGAAATTGTGATTAACTTCGTTGTCGACTTCCATCGGACCATGTATGTAATGTTTAACTCTGTGACCATTAACTTTAAATTCAATCCCATTTGAATTTATTAATTCTATCGTTCCGTATGGGAAAACTCTTTTGACTATGAATGGTCCAGACCATCTTGATTTCAATTTTCCAGGAAATAGCTTGAATCGTGAATTGAAAAGAAGAACTCTGTCTCCTTCTTTAAATTCTTTTGAACTTCTGATTCTTTTATCATGCCATTTCTTCGTTCTTTCCTTATAGATTAACGAATTTTCGTATGCTTCATGTCTTAATTCTTCTAATTCGTTTAGTTGACTTAATCGTAAACATCCGGCTTCATGTAAATCAAGATTACATGTCTTCAAAGCCCAAAATGCTTTGTGTTCAATTTCTACTTGAAGATGACATGCTTTTCCATAAACAAGTCTAAAAGGTGTGGTTCCAATTGGAGTTTTGTAGGCTGTTCTAAAAGCCCAGAGTGCATCCTCCAATTTAATGGACCATTCCTTTGGATTTGATCCTACGGTTTTCTCTAGAATACGTTTTAAAGCTCGGTTGGTATTTTCAACTTGTCCACTTGTTTGTGGATGATATGCGGTGGAGATTTTATGAGTTACTCCATATCTTTTAAGAACTTTCTCAAGTTGATTATTACAGAAATGAGTACCCCGATCACTTATTAAAGCTTTCGGTGTTCCAAACCTTGCAAAAAGACGTTTTAAAAAGTTGACTACAACTCGTGCATCGTTAGTTGGGAGAGCTTGTGCTTCCGCCCATTTAGATACATAATCAATGGCTACGAGTATATATAGATTATTATGAGATTTGGAAATGGACCCATAAAGTCAATACCCCAAATGTCAAATACTTCACATACTTGGATGACATTTTGTGGCATTTCATCACGTTGACTTATTTTTCCGGCCCTTTGACAATCATCACAGGATTTGCAAAGTAGGTGTGCGTCTTTGTAAATTATAGGCCAATAGAATCCAGCTTCATAAACTTTTCTTGCTGTTAGTTGAGGCCCATAATGCCCTCATGTTGGTCCTGTGTGACAATGGTTTAAAATTTTACTAGCTTCATCTCCAAATACACATCGGCGTATTATTCCATCGGGACAACTTTTAAACAGATGTGGATCTTCCCAGAAATAGTGTTTTATATCACTGAAGAATTTCTTTCGTCTTTGGTACGATAATCCTTTTTCAAGGAATCCACAAACTAAGTAGTTTGCATAGTCTGCAAACCATGGAATTTCTTTATAATCTATCTTCAATACATATTCATCAGGAAAGTTGTCTTGTATGGCCGATTCATTTAGAACTTCTAATTCGGGATTTTCAAGACGAGAAAGATGATCAGCGGCGAGATTTTCTGCTCCTCTTTTATCTCGGATTTCAATATCAAACTCTTGTAAGAGTAAGATCCAACGGATTAATCTTGGTTTAGCATCTTGTTTTGAAAATAGGTATCTAAGAGCAGAATGGTCGGTATAGACCACCGTTTTTGCTAGAACGAGATATGATCGAAATTTGTCAAAAGCAAAGACAATAGCAAGGAGTTCTTTTTCAGTAGTTGTATAGTTTGTTTGTGCTCCTTGTAACGTCTTACTAGCATAATATATAGGTTGAAATCATTTTTCAATCATTTGTCCTAAAACGGCTCCCATTGCAAAATCACTTGCATCGCACATTAGTTCAAATGGTAGATTCCAATTTGGTGTTATCATGATCGGCGCATTAGTGAGTTTCTCTTTAAGAATATTAAAAGATTTGATACACTCATCTGAAAAGATGAATGGAGCATCCTTTTCTAGGAGTTTATTCATAGGAGTGGCAATTTTAGAAAAATCTTTTATGAAGCGTCGGTAAAAACCGGCATGCCCTAGAAAACTCCTAATTCCTCTAACATTGGTGGGATGTGGAAGTTTAGCAATTACATCTACTTTAGCTCTATCCACTTCAATTCCTTCTTTTGAAATTTTATGACCAAGAACGATGCCTTCTTTAACCATGAAATGGCATTTCTCCCAATTAAGTACTAGATTTGATTGTTCGCATCTAATTAGCATTCGTTCCAGATTAACTAGACATGATTTAAATGTATCACCGAAGACTGAAAAGTCATCCATGAATACTTCCATGCATTCTTCTATCATGTCGTGAAAAATCGCCATCATACATCTTTGAAAGGTTGCAGGGGCGTTGCAAAGTCCAAATGGCATGCATTTGTAAGCAAAAGTACCATAAGCGCACGTGAATGTGGTTTTCTCTTGATCTTCGGGTGCTATTGGAATTTGAAAATATCCGGAAAATCCATCTAGAAAACAATAGTAACTATTTCCGGCTAATCTTTCCTACATTTGATCAATGAAAGGTAAGGGAAAGTGATCTTTTCTGGTGACGTCATTTAATTTTCTATAATCAATACATACATGCCATCCTGTTACAGTCCTAGTAGGAATAAGCTCATTTTTCTCATTTGTAATGACAGTTGTGCCACCCTTCTTAGGTACGCATTGAACTGGGCTTACCCATGGACTATCAGAGATTGGATAAATTAGACCTGCGTCTAGCAGTTTAATAATCTCTTTCTTAACTACATCTTGCATATTAGGATTTAGTCTTCGTTGGCGTTGCACATACGTTTTATGACCTTCTTCCATAAGGATTTTATGTGTGCAATACGAAGGACTTATTCCTTTAATATCATGAATCTTTCATGCAATGGCTGGTTTATGAGCTTTCAACACAGAAATGAGTTGTGATTTCTCATTTTCAGTAAGAGAAGACGATATTATTACAGGTAATTCAGATTCACCATGTAAATAAGCGTATTCCAAATGGTTTGGAAGTGGTTTTAACTCTAATTTCGGAGGTTCTTCTATCGATGATTTGTATCGATATCTGTCTTCTTCTTTTAGCATTTGAATTTCTTCTGTTGTTGGTTCATATCCATTAGCTATTAGTGTAGCTAACATTTCCGCTTCATCAATTGGTTCATTACCTTCTCCTAAAGAACATTCTCCTGTTCCTTGTAATTCTGGAAATTCTTCTAATAATTCTGCATGTGCATCTATAGTTTGAATATAATAACATGTATCATCTGCAGATTGTGGTTGTTGCATTGCTCTATCAACTAAAAAGGTAACACTCTCATCCTCTATACTTAGGGTCAATTTCTTACCGAACACGTCTATCATTGCTTTAGCCGTGTTTAAGAATGGTCTTCCTAATATGAGAGGAACTTGAGAATCTTCTTCCATGTCCAGAACAACAAAATCTACTGGAAATACTAAAGTACCAACTTTAACTAGCATGTTCTCCATTATCCCTCTAGGATATTTTATTGATCTATCGGCTAGTTGTATGCTTATTCTTGTTGGTTTTAATTCTCCAAGGTCTAGTTTAGTGTATAGTGAATACGGCATTAGATTTATACTAGCACCTAAGTCTGCCAATGCTTCTATTGAACTAAGACTACTCAGAAAACATGGAATTGTGAAACTTCCTGGATCAGATAATTTTTCTGGTATCTTATTCAACATCACTGCTGAACAATTAGCATTCATAGTAACAGCCGAGAGTTCTTCCATTTTCTTTCTATTTGAAATTAGATCTTTCAAGAATTTAGCATATCTAGGCATTCCTGAAATCACATCAATGAAAGGAAGATTTACATTTATCTGTTTAAACATATCCAAGAATTTGGATTGCTCGGCTTCAAGTTTCTCTTTCTTCATTTTACTCGGGTAAGGAAGTGGTGGTTGGTATGGTTTAACATAAGGTTTAGCCTTAACTGTGTTATCTTCATTAACCTTTTCAACTACCGGTTCTTTTTCCTTATCTTGATCAGGTTGTGGTTCTTGTGGAGTAGGAATAGTTTCATCAAAAGTTACAGGTATTTCAGGTGGTTTAAGTGTTGTACCACTTCTTGTGGTAATGGCTTTAGCTGTTTCATTCCGGGGGTTAGCATTTGTATCACTAGGTAGACTTCCCGGTTTTCTTTCACCTATTAACCTTGCTAGGTTACTCACTTCTTGTTCTAGATTTTGAATAGAAGCTTGTTGATTTCTAAATGCTTGAGCATTTTGTTCATTTGTTTGTTTCTGAGATGTGAAAAACTGCGTTTGAGTTTCAACTAGCTTTGTCATCATATCTTCTAAATTCGGCTTTTTATCATCGGTTTGTTGTGGTGGTTTGTTTTGAAAATTAGGTCTTTGCTAATTGTAAGTATTATTGGATACTTGTTGATTGCTAGGACCTTGTTGGTTGTTGTATGGAATATTTCGGTTATAATTCTGGTTTTGATTGTAAATTGGTCTTGGCGGTTGATAATTATTCTGATAATTATTTCCAGGCCTTTGGTTTATGTATGAAATATTCTCTCTTTGTTCCATTGTTAATTCAATACTAAGACAATCTTTTGTCAAATGTGGTCCTCCACACTGCTCACAACTAATTCGTATTGAGTGAATATCTTTAGTCATCTTTTCCATTCGTCTTTCCACAGCATCTATCTTTGCAGAAATGGAATCTAAGTCATGGCTAGAATCGGCTCTAGCTGCTTTAGATGATCTAACGATATCTTTTTCTTGGTGCCACTCATGTGAGTGGGAAGCAATGTTATCAATAATTTTGTAAGCATCAGTTTCGGTTTTCTTCATAATAGAACCACCAGCTGCTATATCTATGTCTTTCCTTGTAGTGATGTCGCATCCTTGGTAGAATATTTGTACTATTTGACAGGTGTCTAAACCATGTTGCGGACATCCTCTTAACAACTTTCCATATCTTGTCCACGCCTCATATAGAGTTTCATTCGGTTTCTGTGTGAACGTAACAATTTTTGCTTGAAGTCTTACGGCTTTAGATGCAGGAAAGAATTGTTTAAGAAATTTGTCAACTAAAACATCCCATGTATCAATCGCCCCTTCAGGTAACGATTCCAACCAATCTTTGGCTTCTCCCTTTAAAGTCCAGGGAAATAACATGAGATATATCTGTTCATCCTCCACTTCTCCGATTTTAAATAGTGTGCAGATACTATTAAAGGTACGTAAATGTTCATTTGGATCTTCCTTCGGCGCACCACTAAATTGGCATTGATTAGTCACCATGTGTAGAATTTGTCCTTTGATTTCATAATCTGGTGCATTAATGTCTGGATGAGTAATTGCGTGACCTTGGCCAGTGCGTTTAGCTCTCATTCGGTCTTCCATACTTAAAGGTTCCAGATTCTCCATAATTGAATTTGTTGAATCGATATCACTAGATGATTCTGATTTAATGGTTCGTTCCTCAACAATCTCTGTTTGAATGATTGGTGGTTCCGGAGGAAAGTTTAGTGGTTCAGGATCTACGAACCGTTCCTGAATATTCTCCGGATTCTCAATTGTGAGGTCGGGTTCAAAAAATGGATTATCGGAAATTTGAACTGAAGTACTTGGTCGACTGGATGACGATTCTAAAGAAAAATCAACGGCGGTTATATTTGCTAAATGTCTTGATCTAGTTACAGGTGGTGAACGTACAAAAGGTGGTGAACGTCTTGCTCGGTGCATTCACTGAATATCCTATTAGTTTTTAAAAGGAAAGAAAAATTATAATAAGTTATCCAATCAATAGACTTTTCTGATTTTGCCCACGTTTTGAATAGCCAAAAGATGCAGCAGAGGGGCAGGATTCGTTTGGTCTCAATATAATTGAGGACTGTTTGGCTCCAATAACCCGGTCCACGTACAAATCCAACTATTACTACGAACCAGAAAATTTTTATGTCTATCAATTTAACCACTTAAAATAAATTTTCGTAATTTTAAGAAATTTAAATAAGAAGTAGAATAAAAATCTATGTCCTAAAACTAGAATAGCGAGAAATAAGAAAGAAAAAGTGTTCGTCGAAAAAGGTCGAAAAATAAAAATGGTTGAAAAATAAAAGGTGACGGAAAAATTAAAGAAACTTATAAAACTTAAAAGTACTTGACTAACCTAACCTTATTACTACAACTAACTTAAAATTATAATCGCAAATTGAGATTACTAATTGGAATGATAATTGATACATAGGTAAAAGTCGTCTAAAAATATTAAAGCTTACAGGAAAAACTATATCCCAAATGGAAATAACTTAAAAAAAAAAACTAAAACTTAAAAAGTCGTCGCAAAATTCTAAAGTACCTAAATCTTAGTCTAAAGAAAAAGCACTTAAGGAATTCTACGGCAAAGCCTAAAAATCTAGAAGTAAAAATAACTATGGCAAAATCTAAGTTTAAAACTAAATATGAGCGAAAAATACAATTATTATGCTAAAACGATTGAAAAAGGGACAAAATATAAAAATATACAAAAAGTTGTAAAAAGTACAATTTTTATAAAAATATTATTTTTATATTATTTATTTTATAAAACTATTAATTTTATAATTTAATTAAACTAATTTAAACAAAATATACAAAATAATAATAAAAACTAAAAACTAATTAAAAACTAAAAACATAATTAGGGTTTTAATTAATAAATAATAATAATAATAACTCCGTAATTAATGATGTTTAGGGTTTCTGTCGGTGTCAGAATTTCTCCGCGAGTCGCGGTATTCAAAGCAACAAACCCCGCGAGTCGCGGGGTTCTAAAATTCAACTCTGACAGGTAAAAAAATTCGACGCGTTTTTTTTTTTTTTTAATTTTTTCTGTTTATATAAAAAAATATGTGTATAATAAAAACTTATATTTAAAACTTAAATAAAAATAGAATTACTTTATAATTTTATAAATAAAAATCTTAAAACTAGATTTATATATATATATTTTTTTTATATATGTTTTTAAATAAAAACAAAATACTTAAATAAAACTTATATAAAAATAAAGAAACTTTATAAAACTTAAATATTTATCAAACTCCTAAAAATATTTATATTTTTGTTTTTCTTTTTATATTTTCGAATATTTAAAACGTACTTTTATAAAAACGAATTTTAATAAAAGTAAACTAAAAATCTTTTTTTTTTATATATTAGCGTTGCGCTTCCGGCTTTTAAGCGATTCCCCGGCAGCGGCGCCAAAAATACTTGATGTGCGGCGAGGGGTATATGAAATAGTATTATATTTTTAGCAGAAAATACTATTAAATACGATACAATTTTACACAAGATATTTATTTATTTATAGAATGGATATACTTAAACCTTGCTACAACACTTATAGGCAGTGTACCTAATCGTACAGTAGTGTAGTTTTTAGTAAGTCCGGTTCGTTCCACAGGGAATCTTTTTAAACAAAGCTTAACGCTATATTAGTTTACTTTTATAAAAATACAAATATATATATATAAGTAATATTATTATTATAAAGGGGGGTTTTTACCGTTTAATGACCGGTTTGTCGATTTTAAAACTTTAGTCGCAGTTAAAACCTAATGTAAAATATTAAATAAATAAAAGACTTAATTTAAAGCGTAAAATAAATAAAGATAATGAAATTGCAATAAATAAAAGTGCGATAAAATAAACTTGCGATAATTAAAAAGTACGATAATTAAAAGTGCAATTAAATACAATAACAATAAAAATGCGATAATTAGAAGTGCAATTAAATATAAAATAAAGGAAATTAAATATGAAATAAAAGAATTATGCTTATTTAAACTTCCGTAATCATGATGTTTGACGTGTTGATTTTAGTTTTATACCCATGGGTTAATTGTCCTTTGTCCTGGATTATTTAATACGTCCGTCTGGTTTTTGTCCATAACAGTCCATCAGTCATAAATATAAAGTGCGAGTGTCCTCGTCAAATTATTCTTATACTCGAAGTTAAATATTCCAACTAATTGGGGACTTAAACTGTAACAAGATTTTAATACTTTGTTTAATAATTACACCAGGATGTCGACTGAGTGTAACCCAAGGTTTTAATATTTTGTTATAAATTATACCAAGTGTCCTTGTACATAATTTCACCCCTGTTTTAATTATTCTAGTGGCTATTAATCCATTCCCGTGTCCGGTTAAATGAACGATTATTCGTACATATAAATACCCCGCCCATCGTGTCCGATCGAGTGTATATGGTAATTTATAGGGACGCCCAATTGTAAATCTTTATACTAACATTAACAAACTATCATTTAGTTAAACAAATATAAAGCCCATTAATAGCCCATAGTCTAATTTCCACAAGTGTCGTTCTTTTGTCCAAACTCCAATTATGGTACAAAGCCCAATTAGCCAATTTTAGTAATTAACCCAACATCATGATTACTTCGGATTAAATAAGCATAATAATAATTTAGCTACGAGACATTAATGTAAAAAGGTTAAACATAACTTACAATGATTAAAAATAGCGTAGCGTTACACGGACAGAATTTCGACTTACACCCTTACAACATTCGCTAACATACCCTTATTATTAGAATTATAATTAAAATTAAAATTAAAATTAAAATATAAATATAATTTACGATATAGATAGAGAGATGGATGGATATTTGGTGAATTTTTACGATCAGAATGCGCGAACTTTATAGGGATTTTCGACTTTTGGGGCTCCGCGACTCGCGGCATTTTTGCCTTCAAACTCCGCGAGTCGCGGAGTTTGCAATTACAGCTCACTCTGGTTTGGAGTCTTTCTTGCCGACGGTTTTTATTATTTATTATAATATATAAATAATTATAAGAATTATTTAAATATTATATTATATTTATGTGCATAGTTGACTTGTAATTTTTAGTCCGTTGCGTCGAGCGTTGAGAGTTGACTCTGGTCCCGGTTCTGAATTTTCGAACGTCCTTGCGTACAATTTAATATCTTATACTTTGCGTTTTGAATCTTGTACTCTTGTAATTTCGAGACGTTTCTTATCAATAATTGGAACCTCTTTGATTGTCTTTTGTACTTTTGAGCTTTTTGGTTGTTTGCGTCTTCAATTCGTCGAATCTGTCTTTTGTCTTCACCTTTTATTATTTAAACGAATATCACTTGTAAATAGAACAATTGCAACTAAAAGCTTGTCTTTCTTGAGGAATAATGCTATGAAATATATGTTCGTTTTTAGCATTATCAATATCATATTAAGAGATATTCATACATCATAATATCATGATAATATAATAATTTAACATCTCATTGGATATAATAAACATTGGGTTAACAACATTAATTGAGATCGTTAACTTAAAGGTTTCAAAACAACACTTACATGTAACGACTAACGAAGACTTAACGACTCCATTAGAATGTATATACATGTTGTGTTTTGATATGTATTCTTACACTTTTGAAAGACTTCAAGACACATATCAAAGTACTTCTACTTAACAAAAATGCTTACAATTACATCCTCGTTCAGTTTCATCAACAATTCTACTCGTATGCACCCATATTCATACTCGTACAATACACAGCTTTTAGATGTATGTACTATTGGTATATATATACTCCAATGATCAGCT
The DNA here is from genome assembly GCF_046630445.1 of Rutidosis leptorrhynchoides. Taxonomy (NCBI): domain Eukaryota; kingdom Viridiplantae; phylum Streptophyta; class Magnoliopsida; order Asterales; family Asteraceae; genus Rutidosis; species Rutidosis leptorrhynchoides. The sequence continues at coordinate 136,533,748 of NC_092333.1, forward strand.
CTTAGCAGCCCATGTGAGTCACCTAACACATGTGGGAACCATCATTTGGCAACTAGCATGAAATATCTCATAAAATTACAAAAATATTAGTAATCATTCATGACTTATTTACATGAAAACAAAATTTCATATCCTTTATATCTAATTCATATACCAATGACTAAAAATACCTACAAACACTTTCATTCTTCAATTTTATTCATATAATTGATCTCTCTCAAGTTCCATCTTCAAGTTCTAAGTGTTCTTCATAAATTCCATAAGTATAGTTTCATAAAAACAAAAATACTACCAAGTTTGCAAGTTTACTTCCAAGCTTTCTAATCCATTCCAAGTAATCATCTAAGATCAAGGAACCTTTGTTATTTATAGTAGGTTATCTTTCTAATTCAAGGTAATATTCATATTCAAACTTTGATTCAATTTCTACAACTATAACAATCTTATTTCGCTCGTGTCATGATTCTGCTTCAAGAACTTTCAAGCCATCCAAGGATTCTTTGAAGCTAGATCCATTTTTCTTATTTCTAGTAGTTTTATCCAGAAAACTTGAGGTAGTAATGATGTTCATAACATCATTCAATTCATACATATAAAGCTATCTTAATCGAAGGTTTAAACTTGTAATCACTAGAACATAGTTTAGTTAATTCTAAACTTGTTCGCAAACAAAAGTTAATCCTTCTAACTTGACTTTTAAAATCAACTAAATACATGTTCTATATTTATATGATATGCTAACTTAATGATTTAAAACCTGGAAACACGATGAACACCATAAAATCGGATATACGCCGTCGTAGTGAAACCGGGGGCTGTTTTGGTTTGGATAATTAAAAACTATGATAAACTTTGATTTAAAAGTTGTTCTTCTGAGAAAATGATTTTTCATATGAACATGAAACTATATCTAAAAATCAAGGTTAAACTCAAAGTGAAAGTATGTTTTCTAAAATGGTCATCTAGACGTCGTTCTTTCGACTGAAATGACTACCTTTACAAAAACGACTAGTAACTTATATTTCTGACTATAAACCTATATTTTTTCTATTTAGATTCATAAAATAGAGTTCAATATGAAATCATAGCAATTTTATTCACTCAAAACGGATTTAAAATGAAGAAGTTATGGGTAAAACAAGATTGGATATTTTTGATCTTTTTAGCTACAGGAAATGTTTAACAAATCTATACAAATCATATCCTAGCTAACTTATATTATTTTATACATGTATTCTAATATATTATGTAATCTTGGGATACCATAGACACGTATGCAAATGTTTTGACATATCATATCGACCCATGTATATATATTATTTGGAACAACCATAGAAACTCTATATGCAGTAATGTTGGAGTTAGCTATACATGTAGTGACCCGAACTTTTCCATGTTTATATATATTAATTGAGATTGATATTTACATGATTAAATGTTTCCAACATGTTAAGCAATCAAACTTGTTAAGACTTGATTAATTGAAATATGTTTCATATAGACAATTGACCACCCAAGTTGACCGGTGATTCACGAACGTTAAAACTTGTAAAAACTATATGATGACATATATATGGATATATATATAGTTAACATGATACTATGATAAGTAAACATATCATTAAGTATATTAACAATTAACTACATATGTAAAAATAAGACTACTAACTTAATGATTTTTAAACGAGACATATATGTAACGATTATCGTTGTAAAGACATTTAATGTATATATATCATATTAAGAGATATTCATACATGATAATATCATGATAATATAATAATTTAAAATCTCATTTGATATTATAAACATTGGGTTAACAACATTTAACAAGATCGTTATCCTAAAGGTTTCAAAATAACACTTACATGTAACGACTAACGATGACTTAACGACTCAGTTAAAATGTATATACATGTAGTGTTTTAATATGTATTTATACACTTTTGAAAGACTTCAATACACTTATAAAAATACTTCTACTTAACAAAAATGCTTACAATTACATCCTCGTTCAGTTTCATCAACAATTCTACTCGTATGCACCCGTATTCGTACTCGTACAATACACAGCTTTTAGATGTATGTACTATTGGTATATACACTCCAATGATCAGCTCTTAGCAGCCCATATGAGTCACCTAACACATGTGGGAACCATCATTTGGCAACTAGCATGAAATATCTTATAAAATTACAAAAATATGAGTAATCATTCATGACTTATTTACATGAAAACAAAATTACATATCCTTTATATCTAATCCATACACCAACGACCAAAAACACCTACAAACACTTTCATTCTTCAATTTTCTTCATCTATTTGATCTCTCTCAAGTTCTATCTTCAAGTTCTAAGTGTTCTTCATATATTCTACAAGTTCTAGTTACATAAAATCAAGAATACTTTCAAGTTTGCTAGCTCACTTCCAATCTTGTAAGGTGATCATCCAACCTCAAGAAATCTTTATTTCTTACAGTAGGTTATCATTCTAATACAAGGTAATAATCATATTCAAACTTTGGTTCAATTTCTATAATATAACAATCTTATTTCAAGTGATGATCTTACTTGAACTTGTTTTCGTGTCATGATTCTGCTTCAAGAACTTCGAGCCATCCAAGAATCCGTTGAAGCTAGATCCATTTTTCTCTTTTCCAGTAGGTTTATCCAAGGAACTTAAGGTAGTAATGATGTTCATAACATCATTCGATTCATACATATAAAGCTATCTTATTCGAAGGTTTAAACTTGTAATCACTAGAACATAGTTTAGTTAATTCTAAACTTGTTCGCAAACAAAAGTTAATCCTTCTAACTTGACTTTTAAAAACAACTAAACACATGTTCTATATCTATATGATATGCTAACTTAATGATTTAAAACCTGGAAACACGAAAAACACCGTAAAACCGGATTTACGCTGTCGTAGTAACATCGCGGGCTGTTTTCGGTTAGTTAATTAAAAACTATGATAAACTTTGATTTAAAAGTTGTTATTCTGAGAAAATGATTTTTATTATGAACATGAAACTATATCCAAAAATTATGGTTAAACTCAAAGTGGAAGTATGTTTTCTAAAATAGTCATCTAGACGTCGTTCTTTCGACTGAAATGACTACCTTTACAAAAACGACTTGTAACTTATTTTTCCGACTATAAACCTATACTTTTTCTGTTTAGATTCATAAAATAGAGTTCAATATGAAACCATAGCAATTTTATTCACTCAAAACGTATTTAAAATGAAGAAGTTATGGGTAAAACAAGATTGGATAATTTTTCTCATTTTAGCTACGTGAAAATTGGTAACAAATCTATTCCAACCATAACTTAATCAACTTGTATTGTATATTATGTAATCTTGAGATACCATAGACACGTATACAATGTTTCAACCTATCATGTCGATACATCTATATATATTTCGGAACAACCATAGACACTCTATATGTGAATGTTGGAGTTAGCTATACAGGGTTGAGGTTGATTCCAAAATATATATAGTTTGAGTTGTGATCAATACTGAGATACGTATACACTGGGTCATGGATTGATTCAAGATAATATTTATCGATTTATTTCTGTACATCTAACTGTGGACAACTAGTTGTAGGTTACTAACGAGGACAGCTGACTTAATAAACTTAAAACATCAAAATATATTAAAAGTGTTGTAAATATATTTTGAACATACTTTGATATATATGTATATATTATTATAGGTTCGTGAATCAACCAGTGGCCAAGTCTTACTTCCCGACGAAGTAAAAATCTGTGAAAGTGAGTTATAGTCCCACTTTTAAAATCTAATATTTTTGGGATGAGAATACATGCAGGTTTTATAAATGATTTACAAAATAGACACAAGTACGTGAAACTACATTCTATGGTTGAATTATCGAAATTGAATATGCCCCTTTTTATTAAGTCTGGTAATCTAAGAATTAAGGAACAGACACCCTAATTGACGCGAATTCTAAAGATAGATCTATTGGGCCTAACAAACCTCATCCAAAGTACCGGATGCTTTAGTACTTCGAAATTTATATCATATCCGAAGGGTGTCCCGGAATGATGGGGATATTCTTATATATGCATCTTGTTAATGTCGGTTACCAGGTGTTCACCATATGAATGATTTTTATCTCTATGTATGGGATGTATATTGAAATATGAAATCTTGTGGTCTATTATTATGATTTGATATATATAGGTTAAACCTATAACTCACCAACATTTTTGTTGACGTTTTAAGCATGTTTATTCTCAGGTGATTATTAAGAGCTTCCGCTGTCGCATACTTAAATAAGGACGAGATTTAGAGTCCATGCTTGTATGATATTGTGTAAAAACTGCATTCAAGAAACTTATTTTGTTGTAACATATTTGTATTGTAAACCATTATGTAATGGTCGTGTGTAAACAGGATATTTTAGATTATCATTATTTGATAATCTACGTAAAGCTTTTTAAACCTTTATTGATGAAATAAAGGTTATGGTTTGTTTTAAAATGAATGCAGTCTTTGAAAAACGTCTCATATAGAGGTCAAAACCTCGCAACGAAATCAATTAATATGGAACGTTTTTAATCAATAAGAACGGGACATTTCAGTTGGTATCCGAGCGTTGGTCTTAGAGAATCAGAATTTTGCATTAGTGTGTCTTATCGAGTTTGTTAGGATGCATTAGTAAGTCTGGACTTCGACCGTGTTTACTTGAAAAATGATTGCTTAACAAATTTTGTTGAAAACTATATATTTTTAACATGTGAATATTATGTGATATATTAATCTCTTAACGTGTTTGATATTGTGTGATAGATGTCTACCGCTAGCACAGATCCCATTGACTCACCTAATAATAACGAAGAGTCGAATATATATTAGACTGATTCACAAGTTCCCGAAGAGGAACCGAAAGAAGAATCAAAACCGGAAGAAGAATCAGAACCGGAAGAGGAGGAACCGGAGGAGAAAATAGAACCGGTGGGGGAAATAATAAAATGGTTAAGTAAAAGAAAATCCTCAACCAACCGACCAAGGTTAATTATGGTCAATGGTGTTTCCGCCAAGGAAGCAAAATATTGGGAGGATTACCAATTCTCCGATGAATCGGATTCCGACGAGAATTCCGATGATGTTATATAAATTACCCCAACTGAATTTAAAAAGGCAAAAGAAAATAATAAGGGAAAGGGCATAAAAATAGAGAAATCTAATTCCAACCCCGATGAACTTTATATGTATCGTCAACCCCCGAAGTCCTTAAGTTGTAACAATGACCCGGGAACCTCTAAACCACCAGGTTTTTCTAAACTGTTGTGGAAAACGACAGTTAGTATTAGGGGAACATCATATATCCCTAGAAACTTGGCAAAACGAACCAAAACCGGAGAAGAAGAAACGAGCGAGTCGGAATAAGATAGTTGTATTCGTGTGCTGTAATATATATAATATAGTGTGCTTATGCTTTATGATATATGTAAAAATTGCTTGTATTAATAAGTATTTTTTTATGAATCTAACTCTTGTCTATTTTACAGTTTAAAAACACAAAATGGATAGACAACCCAATATTTTAAGAGACCTACCCGGAGACATGATTGATGAAATCTTGTCTAGAGTCGGTCAGAATTCTTCGGCACAACTATTTAAGGCGAGATCAGTTTGTAAGACATTCGAAGAACGTTCCAAGAATGCCTTGGTTTATAAAAGGCTTTCGTTCGAAAGATGGGGGATATCACATTGGGAAATCCATAAGTTACGATGTGTTTACTTTGACGCATATATTGCGGGGAACCCAAATGCTATTTTACGCAATGGGTTAAGAAATTATTTTGACTCAATATATCCGAATATTGGACTTTGTGATTTAGAAAAAGCGGCTAACATGCAACATAAAGAAACATGTTATGCTTACGGATTAGTAATGTTCGCTTCTCACCAAAGTGAGAACAAGAACATCGGGCTACAACTATTAAACAAAACGTTCCCACAAGTGACGGAGTCAGTAATTGGGGTAAGAAATGAGGTTTTTAGATTGTTACGGGACTGTTGGACATTACGTAACCCTCGTCCCTTTGACGACATTAAAACACGCTGTCTTATCAACGGCCATAACGGTTATGTTCCACAAGACCAAGGACGGGAAGTAATCCTAGTAAAACCAGAATGCATGACTTGTTTCTGGACGTATGAATTACGTGTCTTTATTGCCTTTGCTGAACGACTTGTGTACTAGCTAGAATTATCTTCACAACCATCTTGTATCAAATTTATTGTGTGCTATATTTTATGCTATATGTAAAATAAGCGGTATTGTAAGTTTGTAAAATATTGTGTAAAAGTTTGAACGCGAAATATTATTATAATCAGTTTTTCATATAGAATTGTAGTAGTTGAATTGTATATTAGCTACTAAGTATGAACTTAATGGGTAGGTACTACCCGAATTTAAACTTATAAAACGCTAATATGAAGAAAAAGCTTTTATAAATGAGTTCATATTATGCTACGAAATACTATTAACTACTCTTAATATTCTGTATGATTAACTTGTTCCATTTGACTATTTTGAAGGAAATGGCACCGACTACTCGACACACCGTGAATATGAATGAAGAGGAATTCCGTACTTTTCTAGCTTCAAACATAGCCACGGTACAGGCTGCGCTACATACCAACAATAACCTTGGATCTAGCAGTACAGGAAATCGTGTAGGATGCACCTACAAAGAATTCACTGCCTGCAAACCTTTGGAATTTGATGGAACCGAAGGACCGATCGGATTGAAACGGTGGACTGAGAAGGTCGAATCGGTGTTTGCCATAAGTAAGTGTACTGAAGAGGACAAAGTGAAGTACGCTACGCATACCTTCACAGGTTCTGCATTAACATGGTGGAATACCTATCTAGAGCAAGTGGGACAAGACGATGCGTACGCACTACCGTGGTCAGCATTCAAGCACTTAATGAACGAGAAGTACCGTCCCAGAACCGAGGTCAATAAGCTCAAGACAGAACTTAGAGGGTTACGAACCCAAGGATTTGATATTACCACGTATGAAAGACGATTCACAGAATTGTGTCTATTGTGTCCGGGAGCATTCGAAGATGAGGAAGAGAAGATCGACGCGTTTGTGAAAGGATTACCGGAAAGAATCCAAGAAGATATAAGTTCACACGAGCCCGCCTCCATACAACAGGCATGTAGAATGGCTCACAAACTAGTGAACCAGATTGAAGAAAGAATTAAAGAACAGACTGCTGAAGAGGCCAATGTGAAGCAAGTCAAAAGAAAGTGGGAGGAAAACGGTGATAAGAATCACCAATACAACAACAACAGCAATTACAACAATAATCGCAACAATTATCCCAACAATCGCAACATCAATCGCAACTACAACAAACGGCCCAACAACAACAACAACAACAACAACAACAACAACAACAACATCAACTACAACAATCATCCCAACAACAATAATAACCGCAACAACAACAACAATCAGAAGTAGCTATGCCAAAGGTGTGAAAAGTATCACTCGGGGTTCTGCACCAAATTTTGCAACAAGTGTAAAAGAAATGGTCATAGCTGTAGTGACCCGAACTTTTCCATGTTTATATATATTAATTGAGATTGATATTTACATGATTAAATGTTTCCAACATGTTAAGTAATCAAACTTGTTAAGACTTGATTAATTGAAATATGTTTCATATAGACAATTGACCACCCAAGTTGACCGGTGATTCACGAACGTTAAAACTTGTAAAAACTATACGATGACATATATATGGTTATATATATAGTTAACATGTTTTTATTATAAGTATGTATCTCATTAGGTATTTTAACAATGAGTTATATACATAAAAATGAGACTATTAATTTAAGAAACTCGAAAACGATATATATAACGATTATCGTTATAACAACGTCTTACTAGGTACATATGAATCATATTAAGATATTGATACACTTGGTTAATTATGTTAAATGATAAGTAAATATATTATTAAGTTTATTAACAATGAAATACATATGTAAAAATAAGACTACTAACTTAATGATTTCGAAACGAGACATATATGTAACGATTATCGTTGTAACGACATTTAACTGTATATACATCATACTGAGATATATTATATATCATAATATCATGATAATATAACAATTTAACATCTCATTTGTTATAATAAACAATGGGTTAACAACATTCAACAAGATCGTTAACCTAAAGGTTTCAAAACAACATTTACATGTAACGACTAACGATGACTTAACGACTCAGTTAAAATGTATATGCATGTAGTGTTTTAATATGTATTCATACACTTTTGAAAGACTTCAAGACACTTATCAAAATACTTCTACTTAACAAAAATGCTTACAATTACATCCTCGTTCAGTTTCATCAACAATTCTACTCGTATGCACCCGAATTCGTACTCGTACAATACACAGCTTTTAGATGTATGTACTATTGGTATATACACTCCAACGATCAGCTCTTAGCAGCCCATGTGAGTCACCTAACACATGTGGGAACCATCATTTGGCAACTAGCATGAAATATCTCATAAAATTACAAAAATATGAGTAATCATTCATGACTTATTTACATGAAAATAAAATTACATATCCTTTATATCTAATCCATACACCAACGACCAAAAACACCTACAAACACTTTAATTCTTCAATTTTCTTCATCTAATTGATCTCTCTCAAGTTCTATCTTCAAGTTCTAAATGTTCTTCATATATTTTACAAGTTCTAATTACATAAAATCAAGAATACTTTCAAGTTTGCTATCTCACTTCCAATCTTGTAAGGTGATCATCCAACCTCAAGAAATCTTTGTTTCTTACAGTAGGTTATCATTCTAATACAAGGTAATAATCATATTTAAACTTTGGTTCAATTTCTATAACTATAACAATCTTATTTCAAGTGATGATCTTACTTGAACTTGTTTTCGTGTCATGATTCTGCTTCAAGAACTTCGAGCCATCCAAGGATCCGTTGAAGCTAGATCCATTTTTCTCTTTTCCAGTAGGTTTATCCAAGGAACTTAAGGTAGTAATGATGTTCATAACATCATTCGATTCATACATATAAAGCTATCTTATTCGAAGGTTTAAACTTGTAATCACTAGAACATAGTTTAGTTAATTCTAAACTTGTTCACAAAAAAAAGTTAATCCTTCTAACTTGACTTTTAAAATCAACTAAACACATGTTCTATATCTTTATGATATGCTAACTTAATGATTTAAAACCTGGAAACACGAAAAACACCGTAAAACCGGATTTACGCCGTCGTAGTAACACCGCGGGCTGTTTTGGGTTAGTTAATTAAAAACTATGATAAACTTTGATTTAAAACTTGTTATTCTGAGAAGATGATTTTTATTATGAACATGAAACTATATCCCAAAATTATGGTTTAACTCAAAGTGGAAGTATGTTTTCTAAAATGGTCATCTAGACGTCGTTCTTTCGACTGAAATGACTACCTTTACAAAAATGACTTGTAACTTATTTTTCCGACTATAAACCTATACTTTTTCTGTTTAGATTCATAAAATAGAGTTCAATATGAAACCATAGCAATTTTATTCACTCAAAACGGATTTAAAATGAAGAAGTTATGGGTAAAACAAGATTGGATAATTTTTCTCATTTTAGCTACGTGAAAATTGGTAACAAATCTATTCCAACCATAACTTAATCAACTTGTATTGTATATTATGTAATCTTGAGATACCATAGACACGTATACAATGTTTCGACCTATCATGTCGACACATATATATATATTTCGGAACAACCATAGACACTCTATATGTGAATGTTGGAGTTAGCTATACAGGATTGAGGTTGATTCCAAAATATATATAGTTTGAGTTGTGATCAATACTGAGATACGTATACACTGGGTCGTGGATTGATTCAAGATAATATTTATCGATTTATTTCTGTACATCTAATTGTGGACAACTAGTTGTAGGTTACTAACGAGGACAGCTGACTTAATAAACTTAAAACATCAAAATATATTAAAAGTGTTGTAAATATATTTTGAACATACTTTGATATATATGTATATATTGTTATAGGTTCGTGAATCAACCAGTGGCCAAGTCTTACTTCCCGACGAAGTAAAAATCTGTGAAAGTGAGTTATAGTCCCACTTTTAAAATCTAATATTTTTGGGATGAGAATACATGCAGGTTTTATAAATGATTTACAAAATAGACACAAGTACGTGAAACTACATTCTATGGTTGAATTATCGAAATCGAATATGCCCCTTTTTATTAAGTCTGGTAATCTAAGAATTAGGGAACAGACACCCTAATTGACGCGAATCCTAAAGTTAGATCTATTGGGCTTAACAAACCCCATCCAAAGTACCGGATGCTTTAGTACTTCGAAATTTATATCATATCCGAAGGGTGTCCCGGAATGATGGGGATATTCTTATATATGCATCTTGTTAATGTCGGTTACCAGGTGTTCACCATATGAATGATTTTTATCTCTATGTATGGGATGTGTATTGAAATATGAAATCTTGTGGTCTATTATTATAATTTGATATATATAGGTTAAACCTATAACTCACCAACATTTTTATTGACGTTTTAAGCATGTTTATTCTCAGGTGATTATTAAGAGCTTCCGCTGTTGCATACTTAAATAAGGACGAGATTTGGAGTCTATGCTTGTATGATATTGTGTAAAAACTGCATTCAAGAAACTTATTTTGTTGTAACATATTTGTATTGTAAACCATTATGTAATGGTCGTGTGTAAACAGGATATTTTAGATTATCATTATTTGATAATCTAAGTAAAGCTTTTTAAACCTTTATTGATGAAATAAAGGTTATGGTTTGTTTTAAAATGAATGCAGTCTTTGAAAAACGTCTCATATAGAGGTCAAAACCTCGCAACGAAATCAATTAATATGGAACGTTTTTAATCAATAAGAACGGGACATTTCAGTTGGTATCCGAGCGTTGGTCTTAGAGAACCAGAATTTTGCATTAGTGTGTCTTATCGAGTTTGTTAGGATGCATTAGTGAGTCTGGACTTCGACCGTGTTTACTTGAAAAATGATTGCTTAACAAATTTTGTTGGAAACTATATATTTTTAACATGTGAATATTATGTGATATATTAATCTCTTAACGCGTTTGATATTATGTGATAGATGTCTACCTCTAGAACAAGTCCCATTGACTCACCTAATAATAATGAAGAGTCAAATGTAAATTGGAATGATTCGTGGACTGATTCACAAGTTCCCGAAGAGGAACCGGAAGAAGAGTCGGAACCGGAAGAAGAATCGGAACCGGAAGAAGAATCGGAACCGGATGAAGAAGTAGAACCGGTGGGGGAAATAATAAAACGGTTAAGTAAAAGAAAATCATCAACCAACCGACCAAGGTTAATTATGGTCAATGGTGTTTCCGCCAAGGAAGCAAAATATTGGGAGGATTACCAATTCTCCGATGAATCGGATTCCGACGAGAATTCCGATGATGTTATAGAAATTACCCCAACTGAATTTAAAAAGGCAAAAGAAAATAATAAGGGAAAGGGCATAAAAATAGAGAAATCTAATTCCAACCCCGATGAACTTTATATGTATCGTCAACCCCCGAAGTCCTTAAGTTGTAACAATGACCCGGGAACCTCTAAACCACCAGGTTTTTCTAAACCTAGAAACTTGGCAAACGACAGTTAGTATTAGGGGAACATCATATATCCCTAGAAACTTGGCAAAACGAACCAAAACCGAAGAAGAAGAAACGAGCGAGTCGGAATAAGATAGTTGTATTCGTGTGCTGTAATATATGTAATATAGTGTGCTTATGCTTTATGATATATGTAAAAATTGCTTGTATTAATAAGTATTTTTTTATGAATCTAACTCTTGTCTATTTTACAGTTTAAAAACACAAAATGGATAGACAACCCAATATTTTAAGAGACCTACCCGGAGACATGATTGATGAAATCTTGTCTAGAGTCGGTCAGAATTCCTCGGCACAACTATTTAAGGCGAGATCAGTTTGTAAGACATTCGAAGAACGTTCCAAGAATGTCTTGGTTTATAAGAGACTTTCGTTTGAAAGATGGGGGATATCACATTGGGAAACCCATAAGTTACGATGTGTTTACTTTGACGCATATATTGCGGGGAACCCAAATGCTATTTTACGCAATGGGTTAAGAAATTATTTTGACTCAATATATCCGAATATTGGACTTCGTGATTTAGAAAAAGCGGCTAACATGCAACATAAAGAAGCATGTTATGCTTACGGATTAGTAATGTTCCCTTCTCACCAAAGTGAGAACAAGAACATCGGGCTACAACTATTAAACAAAACGTTTCCACAAGTGACGGAGTCGGTAATTGGGGTAAGAAATGAGGTTTTTAGATTGTTACGGGACTGTTGGACATTACGTAACCCTCGTCCTTTTGACGACGTTACAACACGCTGTCTTATCAACGGCCATAACGGTTATGTTCCACAAGACCAAGGATGGGAAGTAATCCTAGTAAAACCAGAATGCATGACTTGTTTCTGGACGTATGAATTACGTGTCTTTATTGCCTTTGCTGAACGACTTGTGTACTAGCTAGAATTATCTTCACAACTATCTTGTATCAAAGTTATTGTGTGCTATATTTCATGCTTTATGTAAAATAAGCGGTATTGTAAGTTTGTAAAATATTGTATAAAAGTTTGAACGCGAAATATTATTATAATCAGTTTTTCATATAGAATTGTAGTAGTTGAATTGTATATTAGCTACTAAGTATGAACTTAACGGGTAGGTACTACCCGAATTTAAACTTATAAAACGCTAATATGAAGAAAAAGCTTTTATAAATGAGTTCATATTATGCTACGAAATACTATTAACTACTCTTAATATTCTGTATGATTAACTTGTTCCATTTGACTATTTTGAAGGAAATGGCACCGACTACTCGACACACCGTGAATATGAATGAAGAGGAATTCCGTACTTTTCTAGCTTCAAACATAGCCGCAGTACAGGCTGCGCTACATACCAACAATAACCTTGGATCTAGCAGTACAGGAAATCGTGTAGGATGCACCTACAAAGAATTCACTGCCTGCAAACCTTTGGAATTTGATGGAACCGAAGGACCGATCGGATTGAAACGGTGGACCGAGAAGGTCGAATCGGTGTTTGCCATAAGTAAGTGTACTGAAGAGGACAAAGTGAAGTACGCTACGCATACCTTCACAGGTTCTGCGTTAACATGGTGGAATACCTATCTAGAGCAAGTGGGACAAGACGATGCGTACGCACTACCTTGGTCAGCATTCAAGCACTTGATGAACGAGAAGTACCGTCCCAGAACCGAGGTCAATAAGCTCAAGACAGAACTTAGAGGGTTACGAACCCAAGGATTTGATATTACCACGTACGAAAGACGATTCACAGAATTGTGCCTATTGTGTCCGGGAGCATTCGAAGATGAGGAAGAGAAGATCGACGCGTTTGTGAAAGGATTACCGGAAAGAATCCAAGAAGATATAAGTTCACACGAGCCCGCCTCTATACAACAGGCATGTAGAATGGCTCACAAACTAGTGAACCAGATTGAAGAAAGAATTAAAGAACAGACTGCTGAAGAGGCCAATGTGAAGCAAATCAAAAGAAAGTGGGAGGAAAACGGTGATAAGAATCACCAATACAACAACAACAGCAATTACAACAATAATCGCAACCATTATCCCAACAATCGCAACATCAATCGCAACTACAACAAACGGCCCAACAACAACAACAACAACAACAACAACAGCAACTACAACAATCATCCCAACAACAATAATAACTGCAACAACAACAACAATCAGAAGCAGCTATGCCAAAGGTGTGAAAAGTATCACTCGGGGTTCTGCACCAAATTTTGCAACAAGTGTAAAAGAAATGGTCATAGCACGGTGAAGTGTGAGGTCTACGGACCAGGGGTTAATAGAACGAAAGGAACAAATGGTGTCGGAACGAGTAATGGCGGAGCAAGTAGTGTCGGAGCAAGTTATGCCAATGTAGTTTGTTATAAATGTGGAAAACCGGGCCACATTATTAGAAATTGCCCGAACCAGGAGAACACGAATGGACAAGGCCGCGGAAGAGTTTTCAATATTAATGCGGCAGAGGCACAGGAAGACCCGGAGCTTGTTGCGGGTACGTTTCTTATTGACAATAAATCTGCTTACGTTTTATTTGATTCGGATGCGGATAGAAGCTATATGAGTAGAGATTTTTGTGCTAAATTAAGTTGTCCATTGACGCCTTTGAATAGTAAATTTTTACTCGAATTAGCAAATGGTAAATTAATTTCAGCAGATAATATATGTCGGAATCGAGAAATTAAACTGGTTAGCGAAACATTTAAGATTGATTTGATACCAGTAGAGTTAGGGAGTTTTGATGTGATAATCGGTATGGACTAGTTGAAAGAAGTGAAAGCAGAGATCGTCTGTTACAAAAATGCAATTCACATTATACGAGAAAAAGGAAAACCCTTAATGGTGTACGGAGAAAAGGGCAACACGAAGCTACATCTTATTAGTAATTTGAAGGCACAAAAACTAATAAGAAAAGGTTGCTATGCTGTTCTAGCACACGTCGAGAAAGTGCAAACTGAAGAAAAGAGCATCAATGATGTTCCCATTGCAAAAGAATTTCCCGATGTATTTCCGAAAGAATTACCGGGATTACCCCCACATCGATCTGTTGAATTTCAAATAGATCTTGTACCAGGAGCTGCACCAATAGCTCGTGCTCCTTACAGACTCGCACCCATCGAGATGAAAGAACTGCAAAGCCAATTACAAGAACTTTTAGAGCGTGGTTTCATTCGACCAAGCACATCACCGTGGGGAGCTCCTGTTTTGTTTGTCAAGAAGAAAGATGGTACATTCAGGTTGTGTATCGACTACCGAGAGTTGAACAAACTTACCATCAAGAACCGCTACCCACTACCGAGAATCGACGACCTATTTGATCAACTACAAGGCTCGTCTGTTTATTCAAAGATTGACTTACGTTCCGGGTATCATCAAATGCGGGTGAAAGAAGATGATATTCCAAAGACTGCATTCAGAACACGTTACGGTCATTACGAGTTTATGGTCATGCCGTTTGGTTTAACTAATGCACCAGCTGTGTTCATGGACCTTATGAACCGAGTGTGTGGACCATACCTTGACAAGTTTGTCATTGTTTTCATTGATGACATACTTATTTACTCAAAGAATGACCAAGAACACGGTGAACATTTGAGAAAGGTGTTAGAAGTATTGAGGAAGGAAGAATTGTACGCTAAGTTTTCAAAGTGTGC
Organism: Rutidosis leptorrhynchoides; assembly: GCF_046630445.1. Taxonomy (NCBI): domain Eukaryota; kingdom Viridiplantae; phylum Streptophyta; class Magnoliopsida; order Asterales; family Asteraceae; genus Rutidosis; species Rutidosis leptorrhynchoides. Next base: position 136,549,174 of record NC_092333.1, read on the forward strand.
ATTTTGGTTGGAAGAAGTTCAATTCCTCAGTCACATAGTGAACAAAGAAGGTATTAAGGTGGATCCGGCAAAGATAGAAACTGTTGAAAAGTGGGAAACCCCGAAAACTCCGAAACACATACGCCAGTTTTTAGGACTAGCTGGTTACTATAGAAGGTTCATCCAAGATTTTTCCAGAATAGCAAAACCCTTGACTGCATTAACGCATAAAGGGAAGAAATTTGAATGGAATGATGAACAAGAGAAAGCGTTTCAGTTATTGAAGAAAAAGCTAACTACGGCACCTATATTGTCATTGCCTGAAGGGAATGATGATTTTGTGATTTATTGTGATGCATCAAAGCAAGGTCTCGGTTGTGTATTAATGCAACGAACGAAGGTGATTGCTTATGCGTTTAGACAATTGAAGATTCACGAATAAAATTATACAACGCATGATTTGGAATTAGGAGCGGTTGTTTTTGCATTAAAGACTTGGAGGCACTACTTATATGGGGTCAAAAGTATTATATATACCGACCACAAAAGTCTTCAACACATATTTAATCAGAAACAACTGAATATGAGGCAGCGTAGGTGGATTGAATTGTTGAATGATTATGACTTTGAGATTCGTTACCACCCGGGGAAGGCAAATGTGGTAGCCGATGCCTTGAGCAGGAAGGACAGAGAACCCATTCGAGTAAAATCTATGAATATAATGATTCATAATAACCTTACTACTCAAATAAAGGAGGCGCAACAAGGAGTTTTAAAAGAGGGAAATTTAAAGGATGAAATACCCAAAGGATCGGAGAAGCATCTTAATATTCAGGAAGACGGAACCCGGTATAGGGCTGAAAGGATTTGGGTACCAAAATTTGGAGATATGAGAGAAATGGTACTTAGAGAAGCTCATAAAACCAGATACTCAATACATCCTGGAACGGGGAAGATGTACAAGGATCTCAAGAAACATTTTTGGTGGCCGGGTATGAAAGCCGATGTTGCTAAATACGTAGGAGAATGTTTGATGTGTTCTAAGGTCAAAGCTGGGCATCAGAAACCATCAGGTCTACTTCAACAACCCGAAATCCGGGAATGGAAATGGGAAAACATTACCATGGATTTCATCACTAAATTGCCAAGGACTGCAAGTGGTTTTGATACTATTTGGGTAATAGTTGATCGTCTCACCAAATCAGCACACTTCTTGCCAATAAGAGAAGATGACAAGATGGAGAAGTTAGCACGACTGTATTTGAAGGAAGTCGTCTCCAGACATGGAATACCAATCTCTATTATCTCTGATAGGGATGGCAGATTTATTTCAAGATTCTGGCAGATATTACAGTAAGCATTAGGAACTCGTCTAGACATGAGTACTGCCTATCATCCACAAACTGATGGGCAGAGCAAAAGGACGATACAAACGCTTGAAGACATGCTACGAGCATGTGTTATGAATTTCGGAAACAGTGTGGATCGACATCTACCGTTAGCAGAATTTTCCTACAACAACAGCTACCATTCAAGCATTGAGATGGCGCCGTTTGAAGCACTTTATGGTAGAAAGTGCAGGTCTCCGATTTGTTGGAGTGAAGTGGGGGATAGGCAGATTACGAGTCCGGAGATTATACAAGAAACTACCGAGAAGATCATCCAAATTCAACAACGGTTGAAAACCGCCCAAAGTCGACAAAAGAGCTACGCTGACATTAAAAGAAAAGATATAGAATTTGAAATTGGAGAGATGGTCATGCTTAAAGTTGCACCTTGGAAAGGCGTTGTTCGATTTGGTAAACGAGGGAAATTAAATCCAAGGTATATTGGACCATTCAAGATTATTGATCGTGTCGGACCAGTAGCTTACCGACTTGAGTTACCTCAACAACTCGCGGCTGTACATAACACTTTCCACGTCTCAAATTTGAAGAAATGTTTTGCTAAAGAAGATCTCACTATTCCGTTAGATGAAATCCAAATCAACGAAAAACTTCAACTCATCGAAGAACCCGTCGAAATAATGGATCGTGAGGTTAAAAGACTTAAGCAAAACAAGATACCAATTGTTAAGGTTCGATGGAATGCTCGTAGAGGACCCGAGTTCACCTGGGAGCGTGAAGATCAGATGAAGAAGAAATACCCGCATCTATTTCCAGAAGATTCGTCAACACCTTCAACAGCTTAAAATTTTGGGACGAAATTTATTTAACGGGTAGGTACTGTAGTGACCCGAACTTTTCCATGTTTATATATATATTAATTGAGATTGATATTTACATGATTAAATGTTTCCAACATGTTAAGCAATCAAACTTGTTAAGAATTGATTAATTGAAATATGTTTCATATAGACAATTGACCACCCAAGTTGACCGGTGATTCACGAACGTTAAAACTTGTAAAAACTATACGATGACATATATATGGTTATATATATAGTTAACATGTTTTTATTATAAGTATGTATCTCATTAGGTATTTTAACAATGAGTTATATACATAAAAATGAGACTATTAATTTAAGAAACTCGAAAACGATATATATAACGATTATCGTTATAACAACATCTTACTAGGTACATATGAATCATATTAAGATATTGATACACTTGGTTAATTATGTTAAATGATAAGTAAATATATTATTAAGTGTATTAACAATGAAATACATATGTAAAAATAAGACTACTAACTTAATGATTTCGAAACGAGACATATATGTAACGATTATCGTTGTAACGACATTTAACTGTATATACATCATACTGAGATATATTATATATCATAATATCATGATAATATAACAATTCAACATCTCATTTGTTATAATAAACAATGGGTTAACAACATTCAACCAGATCGTTAACCTAAAGGTTTCAAAACAACATTTACATGTAACGACTAACGATGACTTAACGACTCAGTTAAAATGTATATACATGTAGTGTTTTAATATGTATTCATACACTTTTGAAAGACTTCAAGACACTTATCAAAATACTTCTACTTAACAAAAATGCTTACAATTACATCCTCGTTCAGTTTCATCAACAATTCTACTCGTATGCACCCGTATTCGTACTCGTACAATACACAGCTTTTAGATGTATGTACTATTGGTATATACACTCCAATGATCAGCTCTTAGCAGCCCATGTGAGTCACCTAAAACATGTGGGAACCATCATTTGGCAACTAGCATTAAATATCTCATAAAATTACAAAAATATGAGTAATCATTCATGACTTATTTACATGAAAACAAAATTACATATCCTTTATATCTAATCCATACACCAACGACCAAAAACACCTACAAACACTTTCATTCTTCAATTTTCTTCATCTAATTGATCTCTCTCAAGTTCTATCTTCAAGTTCTAAGTGTTCTTCATATATTTTACAAGTTCTAGTTACATAAAATCAAGAATACTTTCAAGTTTACTAGCTCACTTCCAATCTTGTAAGGTGATCATCCAACCTCAATAAATCTTTGTTTCTTATAGTAGGTTATCATTCTAATACAAGGTAATAATCATATTCAAACTTTGGTTCAATTTCTATAACTATAACAATCTTATTTCAAGTGATGATCTTACTTGAACTTGTTTTCGTGTCATGATTCTGCTTCAAGAACTTCGAGCCATCCAAGGATCCGTTGAAGCTAGATCCATTTTTCTCTTTTCCAGTAGGTTTATCCAAGGAACTTAAGGTAGTAATGATGTTCATAACATCATTCGATTCATACATATAAAGCTATCTTATTCGAAGGTTTAAACTTGTAATCACTAGAACATAGTTTAGTTAATTCTAAACTTGTTCGCAAACAAAAGTTAATCCTTCTAACTTGACTTTTAAAATCAACTAAACACATGTTCTATATCTATATGATATGCTAACTTAATGATTTAAAACCTGGAAACACGAAAAACACCGTAAAACCGGATTTACGCCGTCGTAGTAACACCGCGGGCTGTTTTGGGTTAGTTAATTAAAAACTATGATAAACTTTGATTTAAAACTTGTTATTCTGAGAAGATGATTTTTATTATGAACATGAAACTATATCCAAAAATTATGGTTAAACTCAAAGTGGAAGTATGTTTTCTAAAATGGTCATCTAGACGTCGTTCTTTCGACTGAAATGACTACCTTTACAAAAATGACTTGTAACTTATTTTTCCGACTATAAACCTATACTTTTTCTGTTTAGATTCATAAAATAGAGTTCAATATGAAACCATAGCAATTTGATTCACTCAAAACGGATTTAAAATGAAGAAGTTATGGGTAAAACAAGATTGGATAATTTTTCTCATTTTAGCTACGTGAAAATTGGTAACAAATCTATTCCAACCATAACTTAATCAACTTGTATTGTATATTATGTAATCTTGAGATACCATAGACACGTATACAATGTTTTGACCTATCATGTCGACACATCTATATATATTTCGGAACAACCATAGACACTCTATATGTGAATGTTGGAGTTAGCTATACAGGGTTGAGGTTGATTCCAAAATATATATAGTTTGAGTTGTGATCAATACTGAGATACGTATACACTGGGTCGTGGATTGATTCAAGATAATATTTATCGATTTATTTCTGTACATCTAATTGTGGACAACTAGTTGTAGGTTACTAACGAGGACAGCTGACTTAATAAACTTAAAACATCAAAATATATTAAAAGTGTTGTAATATATTTTGAACATACTTTAATATATATGTATATATTATTATAGGTTCGTGAATCAACCAGTGGCCAAGTCTTACTTCCCGACGAAGTAAAAATCTGTGAAAATGAGTTATAGTCCCACTTTTAAAATCTAATATTTTTGGGATGAGAATACATGCAGGTTTTATAAATGATTTACAAAATAGACACAAGTATGTGAAACTACATTCTATGGTTGAATTATCGAAATCGAATATGCCCCTTTTTATTAAGTCTGGTAATCTAAGAATTAGGGAACAGACACCCTAATTGACGCGAATCCTAAAGATAGATCTATTGGGCTTAACAAACCCCATCCAAAGTACCGGATGCTTTAGTACTTCGAAATTTATATCATATCCGAAGGGTGTCCCGGAATGATGGGGATATTCTTATATATGCATCTTGTTAATGTCGGTTACCAGGTGTTCACCATATGAATGATTTTTATCTCTATGTATGGGATGTGTATTGAAATATGAAATCTTGTGGTCTATTATTATAATTTGATATATATAGGTTAAACCTATAACTCACCAACATTTTTGTTGACGTTTTAAGCATGTTTATTCTCAGGTGATTATTAAGAGCTTCCGCTGTCGTAAACTTAAATAAGGACGAGATTTGGAGTCTATGCTTGTATGATATTGTGTAAAAACTGCATTCAAGAAACTTATTTTGTTGTAACATATTTGTATTGTAAACCATTATGTAATGGTCGTGTGTAAACAGGATATTTTAGATTATCATTATTTGATAATCTAAGTAAAGCTTTTTAAACCTTTATTGATGAAATAAAGGTTATGGTTTGTTTTAAAATGAATGCAGTCTTTGAAAAACGTCTCATATAGAGGTCAAAACCTCGCAACGAAATCAATTAATATGGAACGTTTTTAATCAATAAGAACGGAACATTTCAATAGCGCGGCGAAGTGTGAGGTCTACGGACCAGGGGTTAATAGAACGAAAGGAACAAATGGTGTCGGAACGAGTAATGGCGGAGCAAGTAGTGTCGGAGCAAGTTATGCCAATGTAGTTTGTTATAAATGTGGAAAACCGGGCCACATTATTAGAAATTTCCCGAACCAGGAGAACACGAATGGATAAGGCCGTGGAAGAGTTTTCAATATTAATGCGGCAGAGGCACAGGAAGACCCGGAGCTTGTTACGGGTACGTTTCTTATTGACAATAAATCTGCTTACGTTTTATTAGATTCGGGTGCGGATAGAAGCTATATGAGTAGAGATTTTTGTGCTAAATTAAGTTATCCATTGACGCCTTTGGATAGTAAATTTTTACTCGAATTAGCAAATGGTAAATTAATTTCAGCAGATAATATATGTCGGAATCGAGAAATTAAACTGGTTAGCGAAACATTTAAGATTGATTTGATACCAGTAGAGTTAGGGAGTTTTGATGTGATAATCGGTATGGACTGGTTGAAAGAAGTGAAAGCAGAGATCGTTTGTTACAAAAATGCAATTCGCATTATACGAGAAAAAGGAAAACCTTTAATGGTGTACGGAGAAAAGGGCAACACGAAGATACATCTTATTAGTAATTTGAAGGCACAAAAACTAATAAGAAAAGGTTGCTATGCTGTTCTAGCACACGTCGAGAAAGTACAAACTGAAGAAAAGAGCATCATTGATGTTCCCATTGCAAAAGAATTTCCCGATGTATTTCCGAAAGAATTACCGGGATTACCCCCACATCGATCCGTTGAATTTCAAATAGATCTTGTACCAGGAGCTGCACCAATAGCTCGTGCTCCTTACAGACTCGCACCCAGCGAGATGAAAGAACTGTAAAGCCAATTACAAGAACTTTTAGAGCGTGGTTTCATTCGACCAAGCACATCACCGTGGGGAGCTCCTGTTTTGTTTGTCAAGAAGAAAGATGGTACATTCAGGTTGTGTATCGACTACTGAGAGTTGAACAAACTTACCATCAAGAATCGCTACCCACTACCGAGAATCGAAGACTTATTTGATCAACTACAAGGCTCGTCTGTTTATTCAAAGATTGACTTACGTTCCGGGTATCATCAAATGCGGGTGAAAGAAGATGATATTCCAAAGACTGCTTTCAGAACACGTTACGGTCATTACGAGTTTATGGTCATGCCGTTTGGTGTAACTAATGCACCAGCTGTGTTCATGGACCTTATGAACCGAGTGTGTGGACCATACCTTGACAAGTTTGTCATTGTTTTCATTGATGACATACTTATTTACTCAAAGAATGACCAAGAACACGGTGAACATTTGAGAAATGTGTTAGAAGTATTGAGGAAGGAAGAATTGTACGCTAAGTTTTCAAAGTGTGCATTTTGGTTGGAAGAAGTTCAATTCCTCGGTCACATAGTGAACAAAGAAGGTATTAAGGTGGATCCGGCAAAGATAGAAACTGTTGAAAAGTGGGAAACCCCGAAAACTCCGAAACACATACGCCAATTTTTTGGACTAGCTGGTTACTACAGAAGGTTCATCCAAGACTTTTCCAGAATAGCAAAACCCTTGACTGCATTAACGCATAAAGGGAAGAAATTTGAATGGAATGATGAACAAGAGAAAGCGTTTCAGTTATTGAAGAAAAAGCTAACAACGGCACCTATATTGTCATTGCCTGAAGGGAATGATGATTTTGTGATTTATTGTGACGCATCAAAGCAAGGTCTCGGTTGTGTATTAATGCAACGAACGAAGGTGATTGCTTATGTGTCTAGACAATTGAAGATTCACGAACAAAATTATACGACGCATGATTTGGAATTAAGCGCGGTTGTTTTTGCATTAAAGACTTGGAGGCACTACTTATATGGGGTCAAAAGTATTATATATACTGACCATAAAAGTCTTCAACACATATTTAATCAGAAACAACTGAATATGAGACAGCGTAGGTGGATTGAATTATTGAATGATTACGACTTTGAGATTCGTTACCACCCGGGGAAGGCAAATGTGGTAGCCGATGCCTTGAGCAGGAAGGACAGAGAACCCATTCGAGTAAAATCTATGAATATAATGATTCATAATAACCTTACTACTCAAATAAAGGAGGCGCAACAAGGAGTTTTAAAAGAGGGAAATTTAAAGGATGAAATACCCAAAGGATCGGAGAAGCATCTTAATATTCGGGAAGACGGAACCCGGTATAGGGCTGAAAGGATTTGGGTACCAAAATTTGGAGATATGAGAGAAATGGTACTTAGAGAAGCTCATAAAACCAGATACTCAATATATCCTGGAACGGGGAAGATGTACAAGGATCTCAAGAAACATTTTTTGTGGCCGGGTATGAAAGCCGATATTGCTAAATACGTAGGAGAATGTTTGACGTATTCTAAGGTCAAAGCTGAGCATCAGAAACCATCAGGTCTACTTCAACAACCCGAAATCCCTGAATGGAAATGGAAAAACATTACCATGGATTTCATCACTAAATTGCCAAGGACTGTAAGTGGTTTTGATACTATTTGGGTAATAGTTGATCGTCTCACCAAATCAGCACACTTCCTGCCAATAAGAGAAGATGACAAGATGGAGAAGTTAGCACGACTGTATTTGAAGGAAGTCGTCTCCAGACATGGAATACTAATCTCTATTATCTCTGATAGGGATGGCAGATTTATTTCAAGATTCTGGTAGACATTACAGCAAGCATTAGGAACTCGTCTAGACATGAGTACTGCCTATCATCCACAAACTGATGGGCAGAGCGAAAGGACGATACAAATGCTTGAAGACATGCTACGAGCATGTGTTATTGATTTCGGAAACAGTTAGGATCGACATCTACCGTTAGCAGAATTTTCCTACAACAACAGCTACCATTCAAGCATTGAGATGGCGCCGTTTGAAGCACTTTATGGTAGAAAGTGCAGGTCTCCGATTTGTTGGAGTGAAGTGGGGGATAGACAGATTACGGGTCCGGAGATTATACAAGAAACTACCGAGAAGATCATCCAAATTCAACAACGGTTGAAAACCGCCCAAAGTCGACAAAAGAGCTACGCTGACATTAAAAGAAAAGATATAGAATTTGAAATTGGAGAGATGGTCATGCTTAAAGTTGCACCTTGGAAAGGCATTGTTCGATTTGGTAAACGAGGGAAATTAAATCCAAGGTATATTGGACCATTCAAGATTATTGATCGTGTCGGACCAGTAGCTTACCGACTTGAGTTACCTCAACAACTCGCGGCTGTACATAACACTTTCCACGTCTCGAATTTGAAGAAATGTTTTGCTAAAGAAGATCTCACTATCCCATTAGATGAAATCCAAATCAACGAAAAACTTCAATTCATCGATGAACCCGTCGAAATAATGGATCGTGAGGTTAAAAGACTTAAGCAAAACAAGATACCAATTGTTAAGGTTCGATGGAATGCTCGTAGAGGACCCGAGTTCACCTGGGAGCGTGAAGATCAGATGAAGAAGAAATACCCGCATCTATTTCCAGAAGATTCGTTAACACCTTCAACAGCTTAAAATTTCGGGACGAAATTTATTTAACGGGTAGGTACTGTAGTGACCCGAACTTTTCCATGTTTATATATATTAATTGAGATTGATATTTACATGATTAAATGTTTCCAACATGTTAAGCAATCAAACTTGTTAAGACTTGATTAATTGAAATATGTTTCATATAGACAATTGACCACCCAAGTTGACCGGTGATTCACGAACGTTAAAACTTGTAAAAACTATATGATGACATATATATGGATATATATATAGTTAACATGATACTATGATAAGTAAACATATCATTAAGTATATTAACAATGAACTATATATGTAAAAATAAGACTACTAACTTAATGATTTTTAAACGAGACATATATGTAACGATTATCGTTGTAAAGACATTTAATGTATATATATCATATTAAGAGATATTCATACATGATAATATCATGATAATAAAATAATTTAAAATCTCATTTGATATTATAAACATTGGGTTAACAACATTTAACAAGATCGTTAACCTAAAGGTTTCAAAACAACACTTACATGTAACGACTAACGATGACTTAACGACTCAGTTAAAATGTATATACATGTAGTGTTTTAATATGTATTTATTCACTTTTGAAAGACTTCAATACACTTATCAAAATACTTCTACTTAACAAAAATGCTTACAATTACATCCTCGTTCAGTTTCATCAACAATTCTACTCGTATGCACCCGTATTCGTACTCGTACAATACACAGCTTTTAGATGTATGTACTATTGGTATATACACTCCAATGATCAGCTCTTAGCAGCCCATGTGAGTCACTTAACACATGTGGGAACCATCATTTGGCAACTAGCATGAAATATCTCATAAAATTACAAAAATATGAGTAATCATTCATGACTTATTTACATGAAAACAAAATTACATATCCTTTATATCTAATCCATACACCAACGACCAAAAACACCTACAAACACTTTCATTCTTCAATTTTATTCATCTAATTGATCTCTCTCAAGTTCTATCTTCAAGTTCTAAGTGTTCTTCATATATTCTACAAGTTCTAGTTACATAAAATCAAGAATACTTTCAAGTTTGCTAGCTCACTTCCAATCTTGTAAGGTGATCATCCAACCTCAAGAAATCTTTATTTCTTATAGTAGGTTATCATTCTAATACAAGGTAATAATCATATTCAAACTTTGGTTCAATTTCTATAACTATAACAATCTTATTTCAAGTGATGATCTTACTTGAACTTGTTTTCGTGTCATGATTCTGCTTCAAGAACTTCGAGCCATCCAAGAATCCGTTGAAGCTAGATCCATTTTTCTCTTTTCCAGTAGGTTTATCCAAGGAACTTAAGGCAGTAATGATGTTCATAACACCATTCGATTCATACATATAAAGCTATCTTATTCGAAGGTTTAAACTTGTAATCACTAGAACATAGTTTAGTTAATTCTAAACTTGTTCGCAAACAAAAGTTAATCCTTCTAACTTGACTTTTAAAATCAACTAAACACATGTTCTATATCTATATGATATGCTAACTTAATGATTTAAAACCTGGAAACACGAAAAATACCATAAAACCGGATTTACGCCGTCGTAGTAACACCGCGGGCTGTCTTGGGTTAGTTAATTAAAAACTATGATAAACTTTGATTTAAAAGTTGTTATTTTGAGAAAATGATTTTTATTATGAACATGAAACTATATCCAAAAATTATGGTTAAACTCAAAGTGGAAGTATGTTTTCTAAAATAGTCATCTAGACGTCGTTCTTTCGACTGAAATGACTACCTTTACAAAAACGACTTGTAACTTATTTTTCTGACTATAAACCTATACTTTTTCTATTTAGATTCATAAAATAGAGTTCAATATGAAACCATAGCAATTTGATTCACTCAAAACGGATTTAAAATGAAGAAGTTATGGGTAAAACAAGATTGGATAATTTTTCTCATTTTAGCTACGTGAAAATTGGTAACAAATCTATTCCAACCATAACTTAATCAACTTGTATTGTATATTATGTAATCTTGAGATACCATAGACACGTATACAATGTTTCGACCTATCATGTCGACACATCTATATATATTTCGGAACAACCATAGACACTCTATATGTGAATGTTGGAGTTAGCTATACAGGGTTGAGGTTGATTCCAAAATATATATAGTTTGAGTTGTGATCAATACTGAGATACGTATACACTGGGTCGTGGATTGATTCAAGATAATATTTATCGATTTATTTCTGTACATCTTACTGTGGACAACTAGTTGTAGGTTACTAACGAGGACAGCTGACTTAATAAACTTAAAACATCAAAATATATTAAAAGTGTTGTAAATATATTTTGAATATACTTTGATATATATGTATATATTATTATAGGTTCGTGAATCAACCAGTGGCCAAGTCTTACTTCCCGACGAAGTAAAAATCTGTGAAAGTGAGTTATAGTCCCACTTTTAAAATCTAATATTTTTGGGATGAGAATACATGCAGGTTTTATAAATGATTTACAAAATAGACACAAGTACGTGAAACTACATTCTATGGTTGAATTATCGAAATCGAATATGCCCCTTTTTATTAAGTCTGGTAATCTAAGAATTAGGGAACAGACACCCTAATTGACGCGAATTCTAAAGATAGATCTATTGGGCCTAACAAACCCCATCCAAAGTACCGGATGCTTTAGTACTTCGAAATTTATATCATATCCGAAGGGTGTCCCGGAATGATGGGGATATTCTTATATATGCATCTTGTTAATGTCGGTTACCAGGTGTTCACCATATGAATAATTTTTATCTCTATGTATGGGATGTGTATTGAAATATGAAATCTTGTGGTCTATTATTATGATTTGATATATATAGGTTAAACCTATAACTCACCAACATTTTTGTTGACGTTTTAAGCATGTTTATTCTCAGGTGATTATTAAGAGCTTCCGCTGTCGCATACTTAAATAAGGATGAGATTTGGAGTCCATGCTTGTATGATATTGTGTAAAAACTGCATTCAAGAAACTTATTTTGTTGTAACATATTTGTATTGTAAACCATTATGTAATGGTCGTGTGTAAACAGGATATTTTAGATTATCATTATTTGATAATCTACGTAAAGCTTTTTAAACCTTTATTGATGAAATAAAGGTTATGGTTTGTTTTAAAATGAATGCAGTCTTTGAAAAACGTCTCATATAGAGGTCAAAACCTCGCAACGAAATCAATTAATATGGAACGTTTTTAATCAATAAGAACGGGACATTTCAATACAGGGTTGAGGTTGATTCCAAAAATATATATACTTTGAGTTGTGATCTAGCCTGAGACGTGTATACACTGGGTCGTGGATTGATTCAAGATAATATATATATCGATTTATTTCTGTACATCTAACTGTGGACAACTAGTTGTAGGTTACTAACGAGGACAGCTGACTTAATACACTCAAATCTTTAAAACATAATAAAAATGGTTGTAATTATATTTTGATCATACTTTGATATATATGTACATATTTGTATAGGTTCGTGAATCGATCCGTGGCCAAGTCTTATTTCCGAGGAAGGAAATATCTGTGAAAGTGAGTTATAGTCCCACTTTTAAAATCTAATATTTTTGGGATGAGAATACATGCAGGTTTTATAAATGATTTACAAAATAGACACAAGTACGTGAAACTACATTCTATGGTTGAATTATCGAAATCGAATATGCCCCTTTTTATTAAGTCTGGTAATCTAAGAATTAGGGAACAGACACCCTAATTGACGCGAATCCTAAAGATAGATCTATTGGGCCTAACAAACCCCATCCAAAGTACCGGATGCTTTAGTACTTCGAAATTTATATCATATCCGAAGGGTGTCCCAGAATGATGGGGATATTCTTATATATGCATCTTGTTAATGTCGGTTACCAAGTGTTCGCCATATGAATGATTTTTATCTCTATGTATGGGATGTGTATTGAAATATGAAATCTTGTGGTCTATTGTTACGATTTGATATATATATAGGTTAAACCTATAACTCACCAACATTTTTGTTGACGTTTAAAGCATGTTTATTCTCAGATGAATATTTAGAGCTTCTGCTGTTGCATACTAAAATAAGGACAAGATTTGGAGTCCATGTTTGTATGATATTGTATAAAAATTGCATTCAAGAAACATATGTCGATGTAATATATTTCTATTGTAAACCATTATGTAATGGTCGTGTGTAAACAGTATATTTTAGATTATCATTATTTGATAATCTACGTAATGTTTTTAAAACCTTTATTGATAAAATAAAGGTTATGATTGTTTTAAAAATGAATGCAGTCTTTGAAAAACGTCTCATATAGAGGTCAAAACCTGGCAACGAAATCAATTAATATGGAACGTTTATAATAAATATGAACGGGACATTTCATAGATCACCGGTCGGGGAAAGCAATCACAAACGGAAAACTTTCGAGGTTCACAACCTAAGATTCCCTTATCTGGTTTGCCTAAAATATACATGAATTTGACAAGAACAATATCTTGTCTCTCTTGGTCTTTCTCTCACAAGCAAGGTGTATATGAGTTATAGTATGTGTTATTTTGTTGTACTCCCTTTCGAAGCACCTCTTAACTTCATTATATAGAAGTACATGGTAACCACAAAGGCTATCGAAAGGTCTCCATTAATTACTAACATAATGGATACTTATTTCTCATAAATCTCATAAATATAATGAAACTTATGACACATTTACAACTAATATAATGGTCCATTAGTAATACATAATTACTAATTTAGTAAGTATACATTAGTAGCTATAAAGGAAGTTTAGTGAGCGGATTAAATACAAGTCAAACCGTATCCAAGTTTCAACATTACTCGATAGTTATTAATGCATATAATATGGGAAATTACTTATGTATAATATTTTGTCATGATCATTTTTCACTTACTTGCTTAATAGCTAAATTTTAAAATATTTGAAACTTAAATTATTAGACCATGATAATGCTCATGTTTGTCCCACGAACTACTTTGACATGGCACAAATACCCCAACAAACGCCTGTAGTGGGGCGTTTGTGAGAAACGGAGTTGGGACGTTGATCAATCAGAAACAAGGGAGGGAGAAACAAGGTGAGGTGACGATTGCTAATTGATCGAGGTTATTTCCCTATTCAACTTTTTATTATTTATCTTTCAAATACTAATCAAATTTTAACATATCACTCACAAACTTTCAACAACTCTCTCAACAACCTTTCTCATTATTACAACTCCTTCTTACCCATCATTATCTATGGTCTTATATCGATTATTAAAACCATGTGTTGCAATTCGAGTCACGTTAGGTTAACGGGCTCAAAATCATTGTGGTTCAGTTTTCTACGATAAATTATGACGTATTAATTTATTTGGCTTGTGTTCTTTTAGTATGTTCTATCCCCTGGACTTTCTTTTTGATCCTATTATTTTCTGATTTCTTAGAATTAATTTTTGATGCAACAATGCAACAAACATAAAAAAAGAAAAAGGTGACTTTAAGGTGTAGCTTTCTTTCTTTTCTTCATGAAGTACCAATTCTCTAAAGTCACGAGTAGCTTTTTTCTACATACAACTAATGCAAAATTGACCAAGTACGATACATAAGCACATCTAAAAGGTGAAGAGGAACAAAACAAATCATATGTCTTCTTCGTAACCTCACTTCCATTCATTTTTCTTGTCCTTTTATTATATTTTCCTCTCATTGATTTAGTTTTAAATAATTTATCAATCCGTACTCTTCAATTGTTTTTTTTGTTTCTTTTTAGATGCAAGAGAACTTTTATATTACCAACGAAAACATACATTAGAAAATGTTACCGGCTAAGAAGAAATAGCCAAAACATATGAAAACGAAAGAGAATACACGAGGAAACTAAACTAAGTAAAAAGAAGGATTAGTAAGCCTAACATGCCAATCGATTGTCTTGTCTTTGATACGGTTCGATACCCACTCGAAGGATTTTACTTGGATTTCGCTTATAACGACCGAAGGTATCCATCATTTGTTTTGAAACACCACCATATTACGATTCTTCCAAATATAATAAGCACAAACCCACTCCACGGATTGCCAAATTTTTGACCCGAGGGTAGACATGGTGCTTGTCCATTTCCCAAGAAATAAATCCGAGAAAACAAGATTTTGAGGCAAGTTGAAATTCCACCATTTGAAGATCTTAGACCACACATCTTTCAAAAATTTACACGAGACGAATAAATGTTCAACTGATTCAAGGTCTTCGTCGCAAACGGGGCAACGAGTACTATGAAGATTCACACCACGTTTATCGAGTTCAACCCGTACTGGTAGTCTTTTTTTTTCATTGATTTTCAAACGAAAATTTTCACCTTTTTAGGGATGAGATTATTACGTAAGGTTTGTTGAGGCGAAACAATAGAATTCCCGAGAACCTGTTGATCAATAAGATACGCGAGCCTTTTAACCGTAAACACTCCATTGTTTGTGAGATCCCACGACCACGAAGAAGGCGCTGAAAAATCAAATGAAATAGAGCGGAGAAGCTGCTGTAATTCCACAAATTCAGATTATGTTCTTCCCCTGGGCATCCGTAACCAGTCCCAAGCAAATGAAGTCGAGTTGCTGCTGCAGTTTGGTGCTATGCGATCCTTAACCACAGCCTCACTGTTTCGATCAAATCTAAAAAGCCTTGGGAACAAATCTTTAAAACTTGACGTGCCACACCACATGTCTTTCCAAAAAAGAGTATTGCTACAATCACCAATCGATCGTTTGAAGGAGTTGATGAAAGGAACATGACACTCTACAATTTTTTGTCATGCAAGAATAATATTATACCAAGTACCCGAGATCGGGAGATGGGCAAGCCCATCAACCGACCGCAAGCCACTGTCAATCCCATAAATACTTCGAATAAGTTTGGTCCACAACTTAGTGGTGTCGATTTTAAACCTCCACCACCAATTGCATAAAAGCACAAGATTTTTGCTTTTTAAGGACACGACATTTAATCCGCCCGACTCATACGGTAAGAAAATGTTTTCCCATTTAACCCAAGATATTTTTGTGCCCGAAAGATCCCCACCCCAAAAAAATATACGACTCACACTCTCAAGTAATTTTAGCACACTAGGCGGGGCACGATAAAGCGAGAAATAATACAAAGGTACACTACTAAGAACCGATTTTAATAGAGTCAATCTTCCACCAAAGGGCATCGATTTCATCTTCCACTCCTATAATTCTTCTTGAATTTTTCAATCACCGGTGATCAGTCACTTAACTTTTTCATTTTCGAACCAAACGGAAAGCCAAAATAAATAAAGGGGAATTCGAATAAGTTTGTGTTCGAAAATATATTATAATTCAAAACTTATTGAGTGTCTACTTATTCACTTTTAATCTAATGTTATTTTGTGTATCTAATGATGTATTTATTAGGTACGGGCCTGATAATTTTTACGATATAAAAGTAATATAACTTAATTATCATGAAATAAATGTTTATAATAGTTTTCTCCGTAATAATCACTCTCTATGGACTGGAATATCATGCTAACTTTTTTCTTAATCTCGTATTAAACATAGATTATGTTGACTAAAGTATTTCTGATACTGATGTTGGTACGAAGTTGTGCCTAACTTTATGTGTAATAAGAAAACAAAGCTAAACAAAAGGTGTAGTGTCTTTTATTTTTATATAATTTGAGGAATTAACGATAAATAGTCAACAGTTGTTCATTCTTTTTTCGCTACATCACGGAAAATGAATATTTTATTGTCAAATCATTTGTCAGTGGTCACAGACGTGTACTATTATGTGGTTGATGGGAGGATGAATAACTATTACGGAGTATTATATTTGTTATTATAAATTAAAACAAAAATAAACTTTAAGGTTCAAAATGTGTTTAGTAAATTCTTTGGGGGTGGATACATAAAATGCAATGCAAGTGAAAGTTGGTTGGGTGGTTCATAATTGACTCAAAACGACAGAGATACGCTGTGACCGGAGCACAGAGTGGCCTTTTTTCTGCTCTTTATTGTGGGCCCTCACTATTCTCAACCGTTTAAATTTGCGAAGCATCTTTTATACTCATTTTTTAATTTTAATTTATTCTTGGATTTTCTTAACGATGCATAAGTAAACTATATAGCGATTAATATTTTTATTTTTTTTTATTAAAATTATTTAAATGTACAATATATCTATGTACCTTGACAACAAGTATTAACTTTCTTACTAATTGCTAATGAACACTAAATGATGATTTATAAGCTTGATTGTTGTCTACACTTTCAAGCTAACTTTTGAGAGTGAGTATATACTTAGATTTATAACTTGGTATAAACCTAATATGTTATATTTTAATAACAGATGATATTATAGCAACTCCATCTTTCTAGACCCAACTAAAAATATCAATGGATGTTCGATCCGTCGGTTATCCATCTGATCCTGTCATTTGAAATGAATATAGATGATCTAATTGGATGATAAACGGATATAAATATGAATGATGTGACAAAATTAGCGGATCGTATGTAAATGAAAATTTATCATCCACAGATATATGAATATACATTCTTACATGTCCTTAAACTATAAACTATTTCAGTGTTATGAAATATGGTGTAGAGTTTTTTTTATTGATCAAACTATAAAAAGGTATAACATAAGGAGCCGAACAATATGCTCCCACGAATATAAAACAGACAAGTACATCACTAACCTGAAAGATAAATCAATGTTAAAATCAAATGCTGTTTTAAAAAACCCGAACAAGTGATTGAGCTTGAGAACTGACTTGAAAAAACAAGCAGGGAAGGATAAGAGCGCAATGTTGATCAAGCAGCGACAAAACGACCCAAACCCAACCCAGTTAGCCCTCAAGCCCTATGACTTATTTGAGAATAAAAAGAAACATCATATGTATGTATTACTAACTCTATAATGAGATACTTGAATAAACCGTATGAAGACATGGATTGTGAAGATAAAGCTATGTGAATAGTATCAGATTACATTTTATTTATATTTGTTATAAATATTTTGATGTTTTCATTTCAAAATAATATTTTTTTGAATCAAACTTAACATCTAACGGATACCCATTAACCCGCTTAATCCAACAGATATGTATATGGATATGGATGGATGAATTATATATTTAAAATGATATGGATACGAATTTTTAAAAATTAAATGGATATGTTTATGGATATGAGATCACCCGATCCATATCGAATTCGTTAGCGTCTCTAGTCTCAACACCTCGAAGTGGTGGCTTGGACCCAAAGAGAGAGTGTCAACCGTGACCAACGAGGCCTCGGAGTGGTAGCCTATTGAGTTGTGATATAGACCTACAGAGAGAGTGTCAACCGTGACGAACGAAGGCGTTTGTTATTGAAAGGCGGGGTATTGTTATCATCTCACATCTGATGGGCTGCATACCAAAAGTTGATTTATAATTTG
The DNA here is from genome assembly GCF_046630445.1 of Rutidosis leptorrhynchoides. Classification (NCBI taxonomy): domain Eukaryota; kingdom Viridiplantae; phylum Streptophyta; class Magnoliopsida; order Asterales; family Asteraceae; genus Rutidosis; species Rutidosis leptorrhynchoides. The sequence continues at coordinate 136,567,896 of NC_092333.1, forward strand.
ATCCACTTATCTTTTAAGCTAGCTTTTGAAAGTAAAACTTATGTCTTGATATGAACCTAGTATGTGATAGGTTCATATCACATACAATAAATTTAATAAATTAAGGTAAACAAGTCAAAAGGTCGGTAGTTGTTTCGAAAGTGTAACAATTTTATTAAAAATATATGTACATCACTTTTAATCATCGTTACTAATATATAGTCCGTATATTTTATAATAATATATAAATGTTTAAATGTTTCAATTGTATGTGAGTTTTAAACTCAGGGGTTACAAATCCATTTCGTGGTTTAAGTCGTTGAGCTACATCAAATAATGCTTCAAACATTTGATAAGCGGTGAAATGGATCTGTCGGTATGTAATTTGAAAAATTCTCAATCAAAAGGTTTTTTCAAGAAAAACTGGAATGCTCCGATAATAACTCTATATGAAATTCAAAGCAAAAGCTTCGAGTTGATTTCTAGATGCATTAAAAAGAAGAACCTCGATTGGCTGTAATGGATCTCAAATCCGAGCATATATGCGATATAATGATGAGCTGGTGGTTCGAAGGTCGCTTCCTTTGCAGCCTATGTCTTCCAGTTTTATTAGCTTATGTATCTATGAGTTCAAAACATATTTTCATTCCGTTTCCATGGTATATATTAAATTTAGGATGTAGTTAATTTCGTGGGTGTGAAAATCCTTAGTGTAGCTATCATGGGTTTATCCATGTTTGTAATCTGCTGGATGTTTCTGTGTAATGGCCCTTCATGGAGTCTGTCCATGTTGGTTTTTTGTCCTAGTTAATATAATCCTTTAACTTTTCTGAATAAAAAAAAAAGAAAGAAAAAAAGATAATATGTGGAGTTTCAAAGACCAAAGTTTAATGATGGCAACAAATCAATATTAGTATGTTTTTATTGGTACCCGATAGTCACTCCTTGAGTCAATTTATATCCAACTTCATTTTCCGGTTTAAAAGTCTTTGTTCTGTAATTTAGATGTAAAAACACATTAGAATATTATTTTTGATAAACCAAGAATGCTGACGTTTGCAAGTTAAATAAGTGAGTGATTTTTACACCATCATTTTTATCTATACCCCATTAACACCATTAAACGTATTTTGAGGTGTTATATAGTATAATACTCTAAACCATACTTAGTTATAATTAAAACGTATTTTGAGATGTTTCTTATTTTGAGGTGTTATATAGATCACCCTCTTGTCAGTTGTCACTTAGTTTTTTACTGTATTAGCTCACCAAGATATATGTTTCTTAAATCTTGAACCAAAATTGTGAGCCCATTTAGAGATTAAGGTATTGGGCTTCTAAAGATACAAATGGCCCAGAACTCACTTGAGTCACTTCTGCAAAATACAGTTAAATACTCTGTATAGAAATTACTACGTATGTCACAAAATCTCTAAAAGCTACGGTTTCAACATTTTTTTTTATTTTTTTTTACTTCAAAACATGTACTTTACATATATAATTTTCATTAAACGTGTACTGTAAAACAGGTATTTTACTTCGCTATCAATATCATATATGGATTGCATGAGTAATTAATGATAATTTTTTTAAATATAGTCAATACCAGTGGCGAGTTTAGAGATGGTAGTCACTGGTCGGAAAAAAAAGAACTTCTATTAGATAACTTATTTTAATGGTGTCACTAAAAAAAATTAACACTATCAAGTGGTATCACTAGTTTAAACCAAATTTTTTTCACTATATCGCGTATTTAAGTGGTGTTCCGTGAAACAACTCCTTCAATATATATCCGCCCCTGGTCAATACGTTCAAATAACTAACTCATTTGTTTCATAATTAATATTTAATATTATCACTAATACCAATTGTGATGAGCTTGGTACTATTCACATGGTTAGATTAGTCATTTTGCTATTTTAACAGGGCTAGATTGGTTATTTTGCTAATTAGTTAATGCTAAGTCTGCATTTAGAGTTTAATGAACTTTATCATGTATAATGATAGCAACGTGAGTGTATGGAGATGTAGTGTAGCGCAATGGGAGTCGGTCGTCGCCAACGATCACATTTTTTATACATATAAATATGATAAAGTTCGACGTTTTAAACTATTATATAGTTTTTTTTCCAAATTATAAACGTTTTTTCCGGTCGAAATTTTTTAGATCCGACAGTATTTGCATCCTCTCATTATCTACATATCATTTTTTTCTAGCGTAAAAATTTGAACTTATATAACCATGAATTTCATCAAATGATGAAAGAAACAATCTAATCGATACAGAAAACAAAATCTATGCACACCTCACCTTTAAACCTTTTGAAGAGAAAAAAAAAAAAACCTAAACAAACCGAACTACCTAACAAAAAGGCGAGCGGAACCTAACCTAGCAAAGGAAAACCGTGGAAACAAATAACCAAGCCACCTAAAAAGAGCAATAACAAAAAACACTAAGAATGCTCTCAACAGTGGGTCGCCCTCACCCGCCAGGCTAGCCCTCATGAGGACTCCATTGGCACCAACTAGCCCCGGGCTAGTCCTCGGTCGCCCTCCATCCCTTCGCCATGTTAATGCCATATTTCCACACAATTGAGGACGGATAGATATGTATTTATTATGTGTACTACTAGCTTTAATGCTTGTAACTTCTTTAATTAAATAATATAGTGAGTTTCAATTTATTTGAGGAAGTATGTCATGGTTAGGAGTGTTTAGTCTTATGTTACTCCTGGTGAGGAAGTGCTGATGTGGCGCTGATGTCGCAACTAATTTTAATGAGGAAGCTTGTTATGGTTGGGAGCTCTAACAAGGGCCTAACACATCCAAAGAAACCACAACCTACATGAAAACATTAAACCACAAAGGACAATTACGTCGACCATACCGAAAGAAAAGCGCTTGATAACAACCACGAACAAGCTATGTCTTCTAACCTCTCGAACCCTTCTTCGAGACCTTTCCATCTACCTTTTACAATGAAACCACCATACTGACCCGAGAATGGTACGAAAAATCCTTGGGAGAGCCAAAGGAGATCGCCGAGGTGTTAAAAGTGTGTGCAATAGTGCTTAATTTGTCTTTCATATTTTAAATTTATAAAACCTTAATTTATTTTAGCACCCTAACGAGCAATTGTAGGTTATCATTCCAAGAGAGCGTAGATGCGGTTTTAAGTTGATTTATCATATAGCTTAGCTATTATTAAAGAACTAGAGATGAATCTTTATGTTTTTGGGTTGTTATATAGATTTGAGATATCATCTCTTATAAAAGATATAATTGAAGATACGTTATTAATGAATTAAATAACAAACTTATTAAGAATAAAGATTAAAAAAAATTATGAAATAAAAGTAGTTACATGAACGAATAACTTCTAAGGGAATCATATTAGGCAAGTTGCATGACTTATATTAACATAAAGCAAGATAATAATCATAGACCAATTATTATCTCTAAGCAGGCTAAGCTAAGTGTTGCATATCATTCAATAGATATGACTTAAAGCATATGTTAGACAAATGATGTTCAAGACTAACATCTCAATTCTTAGTGTTCAATTTAATTACATGATACATATCAATTTAATCTTATGATGAGGATTAATTAACATGCAAATAGATTGACAAGTAAATATACTATTAAACATCAAGTAGATCAACTCCAGTTACTAGCTGAAAACTAATCTTACCCGGTTTTTATGCAATCATTAACCAAACACATCCAAACAGAGGTTCTTTGACTAAGCCTATCAATATTAAATTCTACGGAGTATTATATAAGTGTAATTCAACTTCAACAAATTTATCACTACTAATGTTGTTTAACGTAGTTGCATGCAATCCAATTATCAAGTTTGATGGACTAGATCTAAACAAGTAGAGTGAATCGAATAATAAATCGTTGGATTAAGTGTTAATCAATCCTAAAATTAAGTTATTTAATCATTAAGCATGGCAATCAAGTATATTAAAACATAGCATATTCAAAGCTATTATTTAAGCACGAAGCTGACGGCTTTGTTCCAGCCAAGCCGACGGCTTGAGCTGGTGAAGCTGGCAGCTTCATCTGATTCCCAGACAAAGTTGATTTCGTCCATGCAACTACTAGGAACATTTAGTTATAGTAGTAAACGAACAGAGAATAAAAACAATAAATAAAATGCAATAACAAGAATAAAATAACAAAGACATGTACCTTAAAAGTAAATGGAAGAATAAACTTGATTAATAACTTGGTTACGACTTGAAACTTTGAATAAAAACCCTAAAACTATAAGTTTTCGTTTTTGGTGAAAATCCCAAGAGAAAACCGAAAAGTACCTACAAAACCGATACAAATGGCCTCTATTTATAGTTTTCAGATTTGGTGGCCCAAGCTGACGGTTTGAATGTGAAGCTGGCGGTTTCCATTGGGCGGTTACTCCTTCTCCAACTTTAACTTGATTCGCAAGTTTGTAAACACGTTTCTGCCTTTGACCAAGCCGGCAGCTTAGATGCCTAGCCGGCGGCTTCAGTGATCTGCAATCTTTCTGATTTTCTTGCCTTTTTTAGCTATTGCTTGGGCTTTAAGTACACGAAACTGGATTAAGCCGGCGGCTTGAGTTGTAAGTCGGCGGCTTCATTGACTCTTTCTCGAATTCTGGTGTTTTTTGAAATATTCTGGAATGTTCTGGGTTTTGTCACCAAGCCAGCGGCTTCAATGCCTACATGCCGGCGGCTTCATCTTTAATTCTACAACTTTTAACTGTTTTTTATCGTGTTTAATACATATCTCAAACAAAATATTAGAAATACCTTTTCCCCCATTTTTACCCATTTTGGTGTGTTTAAGTATTAAAATATCTTTAAAATACTAAGATAACTCCTTAAAATGTTATTAAAAATCTGTATAATTTAGGAGTTATCAAATTCCCCACACTTAAGCTTTTACTTGTCCTCAAGTATATTTATGAAAAATCTTTAATTAAATCAAGAGATGGCCAATAGGTTGGATATTTATGCATATAACTTAAAGTCCTAAGGTAAAGTCAAGTTCAAAAAAAACTTCTATCCTATGACGAGAATGGAATTACTATCGACTCTTCTCTTGGTAAAGTTTTTCTTTTCTTTTCAAGACATGCTATGTTTTTAAAGAACTTTTCAAATAGTCAAACTCATGCCCTTGTCTATATTAATATTATGGTGCATAAACGTTAAGTTAAGATTAAATGGTGGAATATTAGATAGATGAAGTTTTTATGACAATCATCTCCATGAATTTGGAGTTTAGGTGCAATAAGAATAAGCTCTTATACCTTCAGTGGTCCATGTTTATTATGCCATATGGTAGTGACTATAAGTTTGCAATTGTTTCTTAATTTTTGGTATAAAAATTAAAGATATGAAATAATGTACAACGAGCTTTTCTTTTTTATTGAGTTTCATGAACTCTTAAAAGTATCATCGGTGTAATAATAACTTTCTTGATTTGTCATGGGTGAAAATGCATAAGCATTTTTATTTAATGGATGATATATTTATTATGAATTCATGCACTATTAATATTAATAATTAAAGATTTTTGATGTGTAAAATCGCGTATATAAATTATGATGGAAAATACCGGTTAAAGAGATTACTACACACTAACGGGTAGTGTACCTGATCGTGTAATAGTATAAAATTGGTAATTCCGAAATCGTTCCAAGGACAGTTTAAACGTGAGAATTAAGATTGTAACTAATAAAATAATCTAAGTTAATCTATGAAAATCGAAAGTACGAGATAGTTTGTTTTTGGCTATTTAACGATTAGCCGAATCAAAGTTTGATTAAAAGTAAAAGACAATATTTTTGGGTTTTTAAGTTTAAATAAATCAAATTGCAGACTCAACAAAAAATAAAGATAGTTTGAATTCAATAGATAAAAGAATATTCGCCTAGATCTCCTATTCGCAGTGTTGGATGATTTGTTATTGAGCACTAGTTATATTTATCAATGCACGCAATTACAGAGTCGGTTTACCCAAAGTTCTCTTTTAGCAAACACGTTAAACTAGGATTTATTGGCTTAGGGTTCCCTTTCACCAAAGACCTCTTTCGTTTGTGACTTAGTAATTAGCTAATTATAAGATTAAGATTCAATTGGTTACGCGTTCGCTCCACACAATTCACCCCTATTTTGTTCAATCAATGTTACCCGGTTTACCCCCTTGGTCCAGTAAGCACCCAATCGGTTAAGACAAATCAATTGGAAATTAGATCACTAAATTGAAACAGGGTTCCCTTTGTTCAAACAAGATTCACTAATCAACCTAGTAACAATAATCAACACCCACAAGAATGGTTCTTAATCAAAACTCATAATTATCATGCATTAATCAATAAAACATTAAAGTATCATCCAAACACATGCAAATATTCAATCTAGACAAACATTAAAAGCTTAGCCAACAATCATGGCTAAAACAAAAATCACAAGTAAATAAAGGAAAGAATTCATTGTTTATGACAAAGAAATCAACCTAATTAAATAAGCAATCGTGGATGATGAACGGATTGAAGGTTGAATCTGGAATGATTGAAGTGATTGAATGATCTTGGAGTTCTCCAAAAATCACCAAAAATCGCCTAAAAACTGCTACAATTCGTCTGGATGGAAGAATGATAAATTAGGGTATTTTTCGGGCCTTTAATACCTGCCAAATTAATCTGGACCGCCCAACTGTCGCGCCGCGGCCCATAATGTCGCGCCGCGACAAACAACGTACCCTAGAACCCTTTTTAAACCCTTTTCTGATCTGGAAATTAAGTATATGCCGCGCCGCGGCCAGATTGTCGCGTCGCGATAAACAACTGAAACTGATTCTCATGTTTATTTTTCTCTTTTTCCTTACTTTAACTAACTCAATTCCTCATGAATCAATACGTACTTAACGTTTAAATCCTTGGTGCACCAATAATAACAACCAATCAACAAAATGCCTCAAAAACTTCAAAAACTGCACCTCTTCTACAAATAGCTCTTCAAACTCGAACATTCCCAATATTATCAAAATAAACACCAAATCGTATCCGAACGGACTAAATTATGATTGATATCGCTGAGGAAAACGTGTATAAAATATGCGATATCAAACCACCCCACACTAGAGTTTTGCTTGTCCTCAAGCAATTAAACTCGATAATAATCTTCTACCATATAATAACGTCTTCAAACATGTATGTAGAACCAAACGAACAAGAAACCAAACAAACAACTAGCGTGGGTACGATTTGGCATAAATAACAACCATGGTTCCCACTTGCATTCCCCCGAAGTAACTTCCCAAACCGCAATCAATATGTAATGAATATAGTAACCAAAAATAATCTCGAGTAACGTACCATAATGATGAAGTAGAGAATCTCGAACCATAATATAATTCTTCAATAAAAACGGGAATCAAGTGGAAACCGAGCACCACAAAGTATAGCAATCGAACAAATGTGCCAAAAGAACGCACGGGCTACCCCGCAATTGGTCAAGCCAAGCCTCCCACAGTACCTAACATCGCGAGATGTCGGTAAGAAAATAATGTGCTTAGGAGGATACACATTACATCCAGATATCATCGATAATCATGAGGTGATCATCTAATCCATTAAGTCAATCATAAAGATTGAAGTTCATCAGGCTTAAAAGCTGATATCTTACCTTTCCGGAGGTTATCCACTGGGAATCTGATCAATCACTGACATTTTGTGTATCATGGTGCGCTTCCCATTTGGCTAGCAAATCTCCCTCATTGAGATAAGCTTTGACTACCAGTTTCCCTGTTTGACGTTGAGGCCTGATAGATTTCCAGTCGATTTTAGCAATGACTTTTCAAGATTTTTCGTCACCCTACAACTGGTCTGGACTACATCTTCTGAAACAAATCAGCAAGTGTGTCGTTCGGGAGACTTGACTCCCTTAAGGATGGAAAAGATACATCCTGTGTGGTTAAATAAGGTGGTCGGGTGCAACATTGTCCTTGTTAGGAGAAACAATGAGGATCGCCCTGTTTAAGTTTTCAAACTAGCGAATGGTCCGGTTTCGACCACACGCTACTATCACCGTTCATACGGTTGACACCCGCCTTGGTGCAGATAACCTACGTATGAATTTAAATATTCATGTAGGATTTCACATTCAAATTAATGAACATGTTTTGAAAGTTCAAGACTTTCTCCTCTAACAGTACCTCATCGTGAAATGATGGGTAATGAAATGGCACGCATAAGAGGTATACGTACCAAGTAGAACGGTCGGAAGACTTTACTTCCTTAATGAGTGGATCTGAGTCACTCGGAAGTGCCAATCTGTTTCAATTGACACCGGTTTGCCTACTTCCCACATGACAAGCTTTTCTGCTTGTTTTAAGAAAGGTAAGAAGTAGATACTACCCTTCCAATAAATCCCAAAAACCTTTGGGTGCCATAGCTTTTGGCTATGGGTTGTGTTGTCTAAGCAAACACAAGCACGTAGCTATTGCTCCTAAAAAGGACAGCACTGATGAAACTTGAGGCTCCTCTTCCCACAGTATCACACAATTAGATGATGTAATAATAAAATGATATAGTTTCGGAAGTATGCTATACCAAGTAACCAAAAGTTTTTGATCTGGCACGTGATTCGGTCACAATCACGCTATGTAATCACCGCTCTCTCACGGTTTACACCCTTTTGGTACAGGTGACCTACTATTGAGTTCCCCGAACTCGTAGGATTTCATGTCCAATGGTAATGAACATGTGGAACACTTTTGGCTTCTTTGAAATCATGAAATATAATATAAAATACCAAGCCATATCAAAAACAAGGGTTTTGGAATATTTAATTGTTTTTCTATTTTTTTTTCTTTTTAAACTAACTTTTCTCATTTTTTTTTATTTTCCCCCTAATTTTTTCAAGTTTTTTTTTTACGACCAAAACCCCGTGAAACATCAAGTCTTTTAATATCAAAACTAGTATGATGATGATTTCATTAACAACCAACCCGAGAGATTTTATATCTCCACCCCGCACTTGAGATCAAGCAATGTCCCCATTACTTGAGATCAAAAATAGATGAAAATTGAAAGGGTAAGAAAAATAAAAACTTATCGAGTTAACCACTAATCGTGGAATGACAGTGACAGATGGCGCTGAACTGACTGCCAGCATAAGAACATCGTCCATTCCCGATCCTCACACCAATATCATCAATCAAGTAGTTTTGCTGAACTTAATGCCAGACTTGAAAAATCGTTTCACCAACATACCTAAGAAAATAAAAACATACGAACTACATAAACGGGACAAGGTGGCACCACCCGGTACCGAAACGCCTTGTCCCCGAATAAATCCACAGCACATAATGAAAGTAAATAATTATTCAAGTACAGAACCAAATAAAAATGTTTGCACACAAAATACAACATGATCATCGGGCTCGCAGGCCCTCCTCACTGAAAACCATCATACGGTCAATTGCCGTGCGGATACTGCTGCTGAAACCTCTGATGCGCATCCTCAAACCTTTCCTCCTCACTGTAAATCGGGGCCTGCACTCGTGGCCGAACTGGACTGCGATAATACACGGGTGGCTGAGCAGTAGTACCATAATAATGATCCGGGTTGTAGTAGAAAACACGAGCACTGTGCCTTTGCCAATCGCTTCCATATGCCATCCATTGCTGGTCATGCAAAGACTCAGCCGACCTCTCATCGACCCTCTGCTGACTTTCCCACATACGGTCATTATGCGACCGTTGTTCTCCCCGAAACTCATCAAAGCTGTCTGACACACCGATTTGCACGTTATCAACCCGCGAGACTAAGATATCCCAAATTTCTTGGGAAATACCCCAAGGCTGACCCCCCGCTGGCACATTCGGAGCAACTGGCTCCGCCTCATCACCTCCTTGAACATTACCACCAGCCTCGGGCTCTTGTGGCTCAATATATGCGACCAAGCCGACTCGATTTGCATCCCACATTACAAAACGCACATTAAGATAAAACCTTAAATTAAAAGGTTTCATTACTTGCAATGGGTCGGTCAATTTTGTACACCCGCTAAAATTGATGTTCAAAAAAACCTCGCAATTTTTGTAACAAAATGACCACCAAGAAGTGGCCTCGATGAGCGTGTCTCCCTCGACTGATTAGATAAATACGTAGCAATTAACATACACAAATCAACATGCGCATTAGCCCAAAATCGATGCATTATCCATAACTCAGTAGAATTAACTTTGTCGTTCCCATTTCTGCGTCCACAAAAATTACACGACAACAGTTTATGGAGTAACCGTAGATCTCTGCTTCGAATATCAGACCCTTTCGACTCATTAGACACAAATGGAGTCAAACCCGAAATTTCATACCAAAAGTCTCGCTCGTTATAATCGTACTGATTCCCGATGAACTCAGTTTCTTTTTTCAAATAGCGTGTTAAAGACTTCTCATCCAATTCTTCTTACAAATTTAGTGCTCGGGACAAATCAATTCGACTCATGGCTCGACTTTCTCCTCCTAAATGAAATGTCAAAAAGGCTTGATCCGTCCCATCCCTTCGAGAACGGAAACTTAAAGAGGAGAAGAACTCAACAACTAACTCACAGTAAAGATCGTCTCTCAAAGAAAAAGCACGTTCCCAAGTGCCAAGATCGACCCCTTGTCTCGACATCACCAACATATAAGCAATATCCTCCTTTATCTCACTAGATGCACTATTCAACTCATCCCAACTAAAATACCAGGTCGCTTGAATAGTCCGAGCTGAAATTTAACCAAAATGTTCCGAGAATTGCTCCTCAAATTTTTGTAACCAAATCTCCGGATTAGTTCTTCGCTCTTCATCCCTTCGGGATTGAGCCGTGGAGGATGATGGAGCATCAAGTCTGCTTCTCTACACACATGAAACAACAACCAATCCAAACACAAAATATTGAAAAGTTAGCGTTAGGTCTTAAATAATAAGCAAACCAACATGTTCCACATACTTGCATCAACTACCATTAATACTCGTCTCAACTTCAATTAGGCATTTAGACAAAAAGCAAGTATTCACAACATATGTTTGTGTTCCATGGTATCAAATTCAAACCAATTCTCAAAACACTATATCATGTAAGTGCCTCATTAAACAACCCCCATTTAACTCAATTTCACAAACTCATCTAGTTAATTAACCAATTTCAAGAAGATTAAACCATTCCAACAACCAAATAAACATCTCAAAAATCACAAAAATCATCATGCTTTACCAAATTCCAAAATCACATATGACCCGCCCAAATCACCCCACACTATCTTAAAACATGTATCTATTAGCAAACATCTCCCTCACAAACAAAATCCCCAAACATTCAACATCAAATTCGGATTTATCACTACCCTAATTTCAAGAATCAATATTATGCATAAACTACACAAGAATTCATGAAGAAAACACAATAATATCATATTCATCAACAATTCATCACATATTAAGACATAAAAGTTTCAATTAAACAAACCCCTTAAAATTTCTAACATGAACCCTAGAATTAATAAAACTAATCAAGAAACATGAGAGAAAAAGCAAGAGAATAGCAAAATCGGACCTTAACCGGCATGATTGAACAAGGAATCGAAGAAATTAGACAAGGATTAGTGATAATTGAAATTAGGGTTTGAGAGCTCAAAGTATGTTTGAGAGGTAAGTGTGAGAATGGTGGGTGAAAACAGATTCAAAAACCCCTAAAAAGGGTGAAGTCCCGTCGGGTTACGTAGTGGGTCGGGTTGACCCATTTGATTTAAATCATTAACCGGCGGGTTAGAATCTGTGTGACAGAAACGTCGCGCCGCGACATTAGTGGTCGCGCCGCGGCCATATGCTATACCTGATACTAATTCTTTAAAAACTCATGATCCTCAAAACCTATGAAACCTCGCGCCGCGACCACATTCCTCGCTACGCGGAGATGAACGTGTTTAAAACCCATTTTTAAATGGCTTTCTGTTTCCAAAACCCTTGTTAACTCGCGCCGCTACTATGTTTGTCGCGCCGCGGCATTACGCTTATCCTGATTCCTGATGTTTTTAAGCTATGCAGCAAACTCAAATACCTTTCACGGTAATCTATCATAATTAATCATTTAGCATTTAAGACGCAGCAAACCCGTGATCACCTACATATTAATACAAACTATACAACAATGTGAACCATGTTTAACGAGTCGTTCACAAAACTCGTTTCCAACTTCAAGTAACCTTAGGATCGGGTTCAACGTGAACCCCGTCATCAATCTCCATCGGACCATCAAAATATTTCTTTACACGATGTCCGTTAACCTTAAAAGTAGTACCGCTTGCATTTTTCAACTCAATTGTACCGTATGGGTACACCTTAACAACCTCAAATGGTCCCGTCCACTGGGACTTAAGTTTTCCCGGTAAAAGCTTTAATCTCGAGTTAAACAAAAGCACTTGACCGCCTTCATTAAACTCTTTTGGACCCTTTAACTTCCTATCATGCCATTGCTTGGTTTTCTCCTTATAAATCAATGAATTTTTATACGCATCAAGGCGTAATTCACCAAGCTCATTCAATTGCCCCGCCCTTAGGCGTCCGGCTTCCTTCAAATCTAAATTGCACTTTTTAAGTACCCACATCGCTTTATGCTCAATATCCAACGGGAGATGGCACGCTTTTCCATAAACCAACCGATAAGGAGTGGTACCAATTGGCGTTTTGAAGGTGGTTCTAAACGCCCATAAAGCTTCATCGAGCTTATTCGCTCACTCCTTCGGATTCGACCCCACAGTTTTCTCAAAAATACTTTTAAGAGCTCGATTTGTATTCTCAACTTATCCGCTCGTTTGGGGACGGTATGAAGTAGAAATTTTATGGAGAACTCCATATCGCTTCAATATCTTCTCCATTTGGGCGTTACAAAAATGAGTACCCCTATCGCTAATTAAAGCTTTAGGAGTTCCAAATCAAGAGAATAAACGCTTAAGGAAGGAAATCACAACTCGTGCATCGTTTGTGGGTAAAGCTTGCGCTTCAGCCCATTTAGACACGTAGTCAATGGCAACGAGTATGTAACTATAATTCTGAGATTTCGGAAACGGCCCCATAAAGTCAATCCCCAAACATCAAATACTTTACAAACTTGGATGCTTTGGTGAGGCATCTCATCCCGTTTGGTGACTTTACCGGCCCTTTGAAAAGAATCGCACGATTTGCAAATCCGGTGAGCATCCTTGAAAATTGTCGGCCAAAAGAAGCCGGCATCATAGACTTTACACCCCGTGATTTGGCGTCCAAAATGCCCACCGGTAGGCCCACTATGGCACTCGGTCAAAATACGCATACACTCCTCACCGGAAACACACCGGCGGATAACCCCATCGGGACAACAACGAAAAAGATAAGGAGCCTCCCAGAAATAGTACTTAAGGTCACTGAAGAATTTCTTCCTCTTTTGATGCGACCACCCTTTTTCCAAGAATCCCCCAACGAGATAATTTGCAATGTCCACATACCACGGCTCATCCACCTTGTCCATCGCCATGAGATATTCATCGGGAAAATCATCATGGATACTCGATTCGTGAAGGACTTCGAGATTTGGATTCTCGAGTCTAGACAAGTGGTCAGCCGCTAGATTTTCAGCACCCTTCTTATTCCGGATCTTGATGTCGAATTCTTGCAAAAGCAAGATCCATATAAGCAGTCGAGGTTTCGCATCCGGTTTTGAAAATAGGTACTTCAGAGCAGAATGGTCCGTAAAAACTATAGTCTTAGACAAGACTAAGTAGGACCAGAACTTATCAAATGAAAAGACCACCGCAAGGAGCTCCTTTTCAGTGGTAGTATAATTCAATTGCGCTAACTGCAAGGTCTTGCTTGCATAGTAAATGGGTCGGAAGTGTTTCTCGACCCTTACACCCAAAACAGAGCCAACTGCAAAATCAGAAGCATCGCACATAAGTTCGAATGGAAGGGACCAATTCAGAGCAATTATGATTGGCGCATTGATCAGTTTCTCCTTAAGAAGATTGAATGCCTTAAGGCATTCTTCAGAGAAATTCCAAGGCGTGTCCTTTTTGAGGAGTTTGTTCATCGGGTTAACAATTTTAGAAAAATCTTTAATAAATCGCCGGTAAAAACCCGCGTGCCCGAGAAAACTCCGAACACCCTTAACATCGGTGGGAGGTGGAAGGTTCTTAATAGCCGTTACCTTCGTGGGATCCACCTCAATTCCACCCCTAGAAATCTTGTGCCCGAGAACTATGCCCCCTTGAACCATGAAATGGCACTTCTCCCAATTGAGCACAAGATTAGACTTCTCACACCGTTCTAACATCCGTTCCAAATTAAGAAGGCATGAATCAAAAGTGTCACCGAAGACTGAAAAGTCATCCATGAACACCTCCATGCAATCCTCTATCATATCATGGAATATGGCCATCATGCACCTTTGAAAAGTAGCCGGGGCATTGCAAAGGCCAAAGGGCATGCGTCGGAATGAAAATGTGCCATACGGGCACGTGAAAGTAGTTTTCTCCTGGTCCTCGGGCGAGATAGGAATCTGGAAATAGCCCGAAAAACCATCAAGAAAACAGTAAAAGCTGTTCCCTACTAACCTTTCTAGCATTTGATCCATGAAAGGTAACGGGAAGTGGTCTTTACGTGTGGCGTCGTTCAACTTTCGATAGTCAATACAAACACGCCACCCCATGACAGTCCTAGTGGAAATTAACTCATTTTTATCGTTGGTGGTAACAGTCATACCACCTTTCTTAGGTACACAGTGTACCGGGCTAATCCAAGGACTGTCAGAGATCGGGTAAATCAGACCTGCATCGAGGAGCTTAATGATCTCTTTCTTTACGACTTCTTGCTTGTGCGGGTTCAACCTCCTTTGTCGTTGCACCACATGTTTGGAGTTATCCTCCATTAGAATTTTGTGGGTGCAATAGGAGGGACTAATACCCTTAATGTCGTGAATTTTCCATGCAATGGCCGGTTTATGGGCCTGCAGCATGGTTACAAGCTCAGTTTTCTGACCTGTAGTAAGAGAAGAAGAAATAATTACCGGGAGCTTAGATTCCTCCAGCAAATAAGCGTATTCCAAATGATCAGGAAGTGGCTTCAATTCTAACTCGGGAGGTTCTTCAATTGAAGACTTGCTCCGGTAATCTGCATCACGTTCGAGTTCTTTGAACTCCTCCTCAGTCGGCTCATAGTCGTTTTCCATCAAGGTGGTCAAAATATCCACCTCCTCAACCTACAACTCTTTATCAATTTTAACCAATGAACATTCTCCTGAACCCTGTAACTCTGGGAATTCCTGCAACAACTCAGACTGGACATTCACCGTGTTAAGAAAATAACATACATCATCAGTGTACGCAGGGTATTTTAAAGCATGGTCAATTGAGAAAGTTGCATGCAAATCATCTATCCTAAGGGTCAACTGTTGGCCATAGACATCAATGATATACCTAGCAGTA
Organism: Rutidosis leptorrhynchoides; assembly: GCF_046630445.1. Classification (NCBI taxonomy): domain Eukaryota; kingdom Viridiplantae; phylum Streptophyta; class Magnoliopsida; order Asterales; family Asteraceae; genus Rutidosis; species Rutidosis leptorrhynchoides. Next base: position 136,583,372 of record NC_092333.1, read on the forward strand.
TTTAAAAATGGCTGACCCAGAATAAGTAGAATCCTCTCATCCACTTCCATATCCAACACCACAAAATCGGCCGGGGAAACCAACGACCTGGTCTTAACTAGCATATTCTCGATAATTCCACGAGGGAATTTAATGGAGCGATCAGTTAGCTGAATAGCCATACGTGTGGGTTTCGACTCCCCAGGGTCTAGCTTCAAATAAATAGAATAGGGCATTAAATTTATGCTAGCCCCTAAATCTGCCAATGCCCTCATACAATCCAAGTTACCCAATAAACAAGCAATGGTAAAACTCCCAGGATCCTCAAGCTTCTCGGAAAGCTTGTTTGCAACTACCGCTGAGCATGTGGCATTCAACTTGACTGAAGATACGTTCTCCAGCTTCTTCTTGTTAGTTAGCAAGTCCTTAAGAAACCTTGCATACTTGGACATACCTGCAATCACATCAATAAAAGGCAAATTAATGTTAACTTTTTAAATCAAGTCCATGAACTTGGACTTTTCTGCCTCCAGCTTTTCTAATCTCTGCTTCCTCGGGAATGGGAGAGGTGGTTGATACTCTTTTACTACCGGTTTAGCAGCAACAGTTTCCAGTACCCTCACAACCTTTTCAATCACCTGTTCCGGCTCCTTATCCCCCTCCGGCTCACTAACAACAACCGACTCACTATCCTTAACCAACGACACTCGTAAATCATACTCATCGGCCTTCCGCGGTGAATCATATGCTAAACCACTGCCAGGTAGTGATAGCATTAACGTGCCCATTCTTCGGGTTAGTATCTGTCTTACTTAGTTACTCCCCCGGTTTCCTCACATTATTCTTACTAGCAAGTTGACCAATTTGTTTCTCCAGATTCTGTATTACTGCTTGTTGATTTCGAAACATTTGATCATTCTTCTCATTGTTCTGAGTAACAGTAGTAACAAGCTGAGTTTGAGAAATCACAAGCTTCTCAATCATAGCTTCAAGATTGGACTTTTTCTCTTCGGCTTGGGGTTTCTGAAAATACCCGGGAGCTTGCTGTTGATATCCTCCACTAGAACCTGGCTGGAACCTCGAACCTTGATTACCTTGAGGATTATAGGGATTGTTGAAATTCCTATTAAACTGCGCACGTCCCTGAAACTGATTGTTGTTCTGTTGACTAATATAAGCTATCTCTTCCTTCTGATTCATAGTCAAACCTGCATCACAATCTTTTGCCAGATGTAATCCCCCACAATACTCACAACCAACCTTTATACCATGAATATCCTTATTTATCTTCTCCAAATTCCTACCAAAAGAATCCAACTTAGCACTTATAGACCCAAAATCGTCATATGCACCATGGGTTTCGGTTCTCTTAACTGAAGCTGAATGGAATGACTCATGATCTTGATGCCATTCGTGAGAGTATGCAGCTTGCTTTTCAATTATCTCTAGTGCCTCTTCTTCGGTTTTATCCATTAACGTACCACCTGCTGCTTGATCAATAGTCTGACGAGTTGGGATGTCACAACCCTTGTAGAAAATCTGGACCTTTTGTAAATCATTCAACCCGTGTTGCAGACACGAGCATAGCATATTAGAATAATGGTCCCAAGCATCAAATAGTGTCTCACTGCTCTTTTGTCTGAACTAAGAAATTTCTGCTTGAAGTCTAGCAGCTCGAGACGCAGGGAAAAACTTCGATAAAAACTTATCCATCAAAATCTCCCAAGAGGTAATCGTACCCTCTGGTTGCTTATCTAACCATCTCTTTGCTTCTCCCTTAAGAGTCCAAGAAAAAAGCCTTGTCTTGATCGACGTATCGGCAACCTCATGCAACTTAAACAAATTGCAAACATCATTGAAAACTCGAAGATGCTCGTTAGCATCCTCACTATCCTTGCCATGAAATTGGCAGTCAGAAGAAATCAAACTCAGGATCGGCCCTGTAATTTGAAAAGGCTGAGTGATGTTCGGTTGAGTAATCGAATTGCCTTGGCCCCCTCGTGTGGCCTTCAACTTTTCTGCCATAGTCTGAGGACGAGGTGGTTGTTCTTAGTCAGCCATATCTTCAGTCTTGAAAAGATCTAATGAAATGTAAGATTCTTCTTCTTCTCTGATTTCAGGTGGTGTATCGGGCACCACAGTCTCAGAACTACTTCCCAAATTAATTATATTAGCACTCGAAGAAAAAGATGAATCCACTGTAGACTGTTGCTCTTGACTTAAAGCTCTGAATAACTCTCTTTCGGGTTCTGCAAATGGTTGAAGAATCGGAGAATTAGAAGAACGCGTATGTGGCATGCACTACCTGTTATCTGCGAAATCACAACTAACAACTGATTAAACGCACCGATTCAACTGAGAATAATGAAAAGAAATAATAAACTATAACTAAACTAAACTAAAAACAATTAGATAACAATCTTAATTTTCGACACAACTGTCCCCGGCAGCGGCGCCAAAAACTTGATGTGTAAAATCGCGTATATAAATTATGATGGAAAATACCGGTTAAAAAGATTACTACACACTAACGGTCAGTGTACCCGATCGTGTAATAGTATAAAATTGGTAATTCTGAAATCGTTCCAAGGACAGTTTAAACGTGAGAATTAAGATTGTAACTAATAAAATAATCTAAGTTAATCTATGAAAATCGAAAGTACGAGATAGTTTGTTTTTGGCTATTTAACGATTAGCCGAATCAAAGTTTGATTAAAAGTAAAAGACAATATTTTTGGGTTTTTAAGTTTAAATAAATCAAATTGCAGACTCAACGGAAAATAAAGATAGTTTGAATTCAATAGATAAAAGAATGTTCGCCTAGATCTCCTATTCGCAGTGTTGGATGATTTGTTATTAAGCACTAGTTCTATTTATCAATGCACGCAATTACAGAGTCGGTTTACCCAGAGTTCTCTTTTAGCAAACACGTCAAACTAGGATTTATTGGCTTAGGGTTCCCTTTCACCAAAGACCTCTTTCATTTGTGACTTAGTAATGAGCTAATTATAAGATTAAGATTCAATTGGTTACGCGTTCGCTCCACACAATTCACCCCTATTTTGTTCAATCAATGTTACCCGGTTTACCCCCTTGGTCCAGTAAGCACCCAATTGGTTAAGAAAAATCAATTGAAAATTAGATCACTAAATTGAAACAGGGTTCCCTTTGTTCAAACAAGATTCACTAATCAACCTAGTAACAATAATCAACACCCACAAGAATGGTTCTTAATCAAAACTCATAATTATCATGCATTAATCAATAAAACATTAAAGTATCATCCAAACACATGCAAATATTCAATCTAGACAAACATTAAAAGCTTAGCCAACAATCATGGCTAAAACCAAAATCTCAAATAAATAAAGGAAAGAATTCATTGTTTACGACAAAGAAATCAACCTAATTAAATAAGCAATCGCGGATGATGAACGGATTGAAGGTTGAATCTGGAATGATTAAAGTGATTGAATGATCTTGGAGTTCTCCAAAAATCACCAAAAATCGCCCAAAAACTGCTACAATTCGTCTGGATGGAAGAATGATAAATTAGGGTATTTTTCGGGCCTTTAATACCTGCCAAATTAATCTGGACAGCCCAACTGTCGCGCCGCGGTCCATAATGTCGTGCCGCGACAAACAACGTACCCTAGAACCCTTTTTAAACCCTTTTCTGATCTGGAAATTAAGTATATGCCGCGCCGCGACCAGATTGTCGCGCCGCGACAAACAACTGAAACTGATTCTCATGTTTATTTTTCTCTTTTTCCTTACTTTAACTAACTCAATTCCTCATGAACCAATAAGTACTTAACGTTTAAATCCTCGGTGCACCAATAATAACAACCAATCAACAAAATGCCTCAAAAACTTCAAAAACCGCATCTCTTCTACAAATAGCTCTTCAAACTCGAACATTCCCAATATTATCAAAATAAACACCAAATCGTATCCGAACGGACTAAATTATGATCGATATCGCTGAGGAAAACGTGTATAAAATATGCGATATCAATTTTCTTATCATAAAATAATCTTACATTGACTATAAATTCAATTTTAAAAATTACAAGTCTAAACCAGGAATCTTAACATTTTTAGGTGATTTACAAGTTTACCAATTACATTTATTAGCTTCTAATGGGAAATTTTATCTCTTAAAATTTTTTTACCAATTTCTTAGAATTTTTAGATGTCCTACATATATTAGCATTTTTAGAATTTAAATGATTAATCATTTCCCTCCCCACACTTAGATTATGCAATGTTTTCATTTGCATTTATAATTCAAAATAGTAATAAATGAAAGACATAATTGTAAATAAGGGAAAGAGAGATGTTACTTGATTGTAGAATCGTAGAATTGCAGAATTGATATCTTTTGGATTCGAAAGAGACAACTTATCAGAAGATTGTTAAATGACACAATATATAACACAAACATAATCTTTTATTAATCACTTCATCATTTTAACACTTTAACAAATAGGAGCTATATTGCTCTTACATTCATAATTAAAACTTAAATGAAACATAGAAAACAAAACAACATCCTAATAAAACATATATGGATTGGTAGTTTTGATTATAGAGTCAGTTGCGCGACTCGTTCTTCCATCGGGATTACTCCGTAGGCTTATTCTCTCCACTCTTGTTTCTTTCTATCTCATTTAACATCTTAATTTTCTCTAAGAAACTCAATGTGGTATCAAGACCCCTACGATAAGACATTTCAAATTTAACGTTTAAATCATGGATTTGCCTCCTCACTTCTTCACTAATCTTATATTACTCCTTCAAGAATTCCATCACTACTTTATCAATAGTAAGCTCATCATCATCCTTCTCCTTCTCAACTCTAACCATTTTCACATTTGATCTTGGAACCCTAGCTCTAGGAACTAATGGAATGGACTCAATAAGCGCACCATAACGAATTACTAGAATATTGTTTTCATAGTTAATAGTTGCTCGAGCGGTAGCAAGAAATGGAGATCCCATAAGTAGAGGAGTGATAGGATCTTCTTCCATGTCCATGAACACAAAATGAACTTTGTAAAAAGCGTAACCAATTTGGACTTCAACGTCTTTAACAATCCCTAAAGGTTTTTGCAAACGATTATCGGCAAAACAAACAATTCATTGGATAGGTTCTAAAGAAGGTAACCTTAGGCGATTGTTAACAGAAAATGACATAACATTAATACTAGAACCAGTGTTGGTTAATCCCACGATAGGAATGGGACCATGAATTAAGCAAGGAACATGAAACTCCCCCGGATCGGAAGAAACAATAGGAAACTCGGGATGTTTGGGTGGAACTACTTCATCAATTTCAAATAAAAAGGACAGAAACCTTCCTTTTCTCTTTCCTTCAATTTTTCCATAAGTTCAGGTAACCAATCTTCATTAGAAAGACACTCGGATTTTTCACTAGAAACATCATCATTTTCACGGGCTTTTTCACTAACTTCTTCCTCATCAAACAACTCATGCATACAAATGACATCATCGTGATCAAGACCTTGAACCTTAGCATCTTTTATCTTATTGTCTTCATCAGTAGTTAACTTTTTAATTTCTTGGTCATACTCCTCTTCTACCATGTCAAATTCCCACAGATATCTCAAACCAGGTTCATAAATGTCAACCTTATTCACTTCTCTAACCACATTAACTTTTTCAAAACGAACTTCTTCTGACTTTTCAGAATCAGCTGCAACTTTTCCTTCAACAAGTTGAAACAACTTAGTAACACTGCGCTCTAAGTTTTGAATAGAAGCTTGATGATTATTTTGGACTTGGGAAAGTCGAGCTTTTATGTTATCATTGGCTTCATTTTGATTCTTGATGAAAGTTAGGATGCTTTCTTTAAGATTGGATTTTTTTCGGGTTGAGCATTTGGAGATGAATTTGGAATGAAGGGCGCTCTAACGGGATAAAACCAGGTGAATTTTTATTATTAGGAAAGGGTGCATTATAGTTATTACGATAGTTTGGATTCCCTCCTTGATATTGATTCACATAAGATACATCCTGCTCCATAGTAAGACTAGCAACACAATCCTTCGTAGCATGAGGACTGTAACGACCCAGCTTTTTTGACTTACTTTCGTGCTTGTTGTTTTCATGAAACTACGTATTTGTGCGTACTGAGCTATATCTTAATCTGGGATCTTACTTCATGTGGATTACTTTCGTTTATATATTAAAACGTTTTATTAAGTACGTAGTTACTTAACTTGGTCCCTGAATGTTTTTACGACCGTTAGTGTCACTTGACGTTTGAAACGAGCTATGTATTTTGATACACGTTTAACTTTGGTCATAATCGGAATATTATGACTACGTAATACTAATTGTTATTTCCTAATAACAATTACTTGGGTTTTTGGATGCTTAATTACGCTTAGTAATTTACTAGAACACACTAGTTAGTCTTGTTGGACTTTCTACCTTGTTGGACTTTAGCTCACCTTACTCTAGCTAGTGGACTATTTAATTAGCCCAATTATTAATGGATTATGACCCATTTATATGTAAGACAAATACCCATTTATAAGAGCCAACACACTAGCATTTTTGTTAACCATTATCACTAATGTTGCATGGGATCTCAACATAAGCACCAACTTTAGACCATCATTAACCAAAAAGCAAAAAGGTGTCCCCCTTGTCCCCTCCACACCCCTACGATTTTGAGACACCATCCACCACCTCCACCACTATAAATACAAGCCTTATTTCACCCATTTCACACTTGATCTCATTTGCATTTTACACACACTTACTCTCTTATTTTCTCTCTAGTTTTTCTCACACTTAAAACTTGTAAGCTTCATGAAATTCTCCTTCTTTTTCTTTCTTCATTTTCGAAATCATCATCATCATTGTAAGATCAAGCTCTTTAGCCTTTTGATCTTGTTATATCTTGTAGATTCAAACTTGGGTTTGAATCCTTCAAGAACATGGAAGATTCAAGCTTTCTAACTTTGAATCTTCACTTATTTTGTTAGATCTAAATCTTTTAGCTTATAATCTCTTTATTTTGTTGTAAAGATCAAAACTTGTGTTTGTGGTCTTCATGTAACTTGAAGATCTAGCTTCATGCTTCAAGGATCTTCAAGAACAATCAAGATTCAAGCTTTCTAGCTTTGAATCTTCATTACTTTTGTTGGATCTAAGCTTTCTAGCTTATGATCTCTTTATTTTGTTGTAAAGATCAAAACTAGTGTTTGTGGTCTTCATGAAACTTGAAGATCTAGCTTTATGCTTTCAAGATCTTCAAGAACATAAAAGATTCAAGCTTTCTAGCTTTGTAATCTCATAACTTTTGTGAAAAGGATCCAAACTCTCTAGTTTAGGGTTCCATTACTTTGTTTGATCAAAATTATGTCTTGTTTGTTTGATTGAATGAAAGTTTATAGCTTTTGTTGTAGATAGAATTTGTGTTTGTGTTAAGACTAAGAATATGATGTAACATTGGTTCATCATCCTTCTAAAACTCTTAAGTAAGTTGAATTCTTACTTAGTCTTGACATTTTGTGTGTTGATGGTTGTATCTTGGTCAAAGTGATGCTAACACATCAATGAGTTGTACACTTGAAGCTACAAGCATCAAGGATGAGAACCGTGATGAGCATCAAGCACCAAGAATCCCACCGGAGCACTTGTTTACTATTTTTTGGGGTCTGATCAGACTCTTTGTGTAACGACCCTGGATTTTCCAACATTTATTTATTAATAATTATTATTATTAATACGTGTGATTAAACGAATGTATGTAATTACATTTACATGTTGCCATGATTGCCCGTACTTGACTTTTAAGTGCTCGAAACGTCTTTGTGACACACGAAACTTACACGAATAATATTTTCAGGTATTATTTACATTCATGATTAATTTTATTAATCATTTTAATTAACTATGGTGATTGGTTAGTTACTTGGGCTTTAATTGGATTTATTTGTTAATAACTTGGAACTTGGGCTTTATATTTGTACATGGACTTAAAGAGCCCACCCTACACCATACATGGACTTAACTAGCCCATTCTACTTCATGTAAGTATCACTTTGAGGATTAACTAGTTAGTTATTTCATTAAGAATCTAGTTGCTTGTTCTTTCCCATAAACAACCATCTTATATCCAAATTTTGTAAGGCTTTTCATGCATGAGACTATTGGTTTTTCTCCTCCTCACCTTTTGTCTTGAAACTGTCGGCTCCCCCTTGTCTAAAGGGATTCAAAATCTTTTTTTTTACTCACTTACTCATTTGCTTACTCATTTCTCAAACACACACAAGTTACTTGAACTTTCACTTTCATTTTTCTCTCTTTCTCTCTAGTTTTTGGTAAGCAACTTGAACTTGTTCTTCCTTTTTCTTTTCTCTTAAAACCGTGACCTACAACACTTCATCATCATCATCTTTAGTTGTTGTTTTGATTACTAGCTACTTACTAGTTGTTACTTGTTTCTTTGTTGTTGTTTAGTTACTTACTTGTTGATCTTTATTAGTTTCAAGAATCAAACTACCTAGTTTCATTCTACATAATTATCTTGTTCATAACAAAAACATACAAGACATAAAATTCCTAGTTTATGATCTCCAATACTTGTTTAAAGAAAGAAAGTTCTTGTGTTGTAACTCATACTTGTAGTTCTTGAAGTAAACTTAAAGTTTACTTTACTTAAAGATCAAACCTTGGTTGAATCTTTAAAAGTATGAACAACCCATGAACTTATTTACTTGTTTATTTAGTTTTACTTGCACTTTAATTTTATGATTTTGGTTGTTGTTAGTCAAGTACTACAAGTTAGTCTTGATCTCATATCTCTTGGAACTAAAAGATAACTTAAAAGTTCAAGAACATGTAAATAAGTTTTCTTTAAATATAACTTTGTATACTTATGCTTGATCTAGACTTTTGAGTCTTGGATCTTCAAGATCTAACTAAGAACTATGTTCTACATCTTAAGATCTTGATTTATAAGTTCATTTTCAAGTTTGTAACTTATTATTAGCTTTAAAGTTCATGTATGTGTTAGATCTAAGACTTTGATGTAACTTTGGTTCATCAAACTTCATACAACTCTTAAGTGAGTTGTGCTTCATGTCTTAGACTTGCACTTGGGTTATGATGGTCAAATCTTGGTCAAGATGATGCAAACACATCAACGAGTTGTACACTTGAAGCTATACGCATCAAGGATGAGAACCATGATGAACATCAAGCACCAAGACCACCGGAACACATTTGTAACTTACTGTTTCTGTCCAAAACCTACTGACCTGCGGTTTCTGTAACATACCAGTAGACCTGGGCTGTTCTAACCATGATTTTTAGATAGAACTTTTCGATTAGATAACTTTTCATATAGGACTCGTCTTAATCCGAGTTACGGTTTAGGATTTATGGCCCTCCGATCGTCACTATGTCCTTTAACGTTGTGCAGAAATTTCTGACCTACTCGCACTTAGACCGTCGCCACGGTCAAACGAAGATGAGTTTGAATTTGTAAATTTTACCACACTTAAAGGACTCATATACGAAGCCATGGCCACTGGTCTCACCTTAATTCAGTAAGGGTAGAGGCCGTGGTGACTGATCAAAGTCAGCCTTTGTTTTAAACTACTTTCATAAACGAAACCTACTTTACGCCTTTTGTTTGATGATGAACGATGATGACCCTTAAGACCTTATTTACATACTTTTAAACATATTAAGACGATTTACTGACTTAGTACTATTTTCCTTAGGTTGAGGACCTTCGGACCGATTACTTGCACACCTTTTCCGAACCGACTTTACGACTACATTATCATTGTGAGTTATAGCATTCCCTTTTTACTTTAACTTATTTTGGGAACTGAGAATACATGCGGATTTTATGTTTTACATACTAGGCACGAGTACTTAAACTTATATATGTGTGGGTTATACAACGGCATAAACATTCCCTTTAGCTCGGTAACGTTTAGTCATTGGTTTTTGAACCGTGAACGCGAATCTTAGATATGGATCCATAGGGTTTGACATCCCCACTCGGGCTAGTAGCGCTAGCATTTAACGAGTGTTTAATACTTCGTATACATACGCACTTGCCAAGTGTACTTTCAGGGGGTATAAACGTTAAGTTAGTTACTGAGTGCCCACGGTTAACATATACTTTATCATACTGTTTTGAAACGCTCTTTATAGCACTGAAATCTTGTGGCCTACCTTACTTACTGTTATACTTAAACTATAGCTCACCAACCTTTGTGTTGATGTTTTTAAGCATGTTTTTCTCAGGTGCTTGAGGTTAGTTTCCGCTGTGTACTAGTCGTGCTGTAGACACCCGCTGCTTAGAGTTGTCATCGCATGAACTACTTTACCTTGCATTCAAACTTTAGTACTTTTGAACTATGACTTGTAACGACCATTGTGGTCACATACACTTATTATTTGCTTCTACTTAGTGAAACATGCTTTTGAAATGTAAAACATTTGATGTCGGTTATGACATCACCTTTTTATAGTGAATGCAACTTCTTTAATTACTGCATATAGTACTTAACCTTGTAATGATCCTGTTGTTGATGATTCGTACACGATGGTTTTGTACGGGGCATCACATTTGGTATCAGAGCATTGGTTGTAGGGAATTAGGTTGCATTAGTGAGTCTAAGACCGACCCGAGTAGGATTCACTAATAGGACTAATCTACAACTTGCTAGTTTACGTGTTTTTGCTGAACTTACTACATGCTGCTGCTTACTGTTACTGCTATATGCCGTATGCTACTACATGATTTCACTACTACATGCTATTACTTGCTTTCGATTGCATGCTACCTTCGTACGATTTGCTATTATTGCCATGCTACTTATTGTTATACATGATTTAAACTGTTGGCCTAATACGTGCTTGCTTTATGACTTACTGACATGGAAAATTTATTTTTCCTTATTCAGATGTCGAATGTACCACCTGCTAGCGTTTTGGGCAGTTTAGACTCTTCAGCTACTTCAACTACAAAGGAACCTTACCACAATGCAAGAGGTGTTACAAACACCACACTGGGTATTACAATGTTGTCTGCGAGAAGTGTCAAAGGGCTGGGCATATCGGGAAAGACTGCAAGGTCACCACTTTGAATGGGAAGCCAAACACCAATGGGCCGAAGAAGTGCTACGAATGTGGACAGACGGGCCATTTCAGAAATGCGTGCCCAAACAAGCGAAAAGACTACGGACCACCCCGTGGTAGAGCTTTCAACGTTAATGCAAGGGACGCACGCGAAAACCCCGACTTGGTGACAGGTATATTCACAATCAACAATCTTTTAGCTTCTGTCTTGTTTGATACTGGTGCGGATAGAAGTTATGTATGTAGACATTTTTGCGATAAGATTAATTGGTCATTAGTCCCGTTAAAAGAGAGTATGCTTGTCGAGGTCGCCAATGGAAAACTTGAAAAAGTTGACCATATTAGTCGTGGAGCTATTATCAACATAGCTGGTGCAGATTTCGAAATTGATTTGATACCAATCAAACTGGGAAGTTTTGACGTGATCGTCGGTATGGATTGGTTGAGCAAGATAAAGGCAGATATTATCTGCGGAGATAAAGCACTTCGCATACCACAAGGAGATGGCGAACCACTGGTTATCTATGGAGAGAGATGTACCTTAAAGTTGAACCTCATTAGTTGCGTGAAAGCACAAAAGATTATGAAGAAGGGACGTTTTGCTGTCCTAGCACATGTGAAAGCGGTAGAAACTGAGGTGAAGAGCGTGAATGACGTTCAAATTGTGAACGAATTTTCTGATGTCTTCTAAGAGGAATTGCCTGGATTGCCTCCGCAGAGGGCAGTAGAGTTTCAGATTGATTTAGTGCCAGGAGTTGTACCTGTAGCTCGCGCACCTTATAGACTCGCCCCTTCCGAGATGCAAGAATTACAAAGCCAACTACAAGAACTACTAGATCGAGGATTTATCCAACCAAGTTTCTCGCCTTGGGGCGCACCTGTGTTGTTTGTGAAGAAGAAGGATGGATCCTTCCGTATGTGTATCGACTACCGTGAACTCAACAAATTGACTATCAAGAATCGGTATCCTCTTCCACGAATTGATGACCTTTTTGATCAACTACAAGGATCGAGTGTCTACTCAAAGATCGATTTACGATCCGGTTATCACCAGTTGAGGGTAAAGGAAAGTGACGTGATGAAAACTGCATTTAGAACTCGTTATGGTCATTATGAGTTTCTCGTGATGCCATTCGGATTAACCAATGCACCTGCCGTGTTCATGGACCTCATGAATCGTGTCTGCAAGCCGTACTTGGATAAGTTTGTTATCGTCTTCATAGATGATATCCTCATCTACTCTAAGAGCGAAGAAGAACATGAGCAACACCTCCGACTAGTACTTGAACTCTTGAGACAAGAGCAACTTTACGCCAAATTCTCCAAGTGTGAAATTTGGTTGAAGGAAGTACAATTTCTGGGTCATGTTGTGAGCGACCAGGGTATCAAAGTTGATCCCGCCAAGATTGAAACCATCAGGAAGTGGGAGACCCTCACTACTCCGACGCATATTCGCCAATTTTTAGGTCTCGCCGGTTATTACCAAAGATTTATCAAAGGATTTTCTCTGATTGCGCGTCCTTTGACCGTGCTGACCCACAAGGGAAAGAAGTTCATTTGGGAACCCGCACACGAATCAGCATTTCAAACTTTGAAGAAGAAGTTAACCACCGCACCTATCCTATCGCTTCCCGAAGGCAGTGACGATTTCGTTGTTTTTTGTGATGCATCGAAGAGTGGTTTTGGTTGTGTACTGATGCAACAATCAAAGGTTATTGCCTATGCTTCTCGCCAATTGAAGATCCACCAGCGGAACTACACTACTCATGATCTTGAACTCGGAGCCGTTGTCTTTGCGCTCAAATTGTGGAGACATTATTTGTATGGAACTAAGAGTACTATCTTCACCGATCACAAGAGTCCCCAGCACATCTTCGATCAGAAGCAACTGAATATGAGACAGCGTCGATGGATCGAGACGCTCAACGACTACGATTGTGAACTCCGTTATCACCCTGGCAAGGCCAATGTTGTAGCTGACGCTTTAAGCCGAAAGGAGAGGACGGCACCTCTTCGTGTTAGGGCCCTGAACATCACCATTCATTCGAACCTCAACAGCCAGATCAGAGTAGTCCAAGATGAGACTCTCAAGGAGGAGAATATATCTCACGAACATTTGAACATACTTGTCTCTCGATTCGAGGTTAGGGAGTCTGGACTCCGATGTTATGCTGGAAGAATTTGGGTACCTCTTTATGGAGATCTACAGAACCTTATACTTGATGAAGCATACAAATCGAGATATTCGATTCATCCCGGAGCGGGCAAAATGTACCACGACCTTAAAGAACAGTATTGGTGGCCGAATCTTAAGAAGGACATTGCAACTTATGTTGGGAAGTGTTTGACTTGTTCGAAAGTTAAAGCCGAACATCAGAGACCTTCTGGTTTACTTCAACAGCCGGAGATCCCACAATGGAAGTGGGAAAGGATCACAATGGATTTTATCACCAAGCTGCCAAAGACGGTGGGAGGATACGATACCATTTGGGTTATTGTTGACCGCCTCACCAAATCTTCACACTTCCTAGCGATGAAGGAAACAGATACAATGGAAAGACTTGCTTAATTATACATCAAGGAGGTTGTATCTCGTCATGGTGTACCTTTATCGATCATCTCCGATCGCGATCCCCGTTTTGCCTCTAGATTTTGGCGTTCTTTGCAAGAAGCCATGGGAACTCGTCTTAACATGAGTACTGCTTATCATCCTCAGACTGACGGGAAATGTGAACGAACGATTCAGACATTGGAAGACATGTTGCGTGCATGTGTCATTGATTTCGGAAAGGCCTGGGAAAGGCATTTGCCACTCGCTGAATTCTCGTACAACAACAGTTATCACTCGAGCATTAATGCTGCACCTTTTGAAGCATTGTATGGCCGTAAGTGCCGATCTCCTATTTGTTGGGCCGAAGTTGGCGAAAAGCAAATCACCGGACCCGAGGTAGTCCATGAAAAAACGGAAAAGATTGCTCAGATTCAAGCTAGGCTTAAGACTGCCCGTGATCGCCAAAAGAGTTATGCCGATCTTAAACGTAAGGACTTTGAATTCAACGTTGGTGATCGTTTAATGTTAAAGGTTGCACCTTGGAAAGGTGTGATCCGTTTTGGAAAACGTGGAAAGTTGAACCCACGATACATTGGTCCTTTTGAAATCTTGGAACGTGTTGGACCCGTTGCATACCGTTTGGATCTACCCGTACAATATAGCTCAGTTCATCCTACCTTCCACGTGTCAAACTTGAAGAAGTGTCTTGCTGCACCTGAACTTATCATACCACTTGAGGAACTTACGATTGACGACAAACTCCACTTCGTGGAAGAGCGTGTTGAGATTATGGATCGTGAGATCAAAACTTTGAAACGCAACAAGATTCCGATCATCCGAGTGTGATGGAATGCCAAACGAGGACCTGAGTTTACTTGTGACCGAGAGGATCAAATGATGCGGAAGTATCCTCACCTTTTCCCGACTCCTCCATCTACCTCAACTTAAAAATTCGGGACGAAATTTTCTTTAACAGGTGGGTAATGTAACGACCCTGGATTTTCCAACGTTTATTTATTAATAATTATAATTATTAATACGTGTGATTAAACGAATGTATGTAATTACATTTACATATTGCCATGATTGCCCGTACTTGACTTTTAAGTGCCCGAAACGTCTTTGTGACACACGAAACTTACACGAATAATATTTTCAGGTATTATTTACATTCATGATTTATTTTATTAATTATTTTAATTAACTATGGTGATTGGTTAGTTACTTGGGCTTTAATTGGATTTATTTGTTAATAACTTGGAACTTGGGCTTTATATTTGTACATGGACTTAAAGAGCCCACCCTACACCATACATGGACTTAACTAGCCCATTCTACTTCATGTAAGTATCACTTTGAGGATTAACTAGTTAGTTATTTCATTAAGAATCTAGTTGCTTGTTCTTTCCCATAAACAACCATCTTATATCCAAATTTTGTAAGGCTTTTCATGCATGATACTATTGGTTTTTCTCCTCCTCCCCTTTTGTCTTGAAACCGTCGGCTCCCCCTTGTCTAAAGGGATTCAAAATCTTTTTTTTTTACTCACTTACTCATTTGCTTACTCATTTCTCAAACACACACAAGTTACTTGAACTTTCACTTTCATTTTTCTCTCTTTCTCTCTAGTTTTTGGTAAGCAACTTGAACTTGTTCTTCCTTTTTCTTTTCTCTTAAAACCGTGACCTACAACACTTCATCATCATTATCTTTAGTTGTTGTTTTGATGACTAGCTACTTACTAGTTGTTACTTGTTTCTTTGTTGTTGTTTAGTTACTTACTTGTCGATCTTTATTAGTTTCAAGAATCAAACTACCTAGTTTCATTCTACATAATTATCTTGTTCATAACAAGAACATACAAGACATAAACTTCCTAGTTTATGATCTCCAATACTTGTTTAAAGAAATAAAGTTCTTGTGTTGTAACTCATAATTGTAGTTCTTGAAGTAAACTTAAAGTTTACTTTACTTAAAGATCAAACCTTGGTTGAATCTTTAAAAGTATGAACAACCCATGAACTTATTTACTTGTTTATTTAGTTTTACTTGAACTTTAATTTTATGATTTTGGTTGTTGTTGGTCAAGTACTATAAGTTAGTCTTGATCTCATATCTCTTGGAACTAAAAGATAACTTAAAAGTTCAAGAACATGTAAATAAGTTTTCTTTAAATATAACTTTGTATACTTATGCTTGATCTAGACTTTTGGGTCTTGGATCTTCAAGATCTAACTAAGAACTATGTTCTACATCTTAAGAATTTGATTTATAAGTTCATTTTCAAGTTTGTAACTTATTATTAGCTTTAAAGTTCATGTATGTGTTGGATCTAAGACTTTGATGTAACTTTGGTTCATCAAACTTCATACAACTCTTAAGTGAGTTGTGCTTCATGTCTTAGACTTGCACTTGGGTTATGATGGTCAAATCTTGGTCAAGATGATGCAAACACATCAATGAGTTGTACACTTGAAGCTATACGCATCAAGTATGAGAACCATGATGAACATCAAGCACCAAGACCATCGGAACACATTTGTAACTTACTGTTTCTGTCCAAAACCTACTGACCTGCTGTTTCTGTAACAGACCAGTAGACCTGGGCTATTCTAACCATGATTTTTAGATAGAAATTTTTGAGTAGATAACTTTTCATATAGGACTCGTCTTAATCTGAGTTACGGTTTAGGATTTATGGCCCTCCGATCGTCACTATGTCCTTTAACGTTATGCAGAAATTTCTGACCTACTCGCACTTAGACCGTCACCACGGTCAAACGAAGATGAGTTTGCTTCTGTAAATTTTACCACACTTAAAGGACTCATATACGGAGCCATGGCCACTGGTCTCACCTTAATTCAGTAAGGGTAGAGGCCGTGGTGACTGATCGAAGTCAGCCTTTGTTTTAAACTACTTTCATAAACGAAACCTACTTTACGCCTTTTGTTTGATGATGAACGATGATGACCCTTATGAAATGTCCCGTTCTTATTGATTAAAAACGTTCCATATTAATTGATTTCGTTGCGAGGTTTTGACCTCTATATGAGACGTTTTTCAAAGACTGCATTCATTTTTAAAACAAACCATAACCTTTATTTCATAAATAAAGGTTTAAAAAGCTTTACGTAGATTATCAAATAATGATAATCCAAAATATCCTGTTTACACACGACCATTACATAATGGTTTACAATACAAATATGTTACATCGAAATCAGTTTCTTGAATGCAGTTTTTACACAATATCATACAAACATGGACTCCAAATCTTGTCCTTATTTTAGTATGCAACAGCGGAAGCTCTTAATATTCACCTGAGAATAAACATGCTTTAAACGTCAACAAAAATTTTGGTGAGTTATAGGTTTAACCTATATATATCAAATCGTAACAATAGACCACAAGATTTCATATTTCAATACACATCCCATACATAGAGATAAAAATCATTCATATGGTGAACACCTGGTAACCGACATTAACAAGATGCATATATAAGAATATCCCCATCATTCCGGGACACCCTTCGGATATGATATAAATTTCGAAGTACTAAAGCATCCGGTACTTTGGATGGGGTTTGTTAGGCCCAATAGATCTATCTTTAGGATTCGCGTCAATTAGGGTGTCTGTTCCCTAATTCTTAGATTACCAGACTTAATAAAAAGGGGCATATTCGATTTCGATAATTCAACCATAGAATGTAGTTTCACGTACTTGTGTCTATTTTGTAAATCATTTATAAAACCTGCATGTATTCTCATCCCAAAAATATTAGATTTTAAAAGTGGGACTATAACTCACTTTCACAGATTTTTACTTCGTCGGGAAGTAAGACTTGGCCACTGGTTGATTCACGAACCTATAACAATATATACATATATATCAAAGTATGTTCAAAATATATTTACAACACTTTTAATATATTTTGATGTTTTAAGTTTATTAAGTCAGCTGTCCTCGTTAGTAACGTACAACTAGTTGTCCACAGTTAGATGTACAGAAATAAATCGATAAATATTATCTTGAATCAATCCACGACCCAGTGTATACGTATCTCAGTATTGATCACAACTCAAACTATATATATTTTGGAATCAACCTCAACCCTGTATAGCTAACTCCAACATTCACATATAGAGTGTCTATGGTTGTTCCGAAATATATATAGACGTGTCGACATGATAGGTCGAAACATTGTATACGTGTCTATGGTATCTCAAGATTACATAATATACAATACAAGTTGATTAAGTTATGGTTGGAATAGATTTGTTACCAATTTTCACGTAGCTAAAATGAGAAAAATTATCCAATCTTGTTTTACCCATAACTTCTTCATTTTAAATCCGTTTTGAGTGAATCAAATTGCTATGGTTTCATATTGAACTCTATTTTATGAATCTAAACAGAAAAAGTATAGGTTTATAGTCATAAAAATAAGTTACAAGTCATTTTTGTAAAGGTAGTCATTTCAGTCGAAAGAACGACGTCTAGATGACCATTTTAGAAAACATACTTCCACTTTGAGTTTAACCATAATTTTTGGATATAGTTTCATGTTCATAATAAAAATCATTTTCTCAGAATAACAACTTTTAAATCAAAGTTTATCATAGTTTTTAATTAACTAACCCAAAACAGCCCGCGGTGTTACTACGACGGCGTAAATCCGGTTTTACGGTGTTTTTCGTGTTTCCAGGTTTTAAATCATTAAGTTAGCATATCATATAGATATAGAACATGTGTTTAGTTGATTTTAAAAGTCAAGTTAGAAGGATTAACTTTTGTTTGCGAACAAGTTTAGAATTAACTAAACTTTGTTCTAGTGATTACAAGTTTAAACCTTCGAATAAGATAGCTTTATATGTATGAATCGAATGATGTTATGAACATCATTACTACCTTAAGTTCCTTGGATAAACCTACTGGAAAAGAGAAAAATGGATCTAGCTTCAACGGATCCTTGGATGGCTCGAAGTTCTTGAAGCAGAATCATGACACGAAAACAAGTTCAAGTAAGATCATCACTTGAAATAAGATTGTTATAGTTATAGAAATTGAACCAAAGTTTGAATATGATTATTACCTTGTATTAGAATGATAACCTACTGTAAGAAACAAAGATTTCTTGAGGTTGGATGATCACCTTACAAGATTGGAAGTGAGCTAGCAAACTTGAAAGTATTCTTGATTTTATGTAACTAGAACTTGTAGAATATATGAAGAACACTTAGAACTTGAAGATAGAACTTGAGAGAGATCAATTATATGAAGAAAATTGAAGAATGAAAGTGTTTGTAGGTGTTTTTGGATGTTGGTGTATGGATTAGATATAAAGGATATGTAATTTTGTTTTCATGTAAATAAGTCATGAATGATTACTCATATTTTTGAAATTTTATGAGATATTTCATGCTAGTTGCCAAATGATGGTTCTCACATGTGTTAGGTGACTCACATGGGCTGCTAAGAGCTGATCATTGGAGTGTATATACCAATAGTACATACATCTAAAAGCTGTGTATTGTACGAGTACGAATACGAGTGCATACGAGTAGAATTGTTGATGAAACTGAACGAGGATGTAATTGTAAGCATTTTTGTTAAGTAGAAGTATTTTGATAAGTGTATTGAAGTCTTTCAAAAGTGTATAAATACATATTAAAACACTACATGTATATATATTTTAACTGAGTCGTTAAGTCATCGTTAGTCGTTACATGTAAGTGTTGTTTTGAAACCTTTAGGTTAACGATCTTGTTAAATGTTGTTAACCCAATGTTTATAATATCAAATGAGATTTTAAATTATTATATTATCATGATATTATCATGTAAGAATATCTCTTAATATGATATATATACATTAAATGTCTTTACAACGATAATCGTTACATATATGTCTCGTTTAAAAATCATTAAGTTAGTAGTCTTGTTTTTACATATGTAGTTCATTGTTAATATACTTAATGATATGTTTACTTATCATAGTATCATGTTAACTATATATATATCCATATATATGTCATCATATAGTTTTTACAAGTTTTAACGTTCGTGAATCACCGGTCAACTTGGGTGGTCAATTGTCTATATGAAACATATTTCAATTAATCAAGTCTTAACAAGTTTGATTTCTTAACATGTTGGAAACATTTAATCATGTAAATATCAATCTCAATTAATATATATAAACATGGAAAAGTTCGGGTCACTACACCTTAAGACCTTATTTACATACTTTTAAACCTATTAAGACGATTTACTGACTTAGTACTATTTGCCTTAGGTTGAGGACCTTCGGACCGATTACTTGCACACCTTTTTACGACTACATTATCATTGTGAGTTATAGCATTCCCTTTTTACTTTAACTTATTTTGGGAACTGAGAATACATGCGGATTTTATGTTTTACATACTAGGCACGAGTACTTAAACTTATATATGTGTGGGTTATACAACGGCATAAACATTCCCTTTAGCTCGGTAACGTTTAGTCATTGGTTTTTGAACTGTGAACGCGAATCTTAGATATGGATCCATAGGGTTTGATATCCCCACTCGGGCTAGTAGCGCTAGCATTTAACGAGTGTTTAATACTTCGTAGACATACGCACTTGCCAAGTGTACTTTCAGGGGGTATAAATGTTAAATTAGTTACCGAGTGCCCACGGTTAACATACACTTTATCATACTGTTTTGAAACACTCTTTATAGCACTGAAATCTCGTGGCCTACCTTACTTACTGTTATACTTAAACTATAGCTCACCAACCTTTGTGTTGACGTTTTTAAGCATGTTTTTCTCAGGTGCTTGAGGTTAGCTTCCGCTGTGTACTAGTCGTGCTGTAGACACCCGCTGCTTAGAGTTGTCATCGCATGAACTACTTTACCTTGCATTCAAACTTTAGTACTTTTGAACTATGACTTGTAACGACCATTGTGGTCACATACACTTATTATTTGCTTCTACTTAGTGAAGCATGCTTTTGAAATGTAAAACTGATAATGCTAAAAACGAACATATATTTCATAGCATTATTCCTCAAGAAAGACAAGCTTTTAGTTGCAATTGTTCTATTTACAAGTGATATTCGTTTAAATAATAAAAGGTGAAGACAAAAGACAGATTCAACAAATTGAAGACGCAAACGACCAAAAAGCTCAAAAGTACAAAAGACAATCAAAGAGATTCCAATTATTGATAAGAAACGTCTCGAAATTACAAGATTACAAGATTCAAAACGCAAAGTACAAGATATTAAATTGTACGCAAGGACGTTCGAAAATCCGGAACCGGGACCAGAGTCAACTCTCAACGCTCGACGCAACGGACTAAAAATTACAAGTCAACTATGCACATAAATATAATATAATATTTAAATAATTCTTATAATTATTTATATATTATAATAAATAATAAAAATCCGTCGGCAAGAAAGACTCCAAAGTTTGTGAGCTATAATTTCAAACTCCGCGACTCGCGGAGTTTGAAGGCAAAAAATGCCGCGAGTCGCGGAGCCCCAATTTCTGAAACTCCCTATAAAGCCAACCGAATTCTGATCATTTTTCATCAATATATCTATCTCTCTCTCATTATATACGTAATTATATATATATAATTTATATTTTTATTTTAATTTTAAGTTTAAATCCTAATAATAAGGGTATGTTAGCAAATGTTGTAAGGGTGTAAGTCGAAATTCTGTCCGTGTAACGCTACGCTATTTTTAATCATTGTAAGTTATGTTCAACCTTTTTAATTTAATGTCTCGTAGCTAAGTTATTATTATGCTTATTTAATCCGAAGTAATCATGATGTTGGGCTAATTACTAAAATTGGGTAATTGGGCTTTGTACCATAATTGGGGTTTGGACAAAAGAACGACACTTGTGGAAATTAGACTATGGGCTATTGATGGGCTTTATATTTGTTTAACTAAATGATAGTTTGTTAATGTTAATATAATGATTTACAATTGGGCGTCCCTATAAATTACCATATACACTCGATCGGACACGATGGGCGGGGTATTTATATGTACGAATAATCGTTCATTTAACCGGACACGGGAATGGATTAATAGCCACTAGAATAATTAAAACAGGGGTGAAATTATGTACAAGGACACTTGGTATAATTGATAACAAAATATTAAAATCTTGGGTTACACTCAGTCAACATCCTGGTGTAATTATTAAACAAAGTATTAAAATCTTGTTACAGTTTAAGTCCCCAATTAGTTGGAATATTTAACTTCGGGTATAAGGATAATTTGACGAGGATACTCGCACTTTATATTTATGACTGATGGACTGTTATGGACAAAAACCAGACGGACATATTAAATAATCCAGGACAAAGGACAATTAACCCATGGGCATAAAACTAAAATCAACACGTCAAACATCATGATTACGGAAGTTTAAATAAGCATAATTCTTTTATTTCATATTTAATTTCCTTTATTTTATATTTAATTGCACTTCTAATTATCGCATTTTTATTGTTATTGTATTTAATTGCAGTTTTAATTATCGTACTTTTTAATTATCGCAAGTTTATTTTATCGCACTTTTATTATTCGCAATTTCATTATCGTTATTTACTTTACGCTTTAATTTAAGTCTTGTATTTATTTTTAATATTTTACATTTGGTTTTAACTGCGACTAAAGTTTTAAAATTGACAAACCGGTCATTAAACGGTAAAAAAAGCCCCCTTTATAATAATAATATTACTTATATATATATTTGTATTTTTATAAAAGTAAACTAATATAGCGTTAAGCTTTGTTTAAAGATTTCCCTGTGGAACGAACCGGACTTACTAAAAACTACACTACTGTACAATTAGGTACACTGCCTATAAGTGTTGTAGCAAGGTTTAAGTATATCCATTCTCTAAATAAATAAATATCTTGTGTAAAATTGTATCGTATTTAATAGTATTTCCTGCTAAAATTAATAGCTATTTTATATACACCTCGCACGACATCAAGTTATTTTTGGCGCCGCTGCCGGGGAAACTCTTAAACGCCGGAAGCGCAACGCTAATATAAAAAAAACAGATTTTTAGTTTACTTTTATTAAAATTCGTTTTTATATAAAAATACGTTTTTAAATATTCGAAAATATAAAAAGAAAAACAAAAATATAAAGTATTTTTAAGATTTTGTTAAATATTTAAGTTTTATAAAGTTTCTTTATTTTTTAAGTATTTTGTTTTTATTTAAAACATATAAAAAATTTTTTATATATATAAATCTATTTTTAAGATATTTATAAAATTATAAAGTAATTCTATTTTTATTTTAGTTTTTAAATATAAGTTTTTATTATATAAATTTTAGATTATAAAACAGAAAAATATAAAACAGAAAATAGAAAGAAAAAAAAACGCGTCGAATTTTAAACTGTACCTGAGTTGAAAATTGGAACCCCGTGACTCGCGGAGTTTGAAGCTTCGAGAACCGCGACTCGCGGAGCCGTCTGACACGAACCTGGTCCAGCAATTAATACGATTTAGATTTTAATTATTTATTATTATTATTATTAAACCTAATTAGGTTTTATATATAATATTATTTAGTTTAAGTTTTTAATTAATTTGTAATATTAAATTTTAATTAGTTTTATTTATATATAAAAATTAATACTATTATAAAATAAATAATATAAAAATAATATTTTTATAAAAAATTGTATTTTTTTTTACAACTTTTTGTATATTTTTATATTTTGTCTTTTTTTTAATCGTTTTAGCGTAATATTTGTATTTTTAGCTCATATTTAGTTTTAAACTTAGTTTTTGCCATAGTTATTTTTACTTCTAGATTTTTAGGCCTTGCCGTAGAATTCCTTAAGTGCTTTTTCTTTAGACTAAGATTTAAGTACTTTAGAATTTTGCGACGCCTTTTTAAGTTTTAGTTTCTTTTTAAGTTATTTCCATTTGGGATTTAGTTTTTCCTGTAAGCTTTAATATTTTTAGACACCTTTTACCTATGTATCAATTATCATTCCAATTAGTAATCTCAATTTGCGATTATAATTTTAAGTTAGTTGTAGTGATAAGGTTGGGTTAGTCAAGTGTTTTTAAGTTTTATAAGTTTCTTTTATTTTTCCGTCGCCTTTTATCTTTCTTTCTTATTTTTCTTTTTCGATCTTTTTCCGACGAACTCTTTTTCTTTCTTATTTCTCGCTATTCTAGTTTTAGGACATAGATTTTTATTCTACTTCTTATCTAAATTTCTTAAAATTACGAAAATTTATTTTAAGTGGTTAAATTGATAGACATCAAAATTTTCTGGTTCGTAGTAATAGTTGGATTTATACGTGGACCGGGTTATTGGAGCCAAACAGTCCTCAATTATATTGAGACCAAACGAATCCTGCCCCTCTGCTGCATCTTTTGGCTATTCGAAACGTGGGCAAAATCAGAAAAGTCTATTGATTGGATAACTTATTATAATTTTTCTTTCCTTTTAAAAACTAATAGGATATTCAGTGAATGCACCGAGCAAGACGTTCACCACCTTTTGTACGTTCACCACCTGTAACTAGATCAAGACATTTAGCAAATATTACTGCCGTTGATTTTTCTTTAGAATCGTCATCCAGTCGACCAAGTACTCCAGTTCAAATTTCCGATAATCCATTTTTTGAACCCGACCTCACAATTGAGAATCCGGAGAATATTCAGGAACGATTCGTAGATCCTGAACCATTAAACTTTCCTCCGGAACCACCAATCATTCAAACAGAGATTGTTGAGGAACGAACCATTAAATCAGAATCCTCTAGTGATTCCGATTCAACAAATTCAATTATGGAGAATCTGGAACCTTTAAGTATGGAAGACCGAATGAGAGCTAAATGCACTGGCCAAGGTCACGCAATTACTCATCCAGACATTAATGCGCCAGATTATGAAATCAAAGGACAAATTCTACACATGGTGACTAATCAATGCCAATTTAGTGGTGCGCCGAAGGAAGATCCAAATGAACATCTACGTACCTTTAATAGGATCTTCACACTATTTAAAATCCGAGAAGTGGAGGATGAACAGATATATCTCATGTTATTTCCCTGGACTTTAAAGGGAGAAGCCAAAGATTGGTTGGAATCATTACCTGAAGGGGTCATTGATACATGGGATGTTTTAGTTGAAAAATTTCTTAAACAATTCTTTCCTGCATCTAAAGCCGTAAGACTTCAAGCAGAAATTGTTACGTTTACACAGAAGCCAAATGAAACTCTATATGTGGTGTGGACAAGATTTGGAAAGTTATTAAGAGGATGTCCGCAACATGGTTTAGACACCTGTCAAATAGTACAAATATTCTACCAAGGATGCGACATCACTACAAGGAAAGACATAGATATAGCAGCTGGTGGTTCTATTATGAAGAAAACCGAAACTGATGCTTACAAAATTATTGATAACACTGCTTCCCACTCACACGAATGGCACCAAGAAAAAGATATCGTTAGATCATCTAAAGCAGCTAGAGCCGATTCTAGCCATGACTTAAATTCCATTTCCGCAAAGATAGATGCTGTCGAGAGACGAATGGAAAAGATGACTAAGGATATTCACTCAATACGAATTAGTTGTGAGCAGTGTGGAGGACCACATTTGACAAAAGATTGTCTCAGTATTGAATTAACAATGGAACAAAGAGAGAATATTTCATACATAAACCAAAGGCCTGGAAATAATTATCAGAATAATTATCAACCGCCAAGACAGATTTACAATCAAAACTAGAATTATAACCGAAATATTCCATACAACAACCAACAAGGTCCTAGCAATCAACAAGTATCCAATAATAATTACAATCAGCAAAGACCTAATTTTCAAAACAAACCACCACAACAAACCGATGATAAAAAGCCGAATTTAGAAGATATGATGACGAAGCTAGTTGAAACTCAAACACAGTTTTTCACATCTCAAAAACAAACCAATGAACAAAATGCTCAAGCATTTAGAAATCAACAAGCTTCTATTCAAAATCTGGAACAAGAAGTAAGTAACCTAGCAAGGTTAATAGGTGAAAGAAAACCGGGAAGTCTACCTAGTGATACAAATGCTAACCCCCGGAATGAAACAGCTAAAGCCATTACCACAAGAAGTGGTACAACACTTAAACCACCTGAAATACCTGTAACTTCTGATGAAGCTATTCCTACTCCACAAGAACCACAACCTGATTAAGATAAGGAAAAAGAACCGGTAGTTGAAAAGGTTAATGAAGATAACACAGCTAAGGATAAACCTTATGTTAAACCATACCAACCACCACTTCCTTACCCAAGTAAAATGAAGAAAGAGAAACTTGAAGCCGAGCAATCCAAATTCTTGGATATGTTTAAACAGATAAATGTAAATCTTCCTTTCATTGATGTGATTTCAGAAATGCCTAGATATGCTAAATTCTTGAAAGATCTAATCTCAAATAGAAAGAAAATGGAAGAACTCTCGGCTGTTACCATGAATGCTAATTGTTCAGCAGTGCTGTTGAATAAGATACCAGAAAAATTATCTGATCCAGGAAGTTTCACAATTCCATGTTTTCTGGGTAGTCTTAGTTCAATAGAAGCATTGGCAGAATTAGGTGCTAGTATAAATCTAATGCCATATTCACTATACGCTAAACTAGACCTTGGAGAATTGAAACCAACCAGAACAAGCATACAACTAGCCGATAGATCAATAAAATATCCTAGAGGGATAATGGAGAACATGCTAGTTAAAGTTGGTACTTTAGTATTTCCAGTAGATTTTGTTGTTCTGGACATGGAAGAAGATTCTCAAGTTCCTCTCATATTAGGAAGACCATTCTTAAACACGGCTAAAGCAATGATAGACGTGTTCGGTAAGAAATTGACCCTAAGTATAGAGGATGAGAGTGTTACCTTTTCAATTGATAGAGCAATTAAACAACCACAATCTGCAGATGATACATGTTATTATATTCAAACTATAGATGCACATGCAGAATTATTAGAAGAATTTCCAGAATTACAAGGAACAGGAGATTGTTTTTTAGGAGAAGGTAATGAACCAATTGATGAAGCTGAAATGTTAGCTACACTTATAGCTAATGGATATGAACCAACAACAGAAGAAATTCAAATGCTAAAAGAAGAAGACAGATATCGATATAAATCATCGATAGAAGAACCTCCGAAATTAGAGTTAAAGCCACTTCCAAATCATTTGGAATACGCTTATTTACATGGTGAATCTGAATTACCTGTAATAATATCGTCTTCTCTTACTGAAAATGAGAAATC
This sequence comes from Rutidosis leptorrhynchoides, assembly GCF_046630445.1. Classification (NCBI taxonomy): domain Eukaryota; kingdom Viridiplantae; phylum Streptophyta; class Magnoliopsida; order Asterales; family Asteraceae; genus Rutidosis; species Rutidosis leptorrhynchoides. Next base: position 136,610,360 of record NC_092333.1, read on the forward strand.
ACAACTCATTTCTGTGTTGAAAGCTCATAAATCAGCCATTGCATGGAAGATTCATGATATTAAAGGAATAAGTCCTCCGTATTGCACACATAAAATCCTTATGGAAGAAAGTCATAAAACGTATGCGCAACGCCAACGAAGACTAAATCCTAATATGCAAGATGTAGTTAAGAAAGAGATTATTAAACTGCTAGATGCAGGTTTGATATATCCAATCTCTGATAGTCCATGGGTAAGCCCAGTTCAATGCGTACCTAAGAAGGGCGGCATGACTGTCATTACAAATGAAAAAAATGAGTTTATTCCTACTAGGACTGTAACAGGATGGAGTGTATGTATTGATTATAGAAAATTAAATGACGCCACCAGAAAAGATCACTTTCCCTTACCTTTCATAGATCAAATGTTGGAAAGATTAGCCGGAAATAGTTACTATCGTTTTCTAGATGGATTTTTCGGATATTTTCAAATTCCAATAGCACCCAAGGACCAAGAGAAAACCACATTCACGTGCCCTTATGGTACTTTTGCTTACAAACGCATGCCATTTGGACTTTGTAATGCCCCTGCAACCTTTCAAAGGTGTATGATGGTGATTTTTCATGACATGATAGAAGAATGCATGGAAGTTTTCATGGATGACTTTTCAGTCTTCGGTGATACATTTGAATCATGTCTAGTTAATCTGGAACGAATGCTTATTAGATGCGAACAATCAAATCTAGTTCTTAATTGGGAGAAATGCCATTTTATGGTTAAAGAAGGCATCGGTCTTGGTCATAAAATTTCAAAAGAAGGAATTGAAGTGGATAGAGCTAAAATAGATGTAATTGCTAAACTTCTACATCCCACCAATGTTAGAGGAGTTAGGAGTTTTCTAGGGCATGCCGGTTTTTACCGACGTTTCATAAAAGATTTTTCTAAAATTGCCACTCCTATGAATAAACTCCTAGAAAAAGATGCTCCATTCATCTTTTCAGATGAATGTATCAAATCTTTTAATATTCTTAAAGAGAAACTCACTAATGCGCCGATCATGATAACACCAAATTGGAATCTACCATTTGAACTAATGTGCGATGCAAGTGATTTTGCAATGGGAGCCGTTTTAGGACAAAGGATTGAAAAACGATTTCAACCTATATATTATGCTAGTAAGACGTTACAAGGAGCACAAACGAACTATACAACTACTGAAAAAGAACTCCTTGCTATTGTCTTTGCTTTTGACAAATTTCGATCATATCTCGTTCTAGCAAAAACGGTGGTCTATACCGACCATTCTGCTCTTAGATACCTATTTTCAAAACAAGATGCTAAACCAAGATTAATCCGTTGGATCTTACTCTTACAAGAGTTTGATATTGAAATCCGAGATAAAAGAGGAGCAGAAAATCTCGCCGCTGATCATCTTTCTCGTCTTGAAAATCCCGAATTAGAAGTTCTAAATGAATCGGCCATACAAGACAACTTTTCTGATGAATATCTATTGAAGATAGATTATAATGAAATCCCATGGTTTGCAGACTATGCAAACTACTTAGTTTGTGGATTCCTTGAAAAAGGATTATCGTACCAAAAATGAAAGAAATTCTTCAGTGATATAAAACACTATTTTTGGGAAGATCCACATCTGTTTAAAAGTTTTCCCGATGGAATAATACGCCGATGTGTATTTGGAGATGAAGCTAGTAAAATTTTAAACCATTGTCACACAGGACCAACAGGAGGGCATTATGGGCCTCAACTAACAGCAAGAAAAGTTTATGATGCCGGATTCTATTGGCCTACAATTTACAAAGACGCACACCTTCTTTGCAAATCTTGTGATGCTTGTCAAAGGGCCGGAAAAATAAGTCAACGTGATGAAATGCCACAAAATGTCATCCAAGTATGTGAAGTATTTGACATTTGGGGTATTGACTTTATGGGTCCATTTCCAAAATCTCATAATAATCTCTATATTCTCGTAGCCATTGATTATGTATCTAAATGGGCGGAAGCACAAGCTCTCCCAACTAACGATGCACGAGTTGTAGTCAACTTTTTAAAACGTCTTTTTGCAAGGTTTGGAACGCCGAAAGCTTTAATAAGTGATCGGGGTACTCATTTCTGTAATAATCAACTTGAGAAAGTTCTTAAAAGATATGGAGTAACTCATAAAATCTCCACCGCATATCATCCACAAACAAGTGGACAAGTTGAAAATACCAACCGAGCTTTAAAACGTATTCTAGAGAAAACCGTAGGATCAAATATGAAGGAATGGTCCATTAAATTGGAGGATGCACTCTGGGCTTTTAGAACGGCCTACAAAACTCCAATTGGAACCACACCTTTCAGACTTGTTTATGGAAAAGCATGTCATCTTCCAGTAGAAATTGAACACAAAGCATTTTGGGCTTTGAAGACATGTAATCTTGATTTACATGAAGCCGGACATCTACGATTAAGTCAACTAAACGAATTAGAAGAATTAAGACATGAAGCATACGAAAATTCGTTAATCTATAATGAAAGAACGAAGAAATGGCATGATAAAAGAATCAGAAGTTCAAAAGAATTTAAAGAAGGAGACAGAGTTCTTCTTTTCAATTCACGATTCAAGCTATTTCCTGGAAAATTGAAATCAAGATGGTCTGGACCATTCATAGTCAAAAGAGTTTTCCCATACGGAACAGTAGAATTGATAAATTCAAATGGGATTGAATTTAAAGTTAATGGTCACAGAGTTAAACACTACATAGATAGTCCGATGGAAGTCGACAACGAAGTTAATCACAATTTCGACACCACATCTAACTAAGTGTGGGGAGAATCAAGTCTTTAAAGGATAATATGTATTTCTGTTAGAGTTAGATTGTCTGTTTTCGTGTAGTTCTCGAAAATGGAACCCGAATGGTCTTTCCCTAGCAGACCCTAAAGAACTAGTCTTCTCCCCCCATTCTGAATTTTTATTTTTTTAGGAAATGAAGACTGCCTGTGAACTAAACCATGGTCTAATGCTACACGCTTTGATCACTAAACGTAATAATGACACACTACCGAGTGAAATAGTATCAGTAATCAGAGAAAGAATGGACGGAGTTAGAAAAGAATCCAGATGCGAAGATAATAAGTTACAATTTGGTAAAGGAAAATCAAAATCCGCAGCGAAAAGAAGAGCACGACACCTAGAAAGATGTCACAAATGCGGAAAATGGTCACATGGAGGTAAATGTTCAAATAATCAAACCTATTCAAATACCGAATTTGTTACTTTATGCAGAGACGCACCGTTCATATGTTTAGAAAAAAAAACATTGAATGCTCGAGGTTACGCCTATGTAGCTATGGAAAACCAATTAAACCGACTATCTTATGAATGGGATAGATCACATAACTAAGAAATCTATTTCACAGGTATGTTTGTACAGTTTTTTTATTTTTTTATTTTTATTTTTAACCTTTTGATAATAAACGCTAATTTGTTCGCTATAAAGTATTAAATTGGTATTGAATAAAATTAGGTTTGGCGACCGAAATTATTGATATCATTCAAAAATTTATTACATCACTGCGAAATTTAACGTTTATTCTTAAGGTATAAATATCTTTAATCAATCAACCCAAAATATTTCAAAAATTCGTCATGAGTTAAATTAGGTCTTGGAACCGAAATTACTTTACCGAAAAGAGGGGCGCATATTTTTGATAATATTTGATTGATAAAAGTGGGATAAAAAGTCAAAAAGATTTTTAATTTTATTTTTACCATGTTTTTAAAATTAATATATAAATCTTAAATTAATATTGTAAACTTTGTAAAAACAATATATTTAAAATTGTAAATATTTGAAAAATTAATATAAGTTTGGTGTGAATTTATAATATGAATTTTTAAATTAAGTTAGGTGTGAATTTTTTTTTATTTTTAAAATATGAATTTTTAATTTTATGCATTTCAAATTTTAAAGTTTGGTGTGAATTTTTAATATTAATTTTGAATTTTATATTTAAATTGTGTGAATTTAAAAATAAAAATTTACTTTATCTCATTAAGTTAAAAATATGATTTTTAAAATTCGTCGTAAGTTGAAGACTAGGTCTTTGAACCGAAATTGCTTTACCCAAGGGAGGGACGAGAACTTTTATTATCATTATTTTTAATCTTATTGAATTAAAGTATGCCAAAAACATTATAAAAAAAAACCCAAAAATCTTAGCTTTTAAAACAATCGCTACAAAAAGACAAATTTTAAAATTTTGTCGAGGGACGGACTAGGACATCGATCCGAAACGACCTCGTCCTAAATAACAAGGGAAACAAAATTTTAAAATTAATTACTTAATTGTTTTAATTAATATAAGATGTTATAAAAAAAAAAAAAAAAAAACTCCGCGACTCGCGGAGTTTGAAGGGTCCAAATACCGCGAGTCGCGGAGGAACCAAATTACAGAAAAAAAAAAAAAGCTGAACGAACTAATCAGTTTCAAACCACACACCACAGAAAAAAAAAAACTGCGAAAATAACCCTCGAAAAAACACGCAAAAACACCCCCAAAATCACAATTTTTAACCGTTAATCATCAAATCTTTTACTGAAATCATGTTGAGAAGGATGTTATCAAGGAATTACTCAAGAAAAACGGTAAATTTCTACACCTAAACACCATTTAATCCGAAAATTAGTGTTCTTGAGCAATTTTTTCCCCAATTTGATTTTGATGCTTTTTAGTGTAATTAAGCTTAAATTGTTTATGTATTATGCTTGTATAACCTAGATTGATGCTATTTAACATGATTAGAAGCCTTAAACTTCAAATTTTGAGTAATCTAGGGTTTGTGTTCTTGAGCAAATTTGGGGCTTTTTGATATAAACAGGTTATGGCCGATTTTTGTCATGAATTATTGCTAAATTAAGTAGTGTAACATGTTTAGGTAGTTAAATGATCCAAACTTTGAGCCTAAACATGATTTTGAGAATTAAAGTGGACTTTTTAGAGTCTAAAAATTCATGAACTTGATTTTTGAGAGATAATGCCATTTAAAACTTGTTTAATTGCTAGTAATGATTATTTTGACATGTTATTTGAGTTGAATGCTTATGAACTTGGCGAACATTTTCGTATATGCTTATTTGAAAAAGTGTAGATTTGATAAAAATGTGAAAATGAGCTTAAGTTTGATATAAATTGATCATGTCATTGTAATTATTTTGATTGATGATTTTGCTGACATTAATGCATATTTAGATGCACAAAAATTGTGTTTGATGTGTTTTGCAGACTGAAAGGGGTGAATCTTCATCCCAAGCTTGCAATGCTCCTGCTGAGAATGCGGAACAACAGGAGGTGGTTAACTACTACAAGCAAGATATACCTCATCCAGTCATGACATTTTCTGATATGCACTTGGAAGATTTGCACCCGAACCTGAGATGTGTATTCGAGACCCACAAAGCGCTGTAAGTATACCTTATTGTGTGGGTTATTATTTATCAGCTATGGTTAGGGGGATGAGACCGCATAGCATAATAGGAGGTGGTATTTTTATTACTTTGATTGCTGAATATCTCGGTGTGGATATAAGTCGGGGGGATTATTAGTCGAAGAACCAGAACCCCGCGATACTATAGGTTTAAATGTATACCATGGTGCGAAAGTTTTGAAGAGGCGAAATAACGCCGCAGTACAATACCATGGTAGACATCCACAGGTTGAGAGAAACCAACAGCAAGGTAATGTAGGAGGGGGAAATGAAATGCAAGAAATGCAAAGGTTTATAGCTTCACAGGAATACGAAAATGCTAGACAGAGAGCATTTGAAGATTGGCAAGTTCATCAAAACCAAATCATAGCTCATTGCCAACATATAAGTAGAAACTATATTCCTACGCCAAAACCCATATTCCCTCCCTGGTCTATAGAGATGCAACCACCGTATCCTACGTATAACCCTGCCGAAGCATTTTATAGCACCTATGGTTATGCTTGGAACCCCTATTGGTATCAGTATCATCCCTAGTCTACTTAGTTTTATTTATTTTGTAATTTGTAATGTTGATACGTTTAGTACTTATGTTAATATTGTAATAGTTTTTATAATTTTCTAACTTTTATTCTTAGATTTTAATAATTTTTGAATGTGGGGTAATATACCAAACTTCAAAAATATGTATATATGTTTGCAGTTTATCTTATGTACACAACAGGGTAAAACAACGCATTTTCACGCATTTTCAAAGACTGGCATTAAGTTCAGCAAAAGCAACTAATTTTGACGACAAGATGCAAAATATATGTGAAATAACAACAAGACGGAATGAACAAATGATGTGCACCATTTATCATTCAGCAAACAAACGCCAATATATTTGAAAACTTTGGTAAAAATTTAATCATTTTCACACAAATCACCCTAAATAATTTAAATTGTTACTGATTTCTTGCAAATGAGGGCATTGCAAGATCTTAAGTGTGGGAAGGGGTTAAATTCTTTCGGATTTTATATTTTTTATCTTAAACACTTGGTTACCATTAAAAATACTAGTAAAGCAGTAGTTGTATTAGAATCTAGTGCTCTCTGATAATAAAGAACAGCCCTAGTCTTATATACTGACTACCCAATTCTAGTAAAATTTTCAATTAAATGAACTCAAAATCATGTTTATACATATTTATGAACGATAAAACTAGGTTTTAACACCGAAATTATTGTTACCTCGGAAAGGACATAAATTGTGAAACAAACCAAAATGTTAAAATTCATTTAAAATGGAATAGAGGACGATAAAAAGGAAAATAAAAGCCAAGTGTGGGAAAATTCTCCAAGTTATTCAAAACATATATCACATATTTTTGTACAAATAACTGAAAATACTTTTGCTTTGGACTAAACTAAAAAGTTTTACCTGATTTACTGTAAGAAAGATGGATCTACACGATGAATCAATTCCATCATTAAAAGGAAGTAAAGTCTTCCGAAAAAGACACGCGCTTCTTGATTTAGGTCATGAAGTTGTCGTCCAGACCAGCTGTAGGTTGACGAAAAATCTAGAAAAGTCATCACTAAAATCAGCAGGAAATCCACGGACCTCAGCATCAAACAGGGTCGCCAAGTGGTCAGATTTATCCTAACCATGAGAAGGATTTATCTCGTATAATGGGGGGACACCGTGCAAATTAGCTTGATAAGACTAATGAATCAGATCCCCAGAAAGGATAATCTCCTTAAAGATTAAAAATCAGCTTTTAAGACTGATATTACTCAATCCTTGAGATTGACCTTAAAGATTGAGAATTCAAACTCATGGAATTCAATGATATCTAAACTCGAGCTTGAACGAGAAAATATTTTGATCAAAATTACAAACCGATTTGTTTTCTAAAAACCCTATTCTCAATGCGTTCATTACCATTGAACGTAAAATCCTAGGAATTCACCTGGAATTCATTAGGTCACCTGAACCAAATCGGGTGTCAACCGTAAGAACGGTGGTTGCATAGCATGGTCAAAGACAGGACCTTGTGCCAGACCAAAAAATCATAAGGGTGAGCTTTACTATTGCTCCTACCAAGGATAGTAATTGCGTCTGACACGTTATAGACCATAATTAAAAGCATGTCAGGGGACATTGCCTTAACAGTTACTTGTTCAACGCTTTCCTTTACAACCGGACGGTAGTTTACAGAAAGGTAATATACGGGACAAGTAAACTGGACGTGTTGCTTTCCAAATACAAGGTTAGCAAATGGGTGACACAAAACCATAAGTTTTGAGCTAAAATTTTCAAATCTGAAACCCACCAAACCCACAAAAATATTTTGCAAACACCGGTAAAGGGTTATTCCGAAAAACTTATCTAGGGTAAAAACTAGATTTAATTTTCAAAAGATCAAATGTTTTTATAAAGATCCAATTTCCTTAATGGATCTAAATTTTTATAGTCATGTGGGACTGTAAACCATATCGTTACTACCATTGTTTATACCGCCGTATATAAATCACTGATGTACAAAGTGTGAAGAATAAAGAAGTGATTCTAGTATTCCAAGACGATATTGCTTGAGGACAAGCAACGCTCAAGTGTGGGAATATTTGATAATGCTAAAAACGAACATATATTTCATAGCATTATTCCTCAAGAAAGACAAGCTTTTAGTTGCAATTGTTCTATTTACAAGTGATATTCGTTTAAATAATAAAAGGTGAAGACAAAAGACAGATTCGACGAATTGAAGACGCAAACAACCAAAAAGCTCAAAAGTACAAAAGACAATCAAAGAGGTTCCAATTATTGATAAGAAACGTCTCGAAATTACAAGAGTACAAGATTCAAAACGCAAAGTACAAGATATTAAATTGTACGCAAGGACGTTCGAAAATCCGGAACCGGGACCAGAGTCAACTCTCAACGCTCGACGCAATGGACTAAAAATTACAAGTCAACTATGCACATAAATATAATATAATATTTAAATAATTCTTATAATTATTTATATATTATAATAAATAATAAAAATCCGTCGGCAAGAAAGACTCCAAAGTTTGTGAGCTGTAATTTCAAACTCCGCGACTCGCGGAGTTTGAAGGCAAAAAATGCCGCGAGTCGCGGAGCCCCAATTTCTGAAACTCCCTATAAAGCTAACCGAATTCTGATCATTTTTCATCAATATATCTATCTCTCTCTCAATATATACGTAATTATATATATATATAATTTATATTTTTATTTTAATTTTAAGTTTAAATCCTAATAATAAGGGTATGTTAGCAAATGTTGTAAGGGTGTAAGTCGAAATTCTGTCCGTGTAACGCTACGCTATTTTTAATCATTGTAAGTTATGTTCAACCTTTTTAATTTAATGTCTCGTAGCTAAGTTATTATTATGCTTATTTAATCCGAAGTAATCATGATGTTGGGCTAATTACTAAAATTGGGTAATTGGGCTTTGTACCATAATTGGGGTTTGGACAAAAGAACGACACTTGTGGAAATTAGACTATGGGCTATTGATGGGCTCTATATTTGTTTAACTAAATGATAGTTTGTTAATGTTAATATAAAGATTTACAATTGGGCGTCCCTATAAATTACCATATACACTCGATCGGACACGATGGGCGGGGTATTTATATGTACGAATAATCGTTCATTTAACCGGACACGGGAATGGATTAATAGCCACTAGAATAATTAAAACAGGGGTGAAATTATGTACAAGGACACTTGGTATAATTGATAACAAAATATTAAAACCTTGGGTTACACTCAGTCGACATCCTGGTGTAATTATTAAACAAAGTATTAAAATCTTGTTACAGTTTAAGTCCCCAATTAGTTGGAATATTTAACTTCGGGTATAAGGATAATTTGACGAGGATACTCGTACTTTATATTTATGACTGATGGACTGTTATGGACAAAAACCAGACGGACATATTAAATAATCCAGGACAAAGGACAATTAACCCATGGGCATAAAACTAAAATCAACACGTCAAACATCATGATTACGGAAGTTTAAATAAGCATAATTCTTTTATTTCATATTTAATTTCCTTTATTTTATATTTAATTGCACTTCTAATTATCGCATTTTTATTGTTATTGTATTTAATTGCACTTTTAATTATCGTACTTTTTAATTATCGCAAATTTATTTTATAGCACTTTTATTATTCGCAATTTCATTATCGTTATTTACTTTACGCTTTAATTTAAGTCTTGTATTTATTTTTAATATTTTACATTTGGTTTTAACTGCGACTAAAGTTTTAAAATCGACAAACCGGTCATTAAACGGTAAAAAAACCCCCCTTTATAATAATAATATTACTTACATATATATTTGTATTTTTATAAAAGTAAACTAATATAGCGTTAAGCTTTGTTTAAAGATTTCCCTGTGGAACGAACCGGACTTACTAAAAACTACACTACTGTACGATTAGGTACACTGCCTATAAGTGTTGTAGCAAGGTTTAAGTATATCCATTCTCTAAATAAATAAATATCTTGTGTAAAATTGTATCGTATTTAATAGTATTTCCTGCTAAAATTAATAGCTATTTTATATACACCTCGCACGACATCAAAAACATTTGATGTCGGTTATGACATCACCTTTTTATCGTGAATGCAACTTCTTTAATTACAGCATATAGTACTTAACCTTGTAATGATCCTGTTGTTGATGATTCGTACACGATGGTTTTGTACGGGGCATCACATTTGGTATCAGAGCATTAGTTGTAGGGAATTAGGTTGCATTAGTGAGTCTAAGACCGACCCGAGTAGGATTCACTAATAGGACTAATCTACAACTTGCTAGTTTACGTGTTTCTGCTGAACTTACTGCATGCTGCTGCTTACTGTTACTGCTATATGCCGTATGCTACTACATGATTTCACTATTGCATGCTATTACTTGCTTTCGATTGCATGCTACCTTCGTACGATTTGCTGTTATTTCCATGCTACTTATTGTTATACATGATTTAAACTGTTGGCCTAATACGTGCTTGCTTTATGACTTACTGACATGGAAAAATTATTTTTCCTTGTTCAGATGTCGGATGTACCACCTGCTAGCGTTTTGGGCAGTTTAGACTCTTCAGCTACTCTACCTACCACCGTTGCCGATCCACCGGTCCCGCTACCCATTAGTGATCCCGGCGCTTCTACTTCCTGAGCCAGTAGTAGTACACCTGCCCCAGTGGCTGCTTTCGATGGACACGTAGGCCCTACGGAGATTCCAGCTCCGTCTGCTCCCGGACCCTCGGGGTCACAGCCCCGCATTGGTGGGATTGAGATTCCTGTGGAGTTCGGGGAAGGGCCATTTCGTAACCATATGCGTACGCCTTGCCGATGCACTCCCGAATGACGTTTAGTGCCGATTCTGCCAGGCAGACACAGACAGATGTTGGCCGCCTTCGGACTGCCAGTTGAGCCACCCGTGTCGCCACCACATGATTCAGACGACGGGTCTTCCACTGATGCTCCATCAGACGACACCTCTTCGGATGACTCCAGTGACGACGAGGACCCTGCTGATATACCTATACAGGCACCCTCCACCCCGCCGAAGAAGCGGTACCGTCCTGATGGCACCGTTATTCCAGGGGTGAATGGAGGTCGTGCTTTCACTGACGCTTTTGGTCGGCGTCGGAGGGTTACTGCCCGTAAGCGGCTTGTGCCGTACCCTACTGACCCACAGATACGTAAGGCACCTCGTTACTTGCTGACTATTTCTGGAGCCGGGACATCTGAACCCCACTTCATGCGGTCTACACCACCCGCTCCACCAGCACCATCCGCTCCACCGGCACCACCTGCACCACCAGCACCGCCTGCCCCACCAACACCCACTGTTGAGGAATTGACAAGGGAGGTGGGAATCCTCCGAGCTCGGGTTACTAAGCTCGAGGACCAGATGGCTCAGGTTTTGGACATCCTACACCCACCTTAACCGTAGGACTTTTGTATTTAGATTTCATTATGTAATCTAGTTGTAGTTTATTGTATTACTCATGTATTGTACGGACTTATTCAGATGTATGAAACTTATTATTATTAATGAATGGAACTTTGCGTTATTTAATTCTTGCACGATATTCTATTTACATTACTATACGATGATTCTGTGGTATTTGTACCTAGATGCGTTATTTAATAACATGTGATGTTTTGATTCCATGTTGATTACTATATACTGTATTATTACATATTGAATGCTGGATTTTGACTTGAGTCAAAATTTTTGTTTAGAACATCATGGCTAACGGTCGATCCACACCTACTGCTGCTCAAATCGAAGAGATGATCCAAGAACGCGTAGCCGCAGCCCTAGCTGAAAGAAATTTCCAAGCTCCACCGCCACCACCACCAGTTATCCCACCCGTTCGAAATGGGTGTACTTACAAGGAATTCCAGAGCTGCAAACCGCATAACTTCAGTGGAACCGAGGGACCGGTTGGTCTCACCAGATGGTTCGATAAACTTGAATCAGTATTCCGAGTTAGCAACTGTTCGGAGGACAATAAAACCAAGTTTGCATCTTGCACGCTATCTGACGGCGCACTAACGTGGTGGAACACGTTAGCTCAAGCGAAAGGTATCGATGAGGCGTATGCTACGCCATGGGAGGAATTCAAAGCGGCTATGATTGATGAGTATTGTCCGAGGACCGAAATCTAGAAGATGGAAATCGAATTTATGCAGTTAAAGGCCGTTGGGAACGACCTTGATGGTTACAACAGGAGATTTTTGGAACTAGCTCTTATGTGTCCGACAATGGTCACCCCGGAATTCAAGCGTATGGAGAGATACTTCTGGGGACTCCCTAAGTCCATCAAAGGAAACGTCACATCATCCAAACCACCAAATGTTCCCGAAGCAATGCGCATGGCGCATACCCTCATGAATCAGATTCTTATTGATGAGCCGGAGAAGGCTAAGTTTGAGGCTGGTAGTAGCGAAAAGAGGAAATGGGACAACAACCACAACAACCACAACAACAACAACAACAACAACAACAACAACAACAACAGGGGGAGAAACTATGAACAAACCCCCGCCAAGAGGCACAACAACGGTGGAAACCCTAATCCCAACAACAACACCAACTCCAACCCGAACTACAAAGGAACCTTACCACAATGCAAGAGGTGTTATAAACACCACACTGGGTATTGCAATGTTGTCTGCGAGAAGTGTCAACGGGCTGGGCATATCGAGAAAGACTGCAAGGTCACCACTTTGAATGGGAAGCCAAACACCAATGGGCCGAAGAAGTGCTACGAATGTGGACAGACGGGCCATTTCAGAAATGCATGCCCAAACAAGCGAAAAGACGGCGGACCACCCCGTGGTAGAGCTTTCAACGTTAATGCAAGGGACGCACGCGAAAACCCCGACTTGGTGACTGGTATATTCACAATCAACAATATTTTAGCATCTGTCTTGTTTGATATTGGTGCGGATAGAAGTTATGTATGTAGACATTTTTGCGATAAGATTAATTGGTCATTAGTCCCGTTAAAAGAGAGTATGCTTGTCGAGGTCGCCAATGAAAAACTTGAAAAAGTTGACCATATTAGTCGTGGAGCTATCATCAACATAGCTGGTGCAGATTTCAAAATTGATTTGATACCAATCAAACTGGGAAGTTTTGACGTGATCGTCGGTATGGATTGGTTGAGCAAGATAAAGGCAGATATTATCTGCGGAGATAAAGTACTTCGCATACCACAAGGAGATGGCGAACTACTGGTTATCTATGGAGAGATATGTACCTCAAAGTTGAACCTCATTAGTTGCGTGAAAGCACAAAAGATTATAAAGAAGGGACGTTTTGCTGTCCTAGCACATGTGAAAGCGGTAGAAACTGAGGTGAAGAGCGTGAATGACATTCAAATTGTGAACGAATTTTCCGATGTCTTCCTAGAGGAATTGCCTGGATTGCCTCCGCAGAGAGCAGTAGAGTTTCAGATTGATTTAGTGCCAGGAGCTGCACCTGTAGCTCGCGCACCTTATAGACTCGCCCCTTCCGAGATGCCAGAATTACAAAGCCAACTACAAGAACTACTAGATCGAGGATTTATCCAACCAAGTTTCTCGCCTTGGGGCGCACCTGTGTTGTTTGTGAAGAAGAAGGATGGATCCTTCTGTATGTGTATCGACTACCGTGAACTCAACAAATTGACTATCAAGAATCGGTATCCTCTTCCACGAATTGACGACCTTTTTGATCAACTACAAGGATCGAGTGTCTACTCAAAGATCGATTTGCGATCCGGTTATCACCAGTTGAGGGTAAAGGAAAGTGACGTGATGAAAACTGCATTTAGAACTCGTTATGGTCATTATGAGTTTCTCGTGATGCCATTCGGATTAACCAATGCACCTGCCGTGTTCATGGACCTCATGAATCGTGTCTGCAAGCCGTACTTGGATAATTTTGTTATCGTCTTCATAGATGATATCCTCATCTACTCTAAGAGCGAAGAAGAACATGAGCAACACCTCCGACTAGTACTTGAACTCTTGAGACAAGAGCAACTTTACGCCAAATTCTTCAAGTGTGAATTTTGGTTGAAGGAAGTACAATTTCTGGGTCATGTTGTGAGCGACCAGGGTATCAAAGTTGATCCTGCCAAGATTGAAGCCATCAGCAAGTGGGAGACCCCCACTACTCCGACGCATATTCGCCAATTTTTAGGTCTCGCCGGTTATTACCGAAGATTTATCGAAGGATTTTCTCTGATTGCGCGTCCTTTGACCGCGCTGACCCACAAGGGAAAGAAGTTCATTTGGGAACCCGCACATGAATCAGCATTTCAAACTTTGAAGAAGAAGTTAACCACCGCACCTATCCTATCGCTTCCCGAAGGCAGTGACGATTTCGTTGTTTATTGTGATGCATCGAAGAGTGGTTTTGGTTGTGTACTGATGCAACGATCAAAGGTTATTGCCTATGCTTCTCGCCAATTGAAGATCCACGAGCGGAACTACACTACTCATGATCTTGAACTCGGAGCCGTTGTCTTTGCGCTCAAATTGTGGAGACATTATTTGTATGGAACTAAGAGTACTATCTTCACCGATCACAAGAGTCTCCAGCACATCTTCGATCAGAAGCAACTGAATATGAGACAGCGTTGATGGATCGAGACGCTCACCGACTACGATTGTGAACTCCGTTATCACCCTGGCAAGGCCAATATTGTAGCTGACGCTTTAAGCCGAAAGGAGAGGACGGCACCTCTTCGTTTTAGGGCCCTGAACATCACCATTCATTCGAACCTCAACAGCCAGATCAGAGTAGCCCAAGATGAGGCTCTCAAGGAGGAGAATATATCTCACGAACATTTGAACATACTTGTCTCTCGATTCGAGGTTAGGGAGTCTGGACTCTGATGTTATGCTGGAAGAATTTGGGTACCTCTTTATGGAGATCTACGGAACCTTATACTTGATGAAGCCAACAAATCGAGATATTCGATTCATCCCGAAGCGGGCAAAATGTACCACGACCTTAAAGAACAGTATTGGTGGCCGAATCTTAAGAAGGACGTTGCAACTTATGTTGGGAAGTGTTTGACTTGTTCAAAAGTTAAAGCTGAACATCAGAGACCTTCTGGTTTACTTCAACAGCCGAAGATCCCACAATGGAAGTGGGAAAGGATCACAATGGATTTTATCACCAAGCTGTCAAAGACGGTGGGCGGATACGATACCATTTGGGTTATTGTTGACCGCCTCACCAAATCTGCACACTTCCTAGCGATGAAGGAAACTGATACAATGGAAAGACTTGCTCAATTATACATCAAGGAGGTTGTATCTCATCATGGTGTACCTTTATCGATCATCTCCGATCGCGATCCCCGTTTTGCCTCTAGATTTTGGCGTTCTTTGCAAGAAGCCATGGGAACTCGTCTTAACATGAGTACTGCTTATCATCCTCAAACTGACGGGCAATGTGAACGAACGATTCAGACATTGGAAGACATGTTGCGTGCATGTGTCATTGATTTCGGAAATTCCTGGGAAAGGCATTTGCCACTCACTGAATTCTCGTACAACAACAGTTATCACTCGAGCATTAATGCTGCACCTTTTGAAGCATTGTATGGCCGTAAGTGCCGATCTCCTATTTGTTGGGCCGAAGTTGGCGAAAAGCAAATCACCGGACCCGAGGTAGTCCATGAAAAAACGGAAAAGATTGCTCAGATTCAAGCTAGGCTTAAGACTGCCCGTGATCGCCAAAAGAGTTATGCCGATCTTAAACGTAAGGACTTTGAATTCAACGTTGGTGATCGTGTAATGTTAAAGGTTGCACCTTGGAAAGGTGTGATCCATTTTGGAAAACGTGGAAAGTTGAACCCACGATACATTGGTCCTTTTGAAATCTTGGAACGTGTTGGACCCGTTGCATACCGCTTGGATCTACTCGCACAATTGAGCTCAGTTCATCCTACCTTCCACGTGTCAAACTTGAAGAAGTGTCTTGCTACACCTGAACTTATCATACCACTTGAGGAACTTACGATTGACGACAAACTCCACTTCGTGGAAGAGCCTGTTGAGATTATGGATCGTGAGATCAAAACTTTGAAACGCAACAAGATTCCGATTGTCCGAGTGCGATGAAATGCCAAACGAGGACCTGAGTTTACTTGGGAACGAGAGGATCAAATGATGCGGAAGTATCCTCACCTTTTCCCGACTCCTCCATCTACCTCAACTTAAAATTTCGGGACGAAATTTTCTTTAACAGGTGGGTAATGTAATGACCCTGGATTTTCCAACATTTATTTATTAATAATTATTATTATTAATACGTGTGATTAAACGAATGTATGTAATTACATTTACATGTTGCCATGATTGCCCGTACTTGACTTTTAAGTGCCCGAAACGTCTTTGTGACACACGAAACTTACACGAATAATATTTTCAGGTATTATTTACATTCATGATTAATTTTATTAATTATTTTAATTAACTATGGTGATTGGTTAGTTACTTGGGCTTTAATTGGATTTATTTGTTAATAACTTGGAACTTGGGCTTTATATTTGTACATGGACTTAAAGAGCCCACCCTACACCATACATGGACTTAACTAGCCCATTCTACTTCGTGTAAGTATCACTTTGAGGATTAACTAGTTAGTTATTTCATTAAGAATCTAGTTGCTTGTTCTTTCCCATAAACAACCATCTTATATCCAACTTTTGTAAGGCTTTTCATGCATGAGACTATTGGTTTTTCTCCTCCTCTTCTTTTGTCTTGAAACCGTTGGCTCCCCCTTGTCTAAAGGGATTCAAAATCTTTTTTTTACTCACTTACTCATTTGCTTACTCATTTCTCAAACACACACAAGTTACTTGAACTTTCACTTTCATTTTTCTCTCTCTCTAGTTTTTGGTAAGCAACTTGAACTTGTTCTTCCTTTTTCTTTTCTCTTAAAACAGTGACCTACAACACTTCATCATCATCATCTTTAGTTGTTGTTTTGATTACTAGCTACTTACTAGTTGTTACTTGTTTCTTTGTTGTTGTTTAGTTACTTACTTGTTGATCTTTATTAGTTTCAAGAATCAAACTACCTAGTTTCATTCTACATAATTATCTTGTTCATAACAAGAACATACAAGACATAAACTTCCTAGTTTATGATCTCCAATACTTGTTTAAAGAAAGAAAGTTCTTGTGTTGTAACTCATACTTGTAGTTCTTGAAGTAAACTTAAATTTTACTTTACTTAAAGATCAAACCTTGGTTGAATCTTTAAAAGTATGAACAACCCATGAACTTATTTACTTGTTTATTTAGTTTTACTTGCACTTTAATTTTATGATTTTGGTTGTTGTTGGTCAAGTACTACAAGTTAGTCTTGATCTCATATCTCTTGGAACTAAAAGATAACTTAAAAGTTCAAGAACATGTAAATAAGTTTTCTTTAAATATAACTTTGTATACTTATGCTTGATCTAGACTTTTGGGTCTTGGATCTTCAAGATCTAACTAAGAACTATGTTCTACATCTTAAGATCTTGATTTATAAGTTCATTTTCAAGTTTGTAACTTATTATTAGCTTTAAAGTTCATGTATGTGTTAGATCTAAGACTTTGATGTAACTTTGGTTCATCAAACTTCATACAACTCTTAAGTGAGTTGTGCTTCATGTCTTAGACTTGCACTTGGGTTATGATGGTCAAATCTTGGTCAAGATGATGTAAACACATCAACGAGTTGTACACTTGAAGCTATACGCATCAAGGATGAGAACCATAATGAACATCAAGCACCAAGACCACCGGAACACATTTGTAACTTACTGTTTCTGTCCAAAACCTACTGACCTGCTGTTTCTGTAACAGACCAGTAGACCTGGGCTGTTCTAACCATGATTTTTAGATAGAACTTTTCGAGTAGATAACTTTTCATATAGGACTCGTCTTAATCTGAGTTACGGTTTAGGATTTATGGCCCTCCGATCGTCACTATGTCCTTTAACGTTGTGCAGAAATTTCTGACCTACTCGCACTTAGACCGTCGCCACGGTCAAACGAAGATGAGTTTGCTTCTGTAAATTTTACCAAACTTAAAGGACTCATATACGGAGCCATGGCCACTGGTCTCACCTTAATTCAGTAAGGGTAGAGGCCGTGGTGACTGATCGAATCCAGCCTTTGTTTTAAACTACTTTCATAAACGAAATCTACTTTACGCCTTTTGTTTGATGATGAACGATGATGACCCTTAAGACCTTATTTACATACTTTTAAACCTATTAAGACGATTTACTGACTTAGTACAATTTGCCTTAGGTTGAGGACCTTCGAACCGATTACTTGCACACCTTTTCCGAACCGACTTTACGACTACATTATCATTGTGAGTTATAGCATTCCCTTTTTACTTTAACTTATTTTGGGAACTAAGAATACATGCGGATTTTATGTTTTACATACTAGGCATGAGTACTTAAACTTATATATGTGTGGGTTATACAACGGCATAAACATTCCCTTTAGCTCGGTAACGTTTAGTCATTGGTTTTTGAACTGTGAACGCGAATCTTAGATATGGATCCATAGGGTTTGACATCCCCACTCGGGCTAGTAGCGCTAGCATTTAATGAGTGTTTAATACTTCGTAGACATACGCACTTGCCAAGTGTACTTTCAGGGGGTATAAACGTTAAGTTAGTTACCGAGTGCCCACGGTTAACATATACTTTATCATACTGTTTTGAAACGCTCTTTGTAGCACTGAAATCTCGTGGCCTACCTTACTTACTGTTATACTTAAACTATAGCTCACCAACCTTTGTGTTGACGTTTTTAAGCATGTTTTTCTCAGGTGCTTGAGGTTAGCTTCCGCTGTGTACTAGTCGTGCTGTAGACACCCGCTGCTTAGAGTTGTCATCGCATGAACTACTTTACCTTGCATTCAAACTTTTGTACTTTTGAACTATGACTTGTAACGACCATTGTAGTCACATACACTTATTATTTGCTTCTACTTAGTGAAGCATGCTTTTTAAATGTAAAACATTTGATGTCGGTTATGACATCACCTTTTTATCGTGAATGCAACTTCTTTAATTAGAGCATATAGTACTTAACCTTGTAATGATCCTGTTGTTGATGATTCGTACACGATGGTTTTGTACGGGGCATCACACTTTGGGCTTCTGGAAAATTGATTTTCAGATAGTTCGTTTCGAGTAGATGACTTTTCATTTAAGACTCACCTAAATCCGATATACGGTTTAGGATTTATAGCCTTTCGAAAATCACTACGCCTTTGTAACGTTGTGCTGAAAATTTCTGACCTACTCGCACTTAAACCGTCGCCACGGTCAAAAGAAGACAAGTTAGGTTCTGAAAATTGGAAAGAGGTTATAGGACTGACATACGGAGCCTTGGCCACTGACTACACGTCTTTTCGATTTGTGTAGAGGTCGTAACAGCTGTCCAAAGTCAGCCTATTGTTTCGATCTCTATTCTTGTTAAACTTACTTTAGCTTTTATGAATGATGAATGATGATGATGATGACACTAAAACTTAATTTAGGCACTTTTAAACTTATGGGGACAACATACTGACTTAGTGACCTTTGACTTAGGTTGACGACCTTTCAGACCGACCTGCTACTTGCATACTTTTCGTATCGCCTTTTAATGCTTATTCACTGTGAGCTATAGCTTTCCTTTTTACTTTAACTATTTTTGGGGCTGAGAATACATGCGCTTTTTATGTTTTACATACTAGACACGAGTACTTAAACTTTACATATGTGTGGGTGATATAATGGCACAAAGATTTCCCTTAGCACGGTAACGTTTAATCATTGGTTTTGAACCGGTGAACGCGAATATTAGGTATGGATCCATAGGGTTTGACATCCCCACTCGGGCTAGTCGCTCTAGCATTTAACGAGTGTTTGATACTTCGAGGACATACGCACTCGCCAAGTGTACTTTTAGGGGGTATTATTATTACGTTAAGTTAGTTACCTGGTGCCCACGGTTAAGCATATACTTTTCATACTGATTTGAAATACTGATTTAAACTGCTGGTTGAAGCACTGAAATCTCGTGGTCTACATTACTTTACTGATTACAAATAAACTATAGCTCACCAACATTCGTGTTGACTTTTAAGCGTGTATTTCTCAGGTGCTTAGACGTTGTTGCTTCCGCTGTTAGACTTGCTGTCTTGATGTTATAAACTTGCTGTTACAGACCTGCTGTGTTAGATTTCTGCTGCATTACTTAGAGATGTCTCAATCATTGAACTTTTATTTTGCATTCGTAACTTATGTTATTTTCAAACAATGGCTTTGTAACGACTTTGGGTCACATACTTATGTTAATGCCTCTATTCATAGGAAGCACGTTATCTTTTGTAAAACGCTATCTTTTCATGAATGTAAAACTAGTTTTCAAACAACATATAGTGTTTGACCTTGTAATGATCCTGTTGTTGATGATCCGTACATGTTGATTTTGTACGGGGCGTCACATTTGGTATCAGAGCATTGGTTGTAGGGAATTAGGTTGCATTAGTGAGTCTAGACCAGGCCGAGTAGGATTCTCTAATAGGACTAATCTACAACTTGCTCGTTTACTTGTTACTGCTTACTACTGCTGCATGCTACTGTTTACTTATACTGCCATATGAACTTGCTGTATGCTTTTGCTTATCCCTGCTACCGCATGCTACTCTCTGCTTTTTGCATGATACTTCTGTTGATACTGTTATTACTGTCATGCTATGTACTATTGTAGACGATCTAGGCTGCTGTAGTTACTATGCCCGATTACGTATTTGCTACATGCCTGCTATTCGCTGTACCGACATGAAAAATTTATCTTTCCTAGTTCAGATGTTCTTCTGAACCCTTTTCCCACTCGTCAAACCCTAAGGACTAGTAATGTAATCCACCTGTTACTACCGTTCCAACGTTCCAGAGATCGAAACATTTTTTCACGCAATCCAGGAAGAGTACCCCTCGGATTACACGCCCACTAAAGTTGATCCTCAGAGGAGGAGATATGTGAGGACTTGTCGGAGTAACCGCACCCCCGAGCTCACTCTAATTAGCCACGTACAACCTATGAACATTAGAAGGATGTTCAGTTTCCGCAAGTTGACTCGTATCCCGTACGCTTCCATGACCGTCGCTTATCTCTTTCATTCTTCACCACTACTCAACGATCTAACGACACTTTTGGACTTAGGTCCCTAACACTCTTAGGCATTGGAGAAGTTGGAAGGACATCTCTTTTCACAAGGTCAGAGTGCCTTCTACTGATGCTCTGCCATACCCAAAGACTTGGGAGTCGCCTCAAGACATATCGTATTACTACTTGCTTCACGTACAGCTCGACACGAGACCCAGATTGAATTTCTAGAAATGAACCCAACGACATCACCTGAACCCGAACATTCTAAAGAAATTTCGGGACATTTAGGCATTCATGCATGACCTACGGAACCTACGCACCCACACCGAGAAACTGTGAGATTAATTATGTAGATTTTGTTATGAGATAGCATAGATAAGGCACCGTTAGATGAAATTGAGTAGAACTTGAAGTGATCACGTTACATTGACCATATGGAGTGATATTGGAATGAACGTACGATTTGGTACAATATAATGACGCCAGGCCAGTATGATTATATTGAAGTAAATCATGCAGAAATCCCAATGTCACTATATAAGGAATATGAATAGATTCAAAGGAAATTTTGGTAGGAACCACTTGAGTGTACGCATTATGGTCTGTTAGAGGTAGGGAAGGAATAACCACTTAGCCTAGATACTGTACAAGGAGGGCCTTGGTTGTAGAATTGATAACTCGAAAATTTGTATAGATATAGACACCCTGGACACTTAAGGAAAAAATTCTCAAATAGGAAAAACTTTGGACTTACTTGCGGTAGAGCAATAGTTATCTCAGCTATGGAGACTCGCATGGATCCTGATTTTAGTTAGGGTACGTTTCGCCACAACGTTTTATTGTCTCGAAGTTGTTTAATACTGGAGCGATAGAAACCTTATATCTAAGAACCCTAGTGTTATGACTAATAACTCATTAACAACCATGAGAGTTAAGTATTCTATTGGACAAGCTAATGGTAAGCTGGCAGAGATAGATGAATAATTTAAGGTAGTACCTTAAATTTAACAGGTGGGTTATTTGGAGATGACCTCATGTCAACAAAACTTGGAAGTTTTAAAGTAGTAGCTGGAAGGATTTAGTTACAAGTAGATGTTATTGGAAAATATTTTTTCACGGTAGTATAATAAGATTTGGTTGGAATGAACCTTAAGATTTTCCTAATACTCATCAAGTTAGGAAGCTTGATGTAAAAGTTGGAATGGACTTTAGGATTAAACTAATACTCATAAATTTCAGGAAACTTTGATGTAATAGTTGGAATGGACTGTCTTTCAAGGATGAAAGCGAAAGTTATTTATAGAGAGAAATTTTTTCGTATACCTCGCGAGAATGGTGAGCCATTAATAGTTTACGGGGAGAGAAGTAGCCCGAAGCTGAACCTTATTAGTTGCATGACAACAACCCGAAATCCCACAATGAAAATGGGAAGGAATAACAATGGATTTTATCACGAAGCTACCGAAAACGGTAGGCGGTTATGACACTATCTGGGTTATTGTTGATCGCCTCACCAAATCTGCTCACCTTCTAGCCATAAAAGAATCCAATGCAATGGACAAACTTGCACAACGATACATAAAGCAAATTGTATCCCGTTACTTTAGCGATTCAAATTCTATATTAAGGACTACCCAAGAATCTTATTTGATACTCATTCTTACGTGATACTGAATCCTAACTTATTCCGAGAGATTTCTTAATCGATGATAATCACACTGTCACCCTTCTTACTTCGATATTAGTCATACTAGTTCGAAATTTTCAAAATTAATGGGTAGTAAATTTCCATCCTCATACTCTCCCATTCATATCTCACTTATAAGCAACAACTTCACACTTAAGCATTTTTGGTCAAAGGACTTATGCCCTACTAATAGTCATCAACCACATTTAAATTTAATAGTTTTTATTACCCCAAATATCACCCGAAATTTTTCAAAAATCTTTTACTCAACCCTCATTAATCTTTTTCCAACTTGTAACCTCCGAAATATGAAAAGTTTGTTTGCCAAAGTTTTACACATACCATTTTACTGTGCGATCCTCTCAAAGTTTTATAAAAGTAATTTTATTTTATTTGCCATTCGTGCGAATTTTTGAAATCGTATATGTTATATAAAATAAAGTAAATGATTACTTATTTTTGGCAAATACATATGAAATTTTACCTTCACTTTTACAAATCAAATCTTTTATTCAAAAGATATTTTACTTTGAATGGTACGGGTTGTACATAACCCTAGATTACTAAGAACTTCGTTTCTTTTCTTACATTGTCACCTTAAACGATTTCTATACAATTTTTGTTGCTTATTATATAAACTTTTTCGTTGCTTATTCGTATCCAAGGTATCATGAAGACTGACAACCGTCGAAATTGAGAGATTCATATGTGTGTGTGTTTGTGTGTGTGTGTGTGTGTATGTATGTGTGTGTGTATGTGATGAAGGTACTTACTACCACGCCATGCAGAGCCTTTGGGCATCCACTAACACTTAAACCATTCAAAATTACAGCGTTACCCCAGGAATCTTTTGCCACACCTGTCGGAGCGATGCTCTTTCTTACATAACTCGGAGTCCTGACTTATTCCAAGAGATTCTCATCTAGCGATATTAACACCATCAGTATTCCGACTTTAATATTAGTCATAACCTGTTTGACATTTTGAAAAGTCAAGAAGCGATTAACTTCTCATCCTCATACTATATCCTTCATACCTCACCTTTTAGCAACGGCTTCGCACGTGAATATTTTTGGCCCAAAGACTTGTGTCCTGATAAATATCAAAATTACATTTAATTCATTAGTTTTTATTACCTAGTAACATATCAACCGATGATTCAAAGATTTTTCACTCGACCTTTTTCAACTCGTAACCTCTGAAATGCGAAAAACTATGTTTATCAAAATTTTTACACGTTGATTTTTACACGTTGTTTATTTGTGCGATCCTCACGAGATTTATGGACAAATAAAAGTAATAAAATTTTTTTGTCACTGATGCGATTTATAAAATCATATATGTATGTATATAATTAAGTTAATCAATTTACCTTTACTTATATTGGTTAGTACATACTAAGTTATACCTTCAAATTATTTAAAAATCGCTCCTTTATCGAGTTATTTAACTTAAGTCAAATAGTTTTGGTGCAAAATGGTACACGTTGTACATACTTCTAAATTTACTAGGAACTTCGTTCCGTTTATGTTCTCACATCAAACGTTTAAAGGTTTTTCAAAACTTCCTTGGTTGATTTTATTAAAGGTTTTCGTATTAGACTACACCATGTATGGATCACAATTCTTCTCGTCCTCCGTTTAGGGATGAAACTTACCATTAAGATCTTTGTTAAAAACTCTTGAGCCACTTTGGATGGCAGTTTTACAAAATTTGTTAAGAAGTCTTGCGCTCATAAAATGATCCTTTTAAGGTTAGACATGGCAAAAACGCGGCCGATAAATCAGTTTTCTGAGGTACACTCAGAGGTCACCCTATCGTAGGAAAGGCACTAGGTGGATTTCTACTCTCATTGTTTCACGGCTAAATCGCAACACCCTCATAAACGTCATCTATAAGATTCAGTATGTGAAGGTACAATAAATTATTTTTGGAGATTCTTTTCACTTGGAGTAAACCATTCTTTATGATCAAGGGTTCACGTATCTTCTCATCCAACGCATCCCCTTAAGTATAAGGATAAATTCAGAACAAACCTCTCGAAGAGTTTACCCTGGTTCGAAGATCACACCTTACGTGCGATTTTCTTTCAGAAATGTAATGCAAAATACTTTAGGAATCCATGAATCTAGTTATCCCCTCGGAAGGGACTGCTTAAGACGTCTATAACACTGATGTGGTTACTCTTTATACTTCTTCCTTCGTTGGTTGCAGCTCTATGTTGTTCTAGTTAATGTTAACCCTAACTTCAACATGTAACTGAAAGGATAAAGTTACATTATGGAACTGTGCTTTCACTCCATCCAAGGATAAGTTCACACGCAGTATGTTGTGATCACTATATTTTCCATTCTACCTGTCAGCTTTGTATTACGACATAAGCGCTCAATGTTTCAGATGAGTTTGGTAACATTCATGATGCATTTCATGCATCTAGCTTACTGAAGATGCTTATACGGCTAAAAACATCATCTTTCCTTTTGTAGATATATATATTCGGATGACATATTCGTGTTAGCAAGAAACAAAATCAATTTGTTGATCTCTTAGGACAAGAGACTTAATTAATGGCATATACCTATTCTTACTTTTATAAGTCTAAGCACTTTTCAAGGTAAATAACTCATCTCTGAGCCCACGAGTCTCTTGAAACTTTGATACGCTCCTTCTTATTAAAATACGGTACCATTATTGGTCACTCCTCAAAATTTCGGGATGAAATTTTTCTTTATCAGGTGGGTAATGTAACGACCCGGCTTTTTCAACTTACTTTCGTGCTTGTTGTTTTCACGAAACTGCGTATTTGTGCGTACTGAGCTATATCTTAATCTGGGATCTTACTTCATGTGGATTACTTTCGTTTATATATTAAAACGTGTTATTAAGTACGTAGTTACTTAACTTGATCCCCGAATGTTTTTACGACCGTTAGTGTCACTTGACATTTGAAACGAGCTATGTATTTGGATACACATTTAACTTTGGTCATAATCGGAATATTATGACTACGTAATACTAATTGTTATTTCCTAATAACAATTACTTGGGTTTTTGGATGCTTAATTACGCTTAGTAATTTACTAGAACACACTAGTTAGTCTTGTTGGACTTTCTACCTTGTTGGATGATGTCAAAGCGTGGGGGTACGAAATAGTGTATATATTTTACTAGGAAAAACTATTAAATACGATACAATTTTACACAAAATATGATAAGTTTTAATTATTTATTTACAAATGGGATATACCTAAACCTTGCTACAACACTATAGGCAGTGTACCTAATCGTAGAGTAGTGTAGTTTTTAGTAAGTCCGGTTCGTTCCACAGGGAGTTGGCTTATTTCACACTATATTTTTAAACAACTATATTTGTACAAAATATATATAATTATATATAATAATATATAAAAGGGGGTTTACCGTTTAATGACCGGTTTGTCGATTTATATTTTAAGCGAAGCGTATAGTAAATGACGATATTTAAATAACAATATAAAATAAATAACAATAATTAAAATGACAATAAATAAAAGTACGAGGAAAAATGAAATAAAATATATTATGCTTATTTAAACTTCCGTAATCATGATGTTTGACGTGTTGATTTTTAGTTTATTCCCATGGGTTAATTGTTCTTTGTTCTGGATTATTTAATATGTCCGTCTGGTTTTTGTCCATAACAGTCCATCAGTCATAAATATAAAGTGCGAGTGTCCTCGTCAAATTATCCTTATACCCGAAGTTAAATATTCCAACTAATTGGGGACTTAAACTGTAACAAAATTTTAATACTTTGTTTAATAATTACACCAGGTTATCGACTGCGTGTAACCCAAGATTTTAATACTTTGTTATCAATTATGCCAAGTGTCCTTGTACATAATTTCACCCCTGTTTTAATAATTCTAGTGACTATTAATCCATTCCCGTGTCCGGTTAAATGAACGATTATTCGTACATATAAATACCCCACCCATCGTGTCCGATCGAGTATATATGGTTATTTATAGGGACGTCCAATTGTAAATCTTTATATTAAAATTAACAAACTATCATTTAGTTAAACAAATATAAAGCCCATTAATAGCCCATAGTCTAATTTCCACAAGTGTCGTTCTTTTGTCCAAACCCCAATTATGGTACAAAGCCCAATTACCCCGTCTTTAATTTTTAGCCCAACATCATGATTACTTCGGCTCAAATAAGCATAATAATAACTTAAGCACGAGACATTAATTTAAAAAGGAGAACATAGCTTACATTGATTATTTATCGCGTAGTGGTACACGAATAGAGCTCCGACTTTAAAACCCGTAAAAATAACTTTTACATAACCCAAACTAATCTAATATAACACTAATCTATACTATATATATATATATATATATATATATATATATATATATATATATATATATATATATATATATATATATATATATTATTTATTTATTTATATTATACTACGGAGTAATATTATTATTATTTTTTTTAAACTCGGCATAATTCGCGACCTTTTATAGGCATTGTGAAATTTCTGTGCTCCGCGAGTCGCGGCACTTTGTGCCTGAGAACTCCGCGAGTCGCGGGGAAATGGGATACAGCTCACACACTTTTGGATCTTCTTTGCCGACGTTTTATATATATAAATATAAAATATAAATAATTAATATAATTATTTATATATTATATTATATTCTTGTGCATAGTAGACTTGTAATTTTTAGTCCGTTGCGTCGGGCGTTGATAGTTGACTCATGTCCCGGTTCCGGATTTTCGAACGTCCTTGCGTATAATTTAATATCTCGTACTTTGCGTTTTGCAACTTGTACTCTTATCATTTTTAGACGTTTCTTATCAATAAGTTGAACCACTTGGATTGTATCTTGTACATTTGAGCTTTTTGGTCATTTGCGTCTTCAAATCTTCGTTTTCGCCTTTTGTCTTCGCACTTATTTAATATAAACGATTACAACTTAAAATAGAACAATTACAACTAAATAATTTACATATTGGGAGGATATTGCTACAAAATATATGTTCATTTGGAGCACTATCAAATATCCCCACACTTGAATGTTGCTTGTCCTCAAGCAATACAGAACTTGAAATTAAATTACACTAATCACTTCTTTATTCTTCACACTTTATACATCAGTGATTTTGATACGGCGGTATAAACAATGATAGTGACGATAGAACCATGGTTAAAGGTGGGTGTGCCATCCACAGTTGCCTCGGGTTTAGGTCAACGACACTTGCAATCAAATAGCCGATTTACTTTCGGTTTCCAAAGCAAAGTGCACATTTGAAAGGCGGTTTACAGTCCCACATGACTATGAAAATGTAGATCCTTAAGGAAATTGGATCTTTATGAAGACATTTGATCTTTTGAAAATTCAATCTAGCTTTTACCCTAGATAAGTTTTCCGGAATAACCCTTCACCGGTGTTGCAAAATATTTTTGTGGGTTTCAGATTTGAAAATTTTAGCTCAAAACTTATGTTTTTGTGTCACCCACTTACTAACCTTGTATTAGGAAAGCAACACGTCCAGTTTACTTGCTCCGTATATTACCTTTCGGTAAACTACCGTCCAGTTGTAAAGGAAAGCGTTGAACAAGCAACTGTTAAGGCAATGTCCCCTGACATGCTTTTAATTATGGTCTATAACGTGTTGGACGCAATTACTATCCTTTGTAGGAGCAATAGTAAAGCTCACCCTTATAATTTTTTGGTCTGGCACAAGGTCCTGTCTTCGACCATGCTATGCAACCACCGTTCTTACGGTTGACACCCGATTTAGTTCAGGTGACCTAATGAATTCCAGGTGAATTCCTAGGATTTTACGTTCAATGGTAATGAACGCATTGAAAATGGGTTTTCAGAAAACAAATCGGTTTATAATTTGATCAAAATATTTTCTCGTTCAAGCTCGAGTTTAGATATCATTGAATTTCATGAGTTTGAATTCTCAATCTTTAAGGTCAATCTCAAGGATTGAGTAATATCAGTCTTAAAAGCTGATTTTTAATCTTTAAGGAGATTATCCTTTCTGGGGATCTGATTCATTAGTCTTATCAAGCTAATTTGCACGGTGCCCCCCATTGTACGAGATAAATCCTTCTCATGGTTAGGATAAATCTGACCACTTGGCGACCCTGTTTGATGCTGAGGTCCGTGGATTTCCTGCTGATTTTAGAGATGACTTTTCTAGATTTTTCGTCAACCTACAGCTGGTCTGGACGACAACTTCCTGACCTAAATCAAGAAGCGCGTGTCTTTTTCGGAAGACTTTACTTCCTTTTAATGATGGAATTGATTCATCGTGTAGATCCATCTTTTCTTTTCTTTCATCGGGTAAAATAGTTAATTTAGTCCAAAACAAAAGCACCTGCAGTAAACTTTACAGAAAAATGTGATAGATAGTTTTTAATTGAATAACTTGGTACATTCTCCCCACACTTGTCTTTTTTCATGCGTCTTTTTATATCTTAATAAATAAATTCAAGCGTTTTAGTTGTTTCTCAATTTATGTCCTCTTTTTAGGGTAACGATAATTTCGGAATGAACACCTAGTTTTATCGTTCATAAATATGTATAAACATGATTTTGAATTCATTTAGTTGAAAATTTTTCAAATTTTCATAAAATTTAGAAAATAAACCAAGTATAAACCCGAGAGAATTTATAACCCTTCCCCATACTTGAGATCATGCAATGCCCTTATTTGCATGAAATCAGACTATAATTATAAATTCATGAGGGTGATTAGTGTAGAAAAATAATTAAAAATACCCAGTTTGTAATTTCAAAGCTCATTGAATGATAGATGGCGCGCCTCATCATTCATTCCTTCTTGTTTTATCACAAATGTTTTTCTTCAAAATCGGTTGCTTTTCTGAACTGTTTGTTAACATTTGAAAAAGCATCTTTTACCCTTACTTATTATGCATGTTTATTTAACGAGTTATGCACTAACCCGAACCCCTAATTTAACGTTAAGTGGGGTTAGACTTCCCCATACTTAGCTGACGACATGTGAAGTCGGTAGAATAAGTTCCACGAATTAAAATAGTGAGCCAGTTATTTACATCTCGGGTGGTATAAAATATATCAATGGGTTTAAAGTTTAGACCCACCCAAATATCACTACTTAATTCTTTTTTAAGTGTAGCTTTTAGTAAATGGATATGTCTCTTTTCTGGTTCTTGGTCAAATGGATCGATATACACCGACATACATATTATAGGGTGGACAATTTCTAACGTTTCCTTCCGTTTATTCTCGGGATCAAAGTTTTCACCTCTATTACCCATTTGGGTGAAATTTGAGGTGTCAATATCTATTACAGCTTGTAGTTCATCTTTGGTAGATGACTCGTCTATTGAGAATATTGGGTTGGAAGATTGTGGAATCGTGAATTTCGGAATCAAAGCAAATTCTTCTTCATTAATGGTACTTATTGGTCTCACCATTTTGGTCTCGGGGGTAAAATTTTCAACGTTATCGTTTTCCCAAGAGTACCAATTTGTCATCCTTACTTCTTCTTCATCCATAGATGGATCGATGATTTCGTCGATTGAGGCTAATGTGTCGATATGTTGTGAAATTGCTAAAGCTGAATAAAAAGTATCATCGGGATAATTGGTGATTTCGGAGCACTCGAATTCATCAAAATTCGATGATATAAAATTTTCTTGCACAATACTCCTCAGATCAACAGGTGTGTAATCTGATAGGGTTTCAGCTTGCCGGTTTACAAACTCTCTCATTTGTTCATTTTGAGCATCAAGTTCTTCGAGTTTGATTTTCATATAATCTAAAGAATTTTCAGGCACATAATTTTCCTCGTCTTCTAGTTGTTGAGTTTGGATATATTCTTGGAAATAATCCCAATTAGAATTGTATTCCTCATAATCGTTCCATTCAGGTTCCATGGGTGCATAATTTTCCATAGGAACGTAATAATAACATTCCCATGTTGAGTGATAATCTCCACAGATTTCACAACCAGTTATTGTTTCGTCATTCGTGATCCAAGATTGACCGAACGAATTGTCATCAACACCAGTTTGAGAGTATTGATTAAATTGATTTCGGATGTCATAAAGAGTTTCTAAGATATTTTCGAGATTTTCCATAATGCGTTTATTACCAAATTTTAGCTACAATGTGGTGCATTTACTAATTATCCTATTAGTTATAAAATAAAAAAAAATTATATAAGTTATCAAATTAATAGACTTTTCTGCTTTTGCCCACGTTTCGAATAGCCAATAGATGCAGCAGGGAGCCAGAACCCTTTAAATCGGAAGCTCATAACTCAGCCACTAACAAATCCAACTATTACTACGAAGCAGAAAATTTGGATGTCTATCAATTTAACCGCTTAAAATAATTTTTCGTTGAAATTTTAAAGAAATTATAGAGAAGAAATAGAGAAAATTCTAAGTCCTAAAAACTAGCATGTCGAGAAATAATAAAGAAAAAGAGTGCGCGTCGAAAAACGTCAAAAAATAAAAATAAGAAAATAGCGCGTCGTAACTTAAAAGTCTAAAAATTAAATCTAAAAAGTTACGCCTAAAGGTATTAAAGCTTAAAGGAATTCTATATCCAAAACAGCAATAACTTAATTAGGCACTAAAATCTAAAAACTGCGTCGTAAAATTCTAAAGCACCTAAATCTTAGTCTAAAGAAAAAGCACTTAAGGGATTTTACGGCAAAGCCTAAAAATCTAAAAATAAAAATAAGCTTACGGTAAAATACTAGAACTTACAACTAGCTACGAACAAATAAAAATACAAATATTACGATTAAATGATAAAAAGATACAAAAATAAAAATAGGCTAAAAGTTGTAAAAAGTACAATTTTTATAAAAATATTATTTTTATATTATTTATTTTATAAAACCATTAAGTTTATAAATTAATTAAACTTATAAACTAAAAATACAAAATAAATAATAAAACTAAACTAATTATTATAAAAATATAACCCTAATTAGGGTTTAATTTAAATAATAATAATAAAAATCCGTAATTAATGCTGACTCAGGGCTTCTGTGTGACCCGTGTCAGACGGCTCCGCAAGTCGCGGTGATCCCAGTTCAAAACCTCCGCAAGTCGCGGAGGTTGCAGGTCCAATAGAGGTGCAGGTCAAATTCGTGTAGGTTCAGATTTATATATATATTTTGTTTTTATTTTTAATTTAAATAAGATATTTATATAAATTAAATAAAACTTATCTTTAAAAACTAAAATAAAAATAATTTGTAATTTTGTAAATAGAAATCTAAAAAAAAAATTATATATATTTTTATATTTTTTCGGTTTTTTTTTTAAAAAAAAATTTTATATTGTTTTTCTAAAATGATATATAAATATATTTATACAAAAATAAATTAAAAATATAGCGTTTCGCCGATGTTCCCCGGCAGCGGCGCCAAAAATTTGATGTCAAAGCGTGGGGGTACGAAATAGTGTATATATTTTACTAGAAAAAACTATTAAATACGATACAATTTTACACAAAATATGATAAGTTTTAATTATTTATTTACAAATGGGATATACCTAAACCTTGCTACAACACTATAGGCAGTGTACCTAATCGTAGAGTAGTGTAGTTTTTAGTAAGTCCGGTTCGTTCCACAGGGAGCTGGCTTATTTCACACTATATTTTTAAACAACTATATTTGTACAAAATATATATAATTATATATAATAATATATAAAAGGGGGTTTACCGTTTAATGACCGGTTTGTCGATTTATATTTTAAGCGAAGCGTATAGTAAATGACGATATTTAAATAACAATATAAAATAAATAACAATAATTAAAATGACAATAAATAAAAGTACGAGGAAAAATGAAATAAAATATATTATGCTTATTTAAACTTCCGTAATCATGATGTTTGACGTGTTGATTTTTTAGTTTATTCCCATGGGTTAATTGTTCTTTGTCCTGGATTATTTAATATGTCCGTCTGGTTTTTGTCCATAACAGTCCATCAGTCATAAATATAAAGTGCGAGTGTCCTCGTCAAATTATCCTTATACCCGAAGTTAAATATTCCAACTAATTGGGGACTTAAACTGTAACAAGATTTTAATACTTTGTTTAATAATTACACCAGGTTATCGACTGCGTGTAACCCAAGATTTTAATACTTTGTTATCAATTATGCCAAGTGTCCTTGTACATAATTTCACCCCTGTTTTAATAATTCTAGTGACTATTAATCCATTCCCGTGTCCGGTTAAATGAACGATTATTCGTACATATAAATACCCCGCCCATCGTGTCCGATCGAGTGTATATGGTTATTTCTAGGGACGTCCAATTGTAAATCTTTATATTAAAATTAACAAACTATCATTTAGTTAAACAAATATAAAGCCCATTAATAGCCCATAGTCTAATTTTCACAAGTGTCATTCTTTTGTCCAAACCCCAATTATGGTACAAAGCCCAATTACCCCGTCTTTAATTTTTAGCCCAACATCATGATTACTTCGGCTCAAATAAGCATAATAATAACTTAAGCACGAGATATTAATTTAAAAAGGAGAACATATCTTACATTGATTATTTATCGCGTAGTGGTACACGAACAGAGCTCTGACTTTAAAACCCGTAAAAATATCTTTTACATAACCCAAACTAATCTAATATAACACTAATCTATACTATATATATATATATATATATATATATATATATATATATATATATATATATATATATATATATATATATATATATATATATATATATATGTATATATATATATATATATATATATATTATACTACGGAGTAATATTATTATTTTTTTTAAAACTCGGCAGAATTCGCGACCTTTTATAGGCATTCTGAAATTTCTGTGCTCCGCGAGTCGCGGTACTTTGTGCCTGAGAACTCCGCGAGTCGCGGGGAAATGGGATACTGCTCACACCCTTTTGGATCTTCTTTGCCGACGTTTTATATATATAAATATAAAATATAAATATTTAATATAATTATTTATATATTATATTATATTCTTGTGCATAGTAGACTTGTAATTTTTAGTCCGTTGCGTCGGGCGTTGATAGTTGACTCATGTCCCGGTTCCGGATTTTCGAACGTCCTTGCGTATAATTTAATATCTCGTACTTTGCGTTCCGCAACTTGTACTCTTGTCATTTTTAGACGTTTCTTATCAATAAGTTGAACCACTTGGATTGTATCTTGTACATTTGAGCTTTTTGGTCATTTGCGTCTTCAAATCTTCGTTTTCGCCTTTTGTCTTCGCACTTATTTAATATAAACGATTACAACTTAAAATAGAACAATTACAACTAAATAATTTACATATTGGGAGGATATTGCTACAAAATATATGTTCATT
Organism: Rutidosis leptorrhynchoides; assembly: GCF_046630445.1. Taxonomy (NCBI): domain Eukaryota; kingdom Viridiplantae; phylum Streptophyta; class Magnoliopsida; order Asterales; family Asteraceae; genus Rutidosis; species Rutidosis leptorrhynchoides. The sequence continues at coordinate 136,644,641 of NC_092333.1, forward strand.
TGGAGCACTATCATTGGACTTTAGCCGACCCTACTCTAGCTAGTGGGCTATTTAATTAGCCCAATTATTAATGGATTATGACCCATTTATATGTAAGACAAATACCCATTTATAAGAGCCAACATACTAGTATTTTTGTCAACCATTATCAATAATGTTGCATGGGATCCCAACATAAGCACCAACTTTAGACCACCATTAACCAAAAAGCAAAAAGGTGTCCCCTTTGTCCCCCATACCCCTACGTTTTTGAGACACCATCCACCACCTCCACCACTATAAATACAAGCCTTATTTCATCCATTTCACACTTGATCTCATTTGCATTTTACACACACTTACTCTCTTATTTTCTATCTAGTTTTTCTCACACTTAAAACTTATAAGTTTCATGAAATTCTCCTTCTTTTTCTTTCTTCATTTTCGAAATCATCATCATCATTGTAAGATCAAGCTCTTTAGCTTTTTGATCTTGTTATATCTTGTAGATTCAAACTTAGGTTTGAATCCTTCAAGAACATGGAAGATTCAAGCTTTCTAGCTTTGAATCTTCACTTATTTTGTTAGATCTAAATCTTTTAGCTTATAATCTCTTTATTTTGTTGTAAAGATCAAAACTTGTGTTTGTGGTCTTCATGTAACTTGAAGATCTAGTTTCATGCTTCAAGGATCTTCAAGAACAATCAAGATTCAAGCTTTCTAGCTTTGAATCTTCATTACTTTTGTTGGATCTAAGCTTTCTAGATTATGATCTCTTTATTTTGTTGTAAAGATCAAAACTTGTGTTTGTATAAAACTTGAAGATCTAGCTTTATGCTTTCAAGATCTTCAAGAACATAAAAGATTCAAGCTTTCTAGCTTTGTAATCTCATAACTTTTGTGAAAAGGATCCAAGCTCTCTAACTTAGGGTTCCATTACTTTGTTTGATCAAAATTATGTCTTGTTTGTTTGATTGAATGAAAGTTTGTAGCTTTTGTTGTAGATAGAATTTGTGTTTGTGTTAAGACTAAGAATATGATGTAACCTTGATTCATCATCCTTCTAAAACTTTTAAGTGAGTTGAATTCTTACTTAGTCTTGACATTTTGTGTGTTGATGGTTGTATCTTGGTCAAAGTGATGCTGACACAATAATGAGTTGTACACTTGAAGCTACAAGCATCAAGGATGAGAACCGTGATGAGCATCAAGCACCAAGAATCCCACTAGAGCACTTGTTTACTGTTTTTTGGAGTCTGATCAGACTCTTTGGGCTTCTGGAAAATTGATTTTCAGATAGTTCGTTTTGAGTAGATGACTTTTCATTTAAGACTCACCTAAATCCGATATACGGTTTAGGATTTATAGCCTTTCGAAAATCACTACGCCTTTGTAACGTCGTGCTGAAATTTCTGACCTACTCGCACTTAAACCGTCACCACGGTCAAACGAAGTTAGGTTCTTAAAATTGGACAGCGGTTAGAGGACTGACATACGGAGCCTTGGCCACTGACTACGCGTCTTTTCGATTTTTATAGAGGTCGTAACAGCTGTCCAAAGTCAGCCTATTATTTCGATCTCTATTCTTGTTAAACTTACTTTAGCTTTTATGAATGATGAATGATGATGATTATGATGATGACACTTAAACTTAATTTAGGCACTTTTAAACTTATGGGGACAACATATTAATTTAGTGACCTTTGACTTAGGTTGACGACGTTTCGGACCGACCTGCTACTTGCATACTTTTCGTATCGACTTTTACTGCTTATTCACTGTGAGTTATAGCTTTCCTTTTTTACTTTAACTATTTTTGGGGCTGAGAATACATGCGCTTTTTATGTTTTACATACTAGATACGAGTACATAAACTTTACATATGTGTGGGTGGTATAACGACACGAAGATTCCCCTTAGCACGGTAACGTTTAATCATTGGTTTTGAACCGGTGAACGCGAATATTAGATATGGATCCATAGGGTTTGACATCCCCACTCGGGCTAGTCGCGCTAGCATTTAACGAGTGTTTGATACTTCGAGGACATACACACTCGCCAAGTGTACTTTTAGGGGGTATTATTATTACGTTAAGTTAGTTATCAGGTGCCCACGGTTAAGCATATACTTTTCATACTGATTTGAAATACTGATTTAAACTGCTGGTTGAAGCACTAAAATCTCGTGGTCTACATTACTTTACTGATTACAAAAAAACTATAGCTCACCAACATTCGTGTTGACTTTTAAGCGTGTATTTCTCAGGTGCTTAGACGTTGTTGCTTCCGCTGTTAGACTTGCTGTCTTGATGTTATAGACTTGCTGCTACGGACCTGCTATGTTAGATTTCCACTGCATTACTTAGAGATGTCTCAATCATGGAACTTTTATTTTACATTCATAACTTACGTTATTTTCAAACAATGGCTTTGTAACGACCTTTGGGTCACATACTTATGTTAATGCCTCTATTCATAGGAAGTACGTTATCGTTTGTAAAATGCTATCTTTTCATGAATGCAAAACTGGTTTTCAAACAGCATATAGTGTTTGACCTTGTAATCAATGATTCGCCTTTTTCGGCAGTTTTACTCATGATATTAACTCCAGCATACGTATCAATCTCTCTTCTAGTAGCTATGTAACAACCTTTATAGAAAGTAGTTACCTTTTGAAATGTATTTAAACCATGTTGTGGACATCCTCTAAGAAATTGACCAAATCTAACCCACGCAGAATAAAGTGTCTCCAAAGATTTTTGACGAAAGTTAGCCATTTCAATTTGCAGGGTGACAGTTATAGATGCGGGAAAGAAACGAGTTAAAAAATTTTAAACCATAGTATCCCAACTAGTGATATCTCCTTCGAGGAACAAATTTAACCACTCTTTAGCTTCATCTTTTAACGACCACGAAAACAAACGAAGATAGATGATATTATTTTCAACATTAAAGATATTAAACAAATTGCAAATATCCTTGAAGTTTCGAATGTGCGCATTAGCATCTTCTTTTTCGGTACCCCTAAATTGGTTATCCTTAAGCAAGTGAAAGATAGGACCCTTAATATCAAAATTTTCAGTTATAGACAGCTGAGTAATGGCATGACCTAATCCTTGACGACCCGCTTTCATTAACGCTTCCATAGAATTTTCGGTAGTCATTTCAATGTCTGAATCAAAAAGAGATCCAAAACGATTAGAAGCAAGACTAGTAGGTGGACTAGACAGTGGACTATCTTTAGTTTGAGAAGTATTTCCTTCATCGAAGTTTAATTTCCTAACAATGTTCGGTTCTTTAGAATGTTTAAATAATATATTAGGATCGGGTAACATATCCTCTAAGACGGGATTCTTGGATTGGTATTCATTCGATCCAAAATCATAAAAAGAAATATTTTAGGCGAAAACTCTTGAGTTTTTATGGTATGGAGACAATTTAATCCTAATTTAAATGTAACCACTTTATTTATTATTGATTTTACCTTTATGAGAATATATTTTAATATTTGAGTATAATTTAATATGACAGATTTAATCATAATTAGTAATAACATAATATTAAATATTATATACCAAATTTTATCGCATAACAACGAATAATCAAACATAAATCGGCCTCTTGAATCTTTCAATACTTGAGTGACCGTTATCGTCTAGGTTCAAGCAAGAGCCTTTAAATCAGAACCCCAGCAACCATCCCCTAAAGGAGGACCGTCATCACTTGTTTTCAAGAAATATCAATAACCAAAATATGTCCAATTTCCGTATTTACCGCGCTCCCCGGCAGCGGCGCCAAAAAGTTGATGTGTCAAATGTGTGTGCAGTAGTGCTTAATAACTTTTAAATTTATAAAACCTTAATTTACTTTTAACACCCTAACGAGCAATATGACCCGATCAGATGTAATATTTTAGGTTATCGTCCCAAGAGAGCGTAGATGCAGTTTTAAGTTGGTTTATTATATAACTTAGCTCTTATTAAAGAACTAGAGATGAATCTTTATGTTTTTGGGTTGTTATATAGATTTGACATATTATCTCCTAAGAAAGAGATAATTGAAGATACGTTATTAATGAATTAAATAACAAACTTATTAAGAATAAAGATTAAAGAAAATCAATTATGAAATAAAAGTAGTTACATGAAAGAATAATTTCTAAGGGAATCATATTAGACAAATTTCATGACTTGTATTAACACAAAGCAAGATAATAATCATAGGCAAACTATTATCCCTAAGCAGGCTAAGCTAAGTGTTGCATATCATTCAATAGATAGGACTTAAAGCATATGTTAGACACGTGATGTTCAAGACTAACATCTCAATTCTTAGTGTTCAATTCAATTACATGATACATATCAATTTAATCTTATGATGAGGATTAATTAACATGCAAAAAGATTGACAAGTAACTATACTATTAAACATCAAGTAGATCAACTCAAGTTACTAGCTGAAAGCTAATCTTACCCAGTTTTCATGCAATCATTAACCAAAGACATCCAAACAGAGGTTCTTTGACTAAGCCTAGCAATATTAAATTCTATTATATAAGTGTAATTCAAGTTCAACAGATTTATCACTACTAATGTTGTTTAACTTAGTTGCATGCAATCCAATTACCAAGTTTGATGGACTAGATCTAAACAAGTAGAGTGAATCGAATACTAGATCGTTGGATTAAGTGTTAATCAATCCTAAAATTAAGTTATTTAATCATTAAGCATGGAAATCAAGTATATTAAAACATAGCATATTCAAAACAGTTTAAATAATCATAATAGAAACTCGGTTTATACAGATCTGGAAAAACCAGAAACTGTAAGCACGAAGCCGGCGGCTTTGTTCCAGCCAAGCCGACGGCTTGAGATGGTGAAGCCGGCGGCTTCATCTGATTCCCAGACAAAGTTGATTTCGTCCACGCAACCACTAGGAATGTTTAGTTCATAGTGGTAGACGAACATAGAATAAAAATAATAAATAAAATGCAATAACAAGAATAAAATAACAAAGACATGTACCTTAAAAGTAAATGGAAGAATAAACTTGATTAATAACTTGATTACAAATTGAAACTTTGAATAAAAACCATAAAACTAAGAGTTTTCGTTTTTGGTGACAATCCTAAGAGAAAACCGAAAAGTACCTACAAAACCTCTATTTATAGTTTTCAGATTCGGTGGCCCAGCGGCTTGAATGTGAAGCCGGCGGCTTCCCTTGGGCGGTTACTCCTTCTCCAAGTTTTACTTAATCCGCAAGTTCGTAAACGTGTTTCAGTCTTTGGCCCAGCCGGCGGCTTAGATGCCTAGCTGGTAGATTTAGTGATCTGCAATCTTTCTGATTTCATTGCCTTTTTTAGCTATTGCTTGGGCTTTAAGTACACGAAGCTGGATTAAGCCGTCGGCTTTAGTTGTAAGCCGGTGGCTTCATTGACTCTTTCTTGAATTCCGGTGTTTTCTACAATATTCTAGAATGTTTTGGGTTTTGTCACCAAGCCGGCGGCTTCAATGCCTCCATGCCGGCGACTTCATCTATAATTCTGCAACTTTTAACTGTTTTTGATCCTGTTTGATATATATCTCAAACAAAATATTACAAATACCTTTTCCCCCATTTTTACCCATTTTGATGTGTTTAAGTATTAAAGTGTCTTTAAAAATACTAAGATAACTCCTTAAAATGTTATTAAAAATCTGTATAATTTAGGAGTTATCAATCGCCGATGAGGAACCCACAATCTTAGCCTCAACCGTGAAAAGACCAAGAACCGACTCAAGAAACTCGTCTTAAACACACGATGAGCTCCCACGTGCCGGCATATCCTCCTCATCCCTAAGAGAAGCGGGATCAAGACAACCGAATCTGAATTTACATCCTTCATTTTCGAGCCACTCGTAAAAACTGTATTCTTCTTTGCAACTGAGTCCGAACTAGACTTCGCCAATTTCCTCTTTTGAATTTTATCTCATCCAATCTTCCACATATTCCCGTACGATGTGTCAATACAAGGGAACTCCTTAGCTGCCAAATTTATATCAGGCAATACAATCAGAGAGGAGTTAACAGCCAGCCCACTACCCGATTTGATCCACAACCACTCTCGGGCATCCCAGCAACAGGATCGGAAACATGCGACCCTAACCCCATCCGGCCCACCCTGTTTCGGCCCAGAAACAAAACCAAATATAAGTGCATCGAGGGTAACCCACATTTCGAATCCACAACTTTGCCACTCAAATTCAACCCGAACAAAGGAATGGCGGGTTTAAACCCAAAAGGACAACTAAAATATCGATCTTCTCGTTTAGGAAGCACTCCAACACCGTCATCAACACCAAAATCTGGTAACTCACTAACCTCTACTCATGCCGCTTGGACATTCCGAAGAGGGTTAACATAAAATTTCAGGTTCAAAGATACCTTTGACGAGACATTCAGTCCCGGAATAACAAGGTTCGTAACACCACAATTGGGTCCTAATAATGTCGCGCTGTTCGAATACCGGACCAAGTCTGAAGATTAAACATCCACTAACAATCTATCCACCACCAAAACATCCGCAATCTCGTTCACATCCACTATCAAAATGCTTAAAGTTGTTCAGTGATCGAGCTAGAAATTATCCAACTTGATATTTGTGTAATAGATTAGAGAGTCCCAAATAAATCATAATCTGGATTAACCACCAGATTTTAAAATAATCAAATTGTCAATGAGATATCTAGACTGTTTGTCTTTTTTCATATAGAGATCCTTCATTATCTGCTCTAGATTTTGGGTCCTTTTTACCACTGTTGTAGGTCTCTTTCATTTTCCTATTTTGCCAAAATAATGTAACATATTGTTACTAAATGCATACATGAAAGCGTGTATATATGTAAGGAGATAGAGTAGGCCTGGAAAGTAGTACAATGATCATGAGAATTAACAGGAAAATGTATTATTTTTATCCTGCTCTGATATGATATTGCTTAGCATTCTTTTGGAATCCCAGACTCAAAGCATGTGTACCAGATGGTTATGCTATTTTTCACCATTCTGTTGATGCATTAAATAGTTGTAAATAGTTGTATATTAATATTATATATACATGTAATCATAATCATGTAGTAGTATATTATATATTATATATTATATATTATATCCTTTTAGTATATATATATATATATATATATATATATATATATATATATATATATATATATATATATATATATATTATAATATACTAAAGGGGGTGGGTTTGGGTGTCGTCCCCCATTCCCATGTAGTTTCAATCCCCCCCTTTCACACTTGCAATTTTATTATTTCTCTCTCAACTACAACCAACTTACGTAAATTACACCAAACTTTAGGAGGCTAAAACGTAAATTCTCTAACTTAAAATACAAACTCCACCCGAACACTTCGACAACCCGTATCTTCGTGCTCACCGCGAGTTAAATTTTTTCGACAGCACTTCAGAGTCGAAATAATTTTATGAACAAAACGAAACTAATTACGTTCAAAACGGACACTTTTTAAAAAACGCTAAACACAACGACAACCCGTATCTTCCTGCTCGCCGCGATTTAAATTTTTCGACAGCACCGCTAGACTCGAAATAATTTTATGAACAAAACGAAACTAACTAAGTTCGAAACGGACACTTTCCCATAAACGCTAAAGACAACGACGTCTACAACGGCGCTTAACAGATGGGGCGTTTTCTCTTCTGTAAATACATAAAGCTACGTTAAATATGAATACGCAGGCCGAAAGCCCCCGCGCATCGCGCGGGTTGGATCCGGACTAGTTAGTACTATCATTAATCTATAGTTAATATTAAAATTCTATAATGATGATTTCATTACTAGGCTAATTCCTTTGTTAAGAAAAAATCAAAAAGAAAAAGAAAAAAATCTAAGCATGGTGGGTGATGTCATTAATCTAAATTATTTTGAATTATAATTAAATCTTATTAATTAATTATTATTATTAAATCTTATTAATGTATAGTTAATATTAAAATTATATAATGATGATGCCATTATTAGGCTAATTCCTTTGTTAAAAAAATCAAAAAGCAAAAGAAAAAAATTTAAGCATGGTAGGTGATGTCATTAATCTAAATAATTTTGAATTAAAATTAAATTTTATTAATTAATTATTATTATTAAATCTTTTTAATAATTATTTTAATTATTAAAATTAAATAATTTTGAATTATTTTAATTAGGTATAAAAGTAAGGTAAAAGGGAACCAATTCTAAATTTATATTTTAATTTACACTTTTAAAATAAAATGACAACCAATATTATCTCTTATGATTAGATGTAGATTGTTTAATATGCATTATAAGTGTTTGATGAAATGTTCAACTGACGAGTTTCTTAGTCGGACTCTGTGATTCCACGGGTCATTAAACTAAATGAATTTAACATTTACGTTCACTTAATACCTAAAACATATAATTAAACTGTTTCGTTTAAACAAACTCGTAGTTTCACGAGTCATTTCACTAGTTAGATATTATACAGGTGTTTAATATATGGGTGTATGGTACATAGAGTAGGACAAGTTTAATATATGGGTGTATGGTACATAGAGTAGGACAAGTGAGTAGTAGAAATGAGCCGTTAGAATCAATAATATATCAAATAGTAAATGTGCTCCCTATTTTAAAGGGTTGTAGCATATGTAACCCTCTTAGACCATTCTCTACGCAAAGGAGGATTGTTGTGGTGTTATGGGAGTAATTTTTGCTGACGTGACATTGTTGTGAGCAGAGGCGAAACTGTGTGAGGGCAGGGGGAGGCCGCCTCCAGTGGATTTTTTTTTCAGTGTAAAACTTTTAGTTTTTCGACTTTGCCCCGGTGAATTTTTTTTTCCCCCCAAAACCTACATATTTTCCTCAAAACCTTCAAATTTTGCCCCAAAATCTCCAAATTTTGCCCCAAAATCTTCAAGTTTTGTCCAAAAAAATTGTTACGGTTTAATTTTTTTTTTTTTCCCAGTGAAAAAAATCCTAGTTTCGCCACTGATTGTGGGATGAAGGAGACCTTGTGATAAATGTATTCTTGTAGTGTTATAGTGTTGTGGGTAAACAATAATTGATATTGAGTAATTAATATTATATTTAAATAAATGAAAAAGAAAAAAAAAAGTTGATTGGTTGTTATGGTGTTGTGCGCATCTTGGTTTCTTCCCACCACATTACAACAATGGCAACCACAAGATCCCCATAATAGCTGTTATGGGTGTTATGAGACAACATTGCACTCCACAATGGGTGTGTAGTGAATGGTCTTAGCCACCCTCGTGTTCATATTTAGTATCTAAGTTTTCTATCATTAAAATTTAAAAACCTGTACAATGCATTTGATCCTGTAGTTAAAACTTAAAAGAAATGTGCATGCACTTTTTACAAGTGATCTTGCAAAACTAGTAAATGTACAAAATCGTAAGCTCTGAAAATATGGATGCATTAGAGGTTTTTGACACTTGACATAACCGAAATACATAAATTCTGTACCAAACAAATATTAGAGTAACACGTATTATATATTATATACCTATATCTAAAAGGTAAAGTGGAAATGGACAGTACTATTCATTTTTCCACTTTTCGCAAACTTAACCCCCTAACTTTCATTAAAATACAAATCGAACCCCCCACTTTATACGTATATTTTTCCTCAAATTTCACAAGCTTAACCCCCTAACTTTTATTAAAATACAAATCGAACTCCCACTTTACTAACTTTTTTTTTTTAACTAATATTCAATTTTCACAAACTTAACCCCCTAACTTTTATTAAAATACAAATCGAACCCCCACTTTATACGTAAAGTTTTTTCAAATTTCACAAACTTAACCCACTAACTTTTATTAAAATACAAATCGAACCCCCACTTTACTAACTTTTTTTTTAAATAAAACCCGAACACTAAAAGAAGCAACTTTCACAAAAGGAACAACCCTTCAATGTTATGTCGAAAAAAATTCTTTTTTACAAAATAGATCAAGACTTTTTTTTTAACTCGCATTCAAAACGGAGCCCCGGCGCGAAACGAGAGCTCCACAACTAGTTTTGACTATATTTCGGTTGCGTGTTTGGGGTGTTGTATATTTAAGGCTTTATAGAAGACATAATATACCATCTACGGTGGGTGGCGGAGCAAATGCGCTAGAACGGTTATGGACCGAGATTTAGAGAACCCTAAAAGGAATGTTCGCGATTCCCATGTGTTCGCAAGCGGTGACAGTTCTAAGATTGAAATTTAAAAAGAATTTAATATAATTTGAGTGGTACTTTATAAAAAGAATTTTTAAAAGGATAATTATTTACTTTCAAGAAATCATTAATTTTAAAAATACATGGATGTTATTTTTAAATTAGTAGTGTAATATAGAATTTGAATAGTACAGGGTATCTTATATAAAAAAATTTCAAACTAGTAGGATACTTGGACCCGACAACCTTCAGAGGTTAGCCCTGCTAGCAAGTATTATTTATTATATTAGTATATTATACATTATCCCTTTATCTAAAATCTAAGATGTTATGGATAGTAACAATTAAATTTATTAAGTAGTTTATGATTCTATTTTTGGAACGTGAACGTATGTTGGCATCATTGCCAATTGAATTTTCGATTTTCATGGTTCACTTAGCCACGATCCAGATAACTGAAATTGAAATCAACTCTTGCTTGTAGTTTTGGGGCTACAATGTTTTACGGCATGAAGAAAATGAGAGACGAGCAATATGGATCTTGTGTTATATCCAAGGTTGCAAAATTCGCTGTTCGGGGATTAATCGGTCAGGACTTTGAAAAGATTAATCGGCAATTCGGAGATTAATCGGGGATTAATCGGATTGTACTGTATACATAGAAATATTAAATTTTAAATATTATATGTATAAATATAGGAAAAAATCATAAATATAAAAATAAACTTTAACATAATTGTCTAAAATTGTTCATTTTGCTCCAAAACTATAAAGTTTTAGTTTAAATTCATGTTAAAATGGTAACCATTTTTTACTTTGACCGACTTTAGCCAAATTTGATTTTGACCAATCAATTGACGTTAACCGTTTAATTAAACGGTTTTTTAAAAATCGGAACGGATTGCTCTAAAAATGATTAATCGGAGATTAATCGGCGAGTAATCGGTGTGTTTTACAACACTGGTTATATCAATAAAATACCTTGCCTTTAAAAATTTTTTTATGCAAACTTGGATACTAAAATTTGGTGCAACTTACAAACAATATTACACTTACTAAATTTGTTATATTAGAGATTCTTTGGGTCGGGCCTTTCAAACACCAAAGTACAAAGTTTCCTCATTTTATTAGAGAGTTGTAATTCCTTGAATTCAACAATTTACTCTCCAATGGACCAATCAGAACGCGAAATGTGGCGCGACAATCACATGTTGGGATGACAATGGTCACCCGATCCAGTGGATATCCACTCGATCCACCCGATTTTAATGGATATGGATGAACCTAAATGGATATGGATACGAATATGGATGAATCTAAATGGATATGGATGAAAAGTTTCATCCATGGATATATCCATTAACATCCGAAATATATATACAAATATATAAATATAGATTTATACATACACATTTACTAGTATAAATGTATTTATCGTTATACATACATTTTGTTTGCGCATATATAATAAATTAAGTATGATACATTATAATATAAAACACATATCTAACAAAATAAACATACAAATTAAACATATAAATTGTCATAATATATGTTTGATAGTATATTCAACAAAGTGTGTTCTACTTTCGACAAACATTAAACATTTTTTTGGATAGATTTCAATTATGTCATGTTACATCAATTTTTGTTATATTACATTTTTGTTTTATTCGCATATTCGAAAATACTATAACTTGTTTTGAATATCCAATGGATATCTATTAACCCGCTTAATTCATTGGATATTGATATGGATGGATGAACTGAAATTAAATGGATATGAATATGAATATGGATGAACAAAAACTAAATGGATATGGATATGAATACGGCGTCACCCGATCCATATCCGATACAATTTTTTTTTTTTGAAAGGCAATCAAATTTATATTATAAGAAGAACCAATTACACGAGATAAAAACTAGCAAGGAGCTAGACACAGCACGACATACAACGACTAATTTAGGACACACACACACACACACACACACAAACTCGAAAATTATATAGGGCGCACAATCACGAGGACATTATAGATAACACGACACGACAACTGAGAAAACTATGATTCCGAGTTCGATGATGTATCTGAGTCTGAAGACGCACAAGAAGAGCAGCATGAGCAACAGCCAATATCTTCCTCCGATTTATTCATCACATTGTCGATAAAATATCTATCTTGCCATCGAAAATTATCTCGACGTCGGTTACGCTTCATATTATTTCTACCCCATACATGATTAATAAAATGACTTTTGATCAAAGGATGCGCTTTTTTCCTTTTAACACGAAAACGAGCAACTGCGGTATGAGCTGGAATAGAAGTCACGACACATTCCTTATCGAATGTACTAGGATCACCCACATCTCTTCCGTCTGAGCCCAAGTTCGGCCCACTTGAAGAGCAATTGTCCCTATTTGAGTCAATAGTGCAATCTGGCCCAAAAGTTTGATCCAGCCCAACATGTTTTTGAAATTGCCTTGGAGATTCCACCGACCCAGCATCACGCGTGCTATTAATTTCCTCGAGACCAGCGCCGTTCATCTTGGAAAACGAAGAATCCCTCGAACTTTGAACTGCATCCGACATTGGGCCATCGATTATTTCCGGTGTGGATACCGGTGCCGGAGTATCATCGGACGAAGCCCAAAAATTCTTGTTTTCAGGCGGCACAAACTCACCATCTTCAACCTCGTCGATTGTTGCAGCAGGTGCATAATTACCCTGTTCTTCAATAGGTTTCCCTATGATTTCTTCATCACAGGAACGCTTGATCTCACCCGTTTTTTATGATTCCTTGTTTTCACTAACCGATTTATTACTCTCGTTCGACAGTTCATTATCACCTTCTGATTTATCTTTGGCCGATTGAAAACCTCCATCTGCGACATCGACCTTAAGCTTGTTCACTTCAACCAGAGACCAAATTAACCGATCCTTGTTGAAACTAAAAATGAGATTGTGGTTGTTCACCGAATCAGGAAGATCGAATACTATCCATTTACCCCCGACTTTTACCTCGATGTGATTAGAGAAAGGAATCTCAGATACTTTTGGTTTATGTATAACCGATTCTGCGAAGCTTTTGCCTACCCATCTTGAAGGTTTTGACGATCCCTGATTCCAGGGAGCAGGAGGGAAGTCTTCAGACCCCTCAACATTCAATTTGAACTCACGACCTTACTCGATGACTGTTTATCTGTACCCCTCTCCACAGCCTTGTAAGCACGAACCCATTTCCCGTTAACTTGTATGGTGTTTAATATTCTGGCAAAAGAGTCGGTATCCGTGATGCCTTCAAAACGGACATACCCGAAACGTTGACCGCTCGACAATCTCTTACGTGCAAAGTACACGTCTTTGAGATTCCCGTATTCCTCAAAAACTCTTCGGCAATCGTCAGGAGACCATGTATCCGGAAAATTAAAGATCAAGAACGAAGTTACTCGACTCTCACTCGACTTTGTAAACGAAAATCCGTTTGGCTTCGACATTGAGATTACATCATCGTCCGCCAGAAGATTGACCGGAGGAGATGATGATTGAGATGATGGGTTTGGGTGGTTTTTTTCTTAGGCAGAAATCGAGAAAAAATATCTACCTTTGTTTGTTGTTTTTGTTTACAGTTGAAATTATTGTAAACCTATTACTTAGTTAGTACAACAGCATAACAATGTAAATGGATCTCGAATCAATGAAAAAAGAGTTAGACGGAAAATGATAGATATAATAGTAATCAAATAAACCACACCACAATGGATAATGTTAAACTCTAATTAAACCATAGTAAAACAACATTTCAAAACTATTTTCGTTCCTTTTTTTTTTTCAAGTTATAATCTAGAAAAATAATAATCTACATATCTGATGAAGAATCACCGAAAACGAAACCCTAATCGAAGTGGCAGTGATTAATTGAAGTGATTTAGGGTAATTGAAATGGAATTTTAGGGTTTCAACCGGATCTATAGCTATGGTGGAGAGGCGGCGATCTATAGCTAGATGTATATGAGTGTGTGTTTGTAATGATCGAATAAATGGAGTGAATAAGGAACGAAAGTACGATAAAACGTAGATATTAGCGATTGTCTGTCGTGGGAGAAGCTGTGGAGAGAAATACAGTGCGAGGTTGAAGAAGACGTTCTCAAACCACATGTAATACAGACAACCTCCATATCCGATACATTGCCATCCCTAATCACATTTGATTGAAATATATATATATATATATATATATATATATATATATATATATATATATATATATATATATATATATATATATATATATATATATATATATATATTCAAAAAAAAGATTTTTTAAAAAAAATTCGAAATTCTTTTTTTTTTTTGATTTTTTTTTTAAATTTAGCATGTTAAATCTAATCACATGTGATTGAAACAAATTTAATAAAAAAAATCACATGTGATTGAGTTTTTTTCAAACAAATTTTTTGCACAATCAAATGTGATTGGTGTAGTGACCCGAACTTTTCCATGTTTATATATATTAATTGAGATTGATATTTATATGATTAAATGTTTCCAACATGTTAAGCAATCAAACTTGTTAAGACTTGATTAATTGAAATATGTTTCATATAGACAATTGACCACCCAAGTTGACCGGTGATTCACGAACGTTAAAACTTGTAAAAACTATATGATGACATATATATGGATATATATATATAGTTAACATGATACTATGATAAGTAAACATATCATTAAGTATATTAACAATGAACCACATATGTAAAAACAAGACTACTAACTTAATGATTTTTAAACGAGACATATATGTAACGATTATCGTTGTGAAGACATTTAATGTATATATATATCATATTAAGAGATATTCATACATGATAATATAATAATTTAAAATATCATTTGATATTATAAACATTGGGTTAACAACATTTAACAAGATCGTTAACCTAAAGGTTTCAAAACAACACTTACATGTAACGACTAACGATGACTTAACGACTCAGTTAAAATGTATATACATGTAGTGTTTTAATATGTATTTATACACTTTTGAAAGACTTCAATACACTTATCAAAATACTTCTACTTAACAAAAATGCTTACAATTACATCCTCGTTCAGTTTCATCAACAATTCTACTCGTATGCACCCGTATTCGTACTTGTACAATACACAGCTTTTAGATGTATGTACTATTGGTATATACACTCCAACTGAAATGTCCCGTTCTTATTGATTAAAAACGTTCCATATTAATTGATTTCGTTGCGAGGTTTTGACCTCTATATGAGACGTTTTTCAAAGACTGCATTCATTTTAAAACAAACCATAACCTTTATTTCATCAATAAAGGTTTAAAAAGCTTTACGTAGATTATCAAATAATGATAATCTAAAATATCCTGTTTACACACGACCATTACATAATGGTTTACAATACAAATATGTTACAACAAAATAAGTTTCTTGAATGCAGTTTTTACACAATATCATACAAGCATGGACTCCAAATCTCGTCCTTATTTAAGTATGCGACAGCGGAAGCTCTTAATAATCACCTGAGAATAAACATGCTTAAAACGTCAACAAAAATGTTGGTGAGTTATAGGTTTAACCTATATATATCAAATCATAATAATAGACCACAAGATTTCATATTTCAATACACATCCCATACATAGAGATAAAAGTCATTCATATGGTGAACACCTGGTAACCGACATTAACAAGATGCATATATAAGAATATCCCCATCATTCCGGGACACCCTTCGGATATGATATAAATTTCGAAGTACTAAAGCATCCGGTACTTTGGATGGGGCTTGTTGGGCCCGATAGATCTATCTTTAGGATTCGCGTCAATTAGGGTGTCTGTTCCCTAATTCTTATATTACCAGACTTAATATAAAGGGGCATATTCGATTTCGATAATTCAACCATAAAATGTAGTTTCACGTACTTGTGTCTATTTTGTAAATCATTTATAAAACCTGCATGTATTCTCATCCCAAAAATATTAGATTTTAAAAGTGGGACTATAACTCACTTTCACAGATTTTTACTTCGTCGGGAAGTAAGACTTGGCCACTGGTTGATTCACGAACCTATAACAATATATACATATATATCAAAGTATGTTCAAAATATATTTACAACACTTTTAATATATTTTGATGTTTTAAGTTTATTAAGTCAGCTGTCCTCGTTAGTAACCTACAACTAGTTGTCCACAATTAGATGTACAGAAATAAATCGATAAATATTATCTTGAATCAATCCACGACCCAGTGTATACGTATCTCAGTATTGATCACAACTCAAACTATATATATTTTGGAATCAACCTCAACCCTGTATAGCTAACTCCAACATTCACATATAGAGTGTCTATGGTTGTTCCGAAATATATATAGATGTGTCGACATGATAGGTCGAAACATTGTATACGTGTCTATGGTATCTCAAGATTACATAATATACAATACAAGTTGATTAAGTTATGGTTGGAATAGATTTGTTACCAATTTTCACGTAGCTAAAATGAGAAAAATTATCCAATCTTGTTTTACCCATAACTTCTTCATTTTAAATCCGTTTTGAGTGAATCAAATTGCTATGGTTTCATATTGAACTATATTTTATGAATCTAAACAGAAAAAGTATAGGTTTATAGTCGGAAAAATAAGTTACAAGTCGTTTTTGTAAAGGTAGTCATTTCAGTCGAAAGAACGACGTCTAGATGACCATTTTAGAAAACATACTTCCACTTTGAGTTTAACCATAATTTTTGGATATAGTTTCATGTTCATAATAAATATCATCTTCTCAGAATAACAACTTTTAAATCAAAGTTTATCATAGTTTTTAATTAACTAACCCAAAACAGCCCGCGGTGTTACTACGACGGCGTAAATCCGGTTTTACGGTGTTTTTCGTGTTTCCAGGTTTTAAATCATTAAGTTAGCATATCATATAGATATAGAACATGTGTTTAGTTGATTTTAAAAGTCAAGTTAGAAGGATTAACTTTTGTTTACGAACAAGTTTAGAATTAACTAAACTATGTTCTAGTGATTACAAGTTTAAACCTTCGAATAAGATAGCTTTATATGTATGAATCGAATGATGTTATGAACATCATTACTACCTTAATTTCCTTGTATAAACCTACTGGAAAAGAGAAAAATGGATCTAGCTTCAACGGATCCTTGGATGGCTCGAAGTTCTTGAAGCAGAATCATGACACGAAAACAAGTTCAAGTAAGATCATCACTTGAAATAAGATTGTTATAGTTATAGAAATTGAACCAAAGTTTGAATATGATTATTATCTTGTATTAGAATGATAACCTACTGTAAGAAACAAAGATTTCTTGAGGTTGGATGATTACCTTACAAGATTGGAAGTGAGCTAGCAAACTTGAAAGTATTCTTGATTTTATGTAACTAGAACTTGTAAAATATATGAAGAACACTTAGAACTTGAAGATAGAACTTGAGAGAGATCAATTAGATGAAGAAAATTGAAGAATGAAAGTGTTTGTAGGTGTTTTAGGTCGTTGGTGTATGGATTAGATATAAAGGATATGTAATTTTGTTTTCATGTAAATAAGTCATGAATGATTACTCATATTTTTGTAATTTAATGAGATATTTCATGCTAGTTGCCAAATGATGGTTCCCACATGTGTTAGGTGACTCACATGGGCTACTAAGAGCTGATCATTGGAGTGTATATACCAATAGTACATACATCTAAAAGCTGTGTATTGTACGAGTACGAATACGGGTGCATACGAGTAGAATTGTTGATGAAACTGAACGAGGATGTAATTGTAAGCATTTTTGTTAAGTAGAAGTATTTTGATAAGTGTCTTGAAGTCTTTCAAAAGTGTATGAATACATATTAAAACACTACATGTATATACATTTTAACTGAGTCGTTAAGTCATCGTTAGTCGTTACATGTAAATGTTGTTTTGAAACCTTTAGGTTAACGATCTTGTTGAATGTTGTTAACCCATTGTTTATTATAACAAATGAGATGTTAAATTATTATATTATCATGATATTATGATATATAATATATCTTAGTATGATGTATATACAGTTAAATGTCGTTACAACGATAATCGTTACATATATGTCTCGTTTCGAAATCATTAAGTTAGTAGTCTTATTTTTACATATGTATTTCATTGTTAATACACTTAATAATATATTTACTTATCATTTAACATAATTAACCAAGTGTATCAATATCTTAATATGATTCATATGTACCTAGTAAGACGTTGTTATAACGATAATCGTTATATATATCGTTTTCGAGTTTCTTAAATTAATAGTCTCATTTTTATGTATATAAATCATTGTTAAAATACCTAATGAGATACATACTTATAATAAAAACATGTTAACTATATATATAACCATATATATGTCATTGTATAGTTTTTACAAGTTTTAACGTTCGTCAATCACCGGTCAACTTGGGTGGTCAATTGTCTATATGAAACATATTTCAATTATTCAAGTCTTAACAAGTTTGATTGCTTAACATGTTGGAAACATTTAATCATGTAAATATCAATCTCAATTAATATATATAAACATGGAAAAGTTCGGGTCACTACAGTACCTACCCGTTAAATAAATTTCGTCCCGAAATTTTAAGCTGTTGAAGGTGTTGACGAATCTTCTGGAAATAGATGCGGGTATTTCTTCTTCATCTGATCTTCACACTCCCAGGTGAACTCGGGTCCTCTACGAGCATTCCATCGAACCTTGACAATTGGTATCTTGTTTTGCTTAAGTCTTTTAACCTCACGATCCATTATTTCGACGGGTTCTTCGATGAATTGAAGTTTTTCGTTGATTTGAATTTCATCTAACGGAATAGTGAGATCTTCTTTAGCAAAACATTTCTTCAAATTAGAGACGTGGAAAGTGTTATGTACAGCCGCGAGTTGTTGAGGTAACTCAAGTCGGTAAGCTACTGGTCCGACACGATCAATAATCTTGAATGGTCCAATATACCTTGGATTTAATTTCCCTCGTTTACCAAATCGAACAACGCCTTTCCAAGGTGCAACTTTAAGCATGACCATCTCTCCAATTTCAAATTCTATATCTTTTCTTTTAATGTCAGCGTAGCTCTTTTGTCGACTTTGGGCGGTTTTCAATCGTTGTTGAATTTGGATGATCTTCTCGGTAGTTTCTTGTATAATCTCCGGACCCGTAATCTGTCTATCCCCCACTTCACTCCAACAAATCGGAGACCTGCACTTTCTACCATAAAGTGCTTCAAACAGCGCCATCTCAATGCTTGAATGGTAGCTGTTGTTGTAGGAAAATTCTGCTAATGGTAGATGTCGATCCCAACTGTTTCCGAA
Organism: Rutidosis leptorrhynchoides; assembly: GCF_046630445.1. NCBI lineage: Eukaryota > Viridiplantae > Streptophyta > Magnoliopsida > Asterales > Asteraceae > Rutidosis > Rutidosis leptorrhynchoides. Next base: position 136,664,239 of record NC_092333.1, read on the forward strand.
ATCAATAACACATGCTCGTAGCATGTCTTCAAGCGTTTGTATCGTCCTTTCGCTCTGCCCATCAGTTTGTGGATGATAGGCAGTACTCATGTCTAGACGAGTTCCTAATGCTTGCTGTAATGTCTGCCAGAATCTTGAAATAAATCTGCCATCCCTATCAGAGATAATAAAGATTGGTATTCCATGTCTGGAGACGACTTCCTTCAAATACAGTCGTGCTAACTTCTCCATCTTGTCATCTTCTCTTATTGGCAGGAAGTGTGCTGATTTGGTGAGACGATCAACTATTACCCAAATAGTATCAAAACCATTTGCAGTCCTTGGCAATTTAGTGATGAAATCCATGGTAATGTTTTCCCATTTCCATTCTGGGATTTCGGGTTGTTGAAGTAGACCTGATGGTTTCTGATGCTCAGCTTTGACCTTAGAACACGTCAAACATTCTCCTACGTATTTAGCAACATCGGCTTTCATACCCGGCCACCAAAAATGTTTCTTGAGATCCTTGTACATCTTCCCCATTCCAGGATGTATTGAGTATCTGGTTTTATGAGCTTCTCTAAGTACCATTTCTCTCATATCTCCAAATTTTGGTACCCAAATCCTTTCAGCCCTATACCGGGTTCCGTCTTCCTGAATATTAAGATGCTTCTCCGATCCTTTGGGTATTTCATCCTTTAAATTTCCCTCTTTTAAAACTCCTTGTTGCGCCTCCTTTATTTGAGTAGTAAGGTTATTATGAATCATTATATTCATAGATTTTACTCGAATGGGTTCTCTGTCCTTCCTGCTCAAGGCATCGGCTACCACATTTGCCTTCCCCGGGTGGTAACGAATCTCAAAGTCGTAATCATTCAACAATTCAATCCACCTACGCTGCCTCATATTCAGTTGTTTCTGATTAAATATGTGTTGAAGACTTTTGTGGTCGGTATATATAATACTTTTGACCCCATATAAGTAGTGCCTCCAAGTCTTTAATGCAAAAACAACCGCTCCTAATTCCAAATCATGCGTCGTATAATTTTGTTCGTGAATCTTCAATTGTCTAGACGCATAAGCAATCACCTTCGTTCGTTGCATTAATACACAACCGAGACCTTGCTTTGATGCGTCACAATAAATCACAAAATCATCATTCCCTTCAGGCAATGACAATATAGGTGCCGTAGTTAGCTTTTTCTTCAATAACTGAAACGCTTTCTCTTGTTCATCATTCCATTCAAATTTCTTCCCTTTATGCGTTAATGCAGTCAAGGGTTTTGCTATTCTGAAAAAATCTTGGATGAACCTTCTGTAGTAACCAGCTAGTCCTAAAAACTGGCGTATGTGTTTCGGAGTTTTCGGGGTTTCCCACTTTTCAACAGTTTCTATCTTTGCCGGATCCACCTTAATACCTTCTTTGTTCACTATGTGACCGAGGAATTGAACTTCTTCCAACCAAAATGCACACTTTGAAAACTTAGCGTACAATTCTTCCTTCCTCAATACTTCTAACACCTTTCTCAAATGTTCACCGTGTTCTTGGTCATTCTTTGAGTAAATAAGTATGTCATCAATGAAAACAATGACAAACTTGTCAAGGTATGGTCTACACACTCGGTTCATAAGGTCCATGAACACAGCTGGTGCATTAGTTAAACCAAACGGCATGACCATAAACTCATAATGACCGTAACGTGTTCTGAAAGCAGTCTTTGGAATATCATCTTCTTTCACCCGCATTTGATGATACCCGGAACGTAAGTCAATCTTTGAATAAACAGATGAGCCTTGTAGTTGATCAAATAAGTCGTCGATTCTCGGTAGTGGGTAGCGGTTCTTGATGGTAAGTTTGTTCAACTCTCGGTAGTCGATACACAACCTGAATGTACCATCTTTCTTCTTGACAAACAAAACAGGAGCTCCCCACGGTGATGTGCTTGGTCGAATGAAACAACGCTCTAAAAGTTCTTGTAATTGGCTTTGCAGTTCTTTCATCTCGCTGGGTGCGAGTCTGTAAGGAGCACGAGCTATTGGTGCAGCTCCTGGTACAAGATCTATTTGAAATTCAACGGATCGATGTGGGGGTAATCCCGGTAATTCTTTCGGAAATACATCGGGAAATTCTTTTGCAATGGGAACATCATTGATGCTCTTTTCTTCAGTTTGTACTTTCTCGACGTGTGCTAGAACAGCATAGCAACCTTTTCTTATTAGTTTTTGTGCCTTCAAATTACTAATAAGATGTAGCTTCGTGTTGCCCTTTTCTCCGTACACCATTAAGGGTTTTCCTTTTTCTCGTATAATGCGAATTGCATTTTTGTAACAAACGATCTCTGCTTTCACTTCTTTCAACCAGTCCATACCGATTATCACATCAAAACTCCCTAACTCTACTGGTATCAAATCAATCTTAAATGTTTCGCTAACCAGTTTAATTTCTCGATTTCGACATATATTATCTGCTGAAATTAATTTACCATTTGCTAATTCGAGTAAAAATTTACTATCCAAAGGCGTCAATGGACAACTTAATTTAGCACAAAAATCTCTACTCATATAGCTTCTATCCGCACCCGAATCAAATAAAACGTAAGCAGATTTATTGTCAATAAGAAACGTACCCGTAACAAGCTCCGGGTCTTCCTGTGCCTCTGCCGCATTAATATTGAAAACTCTTCCTCGGCCTTGTCCATTCGTGTTCTCCTGGTTCGGGCAATTTCTAATAATGTGGCCCGGTTTTCCACATTTATAACAAACTACATTGGCATAACTTGCTCCGACACTACTTGCTCCGCATTACTCGTTCCGACACCATTTGTTCCTTTCGTTCTGTTAACCCCTGGTCCGTAAACCTCACACTTCGCCGCGCTATGACCATTTCTTTTACACTTGTTGCAAAATTTGGTGCAGAACCCCGAGTGATACTTTTCACACCTTTGGCATAGCTGCTTCTGATTGTTGTTGTTGTTGCGGTTATTATTGTTGTTGGGATGATTGTTGTAGTTGCTGTTGTTGTTGTTGTTGTTGTTGTTGTTGGGCCGTTTGTTGTAGTTGCGATTGTTGGGATAATTGTTGCGATTATTGTTGTAATTGCTGTTGTTGTTGTATTGGTGATTCTTATCACCGTTTTCCTCCCACTTTCTTTTGACTTGCTTCACATTGGCCTCTTCAGCAGTCTGTTCTTTAATTCTTTCTTCAATCTGGTTCACTAGTTTGTGAGCCATTCTACATGCCTGTTGTATGGAGGCGGGCTCGTGTGAACTTATATCTTCTTGGATTCTTTCCGGTAATCCTTTCACAAACGCGTCAATCTTCTCTTCCTCATCTTCGAACGCTCCTGGACACAATAGGCACAATTCTGTGAATCGTCTTTCGTACGTGGTAATATCAAATCCTTGGGTTCGTAACCCTCTAAGTTCTGTCTTGAGCTTATTAACCTCGGTTCTGGGACGGTACTTCTCGTTCATCAAGTGCTTGAATGCTGACCACGGTAGTGCGTATGCATCGTCTTGTCCCACTTGCTCTAGATAGGTATTCCACCATGTTAACGCAGAACCTGTGAAGGTATGCGTAGCGTACTTCACTTTGTCCTCTTCAGTACACTTACTTATGGCAAACACCGATTCGACCTTCTCGGTCCACCGTTTCAATCCGATCGGTCCTTCGGTTCCATCAAATTCCAAAGGTTTGCAGGCAGTGAATTCTTTGTAGGTGCATCCTACACAATTTCCTGTACTGCTAGATCCAAGGTTATTGTTGGTATGTAGCGCAGCCTGTACTGCGGCTATGTTTGAAGCTAGAAAAGTACGGAATTCCTCTTCATTCATATTCACGGTGTGTCGAGTAGTCGGTGCCATTTCCTTCAAAATAGTCAAATGGAACAAGTTAATCATACAGAATATTAAGAGTAGTTAATAGTATTTCGTAGCATAATATGAACTCATTTATAAAAGCTTTTTCTTCATATTAGCATTTTATAAGTTTAAATTCGGGTAGTACCTACCCGTTAAGTTCATACTTAGTAGTTAATATACAATTCAACTACTACAATTCTATATGAAAAACTGATTATAATAATATTTCGCGTTCAAACTTTTACACAATATTTTACAAACTTACAATACCGCTTATTTTACATATAGCATAAAATATAGCACACAATAAATTTGATACAAGATGGTTGTAAAGATAATTCTAGCTAGTACACAAGTCGTTCAGCAAAGGCAATAAAGACACGTAATTCATACGTCCAGAAACAAGTCATGCATTCTGGTTTTACTAGGATTACTTCCCATCCTTGGTCTTGTGGAACATAACCGTTATGGCCGTTGATAAGACAGCGTGTTGTAACGTTGTCAAAGGGACGAGGGTTACGTAATGTCCAACAGTCCCGTAACAATCTAAAAACCTCATTTCTTACCCCAATTACCGACTCCGTCACTTGTGGAAATGTTTTGTTTAATAGTTGTAGCCCGATGTTCTTGTTCTCACTTTGGTGAGAAGCGAACATTACTAATCCGTAAGCATAACATGCTTCTTTATGTTGCATGTTAGCCGCTTTTTCTAAATCACGAAGTCCAATATTCGGATATATTGAGTCAAAATAATTTCTTAACCCGTTGCGTAAAATAGCATTTGGGTTCCCCGCAATATATGCGTCAAAGTAAACACATCGTAACTTATGGGTTTCCCAATGTGATATCCCCCATCTTTCAAACGAAAGTCTCTTATAAACCAAGACATTCTTGGAACGTTCTTCGAATGTCTTACAAACTGATCTCGCCTTAAATAGTTGTGCCGAGGAATTCTGACCGACTCTAGACAAGATTTCATCAATCATGTCTCCGGGTAGGTCTCTTAAAATATTGGGTTGTCTATCCATTTTGTGTTTTTAAACTGTAAAATAGACAAGAGTTAGATTCATAAAAAAATACTTATTAATACAAGCAATTTTTACATATATCCTAAAGCATAAGCACACTATATTACATATATTACACCACACGAATACAACTATCTTATTCCGACTCGCTCGTTTCTTCTTCTTCGATTTTGGTTCGTTTTGCCAAGTTTCTAGGGATATATGATGTTCCCCTAATACTAACTGTCGTTTTCCACAACGGTTTAGAAAAACCTGGTGGTTTAGAGGTTCCCGGGTCATTGTTACAACTTAAGGACTTCGGGGGTTGACGATACATATAAAGTTCATCGGGGTTGGAATTAGATTTCTCTATTTTTATGCCCTTTCCCTTATTATTTTCTTTTGCCTTTTTAAATTCAGTTGGGGTAATTTCTATAACATCATCGGAATTCTCGTCGGAATCCGATTCATCGGAGAATTTGTAATCCTCCCAATATTTTGCTTCCTTGGCGGAAACACCATTAACCATAATTAACCTTGGTCGGTTGGTTGAGGATTTTCTTTTACTTAACCGTTTTATTATTTCCCCCACCGGTTCTACTTCTTCATCCGGTTCCGATTCTTCTTCCGGTTCCGATTCTTCTTCCGGTTCCGACTCTTCTTCCGGTTCCTCTTCGGGAACTTGTGAATCAGTCCACGAATCATTCCAATTTACATTTGACTCTTCATTATTATTAGGTGAGTCAGTGGGACTTGTTCTAGAGGTAGACATCTATCACATAATATCAAACGCGTTAAGAGATTAATATATCACATAATATTCACATGTTAAAAATATATAGTTTCCAACAAAATTTGTTAAGCAATCATTTTTCAAGTAAACACGGTCGAAGTACAGACTCACTAATGCATCCTAACAAACTCGATAAGACACACTAATGCAAAATTCTGGTTCTCTAAGACCAACGCTCGGATACCAACTGAAATGTCCCGTTCTTATTGATTAAAAACGTTCCATATTAATTGATTTCGTTGCGAGGTTTTGACCTCTATATGAGACGTTTTTCAAAGACTGCATTCATTTTAAAACAAACCATAACCTTTATTTCATCAATAAAGGTTTAAAAAGCTTTACGTAGATTATCAAATAATGATAATCTAAAATATCCTGTTTACACACGACCATTACATAATGGTTTACAATACAAATATGTTACAACAAAATAAGTTTCTTGAATGCAGTTTTTACACAATATCATACAAGCATGGACTCCAAATCTCGTCCTTATTTAAGTATGCGATAGCGGAAGCTCTTAATAATCACCTGAGAATAAACATGCTTAAAACGTCAACAAAAATGTTGGTGAGTTATAGGTTTAACCTATATATATCAAATCATAATAATAGACCACAAGATTTCATATTTCAATACACATCCCATACATAGAGATAAAAGTCATTCATATGGTGAACACCTGGTAACCGACATTAACAAGATGCATATATAAGAATATCCCCATCATTCCGGGACACCCTTCGGATATGATATAAATTTCGAAGTACTAAAGCATCCGGTACTTTGGATGGGGCTTGTTGGGCCCGATAGATCTATCTTTAGGATTTGCGTCAATTAGGGTGTCTGTTCCCTAATTCTTAGATTACCAGACTTAATATAAAGGGCCATATTCGATTTCGATAATTCAACCATAAAATGTAGTTTCACGTACTTGTGTCTATTTTGTAAATCATTTATAAAACCTGCATGTATTCTCATCCCAAAAATATTAGATTTTAAAAGTGGGACTATAACTCACTTTCACATATTTTTACTTCGTCGGGAAGTAAGACTTGGCCACTGGTTGATTCACGAACCTATAACAATATATACATATATATCAAAGTATGTTCAAAATATATTTACAACACTTTTAATATATTTTGATGTTTTAAGTTTATTAAGTCAGCTGTCCTCGTTAGTAACCTACAACTAGTTGTCCACAATTAGATGTACAGAAATAAATCGATAAATATTATCTTGAATCAATCCACGACCCAGTGTATACGTATCTCAGTATTGATCACAACTCAAACTATATATATTTTGGAATCAACCTCAACCCCGTATAGCTAACTCCAACATTCACATATAGAGTGTCTATGGTTGTTCCGAAATATATATAAATGTGTCGACATGATAGGTCGAAACATTGTATACGTGTCTATGGTATCTCAAGATTACATAATATACAATACAAGTTGATTAAGTTATGGTTGGAATAGATTTGTTACCAATTTTCACGTAGCTAAAATGAGAAAAATTATCCAATCTTGTTTTACCCATAACTTCTTCATTTTAAATCCGTTTTGAGTGAATCAAATTGCTATGGTTTCATATTGAACTCTATTTTATGAATCTAAACAGAAAAAGTATAGGTTTATAGTCGGAAAAATAAGTTAAAAGTCGTTTTTGTAAAGGTAGTCATTTCAGTCGAAAGAACGACGTCTAGATGACCATTTTAGAAAACATACTTCCACTTTGAGTTTAACCATAATTTTTGGATATAGTTTTATGTTCATAATAAAAATCATCTTCTCAGAATAACAACTTTTAAATCAAAGTTTATCATAGTTTTTAATTAACTAACCCAAAACAGCCCGCGGTGTTACTACGACGGCGTAAATCCGGTTTTACGGTGTTTTTCGTGTTTCCAGGTTTTAAATCATTAAGTTAGCATATCATATAGATATAGAACATGTGTTTAGTTGATTTTAAAAGTCAAGTTAGAAGGATTAACTTTTTTTTACGAACAAGTTTAGAATTAACTAAACTATGTTCTAGTGATTACAAGTTTAAACCTTCGAATAAGATAGCTTTATATGTATGAATCGAATGATGTTATGAACATCATTACTACCTTAAGTTCCTTGGATAAACCTACTGGAAAAGAGAAAAATGGATCTAGCTTCAACGGATCCTTGGATGGCTCGAAGTTCTTGAAGCAGAATCATGACACGAAAACAAGTTCAAGTAAGATCATCACTTGAAATAAGATTGTTATAGTTATAGAAATTGAACCAAAGTTTGAATATGATTATTACCTTGTATTAGAATGATAACCTACTGTAAGAAACAAAGATTTCTTGAGGTTGGATGATCACCTTACAAGATTGGAAGTGAGCTAGCAAACTTGAAAGTATTCTTGATTTTATGTAACTAGAACTTGTAAAATATATGAAGAACACTTAGAACTTGAAGATAGAACTTGAGAGAGATCAATTAGATGAAGAAAATTGAAGAATGAAAGTGTTTGTAGGTGTTTTAGGTCGTTGGTGTATGGATTAGATATAAAGGATATGTAATTTTGTTTTCATGTAAATAAGTCATGAATGATTACTCATATTTTTGTAATTTAATGAGATATTTCATGCTAGTTGCCAAATGATGGTTCCCACATGTGTTAGGTGACTCACATGGGCTGCTAAGAGCTGATCATTGGAGTGTATATACCAATAGTACATACATCTAAAAGCTGTGTATTGTACGAGTACGAATACGGGTGCATACGAGTAGAATTGTTGATGAAACTGAACGAGGATGTAATTGTAAGCATTTTTGTTAAGTAGAAGTATTTTGATAAGTGTCTTAAAGTCTTTCAAAAGTGTATGAATACATATTAAAACACTACATGTATATACATTTTAACTGAGTCGTTAAGTCATCGTTAGTCGTTACATGTAAATGTTGTTTTGAAACCTTTAGGTTAACGATCTTGTTGAATGTTGTTAACCCATTGTTTATTATAACAAATGAGATGTTAAATTATTATATTATCATGATATTATGATATATAATATATCTTAGTATGATGTATATACAGTTAAATGTCGTTACAACGATAATCGTTACATATATGTCTCGTTTCGAAATCATTAAGTTAGTAGTCTTATTTTTACATATGTATTTCATTGTTAATACACTTAATAATATATTTACTTATCATTTAACATAATTAACCAAGTGTATCAATATCTTAATATGATTCATATGTACCTAGTAAGACGTTGTTATAACGATAATCGTTATATATATCGTTTTCGAGTTTCTTAAATTAATAGTCTCATTTTTATGTATATAACTCATTGTTAAAATACCTAATAAGATACATACTTATAATAAAAACATGTTAACTATATATATAACCATATATATGTCATTGTATAGTTTTTACAAGTTTTAACGTTCGTGAATCACCGGTCAACTTGGGTGGTCAATTGTCTATATGAAACATATTTCAATTATTCAAGTCTTAACAAGTTTGATTGCTTAACATGTTGGAAACATTTAATCATGTAAATATCAATCTCAATTAATATATATAAACATGGAAACGTTCGGGTCACTACACTTCCGCTGTCGCATACTTAAATAAGGACGAGATTTGGAGTCCATGATTGTATGATATTGTGTAAAAACTGCATTCAAGAAACTTATTTTGTTGTAACATATTTGTATTGTAAACCATTATGTAAAGGTCGTGTGTAAACAGGATATTTTAGATTATCGTTATTTGATAATCTACGTAAAGCTTTTTAAACCTTTATTGATGAAATAAAGGTTATGGTTTGTTTTAAAATGAATGCAATCTTTGAAAAACGTCTCATATAGAGGTCAAAACCTCGCAACGAAATCAATTAATATGGAACGTTTTTAATCAATAAGAACGGGACATTTCAGTTGGTATCCGAGCGTTGGTCTTAGAGAACCAGAATTTTGCATTAGTGTGTCTTATCGAGTTTGTTAGGATGCATTAGTGAGTCTGGACTTCGACCATGTTTACTTGAAAAATGATTGCTTAACAAATTTTGTTGGAAACTATATATTTTTAACATGTGAATATTATGTGATATATTAATCTCTTAACGCGTTTGATATTATGTGATAGATGTCTACCTCTAGAACAAGTCCCATTGACTCACCTAATAATAATGAAGAGTCAAATGTAAATTAGAATGATTCGTGGACTGATTCACAAGTTCCCGAAGAGGAACCGGAAGAAGAGTCGGAACCGGAAGAAGAAACGGAACCGGAAGAAGAATCGGAACCGGATGAAGAAATAGAACCGGTGGGGGAAATAATAAAACGGTTAAGTAAAAGAAAATCCTCAACCTACCGACCAAGGTTAATTATGGTCAATGGTGTTTCCGCCAAGGAAGCAAAATATTGGGAGGATTACCAATTCTCCGATGAATCGGATTCCGACGGGAATTCCGATGATGTTATAGAAATTACCCCAACTGAATTTAAAAAGGCAAAAGAAAATAATAAGGGAAAGGGCATAAAAATAGAGAAATCTAATTCCAACCCCGATGAACTTTATATGTATCGTCAACCCCCGAAGTCCTTAAGTTGTAACAATGACCCGGGAACCTCTAAACCACCAGATTTTTCTAAACCAATGTGGAAAACGACGGCTCATATTAGGGGAACATCATATATCCCTAGAAACTTGGCAAAACGAACCAAAACCGAAGAAGAAGAAACAAGCGAGTCGGAATAAGATAGTTGTATTCGTGTGGTGTAATATATGTAATATAGTGTGCTTATGCTTTATGATATATGTAAAAATTGCTTGTATTAATAAGTATTTTTTTTATGAATCTAACTCTTGTCTATTTTACAGTATAAAAACACAAAACGGATAGACAACCCAATATTTTAAGAGACCTACCCGGAGACATGATTGATGAAATCTTGTCTAGAGTCGGTCAGAATTCTTCGGCACAACTATTTAAGGCGAGATCAGTTTGTAATACATTCGAAGAACGTTCCAAGAATTCCTTGGTTTATAAAAGGCTTTCGTTCGAAAGATGGGGGATATCACATTGGGAAATCCATAAGTTACGATGTGTTTACTTTAACGCATATATTGCGGGGAACCCAAATGCTATTTTACGCAATGGGTTAAGAAATTATTTTGACTCAATATATCCGAATATTGGACTTCGTGATTTAGAAAAAGCGGCTAACATGCAACATAAATAAGCATGTTATGCTTACGGATTAGTAATGTTCGCTTCTCACCAAAGTGAGAACAAGAACATCGGGCTACAACTATTAAACAAAATGTTCCCACAAGTGACGGAGTCGGTAATTGGGGTAAGAAATGAGGATTTTAGATTGTTACAGGACTGTTGGACATTACGTAACCCTCGTCCCTTTGACGACGTTACAACACGCTGTCTTATCAACGGCCATAACGGTTATGTTCCACAAGACCAAGGATGGGAAGTAATCCTAGTAAAACCAGAATGCATGACTTGTTTCTGGACGTATGAATTACGTGTCTTTATTGCCTTTGCTGAACGAATTGTGTACTAGCTAGAATTATCTTCACAACCATCTTGTATCAAATTTATTGTGTGCTATATTTCATGCTATATGTAAAATAAGCGGTATTGTAAGCTTGTAAAATATTGTGTAAAAGTTTGAACGCGAAATATTATTATAATCAGTTTTTCATATAGAATTGTAGTAGTTGAATTGTATATTAGCTACTAAGTATGAACTTAACGGGTAGGTACTACCCAATTTAAACTTATAAAACGCTAATAAGAAGAAAAAGCTTTTTATAAATGAGTTCATATTATGCTACGAAATACTATTAACTACTCTTAATATTCTGTATGATTAACTTGTTCCATTTGACTATTTTGAAGGAAATGGCACCGACTACTCGACACACCGTGAATATGAATGAAGAGGAATTCCGTACTTTTCTAGCTTCAAACATAGACGCAGTACAGGTTGCACTATATACCAACAATAACCTTGGATCTAGCAGTACAGGAAATCGTGTAGGATGCACATACAAAGAATTCACTGCCTGCAAACCTTTGGAATTTGATGGAACCGAAGGACCGATCGGATTGAAACGGTGGACCGAGAAGGTCGAATCGGTGTTTGCCATAAGTAAGTGTACTGAAGAGGACAAAGTGAAGTACGCTACGCATACCTTCACAGGTTCTGCGTTAACATGGTGGAATACCTATCTAGACCAAGTGGGACAAGACGATGCGTACGCACTACCGTGGTCAGCATTCAAGCACTTGATGAACGAGAAGTACCGTCCCAGAACCGAGGTCAATAAGCTCAAGACAGAACTTAGAGGGTTACGAACCCAAGGATTTGATATTACCACGTACGAAAGACGATTCACAGAATTGTGCCTATTGTGTCCGGGAGCATTCGAAGATGAGGAAGAGAAGATCGACGCGTTTGTGAAAGGATTACCGAAAAGAATCCAAGAAGATATAAGTTCACACGAGCCCGCCTCCATACAACAGGCATGTAGAATGGCTCACAAACTAGTGAACCAGATTGAAGAAAGAATTAAAGAACAGACTGCTGAAGAGGCCAATGTGAAGCAAGTCAAAAGAAAGTGGGAGGAAAACGGTGATAAGAATCACCAATACAACAACAACAGCAATTACAACAATAATCGCAACAATTATCCCAATAATCGCAACATCAATCGCAACTACAACAAACGGCCCAACAACAACAACAACAACAACAACAACAACAACAACAACAACTACAACAATCATCCCAACAACAATAATAACCGCAACAACAACAACAATCAGAAGCAGCTATGCCAAAGGTGTGAAAAGTATCACTCGGGGTTCTGCACTAAATTTTGCAACAAGTGTAAAAGAAATGGTCATAGCGCGGCGAAGTGTGAGGTCTACGGACCAGGGGTTAATAGAACGAAAGGAACAAATGGTGTCGGAACGAGTAATGGCGGAGCAAGTAGTGTCGGAGCAAGTTATGCCAATGTAGTTTGCTATAAATGTGGAAAACCGGGCCACATTATTAGAAATTGCTCGAACCAGGAGAACACTAATGGACAAGGCTGCGGAAGAGTTTTCAATATTAATGCGGCAGAGGCACAGGAAGACCCGGAGCTTGTTACGGGTACGTTTCTTATTGACAATAAATCTGCTTACGTTTTATTTGATTTGGGTGCGGATAGAAGCTATATGAGTAGAGATTTTTGTGCTAAATTAAGTTGTCCATTGACGCCTTTGGATAGTAAATTTTTACTCGAATTAGCAAATGGTAAATTAATTTCAGCAGATAATATATGTCGGAATCGAGAAATTAAACTGGTTAGCGAAACATTTAAGATTGATTTGATACCAGTAGAGTTAGGGTGTTTTGATGTGATAATCGGTATGGACTGGTTGAAAGAAGTGAAAGCAGAGATCGTTTGTTACAAAAATGCAATTCGCATTATACGAGAAAAAGGAAAACCCTTAATGGTGTACGGAGAAAAGGGCAACACGAAGCTACATCTTATTAGTAATTTGAAGGCACAAAAACTAATAAGAAAAGGTTGCTATGCTGTTCTAGCACACGTCGAGAAAGTACAAACTGAAGAAAAGAGCATCAATGATGTTCCCATTGCAAAAGAATTTCCCGATGTATTTCCGAAAGAATTACCGGGATTACCCCCACATCGATCCGTTGAATTTCAAATAGATCTTGTACCAGGAGCTGCACCAATAGCTCGTGCTCCTTACAGACTCGCACCCAGCGAGATGAAAGAACTGCAAAGCCAATTACAAGAACTTTTAGAGCGTGGTTTCATTCGACCAAGCACATCACCGTGGGGAGCTCCTGTTTTGTTTGTCAAGAAGAAAGATGGTACATTCAGGTTGTGTATCGACTACCGAGAGTTGAACAAACTTACCATCAAGAACCGCTACCCACTACCGAGAATCGACGACTTATTTGATCAACTACAAGGCTCGTCTGTTTATTCAAAGATTGACTTACGTTCCGGGTATCATCAAATGCGGGTGAAAGAAGATGATATTTCAAAGACTGCTTTCAGAACACGTTACGGTCATTACGAGTTTATGGTCATGCCGTTTGGTTTAACTAATGCACCAGCTGTGTTCATGGACCTTATGAACCGAGTGTGTGGACCATACCTTGACAAGTTTGTCATTGTTTTCATTGATGACATACTTATTTACTCAAAGAATGACCAAGAACACGGTGAACATTTGAGAAAGGTGTTAGAAGTATTGAGGAAGGAAGAATTGTATGCTAAGTTTTCAAATTGTGCATTTTGGTTGGAAGAAGTTCAATTCCTCGGTCACATAGTGAACAAAGAAGGTATTAAGGTGGATCCGGCAAAGATAGAAACTGTTGACAAGTGGGAAACCCCGAAAACTCCGAAACACATACGCCAGTTTTTAGGACTAGCTGGTTACTACAGAAGGTTCATCCAAGACTTTTCCAGAATAGCAAAACCCTTGACTGCATTAATGCATAAAGGGAAGAAATTTGAATGGAATGATGAACAAGAGAAAGCGTTTCAGTTATTGAAGAAAAAGCTAACTACGGCACCTATATTGTCATTGCCTGAAGGGAATGATGATTTTGTGATTTATTGTGATGCATCAAAGCAAGGTCTCGATTGTGTATTAATGCAACGAACGAAGGTGATTGCTTATGCGTCTAGACAATTGAAGATTCACGAACAAAATTATACGACGCATGATTTGGAATTAGGCGCGGTTGTTTTTGCATTAAAGACTTGGAGGCACTACTTATATGGGGTCAAAAGTATTATATATACCGACCACAAAAGTCTTCAACACATATTTAATCAGAAACAACTGAATATGAGGCAGCGTAGGTGGATTGAATTATTGAATGATTACGACTTTGAGATTCGTTACCACCCGGGGAAGGCAAATGTGGTAGCCGATGCCTTGAGCAGGAAGGACAGAGAACCCATTCGAGTAAAATCTATGAATATAATGATTCATAATAACCTTACTACTCAAATAAAGGAGGCGCAACAAGGAGTTTTAAAAGAGGGAAATTTAAAGGATGAAATACCCAAAGGATCGGAGAAGCATCTTAATATTCAGGAAGACGGAACCCGGTATAGGGCTGAAAGGATTTGGGTACCAAAATTTGGAGATATGAGAGAAATGGTACTTAGAGAAGCTCATAGAACCAGATACTCAATACATCCTGGAACGGGGAAGATGTACAAGGAACTCAAGAAACATTTTTGGTGGCCGGGTATGAAAGCCGATGTTGCTAAATACGTAGGAGAATGTTTGACGTGTTCTAAGGTTAAAGCTGAGCATCAGAAACCATCAGGTCTACTTCAACAACCCGAAATCCCAGAATGGAAATGGGAAAACATTACCATGGATTTCATCACTAAATTGCCAAGGACTGCAAGTGGTTTTGATACTATTTGGGTAATAGTTGATCGTCTCACCAAATCAGCACACTTCCTGCCAATATGAGAAGATGACAAGATGGAGAAGTTAGCACGACTGTATTTGAAGGAAGTCGTCTCCAGACATGGAATACCAATCTCTATTATCTCTGATAGGGATGGCAGATTTATTTCAAGATTCTGGCAGACATTACAGCAAGCATTAGGAACTCGTCTAGACATGAGTACTGCCTATCATCCACAAACTGATGGGCAGAGTGAAAGGACGATACAAACGCTTGAAGACATGCTACGAGCATGTGTTATTGATTTCGGAAACAGTTGGGATCGACATCTACCGTTAGCAGAATTTTCCTACAACAACAGCTACCATTCAAGCATTGAGATGGCGCCATTTGAAGCACTTTATGGTAGAAAGTGCAGGTCTCCGAGTTGTTGGAGTGAAGTGGGGGATAGACAGATTACGGGTCCGGAGATTATACAAGAAACTACCGAGAAGATCATCCAAATTCAACAACGGTTGAAAACCGCCCAAAGTCGACAAAAGAGCTACGCTGACATTAAAAGAAAAGATATAGAATTTGAAATTGGAGAGATGGTCATGTTTAAAGTTGCACCTTGGAAAGGCGTTGTTCGATTTGGTAAACGGGGGAAATTAAATCCAAGGTATATTGGACCATTCAAGATTATTGATCGTGTCGGACCAGTAGCTTACCGACTTGAGTTACCTCAACAACTCGCGGCTGTACATAACACTTTCCACGTCTCGAATTTGAAGAAATGTTTTGCTAAAGAAGATCTCACTATTCCGTTAGATGAAATCCAAATCAACGAAAAACTTCAATTTATTGAAGAACCTGTCAAAATAATGGATCGTGAGGTTAAAAGACTTAAGCAAAACAAGATACCAATTGTTAAGGTTCGATGGAATGCTCGTAGAGGATCCGAGTTCACCTGGGAGCATGAAGATCAGATGAAGAAGAAATACCCGCATCTATTTCTAGAAGATTCGTCAACACCTTCAACAGCTTAAAATTTCGGGACGAAATTTATTTACGGGTAGGTACTGTAGTGACCCGAACTTTTCCATGTTTATATATATTAATTGAGATTGATATTTATATGATTAAATGTTTCCAACATGTTAAGCAATCAAACTTGTTAAGACTTGATTATTTGAAATATGTTTCATATAGACAATTGACCACCCAAGTTGACCGGTGATTCACGAACGTTAACACTTGTAAAAACTATATGATGATATATATATATATATATATATATATATATATATATATATATATATATATATATATATATATATATATATATATATATATATATATATATATATATATATATATATATATATATATATATATATATATATATAGTTAACATGATACTATGATAAGTAAACATATCATTAAGTATATTAACAATGAACTACATATGTAAAAATAAGACTACTAACTTAATGATTTTTAAACGAGACATATATGTAACGATTATCGTTGTGAAGACATTTAATGTATATATATCATATTAAGAGATATTCATACATGATAATATCATGATAATATAATAATTTAAAATATCATTTGATATTATAAACATTGGGTTAACAACATTTAACAAGATCGTTAACCTAAAGGTTTCAAAACAACACTTACATGTAACGACTAACGATGACTTAACGACTCAGTTAAAATGTATATACATGTAGTGTTTTAATATGTATTTATACACTTTTGAAAGACTTCAATACACTTATCAAAATACTTCTACTTAACAAAAATTCTTACAATTACATCCTCGTTCAGTTTCATCAACAATTCTACTCGTATGCACCCGTATTCGTACTCGTACAATACACAGCTTTTAGATGTATGTAATATTGGTATATACACTCCAATGATTAGCTCTTAGCAGCCCATGTGAGTCACCTAACACATGTGGGAACCATCATTTGGCAACTAGCATGAAATATCTCATAAAATTACAAAAATATGAGTAATCATTCATGACTTATTTACATGAAAACAAAATTACATATCCTTTATATCTAATCCATACACCAACGACCAAAAACACCTACAAACACTTTCATTCTTCAATTTTCTTCATCTAATTGATCTCTCTCAAGTTCTATCTTCAATTTCTAAGTGTTCTTCATATATTCTACAAGTTCTAGTTACATAAAATCAAGAATACTTTCAAGTTTGCTAGCTCACTTCCAATCTTGTAAGGTGATCATCCAACCTCAAGAAATCTTTGTTTCTTACAGTAGGTTATCATTCTAATACAAGGTAATAATCATATTCAAACTTTGGTTAAATTTCTATAACTATAACAATCTTATTTCAAGTGATGATCTTACTTGAACTTGTTTTTGTGTCATGATTCTGCTTCAAGAACTTCGAGCCATCCAAGGATCCGTTGAAGCTAAATCCATTTTTCTCTTTTCCAGTAGGTTTATCCAAGGAACTTAAGGTAGTAATGATGTTCATAACATCATTCGATTCATACATATAAAGCTATCTTATTCGAAGGTTTAAACTTGTAATCACTAGAACATAGTTTAGTTAATTCTAAACTTGTTCGCAAAAAAAAAGTTAATCCTTCTAACTTGACTTTTAAAATCAACTAAACACATGTTCTATATCTATATGATATGCTAACTTAATGATTTAAAACCTGAAAACACGAAAAACACCGTAAAACCGGATTTACGCCGTCGTAGTAACACCGCGGGCTGTTTTGGGTTAGTTAATTAAAAACTATGATAAACTTTGATTTAAAAGTTGTTATTCTGAGAAAATGATTTTTATTATGAACATGAAACTATATCCAAAAATTATGGTTAAACTCAAAGTGGAAGTATGTTTTCTAAAATGGTCATCTAGACGTCGTTCTTTCGACTGAAATGACTACCTTTACAAAAACGACTTGTAACTTATTTTTACGACTATAAACCTATACTTTTTCTGTTTAGATTCATAAAATAGAGTTCAATATGAAATCATAGCAATTTGATTCACTCAAAACGGATTTAAAATGAAGAAGTTATGGGTAAAACAAGATTGGATAATTTTTCTCATTTTAGCTACGTGAAAATTGGTAACAAATCTATTCCAACCATAACTTAATCAACTTGTATTGTATATTATGTAATCTTGAGATACCATAGACACGTATACAATGTTTCGACCTATCATGTCGACACATCTATATATATTTCGGAACAACCATAGACACTCTATATGTGAATGTTGGAGTTAGCTATACAGGGTTGAGGTTGATTCCAAAATATATATAGTTTGAGTTGTGATCAATACTGAGATACGTATACACTGGGTCGTGGATTGATTCAAGATAATATTTATCGATTTATTTCTGTACATCTAACTGTGAACAACTAGTTGTAGGTTACTAACGAGGACAGCTGACTTAATAAACTTAAAACATCAAAATATATTAAAAGTGTTGTAAATATATTTTGAACATACTTTGATATATATGTATATATTGTTATAGGTTCGTGAATCAACCAGTGGCCAAGTCTTACTTCCCGACGAAGTAAAAATCTGTGAAAGTGAGTTATAGTCCCACTTTTAAAATCTAATATTTTTGGGATGAGAATACATGCAGGTTTTATAAATGATTTACAAAATAGACACAAGTACGTGAAACTACATTCTATGGTTGAATTATCGAAATCGAATATGCCCCTTTTTATTAAGTCTGGTAATCTAAGAATTAGGGAACAGACACCCTAATTGACGCGAATCCTAAAGATAGATCTATTGGGCCTAACAAACCCCATCCAAAGTACCGGATGCTTTAGTACTTCGAAATTTATATCATATCCGAAGGGTGTCCCGGAATGATGGGGATATTCTTATATATGCATCTTGTTAATGTCGGTTACCAGGTGTTCACCATATGAATGATTTTTATCTCTATGTATGTGATGTGTATTGAAATATGAAATCTTGTGGTCTATTATTATGATTTGATATATATAGGTTAAACCTATAACTCACCAACATTTTTGTTGACGTTTTTAAGCATGTTTATTCTCAGGTGATTATTAAGAGCTTCCACTGTCGCATACTTAAATAAGGACGAGATTTGGAGTCCATGATTGTATGATATTGTGTAAAAACTGCATTCAAGAAACTTATTTTGTTGTAACATATTTGTATTGTAAACCATTATGTAATGGTCGTGTGTAAACATGATATTTTAGATTATCATTATTTGATAATCTACGTAAAGCTTTTTAAACCTTTATTGATGAAATAAAGGTTATAGTTTGTTTTAAAATGAATGCAGTCTTTGAAAAACGTCTCATATGGAGGTCAAAACCTCGCAACGAAATCAATTAATATGGAACGTTTTTAATCAATAAGAACGGGACATTTCAATTGGCATGCAGAATCACATGTGATTTACTGTATGTCAAATCCAATCACATGTAATTGAAATTTTTTTTAAAAAAATCGAAAAAAAATTCTAAAAAAAAGAAATTTGAATTTTTCTTTTCAGTCACATGTGATTGTCGCGCCACATATCGCACTCTGATTGGTCGCTTGAATTTCAACTTAAAAAATGAATTCATTTATGTATTCCTCATTCTTTCTATTTTTTTAGTTACATAACACTACCTAAATAGTTGTAATACAAAGGAAGAGGTAACTTTATGGATTTGTATATAGGGATAATGTATTATACAACAATATTGGGCCCTTGTGATGTTAAGTTTTTAGTATTTTTTTAGGTTCGCTTTATAGTAGTGAGGTATGTTAAAGCTTGTAACGTTTGATTATCTTTCAACGATTAATAAAAATCACATGGTTTTTTCATCCTCTCTTGCAAAAGAATTCTTGGTTAGTACCTAAATGAGTCGGTTATATATTGCTTTGTCGCTAAGATTGTTTAGTACTGTGATTATAATCGGCCCAGTTTGTTTTAAAGTGAGGAAACACCGAGAATAATTATGTAAGTTGAGGGTTTTTCCCTGTATTTTTCACTCGAGAATACCTCCTAGGATGGTAGGGTTTATACACACTTGTATATGTTGTATCACGTCTGTATTTTGTTCGTGTAATCAGGCCGTATGGCCTCACATTGTATCTTTTATCATTAATTAAATTTAGTTGACCTTTCAAAAAAATAAAAAATAAATAAAAGTCACATGATTATAATGTTAAAGTTATTCGCTAAAAAAATTTATAAAAAATTAAAGCAATATTGGTATACTATGCAGTTATTTTTGTTATTCATTTTTTTTCTTCTAATTATAACAAAAACTCTATTAGCATTTATTTATGCTATTTTGTGAGGTATTCTTTTCCCTTCCAAAAGAGCAGATTTTGACGATCTAAAGGGGCCAGGAGACATCTCAATGAAACCTCCAAATATGGGAAATCTTATTTTAAATTTTTTATTTTTAATTATTTTTTTGTAATTAATTATCAAATAATTAATTAATTAATCAATTAACTATTATCTCAATAAACATCGAATTTTCTATTCTAAATCCAGGTATACCACATGCATATTTTTACGAGTAAAAATTATTTAATTTTATTATTCTAAATATAGACTATTTACCATTAGATATCAACTAGTTGTGTGCCCCGCGCTTCGCTACGGGTTTTGAGCGACTACGAAGCTGACATTTAAGAATACGTTTTTTTTTATAAATTAGTAACGACTTAGTTATACTGTTTATGGTATTCGGTTTTAACAATGAGAAGGTCGAATGTCAGCCAATGTGATAGTAACATGATATGACAAAACTTAGAATGTTTATGAGTAAAAAAAAAAAAAGTAATATGGGTGACATTTTTTGTGAGGAAAAATAAGGTAAAAAAAGTCGAGAGAGCGTTATTGTGCGTGCCTTTAGAAAACGTTGTAGCCTGTAGGGAAGTAAGGGGGGTGTCACAAAATAAAAATAAAATCAATGTAGCATAGTAGTACCCCTTGTGGGTACAACTGTTTATGCGAAATGTACAAGTAGTTAAAGCATAATAATGGAACTATTCAGTTTCTATGTAGGCACGTTGTCAATTAGTTTATGCGAAATGTACAAGTAGTTAAAGGATAATAATGAAACTATTCACTTTCTATGTAGGCACTTTGTCAATTAGTGTAAGTAGTTAAAGCATAATAATGGAACTATTCACTTTCTATGTAGGCACTTTGTCAATTAGTATATAGTATTAATTAATATTAATAATAATAATAATAATAATATTAATACTATTAATATTAATATTAATATTAATATTAATATTAATAACTAGTTATCGAACCCTCACTTCGCGCCGGGGGTTCGATTTTCAATGTATTTTATTGCGTTTAGTAAAATTATTTTGTGGCTAACGATGATGTCGTTAAAGCGCAACTCGAGTCGAACTAAAAGGTATAACCCGTGAGAGATTTAAATGTTATTTTAAATTAACAATATATGTGCATCTCCGCGTTTCGCTATGGAATTGTCGACTTTTAAAAATTTAACGCAAAATCAACGTGTATCAAAAGTACCTCAAATATTTAGCGTTTTTTAAAAAGCGTCCTTTTTGCGTATAGCTAGTGACATTGTGTTCCTAAAATTATTTCGAGTTTAGCGATAGTGTCGAAAAAATTTAACTCGTTGCGAGCGAGAAGATATGACTCGTTGAATATTTGGGTGGAGTTTATTTAAGATTTTTTTATGAAAATGGTTATTTGACACTTTACCCCCTGTTTGGGGGGTCGATTTGAATTTTTCAAAAAAGTTTGGGGGTCTTTGTTGGTAAAATGAAATTTAGTTAAAAAAAAGTAAAAAGTCAAAAATGACCCTAGTTACTATTCATAACTTTTGTCTGTTAGTTAATATGTAAATATTAATAACATACCCTATACTTTTCATACGAAATAATTTAAAGTTTTTTACATAACACAAAATTATTTATACATAACAATCTTATTATTATTATTATTATTATTATTATTATTATTATTATTATTATTATTATTATTATTATTATTATCATCATCATCATCATCATCATCATCATCATCATCATCATCATCATCATCATCATCATCATTATTATTATTATTATTATTATTATTATTATTATTATTATTATTATTATTATTTGGATTTCTCTAATGACAGTCGTAAGGGCGACCATCTTCGTGGCCCAATGATTCAACATTAATAACTTGAGTATTTGACACAGTATAGGTCAATGGTTCGATCCCTAACTATGTAAAAAGTGTGTGAGGGAGGTTTAACATATCTGTACGCAGGAATTCGGCTCGATCCACATGCCTATATGGATTGATGGATCGGGTCCTTGTTATACAGTTCGGATTTTTGACCGAAAACGATTGTGTGTGGTGAAAATGATCGGGTAGATGATTTTTCAACCCCGTAAGTGATTTCAAATCCAACTTTCCGAAAAACGGTCGTAAGGATCGTCGTTAACGTGGATAAAGTCAGTTCCCTTACCAACTTACCTATTTGTGTGGTCATGTTAATTTCAATGCATAGCTTAGATATACCCCTCGATTTTTAGGTGGTCTTTTTCGTCTTTGTTTTACTCAGGTGTTAATTTCAATGCATACCTATTTGTTTTACTCAATGGGGAAGTAACCAATCGGGGAGAAGCGGGGGGAAGCAAAAAAATTTTTTTTCTCGTTTTTTTTGAAATTTTTTTCCCGGCATCAAGATTACACGAAAATATGAACATTTAGAAGAGACACTTCGTGATGAATGTTATTATTTAGGCGGGAAAACGATCGACAAAAATAACATTCAAGATAATATTGTTCGTGACGAATATGAACGTTTTTTTCTTCATGTTTTGTGAAATAAAATTTAGCCCGATTTAGAGTTTAGGGTTTAGGGTTTAGTGTTTTGGGTTTATTCCATAAACCCAAAACACCAAACCCTAAACCCTAAACTCTAAACTCTAAACCGTTCGTGTTAAAAACTCAATCTAAATCCTAAATCTAAACCCTAAATTTCTAAACCCTAATATCTAAACCCTATAAACCCTAATATCTAAACCCTAATATCTAAACCCCAATAGCTAAAACCTCAAAATACGCTCGAAAAACACGATAATTGTTATATATTACTTCTTCGAGCGTTTTCCCGCCAAAATAAAAACATTTATCACAAAGTGTCTCTACTAAATGTTCATATTTTCTTCTCATCTATAATGTTCGTGAACAAAGTTTTTTCAAAAAACGAAAAAAAAAAAAGTTTTTGCTTCCCCCCGAATGTTTACTTCCCTCTTGATCCTACCACTATATATATATATATATATATATTATTGCACATCTTTATGGTTATAATCAATAAAAATCTTTCTACCTTCAGAAAAACGTTAATAAATACGTACTACATGACGATTATTATTAACTTTTGATTAACGTTATTCATTTATATAAGCATTTCATGTATTTTAACGAAAACTTTTAAAGCCGTCATTAGAAAATATTTATTTTTATAGTACGTTTACTATTAATTATTTTTTAAAGGCAAAGAATTTTCATTGAATTAATAGTCATGTACATTAGGGATCCCTTACATACATACACACCAATCTGAGCTATAATTGATTACAAGATACCTATACAATGGAAAGGCATATTTACCAAAAAAGATGCTGCAATATTCGACAAACAAACAGTCAAGATGAACCCATACTTGAAAACAAGGTCAAACTGAGAACGGACAAGAAACCGCAGTACTGGAATATTCCAGTGAAAAAGAGGACCAACCCATCCCACTTAGAGTTCAAATTAACCACCGATTAATTGAGAGCCCGCATCAGCATTGAAATATGGTAAGGGATTCACGATATTATACAACACTAATGTCACCTTTTGGGGATGAACGAGAGCTCCACAGGGAGCAAAGTGATTAAATGTTGCCTTTGTCAACCAACCCCAACTATATTATGGGGATCACCATCAGACAACAGAGGGTTGGATAACTATACATGCCACTCGAGGTTAAGTTTCTTTGATCTATTGCTAGTGTATTCATAATTTAGGAGTTGGATTTCATTAATAATCATGACACTAGTCGAGCATTTGTTGTTAAAGGTGACCGCATTATGATTTTTTCAAATCATATAGCACTTCACCCATTTCACCGCTTGCCTTAGTGAAATGTCAATTTGAGAGGGTATTTTATTATTTTTGTCAAAAAAGATGTAGTAGAGTTTAAGTCAGTAGGGGGAGTGAAGCCCACCAATTATATACTCGAGTCCAAACCTCATTAGTCACTTTACAATGAAAGAGTGAGTGGTCAACAGTTTCTACATCATTACCACAAACCGAACATATAATCGAACCTAAATTCATTCCACGCTTGTCAAGATCCACCCAGGTCGGAATCCTCTTTCTCCTAGCCCGCCCTACAAATAGTCCAACGTTTAAAGGTACAAGTTTGTTCAGCAAGTTTTGCGTTACCGTTGACCTCGGTATTGAGGAAGTTGTTGCTCGTTTAATTAAACTCGATAATCTGTTAACATTGAATACGCCACTAGAGTCAAGGTCCCATGACCACTTATCTCTGTAACCTTTATCCAAACAACACTAGAAATATCATTAGTAATATTGGTGATGTCCGTGTGCAATCTCTCAGAGATGTCACAGGACTAACACCAGTTAAAAAGACAACAGTTATTTTTCCGGGGAACCTGGTCATGAACAAGTGTGTTTTTTTGTTAATTTCAAGTCTATAATCTATTATAACGATCCATTTATTTATACTCCCTTGATGTGTAAAATCTAATATATAAATTATGTCTGAAAAAATACCGGTTAAGATGACTATTACATACTCACGGGCAATGTACCCGATCGTGTAGCAGTATATAATTTAGTTAATTCCAAGTATCGTTCCAAAGACAGTTTCACGCAAATTTCCATTGTCAACTAATAAAATAAACTAATAGTAAACTAAGAATCAGAAAGTACGAATTTTTTGTGTGTGTGGCTATTTAACGATTAGCCAAATCAAGAGTAGATTAAATGTAAGAACAATATTTTGGCTTTTTAAATTTATAGAAAATAAATGGAGACTCAACAGAAATAAAGATAGATTGAACTCAATAGACAAAAGAATGCTCGCCAAGATCTTCTACCCTGAGTGTGGATGATTTAGTATTAAGCACCAGTTAAATTGATACATGCATGCAATTACAAAACCGGTTTACAGAGTTCTTTTTTAGCAAACATTTTAAGCTTGGATTTATTGACTTAGGGTTCCCTTTCACCAAAGACCTCTTTCGCTTGTGACTAAGTAATTACTAATTACAAGATTTAGATTCAATTGGTTACGCGTTCGCTCCACACAATTCACTCCTGTTTTGTTCAGTTAATGTTACCTAATTTTCCCTCTTGGTCCAGTAAGCACCTAATTGGTTAAGATAAAGCTATTGAAAACTAATGCACTAAATTGAAACAGGGTTCCCTTTGTTCAAACAAGTACACTAATCAATCAAATAACATTAATCAAATCCTACAACAATGGTTCTTTAATCCAAACTTACAATTAACATGCATTAATCAATAGAACAATATAGTAATCATCCAAGCACTTAAGAGTATACAATCTATATAAGCATTAAAGTATTTAGCCAACAATCATGGCTGAAAACATAATCACAAAGTTAATAGAATTCATTATGATCAATAGAGATAAACCTAATCAAAGAGATGAATCATGATTGGTTGCATAATCACTTATTGATCCTAGAATGATGAAGGTAAAATCTTGATGATGGAAGTCTCCAAAAAGCACCAAAAATCATGCCTTATGCTCTCAAAAATGGCTGGAAGCATGAATATTGAATTTTAGGGTTAATTTCCCTTTTTATACGCTGCATGAAAACTGACACCGCCTAAATGTCGTGTGGCGACTTACATGTGTCGCGCCGCAATACATGCCTTAAATCTGCACCCTTTCTTAACAAACTCTCGACCTCAAAACAAAACTAGTCGCCGTGTCGCGACCAGAAGATCTTGCGGCGCGAAATTGCACTTAGAAAATCTTCAATCCATGAAAAATGCTCGACATTAAATGTGCACTAAAACTCGCATCGCGAACAGAAGATCTTTCGCCGCGACAGTACTGGTATGCAGATTCTGAATTCAAACTCTATACCAATGACTTCAAAACTCGATCCAAACTATATCAACTGGTACCTTATGATAAAATAACGAAAATGTACCTCGAAATGCTCAAATAAACAACTTGATACTCTTTGTAGCTTTAGAACTCGATTCTTCACAAATATCAATAAATCATCTCCAAACTGTATCCAAAGGACCAAAATATGACGAGTATTGTAAGATAAACGTAGTTGATATATGCAATATCAAATTACCCCACACTAGAGTCTTGCTTGTCCTCAAGCAAATCCGACTCGAAAATATCTCCTATCATATAATAACATCTACAAAAGTGTATGTAGAACCAAACGAGCATAAACCAATCAAGTAACTAGCGTGGGCACGGAATTGGAGTAGATATTAACCATGGATCCCACTTGCATTCCCAAAATAACATCTTTCCAAACCTCAAGTAATATGTAATGAATTAAGTAACCAAAAATAGTCTCGATAACGTACCATAATGATGAAGTAGAGAATCTCGAACCATAACATTAGTCTTCAAAGAAACTGGAATCAAGTGGGAACCGAGCACCAAGGATATAACAAACGAACATATGTGCCAAAAAGAACGCACGGGCTACCCCGCAATTGGTCAAGCCAAGCCTCCAACAAGTACCTAACATCGTATTGATGTCAGTAAGAAAATAATGGAGCTTAGGAGGATACTACATTACGTCCAGATATCATCAATAGTCATGAGATAACCATCTAATCTGTTAAATCAACCTATAATGATTGAGTAACATCAGGCTTAAAAGCTGATTGATCTTTAAGAAGATCATCCTCTAGGGATCTGACTAATCACTAAAATTTTGTGTATCATGGGCGCCCCCATTGTACTAGACATATCTCCCTCATCGAGATAAGTCTGACCATTAGTACCGTGTTTTGATGTTGAGGCCTGTGGATTTTCAGCCGATGATAGAGAAGTTTTTCAAGATTGTTCATCAACTTACAGTTGGTCTGGACTGCATCTTATGACCTAAGTCATCAAGTACGTCGTTTGGGGGACTTGACTCCCTAGAGGATGGAATGGAACCATCCTGTGGTGCAAAAATTTGGTCAGGTGCAATCATTGTCCTTGGTAGGAGAAACAATAAAGATCACCCTATTAAAGTTTTTTGATCTAGCGCATGGCCGGGTTTTGACCATGCAATCCAATCACCGTTCACACGGTTGACACCCGATTGGTTCAGGTGACCTACATATGAATTCAAATGAGCTCGTAGGATTTCACATTCAAAGTAATGAACGTGTTTTGGAAGTTCAAGACTTCCTCTTCCCACAGTACATTTATATCGTGATATGATATTGATATGAAATGGTATAGTTAAGGAAGTGTGCTATACCAAGTAGAACGTACACTCGAAAGACTTTACTTCCTTATTAAGATGGGAACGATACATCCTAAGGGTTATGATATTGCTCTAAACATACATATTATTCAACGCAATATCACTTATATTTCATAGGTTTTTATCATCTACAAAGACATTCAATGCGCATTTCACGAGAAAAACGACAAAAGAGTGAAGTTAGAAGAAACGACGATAAAACGATAGTTTTGACTAGATTTATATCAAGAAACGTTTATCCGAATGAAAGTACAAGATTGATGAAGAAAAGAGTTCAAATGTATAGTACCAAGACAGTACACGTCAACACGAGATCAACAAAGAACAAATGAAGAAGAAAAATCAAGAAAACTGGAAATTTGCCTTACACGAATCGTGTACTATTACACGAATCGTGTAATATCTCTGGTCATACACGATTCGTGTATATATACCCGATTCGGGTAATGTTAGGCCACAGCACTATTACAGATTCCAGAAGGTCGGCTGCTTTATTATTTTAAAAACAATACTTTCTCTCAAATTGAAGACAGCAAGGATTTCAACGAATTTTTGAGCTCAACTACTACTACTTGGATCAGTTTAAATACAGAGAAGATATCAACAACAAAGGGAGGATATTACAACACAAATTTATATTTCAATTACTATAGTTAAAATTATTGTTAATTTTATTACGCTGTAAAAATAGTTTCAACTATTAAGGGGGTATTGTTCGTGATTAAGGGTGTTATTGTACGCGTGAAAGGGGTGTTATTATTGTAATTTTTCTACTGTTTGAAGTTAATGCAAGTGAAGATATTTTAGTAAGTTTACTCTGTTAAAATTAGCATTGTTATTATGTTTGCATATCTATATTTTTATGTCTACCTTAGTGTAATGGATAGCTAAATTTCCCTAGTGTTTGCTTAAATGTAGAGCCCCTAGTGAAATGGATTGTTACCATTAGTAAAAGTTAAAATGTAACTTTAGTATTTTTAATATTGAGCCTAGTTAAAAGAACCATTTTTATGTAATTAGGTATTTAACCCTTGCCACTTAATTTATTAAATTTAAATAACGAAAGTTGTTTTTATTTACATAAATTGAGCTTCAACATTAAAAATGATCTAGACGAATTTATGGATAAGTTATTGACACCAATTTAGAAATAAACTTCGGTGGTTTGGGTGATATCAATAAATTATATGAAGGTGAAATTATAAAAAGGGAAACCGTTATAATTTAGGTATTGGCGAAGGTCAAAACTAGGCTAGGTCTCAATTTAAATGCTTAGGGAATAGTAGCTTTCTAAAAAGAATCCAATGAAAATTAGATTTTATTTAGTTAAGTTGTAACTTTATATTTATTCGAGAGAAAAATGTAAAGTTTGATACTAGAACATTTTAATAGGGCGTAAAACTTAAAACAATCCATGGACCTAGGGGTGACACAATTAAGTAAACACTCCCATTTACCTCATTTATACTTCTTATAAAAGTTTTATCATTTTTATTTACGAATACTATTTTTAAAATATAAAAAGAAACCATAAAAATATTTCTTTTTCGAACAGTTAATTGTCACATAATTTTAGCCGTACACGAATCGTGTAGCCTCACACGAATCGTGTAAGACCTGGACGCGGCTACAGTACCAGTAGGTCAAAAATTAGGGTTTTTAATTAATTAATATTATATAATTAGGTTATTAGTTATTTTTATTATATAATTAGTTTTAATTAGTATAAAATACTAAAATACATGTTTTAATCTTAAAAATTATTATTTATTATAGTTTTATAAATTGTATCTAGTTTATAGTTAGTAAATTAATTAATTTTCTTTTAATTTGTATTAGTTTAATTAAAAATGTCATTTAGTTAATTTAAATAAGTTTATATAATAATTGCTTAAAACAAAAATCTAAATATATAGTTTTATTAAAATTTACTATTTTACTAATTACCATTTAGTAACATAATTGTCGCATCATAATTAGTATAATTTCATTTAGTTCCTTTTTAAGTTAATTATTGTAATCTTGTAATTTTATTTAGTAAATTAGTTAAGTTATTTTCTTTTACTGTTATACTATAAATTGCCTAATCCAAAACCCTCTTTAATTAAGTTTGATATCAAAGACTATAAAAAAACCATTAAACACTCCATCTCCCTGTGGAACGAATCGGATTTACCAACAAACTAAACTACACGGATAGGACTAGTTGCCTATATATATGTGTGAAATCAACCTGAAATCAATAAAATACCACATATACAATAAATCAATTCGTGTAACAAAATAACTCAAATCCGTTCATAAATAAAGGTCTCGATCGCACACATCAGGTTATTAGGTGGTCGAGCGCATACATTGCCCTGGTTCTGAGCAATAAAGACCCCCCGTTTTGCATTTTGATCTGGCCCGAGGTCCGGTTTCCGACCAAGCTATGCAATCACCCCTCTCTCACGGTTTACACTCGTTTAGTATAGGTGACCTACTATTGAGTTCCCTGAACACTTAGGATTTCATGTGCAAAATAATGAACATGTGGAGCAATTTTGGCTTCTTTGAAATCACGTAGACCATAAAAATTTTAAAATACCCCAAAAATAGCCTAAAACGTGATGTTTCACTCATTTTAATGTTCAGAATACAAAGCCATATGTAATAACAAGACTTAAGTTTTAAATACCTGTTTTACCAACCCGCAAGAATTTACATCCCCACCCCACACTTGAGATCAAGTAATGTCCCCATTACTTGAGATCAAAAATAGATTAAATTCTAATATGAGAAAGAAATTAAAACTTGCCGAGTTACAACCTTGGATCGTGGAATGCTAGTGACAGACGGCGCTGAACTGACTGCCTGCATAAGGACATCGTCCATTCCTGATCATCATCAACATCAATCAACACAGATATTTTTCTGAACTTAACTCCAGTCTTGAAAAACATTTTCATCAACCATCCTAACAAAAGAAAAAGGAAAAGAAAAACTACATAAACGGGACAAGGTGGCACCACCATGGTAGCCGAAACGCCTTGCCCATAGTTAGTTTAGAGTACATAACAAAATAAGAAATTATCCAAGTACACAACCGAAACAAATAAAATAGTTTGAAATAAACAATACAACGTGATCATCAGGCACACAGGCCCTCATCAGAAAAAACCTCCATAAGGCCAATTGCCTTCCGGATATTCCTGCTCAAACTTCCTCCCAGCTTCCTCCATAGCTTCCTGCGCATTATAAATAGGAGCGGGAACTTGTGGGCTAATGGGACCGCGATAGTACACTGGAGTCCAACTCGGCATCCCATAGTACTTATCAGGATAATGATAATAAAGACAAGAGTTATGTCTCTGCCAGTCCATACCATACGCCATCCACTGCTGATCATGTAGAGTTTCCCTAGAAATCTTCTCCTGTCTCAAGCTACTATGCTCAACCTGCTGCTGACTACCCCACATCCGGTCATTATGATTGTGATGTTCGGTTCGAAACTCATCAAACTGTGTCTGATAACCAATGCTTATATTACCAACCCTAGAAACTAAACCATCCCAAGCATCCTGTGACGGAGCTCAAGTCTGACCACCACCCGGAGCATCCGGAACCACCTCATCATCATCTCGACCAACACCACTACCTTCGGCTTCATTATCATGTGGCTGATCAAGAAAGTACTCAAAATTTTGGTTTACATCACGAGTCAAATAGTTTGGTGCAAATAAAAGTTCAACCTAAATGACTTCATCTACTCACGGAGTGGTGTCAACTGACTAAAATCAATACCAAAAGATCGAGTAATCAACGTAACATAGTGACCTCCCACAATTGGCCGACCACTCCGCTTCTCCTCCGACATGTCATACAAATATTCACCAATTAAATCTATCACATCTATATACTTTCTCTGCTTGATTTGACGCATACACCACAACTCTCTCTTTGTCACCTTGTCATGACCATTTACCATGCCAAACATAGTAGTCAAAAGATACTTATGTAATAACCTGTCCTCCTTGAGCCTAAAGTCAGATCCCTTCGAATTACTTGACGAAAAATGGTGCTTCCCAGAAAGCTCATACCAATACCCTTCGACATCAAATTCTTTAGCACCATAAAATTTATTGACATTCAAATATCGCTCCAACAAAATAACATCGAGATTCGGATATAAATCTAGGGCACGAGCAAGCCCCAACCTACTCATTTCGCGCTCGACTCCGTCCAAGTTAAAGTTCATGAAAGCCTTACTTTTAGCAGCTCTTCGTGGCTTAAAATTTAGTGTTGACATAAAATCGATCACAAGATCCTCATAGATAACATCCTTCAATTGGAAGGTTCGGTGCCATGCATTAATATGCCTGTTATCAGTCCATAAAATATAAAACATATCATGCACATCATCTTTATAAGTCCTCCCCACGTTTACCAACGAGGTCCAATCCAACCACCATGTAACCTTAATTGTACAAGCTGAGATCCACTCGTAAGCACACCCATAATCTTCACTACCACGCACGTGACTTAACCAAATTACGGGGTTAGTCCTTTCCTCTCGCTCTCGTTCCTCCCGTTCCTCTTGTTGTTGTTGTTGCTGTTGTGGTTGCTATTGTGGTTGCTGTTGTGGTTGCTGTTGTGGTTGCGGTTGTGGTTCTGGTGGTGGTTGCGGTGGTGGTTGCGGTGGTGGTTATGTTGTTGTTGTTGTTGTTGTTGTTGTTGTTGCTGCTGCTGTTGCTATTGCTATTGTTGTTGTTGTTGTTGTTGTTGCTGCTGCTGCTGCTGCTGATGCTGCTGCTGCTGCTGCTGCTGTTGTCTTTATCGCTGTAAGCATAAACAAACAAACAAATAACAAACCATGCAAACACTAGAGTTAGGGTAAATAATTCGTACATCATCGCAACTCATTATCCACAACAAGTCAATTCAATGTCAACCGCAATATAACAATGATGTCGAGTCAATCCATAAAAATCACATGGCATATAAAAGTTAAACTAAGTCGACATTAATCATCATCAAGCAATCTCATTAAACCAAAATCACATTCATATTCATAGAAAGTATCCAATTCATGTTGATAATAGTCATCATCATATATCAATTGAAAAGTGATTATCATAACAACTTAGAAACACATGCTATCGATTAGTCCAACCTAGTCAACATAATTAGAATTCCTGTTTATCAATCGCGTTAAAATATGAAATTTTCAAAACATCATCAAATCATACAAACTTAAACCTTACTAACGTCACAAGCATGGAAATTGAAATAAGCTTCAACCAAAGACAACACTAAATATGCCATTAAGTTCATACTTCATACAAATGACCCAACCAAATTGACACCACCCCACACTAGCATACAAGTACATCTCATTAGCATAAACATAAACCCCATAACCAATTATCACCAATTAACAACCCCAAATTCGGATTCCATATGAACATAAACCCTAGAATCAAAGATATGCAATAAAACACATAAAGCTCATGAATTTATAGCATACTAATCATATTTAGAGAAGATTCATGTCAAAAACAAGCAAACATGTCCAATTAAGACAACCACACACCAATTCCAAACCTAATTCAAAATTAACACATCTAAGAATGTAATTAGGAAAGAAAAATTCGGACCTTATTCATCTTGAATTCGGAGTTTAATTAGAAGAATTAGAAGAAAAAAAGCTTTGATTTGCACTTAGAGTTTGAAGTTATTAGATATAGATTTGGTATTTTTATGTTGTGTGTGTGTGTGTGTTGTGGCTGCATATATCCCTAAAAGGGTGTAAAATTCTTCACGGGCCATTATTTAGTCGGGTCTACCCATTCTTTAATTAAAACAACACGACAAATGAATCAGGCCCAGTCGGACCTCGCGTCACGAGGAAGTGTTCGCGTCACGACCCCTTACCAACTCAGACTCTAAATTTCATTTTTCCCTCGACATTAAAAATACACTTACAATCGCGTACCGACAAAAATGAGTCGCGTTGCGACAAGTCACGTCACGTCGTGAGTTTGAAAACTCACGTCGCGATAATCACCTATTCCAGATATCAAAATTTTAGTAAACACACTACCAATCACGTATGAGACAAGAATGAGTCTCGTTACGACAGCCGAGTCGCGTCGCGAAAAATCACTTTTCCATATATCAATACCATCAATTATATTTGATACTAAAGTCATACTCATCATCGCGTCGCGACTTGAATGTATCGCGACGCGACGTGTAGCGAATTCCTGCTTCTGTTCCTTAACACTTTTAAGACCCACAAAAACCATATAATTGATCACCTTGCACATTTAAATCAGCTAAGACACATACAAAACATGTTAGACACGCATATATACAAATCTACATACTCTACAACTCGTGAACTTTATTTAATGAGTCATTCACACAACTCGTCCCAAGTTCAAGTGGCATTGGGATCGGGTTCAACGTGAACCTCATCATTAATTTCCAATGGACCATCAAAATACTTCTTCACGCGATGTCCATTGGTCTTAAAGGTAGTACCATTCGAATTCCTTAACTCTATTCTACCATACGGGTACACCTTAACAACCTTAAACGGTCCCGCCCAGCAGGACATAAGTTTGTCCGGTAAAAGCTTCAATCTATTGTTAAACAAGAGCACTCGATCGCCCTCATTAAACTCCTTTGGACTCTTCAATCTCCTATCATGCCATTGATTGGTTTTCTCCTTATAGATTAATGAATTCTCATACGAATCAAGCCGTAATTCACCAAGCTCATTCAATTGTCCCGCCCAAAGGCGTCCGGCCTCCTTCAAATCCAAATTTCACTTCTTTAGTGCCCACATCGCCTTATGCTCAATCTACAAAGGGAGATGGCATGCATCTCCATAAACTAAATGATAAGGAGTGGTGCCAATCGGTGTTTTGTAGGCGGTTCGAAACACCCACAAAGCTTCATTGAGCTTATTCACCCACTCCTTCGGATTCGTCCACACAGTTTTCTCAAGGGTTCTTTTAGAGCTCGATTGGTATTCTCAACTTGTCCGCTCGTTTGAGGATGGTATGAAGTAGAAACTTTATGGAGAACTCTATATCGATTCAATACCTTCTCCATTTGAGCGATACAAAAATTAGTACCCCTATCGCTAATTAAAGCTTTAGAAGTTCCAAATCGAGATAATAAACGCCGAAGGAGGGAAATAACAACTCGTGCATCATTCGTAGGTAAAGCTTGCGCTTCCGCCCATTTAAACACGTAGTCAATGGCAACGAGTAT
Source organism: Rutidosis leptorrhynchoides (assembly GCF_046630445.1). Lineage (NCBI taxonomy): Eukaryota > Viridiplantae > Streptophyta > Magnoliopsida > Asterales > Asteraceae > Rutidosis > Rutidosis leptorrhynchoides. The sequence goes on from NC_092333.1 coordinate 136,699,173, forward strand.
GTAGGTGTAGTTATGAGATTTCAGACATGGTCCCATCAAATCAATTCTCCAAACGTCGAATACCTCGCATACTTGGATGCTTTGTTGAGGCATCTCATCCCATTTGGTGACTTTACCGGCCTTTGACAAGAATCACACGATTTTCAAGTTAGGTGGGCATCATTGAAGGTTGTCGGCCAAAAGAAACCGGCATCCTAAATTTTTTGCCCCATGATTTGGGGTCTAAAATGCCCACCCGTAGGCCCACTATGGCACTCAGTTAAAATACGCATGCACTCCTCATCGGAAACGCTGCGGTGGATAATCCCATCAGGACAACAACGAAAGAGATAGAGATCCTCCCAGAAATAGTATTTAAGGTCATTGAAGAATTTCTTCCTCTTTTGGTGCGACCAACCTTTTTCAAGGAATTTCCCAACAAGATAATTAGCGATGTCCACATACCATGGCTCGTCCACCTTGTCCACCTTCATGAGACACTCACCAGAAAAATCATCGTGAATACTCGGCTCATGAAGGACTTCGAGATATGGGTTCTCGAGTCTAGATAAGTGATCGGTCGCAAGATTCTCGACACCGTTCTTATCCCTGATCTCGATATCAGATTCTTGCAAAAGCAAGATCCATATAAGCAATTGAGGTTTGGAGTCTGGTTTTGAGAAAAGGTACTTCAAAGTCAAGTGGCCTGTAAAAACAATAGTCTTTGATAGAATTAGATAAGACCGGAACTTATCGAGTGAAAAGACCACAACAAGGAGCTCTTTCTCAGTAGTAGTGTAGTTTAATTGTGCTCCTTGCAAGGTCTTGCTCCCATAATAGACGGGTCGGAAATGTTTCTCAACCCTTCGGCCAAAAACAGCGCCAACCGCGAAATCAAATGCATCACTCATAAGCTCGAACGGAAGAGACCAATTCAGAGCAATTATGATAGGTGCATTAACGAGTTTCTCCTTAAGAAGTTCGAATGCCTTAAGGCACTCTTCGGAGAAATCCCAAGGTGTGTCCTTTTCAAGGAGTTTGTTCATCGGGTTAGCGATTTTGGAAAAATCCTTAATGAATCACTGGTAGAAACTGTCGTGCCCGAGGAAACTCCTAACACCCTTAACATTGTTAGGAGGTGAAAGGTTTTTGATAGCAGTAACCTTTCCGAGATCCACCTCAATACTATTCTTAGAAATCTTGTACCCGAAGATGATGCCCTCTTGTACCATGAAATGACACTTCACCCAGTTGAGCACTAGATTAGACTTTTCACACCTTACCAACATCCTTTGTAAATTAAGAAGGAATGAATCAAAATTGTCACCAAAGACTGAAAAGTCATCCATGAACACCTCCATGCAATCTTCAATCATATCATGGAATATGGCTATCATGCACCTTTGAAAAGTGGCAGGATCATTACAAAGGCCAAAAGGCATGCGGCGGTATGAAAACATGCCATAAGGAAACGTGAAAGTGGTCTTCTCTTGGTCCTCAGGCGAGATAGGAATTTGAAAAGAGCTCGAAAAACCATCAAGAAAACAATAGAAGCTGTTACCCGTTAACCTCTCTAGCATTTGATCCATGAAAGGTAACAAAAAGTGGTTTTTACGTGTGGCGTCGTTCAACTTTCAGTAGTCGATAAAAACACACCACCCCATGACAGTCAGTGTAGAAATAAGCACGTTTTTGTCATTAGTGGTAACAGTCATACCACCTTTCTTAGGCACAAAATGTACCAGGCTTATCCACGGACTGTCAGAAATCGGGTAAATGAGACCTACATCAAGCAGCTTAATGATCTCTTTCTTTACAACATCCTGCATGTGAGGGTTCAACCTCATTTGGCGTTTCACCACAGGTTGAGTTATCCTCCATTAGGATTTTGTGGGTGCAATAGGAGAGACTAATACCCTTGATGTCGTGAAGTTTCCACGCAATGGCCGGTTTATGGGCCTTTAGCATGGTGACAAGCTCAGATTTTTGACCAGTCGAGAGAAGAAGAAGAAATTATTACCGGGAGCTTAGATTCCTCCTGCAAGTAAGTATATTCAAGATGATCGAGAAGTGGCTTCAATTCCAAAATGGGAGGTTTTTTAATGGAAGATTTGCTCCAGTAATAAGCATCACGGTTGAGTTCCTCGAACTCTTCCTTAGTCGGCTCATAGCCGTTTTCCATCAAGGTGGTCAATATATCCACTTCTTCAACCTGCAACTCCTCATCAAACTAATGAGCATTCTCCCGACTCCTGCAAAAACTCAAACTACACATCTACAGTGTTAATAAAATAACATATATCATCGGTATACGCAGGGTATTTCAAAGCATGGTCAATTGAGAATGTTGCACTCAAGTCATCTATCCTAAGGGTCAACTGTTGGACATAAATATCAATGATACACATACCAGTATTAAAAAATGGCCGACCTAAAATAAGTAGAATCCTTTCATCCACTTCCATATCCAAAACCACAAAATTGGTCGAGAAAACCAATGTCCCAGTCTTTACTAGCATGTTCTGTATAATTCCACGAGGAAATTTGATAGAGCGGTTAACTAGCTGAATACCCATACGTGTGGGTTTTAACTCCCCGGGGTCTAGCTTAAGGTAAATAGAATAAGGCATCAAATTGATGCTAGCCCCCAAATCCGCCAACGCCCTCATACAATCTAAGTTACCAAGTAAACCAGGGATGGTGAAACTTCCAGGATCCTCAAGCTTCTCGAAAAGCTTGTTTGCCACCACTACTGAACACGCGGCGTTCAACTTCACGGAAGACACCTTCTCTAGCTTCTTCCGGTTAGTGAGCTAATCCTTCAAAAATCTTGCGTACTTTGGAATACCTGTAATTACATCAACAAAAGACAAATTTATGTTAACTTTTTCAATCAAATCCATGAAATTGGACTTCTCGGCCTCCAAATTTTCCAATCTTTGCTTCCTCGGGAATGGGAGCGGTGGTTGATTCGTTTTGACTACCAATTTAGCATCAACAGTTTCCGGTACCTTGGCTACCTTTTCAATTACCTGTTCTGGCTCCTTATCCCCTTCCGGTTCACTAACACTAACCAGTTCACTTTCCTTCACTAACAGAACCCGTAAATCATCTTCCTTGGGCATCATCGGTGAATCATAAGCTAAAATACTCCGAGTGTGATAGCATTAACGTGCCCATTATTCGGGTTAGTATCTGTGTTGCTAGGTAACTCCCCAGTTTTCTCTCACTCCTCTGATTTTTCAATCTGACTGATCCATTTCTCTAAATTCTTAATCGTGGTATGTTGGTTCCTAAACATTTGCTCGTTCTTCTCATTAGTTTGAGTGACAGTAGCAACGAGATAGATTGAAATAACACTAGCTTCTAAATCATAACCTCTAAGTTGGACTTCTTGTCCTCAGCTTGGGGTTTTTGAAATAACCCGGAGCTTGTTATTGAAAACCCCCACTCAAACCCGGTTGAAACCTAGAACCTTGTTGCCTTTGAGGATGGTACAGACTGTTGAAGTTTCTGTTGAACTGAGCTCTCCCCTGAAATTGATTGTGGTTTTGCTGACTAATGTACGATATTTCTTCTTTTTGATTCATAGTCAACCCTGCATCACAATCCTTAGCTAAATGAAGCCCACCACAGAATTCACACCCAACTTTCATACCATGGATGTCTTTGTCCAACTTCTCTAGATGTCTACCAAACTTATCCAACTTAGCATTAATCAAACCAAAATCATCGTAAGCACCGGCGCTTGCATCTGAAGAAGAAGATCTGGACAAATCTTTGTCCTCATGCCATTTATTAGAATACTCAACTTGCTTTTCAATGATTTCATACGCTTAATGTTCGGTTTTATCCATGACACTACCCCCTGTAGCTTGATCAATAGACACACGAGTAGTAACATTACACCCCATATAGAAAACTTGTACCTTGTGAAAAGTGTCCAACCCGTGTTGGGGGTAAGCTCGCAACAAACGGCCTAAGCGAGTCCAAGCAGCGTATTAGGTCTCATTAGGCCTTTGACAAAACTGAGTAATTTCCTGTTGAAGTCTACTTGCCTTAGATGCCAAAAAATACTTGCTCAAGAACTTCTCCATTAACGTAGTCCAAATAGGGATCATCCCCTCAGGTAAACCATCTAACCAAGCACTAGCCTCTCCCTTAAGCGACCATTGGGAAAAGCTTCATGTAGACAACATGATCATGGACATTCCTGATTTTGAACAAATCAAAATTTTGCTGAAAGATACGAAGATGCTCGTGAGCATCCTCATGCGGTTCACCTCCAAACTGACATTTGCTCCCAATCATTTGGATGATGGGGCCCTTAATCTCGAACTCATCAGTAATTTCTGGAGGGGTAATAGCAGTACCATGGCCAACTCGGGTGGCCTTCATATTTTACGCCATACTTTGACCTTGTTGTGCCATTTGAGGAATTACAGGAATCTCAGGTTGTAGAGGAATAACCGGAGTTTCTTGAGTTTCTTACACAACCTCACCTGTAGGACTACCTAAATTAACCACAACTTCACTAGATGATGGATCCGAAGTACCCGTCTCATAATACAGCGTATCTGACTCATCCGTATTTTGATTCCAAATAACTCTTTCAGGTTTTGGATAAGGCGTATATAACAGAGATTTAGATGAATGCGTACTTGGCATACACAACTAGTAAACTTCAAAACACAACTAACAATCTGATTAAACGCACTGAATCAAATAAGAACAAACTAAGAACAAAAAAAATCTAACACAAAAAGACAACTAAAAACAATTAGCTGACAATTTTAAATTCGACACAACTGTCCCCGGCAGTGGCACCAAAAACTTGATGTGTGAAATCTAGTATGTAAATTATATCTGGAAAAATACCAGTTAAGATGACTATTGTCGAGACCTGTCCAAATCCATATGGACGAATACATTAACAATTGGTCCCATTGCGAGGTACATACCTCTATATGACATGTTTTACAAACATTGCATTCTTTTAAAAGACAAACTCATTTCAAAATATAACCTTTCGATACAAATGATATATGATTCTCGTAATATGAATGACTAATCTATCATTGACTTAATAATAATCTTTTTGAACTCGATTGACTTGAATGCAACGTCTTTTGAAATATGCCATGTACGACTCCAAGTAATATTTTTAAAATGAGCAAATGCACATCGGAAGATTTCTTTCATACCTGAGAATAAACATGCTTAAAAGTGTCAATCAAAAGGTTGGTGAGTTCATTAGTTTATCATAATCAATCATTTTCATAATTTTAATAGACCACAAGATTTCATTTTCCATAAATATACATCTCGTACAGGCATTTCGCAAACTGCATAGAGATAAAAATCATTCATATTGTGGTTACCAGGTAACCGACATTAACATAAGGCATATAGAATATCCCCATCATTCTGGGACTCTCATCGGATATGATAAATCGAAGTACTAAAGCATCCGTAACTCGGATGGGGCTTGTTGGGCCCAATAGATCTATCTTTAGGATTCACGTCAATTGGTGGCAATTATAAGAAACACCAATTCTTAGGCTACCAAGATAAAAAGGGGCGATATTTGGTATTCATAATCCAACCATAGAATGTAGTTTTAAGTACTTGTGTCTATTTCGTCAAACATTTATAAAAACAACGCATGCATTCTCAGCCCATAAATATATATTGCAAAAACATTTAAAAAGGGAACAAATGAAACTCACGATACGATATTTTGTAGTAAAAATATGCATACGACGGGATTGAACAATGCAGGGCTGGCCTCGAATTCACGAACCTATATCAGTTATATATATTAAAACATATAATTAACATGTAATAATAATCAATCCAGTTTATATATTTTACTTATTTAATTTAGTAATATATTGTTAATCAATAATTTGTTATATGTAAATATTTATGTAATAATGTTAATATATAATTTATATGTAATATTAATATAATTATGTAATAAGTATATTTTTATATACAAAATATTTATTTGTTATAATAATAATAATAATAAAAATGATACTAATAATTTTAATAAAAAAGATGATTTTAAATAATAATGATAAAAATATTTATTAGTAATGATAATATTAATAATGATGGTTTTTAATAATAATAATAATACTTACATTAATAATCATAATAATAATAATAATAATAATAATAATAATAATAATAATAATAATAATAATAATAATAATAATAATAATAATAGTAATAGTAATAGTAATAATAATAATAGTAATAGTAAATACTACCTTAAGAGTATAAGCTTCCAAAAATAAAACCGCCTCACTCCGGGCTCGAACCCGTGACCTCTAAATTAATAAACACACTCCAAGCCATTGAACCATCTGATTCTTTCTAATTTATATGGTAGTTAATTTCTTTTAACTCATTATTTCTCTGTTTTCATTTTAAAACCCAATTAACTAAGCCCAAGCAAACCCTGTTGATCCAGTTACTTCGGTTCTTCATCATCATACTTCATATCATTACCACTATCATCACGACATCATCCATCATTCTATGTATCATTATCATACACATAAAATCATGAATAATAATCATTGTAACCGTATCATATTTATTATTTTATGTAATATCTTAATGGATCATTTCATCACGATATCATCACAGTTAGTCATCATCGTTTATTTTCATCATTCTTACTTCGTTTCTTCATCACCTTTATCATTATTAACTTGTTATTGTAACTTCAATAGATACCTTCTAGTAGCAACAACGAACTGCATTTCTTTCCTCATTTTAAACAGAAATCTAGCGAATAATAGCAGGAACACAGTAGTAACATGGTAACGGGTATTAAAGTGTGTAATATCCGGTGTTTATAATCTGTCCCACGTTTTATTCGGCCCAACATGATGTCCAATAACACAACACGGCCCAAAAACAAATTGGAAACATGGTGACCCCATAAACCACTTTGTAATAAAATGAATCCACTTTTCTTTACTAATCAAGTGGGTTTTATTGTTTGTAATTGTCGGCCATCAAGAAAGACAACACCCCTTTATCTGTTTAAAAACGATAATATATAGTATGCAGATAGTGGGTTCAAATATTTAACCGTTGTGTTGGTTATCGATGGTTTTGTGGGGTTCTTCGAGAAATCAACATCATGGCAGCAATAAGGATCAAATGAAAATAGTTGCAGGTTATATTGATCATAATTATAATAAAAGTGGTGGCGATTTGTTGGGGTTTTTCTGAACAAAAAACAGAAGTGTTTGCGGTAGCAGCTGCAACGAAGAGGAACAAGAGCTGTAGCAGTAACGAGGGAAAAATATTCTCATGTGTCTTGATTTGAAAATGGTGAATGTAACGGTGAGCGTTTGAAACAGAAACATGGAAAAACAAAATTTAAATGAATAAAAAAAATAAAGATAGGAAGGATGTTAGGGTGGTGAAGATGGTTGAAGGGTTGGTGATTGTTGAGGTGGTTCTTGGTTTGGGTATAAGGGTGGTGTTGTAGGGTAACGGTTCTAGGTTGTAAAATAAGAGAGAAATATAGGTAGGTAAGACGGTTTTGGTCCTCGATTTGTATTTGAAGGATGGGTGGTGGTTTATGGTTATGGTAATGGTTTTGTAGCTGCAACCGGTGATCGAGTAGAGTTGTGGTGATCGGACCAAGTAACTATAGCAACATTCATCGAAGTAGTCTGTTGGTTTTGGTGATGGTTTGGTTCGAACAAGAAGCAGCAATTAACAAAAAGTTTTCGGGTTGGGGTCGACAGAAACAGGAAAGAGTTGTAGCAACCATGGTAATCGAAGGATGGTTGCAAGTTTGGTGATGTTTTTATCTCCTAACTAGCATGTATGTATATAGATATATATTCTGTGTGACTTAAATTGTGAGAGTAAGAAGACACAAACAGTAACCTCAATCAATGTCTAATTGATTCACGGATTCATTTGATAACAGAAATATATATAATAATATTAATAACAATAATATAATAATCAAATATGAAATCAAAATATCATGTGCAGTAAAGCCATCAGTCGACATAAAATTTAGGATATTATTTCGTGGTCCGTTGATAATCAGTGGCGGATAAAAAGTACTCAAATAAATTATGAATTTTAAGTATCATTATTTATTCTGATCATTATTTTATAAAAATGGTCATTAATTGTTTAAAATTATTAAATAAAAATTAAATCAACTGTCCGCGCTCGATCCCAGGTAAAATATAAAAAATGTTAAAATTTAATAACTAGCTCATAAATACATTTTTAATAAGCCTATAATCTATATAACTCATTTTCGGATCACTGTTTATTTTAAAATCATATAAGTTCATATTTAACTTGTTTAATATCCATCTAATTGATAAACGAGTGCTACAATCGTTTTCTAAATGAATTCGAAACCAAATATATATTCACTATACTTTTTATATGTATATATATATATATATATATATAGATTTATTTTAGTAAAAAATTTATTATTACTTATATCATTTTTCATATTTATTTCTAACAATTAAGTTGTATATTATTTCTAATTATAATTTAAATTATTATATATTTACAAATAATATATATATATATATATATATATATATATATATATATATATATATATATATATATATATATATATATATATATATATTTCATGACTTAGTATATTATTTTACATATTTATATATAACAAAAATTTCATACAACAGATTAATAACTTTTCAAGTTATTATATAAATATATTTATTTATATATATATTTACAAATAGTTGTTCGTGAATTGTCGGAAATAGTTGAGGGTTTAATGAATGTTTGAAAACAGTTCAAAAATTTTGAGACTCAACATTACAGACTTTGCTTATCGTGTCAAAAATATTAAATCGTATCGAGAGTTTGGTTTAAAGTTAGTCAAAATTTTTCGGGTCGTGACAGTACCTACCCGTTAAAGAAATTTCGTCCCAAAATTTGAGTGAAGTCGTCATGGCTAACAATAAAAATGTTTTCATGATGAATATGAGTTGATAAATAGAGTTTTATCATTATTGATTAATATAGATAAAACGGTTTGATTTTGTGAAGCATACGAGTGAACCTGTCACAAAAGATTGAGATAGAGATTTAACTTTTGACGTAGTCACGGTGGATTTCCGGAATTCAAGGAATCTAAAGAGTATCTTCATAATCTATATAAGATTTGATTCTTCGATAATTAAGGAAATTATGATTCTCTTTAATTAAATGCGGTAATCTGCCTTGATTGCTATGTCTGCTATTTTGCTATAAATTCGTCTCTTCCGTTCCATTATTTTCACCCCTCTTATATTTTCTTTCTCACTTCATACTTCCAAAAGATTCGTTAATATGCTCAATCCTGTTCTGATCCTTGATATTTTCCTGACTATCGCATCTGTCGTTCTTCTTTTTATTTACCACCGGAGGAATTTGTTTACTTTTACTACTTCCTTGGGGTTATAGTGTTTTTCATTCTCCCGTGTCTTTATATTGCTATACGCATTGATATACACAGTTTGTAATTTCTATGTTGTTGTCGGGCTTTATATTTTCCCTTATATTTTGAAACTTCATGCTTTTGTTTTCTTCCTGACTTAAGGTAAAGCGATCAAGACGTCTCAGATTCGTAGATTAAATCTTTGAATTTCGAATGATCATGGCTAATGTTCTAAGAAAGAAATGGTAATAGCACGATCTGATTTGTTAAATTACCAGAATCACGGAAGATAGAACTATCAAGAATATATTTTCTTGATATGTTCAGAGGTTAAGTAGAATGAAAGAGTTATGTAACATGGTACATGATGAGGGTATGATCTTTGAACCATCATCACGTATCATTAGAAATTTAGCTTGACTTACTGTAATATAATCACGTTGGCCAAGCGTCATTATATTATACTAACTCATGCTTCAACTCCCAACACTTCTCCAGAAATCATTCATAATTTAAACTCAAATTTTATAGAAGGATAGAAACTAAAACAGTTTCTTTTATGATGTAACATAGATAGTACGAGGAGATAGATAATTTCGGATAAAGATATTTATGAAGGTGTCTTCAGAAATATCAAAAATATTTATAACGAAAGATACGATGATATCTTAGAATTTAAAGTATTTAAGATCAGAAGATGATGAAGAAATTTGTCCGTAAGGATTTAGAATAAGTAAGGAGCAAGATGTTCGCTAAAGATTTCATCAGATCCTGAATCATCTGGATTCTGTAAGTATAGATTTTGTGATTTATCCACAGCCTCCTTCATAGTCTGCTCAATCCGTTTTTCAGTTCCAAAACTAAGCCTTTTCAACACACCATTCTTTATTATTAAGCTTCTGGTTATTAAGACCATCTATAGCTTTTTCTGCTTCATCAACACTCTCATATCTGAATCATTGGTTATCAATCCGAGGTGTTTTCAAGAGTTTGAAGGGTTTGAATGAATTTTGTAATCGGCAAGATATATATGATTGTTTAAGATGAAATCAAGTGGCAAACTAGAAGAAATGTTTAACTGTACAAGATGTAACTTATTAACGATATTTTAAATCAAAATGTGTTATAATTAATATTTCCTACTCTTTTAATACTTTTTAATTGTCCAAGGTTAGTAGTCCAATGTTAGTAGTCCAATAGTCCAATAGTTCAATATATAATCTCGTTAATCAAGGTTATGTTATATTGTCTCGGGATTAACCAAGACTGGTATATTATGACAGTATTTAAATGACGATATTTAAAGTGCGTAAAATAAATAACAGTATTTAAATGACGATAAATAAAATTGCGAGTATTAAAATTGCGATAATTAATTGTGATAATTAAGATGACAATAAATAAAATGTAATAAGGATATGGTCATAACGGATATAGGAACAGTTAGCTAGGATATTGTTAGCGTGGATTCTTAACAAAATTTCATATAGTTAATTAGTTTGTTTCTAATCAATTTTTATTCTGTCAATAATTTCTTCATTATACCACATGTTAAATCTTGACTTGGATTATGATCGGTCAAAATTCGAATATGAAATTGAATTTGAATGAAAATAGTTATTCTGCGGTGAACGGATACGTATATCTGTAAATGTAAGTGGAATAGTAAATGACTGTTGAATCAGAATCGTAGAATGTACAGTGTAACATTTTAATGTGAAATCTAAATATTCTTCGGGTATTACCTACCCGTTAAAATATCCTCATTATTAATAGTTTGTACAAAAGAATTTTAATTACAATCTTTATGAAAATATATTTACATATATATTTTCTTCAGATGTAATCATGGATTTAATGAGTCAATTTGATATTAATCTCATTTGATTTACCATTAGAACTAGAATATATAATCTCTAAAACATTAGAGATTATATAATTGCCATGTAGAACTAAGATAAATGATGTAGAAAGATATGTAGAACGATGATCATGCTCAAGATATAGATTGTGGTGTTGAGATGTGTGATGCGGATGTTGTTGTTGGTGATACTGGTACTGTTGGTGCTTGCAAATCTTGCACCATATTCTCCAAAGTTATTACTCGGGCGCGAAGCTCATTGACTTCTTCTTTTAGACCAAGATGATTGGCGGTTGGAACGAGTGGATGAATAAGGTTTAGAATTTGAGATAGTATATAATCGTGACGTGATACTCTGGAATTGAGAGAGAAAATGGTGTTTCAGACTGGTTCGCCGGTAAGTGCTTCAGGTTCTTCGCCAATAGGGCAATTTGGTGGATGAAAAGGATCGCCTTCTTTTCGTCTCCATTGATTTAGTCGACTACGAACCCATCCCCAATTCATCCAGAATTGATGATGACTGATTGGTTGATCCATTTCAGGTTACACTGCCTTCGGAGCTCAGGTGAATATCCATGTCGGAATAGCTATCAAAATCCAAGGAATTTGAACTATATATATTATAGAAGATCCCATAGATTACGGAGGAACTTTTGGAAGCTGTCAGGCAAAGTTTACAGTAACAGATACGCTAACATATGAATTTGTCTATACACTATCTATGCAATCAATGCAGTAAGACGTGTCTACACTAAGAATGATAAGCAGGTAATTTTTGACATGAAATGATAAGCAAAACTTTTGACATGCAGACATGGTCGAAGTCCAGACTCACTAATGCATCTTTAACAACTATCAGTTAGACACAATAATGCAAGACCTGGTTCGCTAAGACCAACGCTCTGATACCAACTGTTGAGACCCGTCCAAATCCATATGGACGAATACTGTTAATGCATTTTCTGTAAGTCCCTAGACATCTATCCTACGTTTGTGATTAGTACTTCAGTTTATGGGCTACCATGATCACTCGTTATTATCCTATCTGTGTTTATATGTGGTTACATGTACTGCAGGAACGCGATATGGAAGTTTGACTATCTTAGACTCAGTCAGACGTACGAGTGAAGGCTCATTTGTACGGCTGACAAGCTCATACGCACGGTTGAGCTGAGCTGAGTCACAAATATAATCTGAGTATACATACACGAGTGAGTGATCACCTGTACGGCTGAGGCAGCCCACTCATACGAGTGATGGCTGACTCACACGGTTGACTCAACAGCAGGGGTATTTAAGTGTTATGTTCTTCATTTTAGGTTAAGCATCTCATTACACACACATCACTCAGATCTGGTAGCCTTGCCCGATTCTCTCTCAACCCAAATCACTTAAGAGGTGAATAATAACTCTAGGTGTTAATCTAATCACACATCCATTGTTGTGGTTTGACTAAATTAATCTCAAAAATCACAATATTCACTAGAATGATTTGATTCACTAATTCCGCCTTTGTGTGAATTAAACCTGTTGATTTCGAAGTTCCTAGTCATGTTTCATCATTGGTATCAGAGCATTGGCTGCGATTTCAACATTATCTAGTGATTTTTGGTGATTAAAGAGTTTGTTATTTTGGGTTTTTGAGTTTAGAGTAATTTTGATCAAAAAGGAATCATTTTTACATGTGTAATTGTGATTAGAGAGTGTGTTTATGTTAGTTTAGTGCTAATCCAGCTTGTGGACGAAGAAATTGAGGTTTAACATCAATTTATAGGGTTTTTGAGTGAATTAGGTTGAATAGCAACCCACACGAGTGGGGCAGTGAAATTTGCTCACTCGCGCGGTTGACCGAGCGGTTGACATCACTCGTGAACTCACACGCACGGTTTAGCATAACCTTGTTAGGTTAAGTGACTACAGTCTGATCACACGAGTGATCATACGGTTAACTGTGACATGTATGAGTAATCACAAGGTTGATCCTTACTCGTACGTCTGAGACTTAGTGATTGGTTCTTTTGTTTAAGTCGTGACACGTACAATTAAGTAGTGACACGTACGCTTGAGGTTGTGACACGTACATTTGAAATTGTCACTCGTACGGTTGATATCTTGAACTGCACGGTTTACCTTTTGGTAAAATTTTCAAGATGTTTAATTCAAACGATTACGCATTAGCTGCACCGTTAGTTCAGAGTATTACAAATATGACTCAACGATTACTCCTTGCTGAGAGTGAATCAGGAAGTGGTACGAAATGTCTGAGGTTAATGAATATGGATAATTATTCTTCTTGGAAGTCTAGATTTAAGATTTGGTCTGATGGTCAGGACACGAAGCTTTAGAAGCACATTGAAACCGAATTTCAATGGCCACGTTCACCAGTTACAAATGAATTGTATACATTGCATAATATGCCTTCGGAAGAACGTGAAGAATATAACTTGGAGAAGAAGATCTACTGTAACTTGACAAGTGCTCTTGATGGTCCAATTTTCCATAAATTTCTGTGTCATGATAACTCATTCAAGATATGGGAAGCACTTCGTACTTTCAATGAAGGAAATACATTTTACAGAACTAGAAAAGGTTTAGAGTTGAAAGCTGAGTTTGATCGTTTTCACTGGCAAGTTGGAGAATCTATTACGGAATTGGTTGAAAGATACCGTCATTTGCTAGCTGAACTACATAAGCATGATGTGACCATTGCTGAAAAAGATAAAGTGACGTGTCTAGCTGGAGCATTACCACTAGAATGGAATGGTTTCGTATTAACTATGAAAACAAGTGGAGAACTTGCTACCGCTACAGTGAACTCGTTTATCGCAAGACTTCAGGAAGAAGAATTAGAACTGTTAAACAAAGTCAAGAGGTCAAAACAAGTTCAAGACACCAAAATGTATTGTCCGAATGGCTATACACCTCTAAAATCAGCTCATGCTCCAAAATGTATGGTTTGTATGTTAGCAGTACACCTATTTAACAACCTTCGTATCCATCTCAAGTTTCACTATGTTCTCTCAATACTCAATCACAGCCTACTTCCAATACTACAGAGTCATCTACACCGAATGCATCAGATGTTCTATCTGCACTTAAGATTGAGAACATAAGGAAAGCTGGGAAAGAAAAGATTAGCGAAGTTATAGCTTTACTATCAAGCCTTGTTAATTCCTATGATAGTTATCTTGATGGTCGTGTGGGTAACATTCATCTAACAACTAAAGATTATCATCAACTTGATAAAGATGAAGCAGAAAAGATGGATATTATGTGGGGTATGGCAAATCTTGTGAGAAGAGCAAGAGATTACCAAGAGTGAACTGGAAAACTGATCAGTCTGACCAAAGATACAAAACTGGGATTTGATATGAATACTGTTACTTGTTAAAACTGGGGAGAATTAGGTCATTTTTCAAGACAGTGTACAAAACAGAAGAAGTAGGGTAATCGTAATCCGTTCAAGAATCAGAACTACAGTTCTCAGAGTCAAACAACTAAGCGTGAGATCTACATTACTGATAAAGTAATTGAACCAGAAACAGCTAAGACTCCTAACAAAGCTTTGGTTGTCATTCATGGAGATGATGATGATTGGTCTATCAAATTGAATGTAGATGATCAACAACCTATAGCTAACATGGCAAAGATCACTGAAATTGAAGAAGAGTGTGTCACTAATCGAAATCTAATTGAGAAGCTGACTGCTCGTGCTGAAAGAGCTGAAGAATTGTCTCGAATCATTCGAAAGGAGAAGATTCAAAAATAGGTTAAAGACAAATTCAAGAAGGCACGTGATTCAGTTCCTCGCACACCTGAATCTGGAAGTGTTTCACCAACATCGTCAGAGGACTACTACTACAACAGTTGGAAGGATAGATATGGTGATACCTCAGTGTTCTAAGACAGTCTAGAAGCTGATCAAAGTGAAGAAACATTGGTTGATGCTGACAAAGAACTAGACAAATGGGGTAGAATGATTGTCGAAGAGTTGGAAATGTTAGTTCTCATGGGTGAAGGTTCAGATCTTGAGAGTGTAAATTCAGAAGATTATGATTCAGATAAAATCTCAGATTCAGAAGTTGAAGTTAAAGCTGATCATACTGGACTTGATCAAACTGATTTTGATGCACTGAACAAGAAAGCAGTAGATTTACTAAAGATGTGCTTATCAAAAAGTGATATTGAGAAGGTCACCGGGTTGACAAAAGCTAAGGATACTTGGGATAGACTTGAACAGATTCATTTTAGAAAAGATGCTGATACATCAGAGTTTCTACAGATTCATCAGAATCAGAAGATGAGCTCGATGATGGTAAGAAGATAAATTACTTTGCATTTATGGCTGAGACTTCTTCATCAAATAACGCTCAACATGTATCTTCTGATCCATCTACTAATAATGAATGTGTTAAATGCGCTGAATCTAAAATAACCATAGATAATTTAACAAAGGCTTATGAGGAGATGAAAGAAAAATGGCATGCAGACCATGTGGCCACTAAAGTTGAAAACGAGTTGAAAGAGCAGATCAAAGTCTATAAAAACAACTTCATGATCTTAAATGTTATAACTTTGACATAAATCAATCTTTAATTAAACGTGTTGACATAATTAATGAACTAAAGAAAGAAAATGAATGCGTTAAAGCTGATTTAGAAGCAATTTCAATTAAAATGAAATGTTGGGCAAGTGCGTCACAGTGGAATGCATTAATGGTGGAAATTAATGACACCAAGGGCAAGGGTATTGGATATAAGTCTGCATCTCCTCCTTTTCAAAACACATTTGTAAATGAAAACGTAGTTGACGGTCGACCAGAAGACTGTATTCCTCCTAGTTACGAAGATTACATTGAAAACAATAAAAAGTGTAGCTCAACTAAGAATACAATTTCTGATGATACTGCTGAAGGTGCTCTAGATCATGAGGAAGATAGGAAAACTGGTTTAGGAGATAATTCTAAGACAAGTAGTGTTAGAACACCAAAAGGTCCTGTTAAAATTTTAAGAAATCCTAGATTTACTGACAGACCTGTTCCTCCTGTTACCCCTTGATGTGTGCAGCGGTGTATACGAAATACTATTATAGTTCCTACGAAATACTATTAAATATGATACAATTTTACACAAGTTATTTATTTATTGAATGGGATATACCTAAACCTTGCTACAACACATATAGGTAGTGTACCTAATCATAGAGTAGTGTAGCTTTTAGTAAGTCCGGTTCGTTTCACAGGGATCTGCTGAGTTTAACGCTATATTTTAAAAACTATATTTGTATAAAAAATATATATAATTATATATAGTAATATTATTAAAAGGAGGTTTTTACCGTTTAATGACCGGTTTGTCAATTTTATATTTTAAGCGTAAAGATAAATGAAAATAATTAAAGTGAGTAAAATAAATAACAATATTAAAATGACAATAAATAAAATGACAGTAAATAAAAATATGATGAGATATAAAATAGAACAATTATGCTTATTTAAACTTCCGTAACCATGATGTTTGACATTTTGATTTTAATTTATTACTCCGGGTTAATTGTAAGACCCTAATCTTCATTGTACAACAGAGTATATAGAGTACATAAATTGTGGGAATGATTGTGCAGTTAAACAGAAGTCAGAGAGCAATCTGAGCTTAGTGCGCGCCGCGCACACCAAAGGGAGCGCGCCGCGCACTCCCTACTGTAGCCGGGTTTTTGCTGTTTTAATGAGATATTTTGATGGGCAATTTGGTAATTTCACTTGTGGACGAGTTAAAGGCCAGTTGGTCAGTTGTGGAGTATCATTAACTCTATTATCAACAACCTTATCCCCTTTACTTAAATTTTAGAGTGAGAGTGTGATTCTTGAGTGAGAAAGCTTAAATCTAAGGGGAAGAAGTTGTTCTCGGACCAAAGTGCGGGTATTAAAGTTGTTCATCCCCTCTCTAGCTCCGTTGTGGTTGTAGTGGTATGTTCTAACTTTAATTTCCTTACTTTGATTTTGTGTAAGGGTTAGGGTTTGGGTAAATGAAGAACATAAAACCCATATTTGGTGATTTTGGGTGTTCTTGGGTAAGATGGAGTCATGAAGACTCATTGGTAACTAACCTAGGGTTTCAAAGTGGTAATTGATGTTTATGAGTCCTAATTGGTTACTTAATTACTAGCACACCTAGTTAATTAGTAAATGGGTGCTAGATGGGTTAGTAGATAACCCGAAATGGGTATGTTGACTTTAAATTAGTCAAAGGGCTAATGATTGACCTAATTGGGAAATATGGGTATGAAATACCCTAATTGTGTAATGGTTAGTGTTGTTGGACCTTAATCACTAGCTTTTAAGTGATTAATGATGGTCTTGACCCCTAAAGGGCGGTTTTGATGAAAATGGGGCATTTAATGCATTTAAGTCATTAAATGCACATGAGTGAAGTGTTGGTATTTAGTCCAACAAGTTTGTTTGTTGATCGAGTACTTATATTATTAGGTACCTTGCTGTGAAGCTTGTGGAGGTATAAATCGTCACCAAATCGTTAAGGTGAGTGGAATGATTATATGCATATGTATGTAAGGTATTTATTTATATGCTATGGTATGAACCAAAGAGCCGGTAGTGCCATAGTATGTGCGAGCGTGCTATGATGTGAACCAAAGAGCCGGTAGCTTCATAGTACGTGTGTTATAGTGTGAACTAAAGAGTCGGTAGCGCTATAGCACGATTTGTTAAGGTGTGAACCAAAGAGCCGGTAGCACCTTAGCGTTGTTAGAGTGTGAACCAAAGAGCCGGTAGCACTCTAGCGTGAGTATGACTCGAGTTGTGATGTGAACCAAAGAGCCGGTAGCATCATGACAAATGCGTATGGTGTGAACCAAAGAGCCGGTAGCACCATGACGCGAGAATGGTTAACCATGGTTGTGTATTTTGTTTTGTAGCATATTATATTATGTCGATTATATGTTATTGATTACGCTAGTAGCGATTCGTTGGAGATTATTAGCTTTGTACTTGAGATGGTATGCTAATTGTATTGCTAGCGTGTATGCGGTATATGTGTAAGTGATTTCAAGTAGGTATGTTATATATATGTGTCTAATTATTGATTTCACTAAGCTTTGCTTACCCTCTCGTTGTTTATCTTTTTATAGGCTCCGGCGTCGACAAAGGTAAGGGTCTTCGATTGGATTAGAGATCCCGCTTGTTGTTTAGGGAACGCTTTTGGGATGTGATAGCTTTTGGAGTATGACCAAGATATGGGTAGTTTAACCCCAAACACCATGCTCATAGTGTCGTTTGGAATTTAAACTAGTGTGGTCGAAACTCGGACTTTCGTATGAAACTCGTAAAACGGCCGATGTGGGCCCCGTTTTGTAAAACTCGTTTTATGTTTGAATCGTATGAGTTTTTCATATTAGAACATGTTGTGTAAAGCGTTTCATCTAAATATGTCGGGAAGTGGGAGATCTTTATTCGAAAAATTGAAAATTTGGACAGAACTGAAAATAGGCCTGTGCGCGCCGCGCACCCTGAGGTGGTGCGCGTGGCGCACTCCCCTGTAAAAAAAAAATTTTATTTTATGCGTGTTCGATTGTATATTGGGTTGGGTCGTTACAAGTGGTATCAGAGCATGGTCTAAGGGATTTAGGCGACTTGAGATAGGTGCCTAGACTTAGATTTATTTGTGTATGCGCTTTACGCGGGACTTGTAGGAGACGGGTCGGACCGGGAGTTGATTAGTGCTTAGGTTTATGTGAACTAACCTTGCGCTAATTGTTTTGTGTTGTGTTAGCAATCATCAAGCAAGATAGACGTTGTACTAGCAAGTTAATGCGACGTGCTCGCGTAACAATGATTAGCTACCATTGTTACGAGTTCAAATCATGTCAAACAAGCGATGTACGATGATTGTTGAGCAAGATGGGGTAGTGTGGTGTATATGTATATACATATGTGTTAAGTTTTCTCGTTCGTTGCTTAACCTTTTCCGTTTTATAGTATGAAGTCGAGAAACGGACTCGAGACAAATGAAGGGGGTTCGAGCGAGGATGCTGAGTTTACGGCCAAGGTTGAGGCCATTATGCAAAGGCGTCATGAGGCCTTCTTGGAGGATGTTAAGAAGATGTTCTTGGATTCGATTGACGAGTAAGTAGTCAATCTAGTCAAGGAACAAGTTAAGATTGTTCTTAAAGAGGATAAAGCGGGAAGACGAGACTTCCACTATAAAAACTTCAAAGATGCTCAACCTCCCACCTTTGAAGGTGAACGAGACCCTCTAAAGAGTGCTCGATGGATCTCCGATATGGAGGGGGCTTTCCGTACTAGTGAGTGCCCTCTCGATAAAAAGACGAGGTTTGGTAGTAGCATGATGAGGGGTGATGCCAAGTTGTGGTGGGATGCGAAAATCCGACTTTATGGCGAAGAACAAAGTATGAGTTTGATGTGGGACGAGTTTAAAGAGGAATTTTTCAGGGAGTACCGAACTTCGGCCGATCTTTCAAAGCTTAAGGACGAGTTACGTACTTTAAGGCAAGGGTCAATAGATTTGAACACTCTCAAGTCCACTTTCTTATCAAAGACCCAATTTTGCCCGGAGTATGATGGGAACGATCACATGTTGAAAGAAGATTTCTACCGAACCTTGAATGATAACTATCAAGAAAGGATTAGTAAGAAATCGGCGAAGACTTTTGATGAGCTATTTGACATCGCTAAGGGTTTTGAGTCTTTTGCTCCAAGAAAGAGTGACTTCACCTTTGGCAAACGAAAATTTGAAGCTACTAGCCACTCGAACAAGAAGAACAAGAGTGTGACTGAGAGCGCCGGAAGTGCGAAAAAGGGGGCTTCTAAGAGTTTTGGGCCCACGTGCTACAATTGTGGTCGACAAGGGCACTTGGCCCGTGATTGTACGAACTCATCTTCCAACAAAATCGTTTGTTTTAATTGTAACAAAGAGGGGCACAAGAGGCCGGAGTGTCCCGAATTGCGTAACAATAATGTTAAGCGATTAAAGAAGGCGGCGGGTACGGCTAGAGGTTGAAATTATTTGATGACCAATGAGGAGACCAAGCAATCTAGCGATGTTGTCTCAGGTACTTTCATGGTTGATTCAAATCCGGCAAGGATACTCTTTGATAGTGGTGCAAACTTGTCGTTTGTGTCACCAAAATTTGTACCTAAACTTAATAAACCGTTAACTAAGTTAAGTCATCCAGTAGAAGTTGAAATAGCGGATGGCAAGACGGTGCTAGTGGTTGATGTGTGTAAAAATTGTAATGTTGTGTTTGGTGTCAAAAACTTTGAAATCGACCTCATCCCGATGACTTTGGGTGATTTTGATATCGTTGTTGGTATGGATTGGCTCGATCATAATAGAGCCGATATTTCATGCCATGAAAAATCTATTCGAGTGAAGACCCTTAGTGGGGGAGAGTTAATTATTCATGGCGATAAATGAAGAAGACTTGTGCCAATATGCACTTTTGCACGGGCACGTCATTTTCTGGTTGGTGGTGGCATGGCTTTTCTTGCCCATGTTGTTGATACTCGTGATGAGCCACCACCCATTCGTGAAATTCTGGTGGTGAATGAATTTGAAGACGTTTTCCGGATGAGTTACCGGGTGTTCCGGCGGAAAGACAAGTTGAATTTCGCATTGAGTTGGTTCCGGGGGCTACCCCCATTGCTAAAACTCCTTATCGTTTAGCACCAACGGAAATGCAAGAGTTGTTAAATCAAACCCAAGAGTTGCTTGAGAAGGGTTTCATTCGACCGAGTGCTTCGCCATGGGGCGCTCCGGTTTTATTTGTGAAGAAGAAGGATGGTAGTATGCGGATGTGCATCGATTACCGGGAGTTGAATAAAGTGACGATCAAGAATCTTTATCCATTGCCTAGGATTGACGATTTGTTCGACCAACTCCAAGGTGCAACGTATTTCTCTAAAATCGACCTACGGTCCGGCTATCACCAAATGCGGGTCCGTGAGGAAGACATCGAGAAAACGGCTTTTCGAACGCGTTATGGGCATTTTGAATTCGTAGTTATGCCTTTTGGTCTTACGAATGCACCGGCGGCATTCATGGATCTTATGAACCGAGTGTGCCAACCTATGTTGGACAAGTCGGTAATTGTGTTCATTGACGACATACTTGTCTATTCGAAGAGTATGAAGGAACATGAACATCATTTGCGGAGTGTGTTAAAGACGTTGCGGAAGGAGAAGTTGTATGCTAAATTCTCCAAATGTGAATTTTGGCTAAGGGAAGTTCAGTTCCTTGGCCACATTGTGAACGAAAATGGTATTCAAGTAGATCCGGGGAAGATAGAGACGGTAAAGAGTTGGTGACGACCGACTACGCCTACGGAAATCCGAAGTTTTCTCGGATTGGCCGGTTATTATCGTCGTTTTATCCAAGACTTTTCTAAGATAGCTTCTCCATTGACGAAGTTAACGAGAAAGAATGCCAGTTTTAATTGGGAGAACGAGCAAGAAATTGCTTTTCAATTGTTAAAAGAGAAGTTATGTCAAGCTCCGGTGTTAGTGTTGCCGGAAGGTGTGGAAGACATGACGGTTTATTGTGATGCTTCTTTAAATGGGCTCGGGTGTGTTCTAATGCAAAGAGGTAAAGTCATCGCTTATGCCTCTCGACAATTAAAGAAACACGAGACGAGATATCCGACTCATGATCTTGAGTTGGCGGCGGTTGTTCATGCGTTGAAAATTTGGCGCCATTATTGTATGGTGTCAAGTGTACAATTTATTCGGATCACAAGAGTTTGAAACATCTTTTTGATCAAAGAGATTTGAATTATCGTCAACGTTGATGGACGGATGTGGTGAAAGACTATGATTGTGAGATACTTTATCATCCGGGCAAGGCGAATGTGGTAGCGGATGCGTTAAGTCGAAAGAGTCATCACCCGGCGTTACGATTGGGATTGTTACGTATGATTATTACTAACGATTTTCTTGAAAAACTTGGTGTGATTCAAATTGAAGCTTACGTTCACAACAAGCATGCGGAACGAATTTTGGGGCAATCGGAATTTATTACTATGGGTTCGCATGGTTTGTTGTCTTTTCAAGGAAGAGTGTGGGTGCCTAAGATGGGGGATTATCGACGAGTGCTACTTGATGAAGCACATAAGTCAAAGTATTCCATTTATCCAGGCGCGACGAAAATTTATCTTGATTTGAGAAAAGATTATTGGTGGCCGGGCATGAAACGTGATGTTGTAAAGTATGTTGAGCAATGCGTCACGTGTTTGCAAGTTAAGGCCGAGCACCATAAGCCGTATGGTAAGTTACAACCATTAGAAATCCCGAAATGGAAATGGGAGCACATTACCATGGATTTCATCACAAAGTTACCTAAAACGGCGAGAACCCAATTTGATTCGATTTGGGTGATAGTTGATCGATTGACGAAAAGTGGCTTGTTTCTTCCCATTCGGGAAGCAATATCATCAGAGACTTTGGCTAAATTATTTATCAAAGAGGTAGTCGCTCGACATGGGGTTCCTATATCTATTATTTAGGATCGAGATACTCGTTTTACATCTCGATTTTGGGAAAAGTTTCATGAGGATATGGGTACACAATTGAAATTGAGTACGGCGTATCATCCTCAAACGGACGGTCAAACCGAACGTACGAATCAAACATTGGAGGACATGTTGCGGGCGTGTATTATTGATTTCGGTGGTAGTTGGGATGAGCACTTACCTTTGGTGGAATTCTCGTACAATAATAGTTATCATACTAGTATCGGGATGCCACCTTACGAGATGCTTTATGGGCGGAGGTGTCGAACTCCGATTTGTTGGGGTGAAATTGGCCAAAAGGAAATTGGGAGTACCGATTTGGTCTTAGAAACGAATAGCAAGATTGATATGATTCGGGATCATTTGAAAAAGGCTCAAGATAGACAAAAGTCGTATGCCGACAAACGTAGGCGAATGATCGAATTACAAGAAGGTGACATGGTGATGCTTAAGTTTTCGCCATGGAAAGGTGTTATTCGGTTTCGAAAATGGGGAAAGTTAGCTCCTCGGTTTATTGGGCCATTTAAGGTTTTAGCTCGTGTTGGTGAAGTCGCGTATTGTTTGGAATTACCCGAAGAGCTTGCGGGGATTCATAATACATTTCATGTTTCCCATCTCTGTAAGTGTCTTGCGGATGATTCATCATGGGTGCCGTTAGACGAAATTGAGCTAAACAATAAGTTAGAGTATATTGAGGAGCCGATTGCCATACTCGATGAGAAGGTCAAAAGGTTGAGGCATAAAGAGGTTAGGACTTTTAAAGTTCAATGGCGTCATAGTAAGGGTTCCGAGTTTACTTGGGAGCCCGAAGAATTCGTGTTGGTTTATCTTCCCTCTTGTCATGCAGCTTGGATCGCGAGGACGCACTCCGATTCAAGTGGGGGAGAGTTGTAAGACCCAAATCTTCATTGTACAGCAGAGTATATAGAGTACATAAAGTGTGGGAATGATTGTGCAGTTAAACAGAAGTCAGAGAGCAATCTGAGCTTAGTGCACGCCGCGCACACCAAAGGGAGCGCGCCGCGCACTCCCTACTGTAGCCGGGTTTTTGTTGTTTTAATGAGATATTTTGATGGGCAATTTGGTAATTTCACTTGTGGACGAGTTAAAGGCCAGTTGGTCAGTTGTGGAGTATCATTAACTCCATTATCAACAACCTTATCCCCTTTACTTAAATTTTAGAGTGAGAGTGTGATTCTTGAGTGAGAAAGCTTAAATCTAAGGGGAAGAAGTTGTTCTCGGACCAAAGTGCGGGTATTAAAGTTGTTCATCCCCTCTCTAGCTCCGTTGTGGTTGTAGTGGTATGTTCTAACTTTAATTTCCTTACTTTGATTTTGTGTAAGGGTTAGGGTTTGGGTAAATGAAGAACATAAAACCCATATTTGGTGATTTTGGGTGTTCTTGGGTAAGATGGAGTCATGAAGACTCATTGGTAACTAACCTAGGGTTTCAAAGTGGTAATTGATATTTATGAGTCCTAATTGGTTAGTTAATTACTAGCACACCTATTTAATTAGTAAATGGGTGTTAGATGGGTTAGTAGATAACCTGAAATGGGTATGTTGACTTTAAATTAGTCAAAGGGCTAATGATTGACCTAATTGGGAAATATGGGTATGAAATACCCTAATTGTGTAATGGTTAGTGTTGTTGGACCTTAATCACTAGCTTTTAAGTGATTAATGATGGTCTTGAACCCTAAAGGGCGGTTTTGGTGAAAATGGGGCATTTAATGCATTTAAGTCATTAAATGGACATGAGTGAAGTGTTGGTATTTAGTCCAACAAGTTTATTTGTTGATCGAGTACTTATATTATTAGGTACCTTGCTTTGAAGCTTGTGGAGGTATAAATCGTCACCAAATCGTTAAGGTGAGTGGAATGATTATATGCATATGTATGTAAGGTATTTATTTGTATGCTATGGTATGAACCAAAGAGCCGGTAGTGCCATAGTATGTGCGAGCGTGCTATGATGTGAACCAAAGAACCGGTAGCTTCATAGTACGTGTGTTATAGTGTGAACCAAAGAGCCGGTAGCGCTATAGCACGATTTGTTAGGGTGTGAACCAAAGAGCCGGTAGCACCTTAGCGTTGTTAGAGTGTGAACCAAAGAGCCGGTAGCACTCTAGCGTGAGTATGACTCGAGTTGTGATGTGAACCAAAGAGCCGGTAGCATCATGACAAATGCGTATGGTGTGAACCAAAGAGCCGGTAGCACCATGACGCGAGAATGGTTAACCATGGTTATGTATTTTGTTTTGTAGCATATTATATTATGTCGATTATATGTTATTGATTACGCTAGTAGCAATTTGTTGAAGATTATTAGCTTTGTACTTGAGATGGTATGCTAATTGTATTGCTAGCGTGTATGCGGTATATGTGTAAGTGATTGCAAGTAGGTATGTTATATATATATGGGTATAATTATTGCATTCACTAAGCTTTGCTTACCCTCTCGTTGTTTATCTTTTTATAGGCTCCGGCGTCGATAAAGGTAAGGGCCTTCGATTGGATTAGAGATCCCGCTTGTTGTTTAGGGGACGCTTTTGGGATGTGATAGCTTTTGGAGTATGACCAAGATATGGGTAGTTTAACCCCAAACACCATGCTCATAGTGTCGTTTGGAATTTAAACTAGTGTGGTCGAAACTCGAACTTTCGTATGAAACTCGTAAAACGGCCGATGTGGGCCCCGTTTTGTAAAACTCGTTTTATGTTTGAATCGTATGAGTTTTTCATATTAGAACATGTTGTGTAAAGCGTTTCGTCTAAATATGTCGGGAAGTGGGAGGTCTTTATTCGAAAAATTGAAAATTTGGACAGAACTGAAAATAGGCCTGTGCGCGCCGCGCACCCTGAGGTGGTGCGCGTGGCGCACTCCCCTGTAAATTTTTTTATTTTTATTTTATGCGTGTTCAATTGTATATTAGGTTGGGTCGTTACATTAATTGTCCTTTTGTAATGGATTATTTGAAACCTATCTGGTTTTTGTCCATAATAGTTCATCGGTCATAAATATAAAGTGCGAGTGTCCTCGTCAAATTACCCTTATACCCGAAGTCAAATATTCCAACTAATTAAAGATTTAAGCTGTGACGCAGTTATCACTTCTGTCAACAATTACACCAGTTATCACTGTATGTAATCCACCCCTGTTTTGATTAGATATGAATATTAATTTACCCACTTGATCAGTTTGAATAATCAATTACTCAACCCGAATAATTAATTAAATGATTATAATAGATTCTGTATGAATGTCACTAAATAGGACAACCATAATCATTATTAATTATTAAGTTAATTAATTTGAAGATAGGTTCGACAGACTCCAATGAGTTGTCACTCAATTAGAAAATACCTCCCATCAATTAATAGTCAATAGTCAAATGCCCACAAGTGTCGATCTTTTGTTCAAACATTAATTATGGTATAAAATCCAAAAACCCCGTCTTTAATATTTAGTCTAACATCGCGATTACTTCGGCTCAAATAAGCATAATAATAACTTAGTTACCAGGCATTAATTTAAAAAGGAAGAACATAGCTTACAGTGGTATTTAATCGCGTAGCATTACACGGACAGAGTTCCGACTTTAAAACCCGTAAAACATTCCTTATAATAACCCAGTTATTATTATCTTAATATTAAAATTAATATTATAATTATAAATATATATTATGTTTATAGAGAGAAAGAAAGAAGAAAAGGTGTATCATTCGAGCAGAATTCGCTGGCTTTTATAGATGTGAACTGATCCTGAGGGCCATGCGATCGCATGGCTTTTCAGTGTTATTCCCATGCGATCGCATGGCCAGGCTGGCATGCTCCCATCAATTTGTTTTCTAGTTTTCCAACGTTTTATTTAATAATATAATATAATATATATAATTATATATATATATATATATATATATATATATATATATATATATATATATATATATATATATATATATATATATATATATATATATATATATATATATATATATATATATATATATATATATATATATTATATTATATTCATGTGCATAGTAGACTTGTAATTTTAGCTCCGTTGTCTCGTACGTTCACGCCCGATTTATGTCTCCGATCCGGATTTTCGAACGTCCTTTCGTACGCGTAGATATCTTGTACTTTGCTTTCCGCGGCTTGTACTCTTGTAATTTTTAGACGTTTCTCATCAATAAATTGAACCATTTGAATTATATCTTATACATTTGAGCTTTTTGGTCATTTGCGTCTTCAAATCGTCGTTTTCTTCTTTTGTCTTCGCACTTATTTATTTAAACGAATATTACATAAAAATAGAATAATTACAACTAAAAACTTTACATATTGGGATGATATTGCGACTAAATATATGTTCATTTGGAGCACTATCAAATATTCCCACACTTAAACATTGCTTGTCCTCAAGCAATACATAACTTGAAATTAAATCACATTTCACTCGAATCACTTTTTTATTCTCACACTTTATACATCAGTGATTTTGATACAGTAGTAATCACAATGATAGTAACGATGTGGTTTACAGTTCCACATGACTATGAAAATTTAGATCCTTTAAGGAAATTGGATCTTTATGAAAACATTTGATCTTTTGAAAATTTATTCTAGCTTTTACCCTAGATAAGTTTTCCAGAATAACCCTTCACCTGTGTTTGCAAAAATGTTTTTGTGGGTTTTGTGGGTTTCAGATTTGAAAATTTTAGCTCAAAACTTGCGGTTTTGTGTCACCCAATTGCTAACCTTGTATTAGGAAAGCAACACGTCCAGTATACTTGCTCCGTATATTAGCTTTCGGTAAACTACCGTCCGGTTGTAAAGGAAAGCAATGAACAAGCAACTGTTAAGGCAATGTCTAATGACATGCAGATGATCATGGTCAAAAACGTGTCGGATGCAATTACTATCCTTTGTAGGAGCAATAGTAAAGATCACCCAAAAAATTTTCGGTCTGGCACAAGGTCCTATCTTCGACCATGCTATGCAACCACCATTCTTACGGTTGACACCCGATTTGGTTCAGGTGACCTAATGAATTCTGGTGAATTCTCAGGATTTTACGTTGAATGGTAATGAACGCATTGAAAATAGGTTTTCAGAAAACAAATCAGTTTTATTTTTGATCAGAATATTTTCTCGTTCAAGCTCGAGTTTAGATATCATCGAATTCCATGAGTTTGTAATTCTCAATCTTTAAAGTCAATCTCAAGGATTGAGTAATATCAGGCTTAAATGCTGATTTTTAATCTTTAAGGAGATTATCCTTTCTGGGTCTGATTCATTAGTCTTATCAAGCTAATTTGCACAGCGCCCTCCCCATTTTACGAGACAGATCCTCTCATGGTTAGGATAAGTCCGACCACTTGGCGACCCTATTTGATGCTGAGGTCCGTGGATTTCCTGTTGATTTTAGAGATGACTTTTCTAGATTTTTCATCAACCTACAGCTGGTCTGGACGACAACTTCTTGACCTAAATCAAGAAGCGCATGTCTTTTTCGAAAGACGTTACTTCCTTTTAATGATGGAATTGATTCATCGTGTAGATCCATCTTTCTTTCAAATATATTACAGTAAATCGGGTAAAACTGATTAGTTTAGTCCAAAGCAAAAGTACTTGCAATAATCTGTACCAAATATGGGATATGTATTTTAAAGAACTTGGTAAATTCTTCCCAAACTTAGCTTTTATTTATTCTTTTCTTTGCCTTTTTATTCTCTTCTATTCCATTTTAAATGAATTCAAGCGTTTTGGATTGTTTCTACATTTATGTTCTCTCCGAGGTAACAATAATTTTGGCATTAACACCTAGTTTTATTGTTCATAAATATGTATAAATATGATTTTGAATTCATTTAGTTGAAATTTTTTTAAATTTTCACAAAATTTGGCAATTAAACTAAGTGTAAACCCGAGAGAATTTATAACCCTTCCCCACACTTGAGATCATGCAATACCCTCATTTGCATGAAATCAGACTATAATTATAAATTCATGAGGGTGATTAGTGTAGAAAAGTGATTAAATATACTGAGTTTGCAAACATATTATTTTATATCACATTTGATATTTTGCGTCTTGTCGTCAAAATTAGTAGCTTTTGCTGAACTTTAATGCCAGTCTTTGAAAGTGCGCTGTTTTACCCTGTTTTGTACATAAGATAAACTACAAATATATATATATATATATATATATATATATATATATATATATATATATATATATATATATATATATATATATATTATAAAACCTTTATTTATTAAAACAATTTAAATGAATAATTTTTTAAAATTTTGTTTCCTTTTACTTTAGGTAGTTTCGGTATGTTTACCTAGTCCGTCCCTCGACAAAATTTAAAATTTGTCGTTTTTAAAGTGATTGTTTTAAAAGCAAAGATTTTTGGATTTTTTTAATTTTTTTTGGTATACTTTAGATCAATAAAATTAAAAATAATGATAACAAAATTTTTCGCCCCGCCCTCGGGTAAAACAATTTCGATTCTATGATCTAGTCTTTAACTTACGACGAATTTTAGAAATCATTTTTTAAACTTAATGAAATAAAGTAAATTTTTTTTAAATTCACACAAAACTTAAATTTAAAAAGCGTATTAATTTCATACAAACCTAAAAAACAAAATAAAATTCAGAATGGGGGAAAGAAAACTAGTTCTTTAGTGTCTGCTAGTGGAAAAGACCAATCGGATTCCATTCTCGGAACTACACAAGAACAGAACAAATAACTCTAGACAGCATTATTTTTTAGAACATTTGAACCTCCCCACACTTAGATAGCTGTGGTGTCGAAATTGTGATTAACTTCATTGTCAATTTCTCTTGGACCATAATCAACTTGCATATCTGTGACTTTTGCTTTAAGCCATTAGTCGGATTCCTGTGTAATATCTACAAATTCAACTAGTTTCGCCTTTTCTTTAGGCGATAGATTGGATACTAACCGGGTACATGACTTAGAGTTCCCCTTGGTTCTAGCATCGCGAATCCGTTTAATAAGTTTCTTCATTGACCTGTTAATAACGGAGTCATTTAATTTTGTATCAACAACGGGGTTCTTTGTTATCAGGTCATCATTAGGTGTTACTTCATCTTCCCCACACTTAGGCGTTTTATTATTGCTAAGCACTACCGTTGGAGTTAGTAAAACAATATGGTTCTTACCAATCGTTTTTGTTGGTTCAACGGTTTTGGATGGTGGAGATTCAGCCTTTCGACTCACAAAGGTGACCGATTTGTCACCATCACTAAGTGTCATTCTACCCTCTCTTACATCAAATAACGCCCCGGTGGACGCTAAGAATGGTTGACCTAAAATTAGAGGAATGTTTGGGTCCTCTTCTATGTCAATGACAATAAACTCGACTAGAAAAGTTAAATTACCTACTTGAATGGATAGGTTATCAGCAATTCCAACTGGGTGCTTAATGGTTTGATCAAAGAGTCTAACACTCATTTTCGTTGGACTTAACTCACCTACTCCTAATCTCTTATATAATGAAAGAGGCATAACACTCACACTCGCACCTAAATCTGCTAGTGCATCATACATGACACAATCACTAAGTAGACAAGGAACAATAAATTCACCCGGATCACCCAACCTGGGTGGAACTTTTGGTGGAACTGTTTTCACCGGGTTTACTTTTACGATTTTTGTTTCTTGCACTTTCTTATTCTTCTTCTTCTTTCCAGAGGTATCACAAACTTTCTTACCTATTACTTGCTCATACTCAACTCCTTTTCTTGGAAACGGGATGGGTGGTCTGTATGGTGCCACCACTGGCTTTACATACTCGGGTGGTGGTGGTGTTGTAACTTCTTCATCGTTACTCACATCTAAAACCTTCCCATCTTCTGGTGCTAATTTTTCAGAATTCGTTGACACCATGTTAACATTCTCATTTCGAGGATTTACTTCAGTATTACTCAGTAGCTCTCCTTGTTCCCTCTTACTCATCAAGCTAGCAAGAGTACCTACATGTTTTTCTAGATTCAAAATGGAAGCTTGTTGAGTTCTTAATGACTGATCAAACCTCTCATTCGTTTGGGTTTGAGATGTAATAAATTGTGTTTGAGATTCAACTAACTTTTGTACCATTTCTTCCAGATTTGACTTTTTCTCTTCGGTTTGTTGTGCTGGTTTATACAAACTAGGTCTTTGTTGATTGAAAGTGTTGTTTTGAGTTGGTTGGTTATTCGGACCTTGTTGGTTATACAAGTTATTATTGGGTCCATTTGGATTGTAAAGAATGTTTTGATTTCGATTGAAGTTTGGCCTTGGCGGTTGATAATTATTTTGATAATTATTTCCCGGCCTTTGGTTCATGTAGGAAACATTCTCACGTTGTTCCATCATTTATTCAATGTTACAATCTTTCGATAAGTGTGGTCCACCGCATTGCTCACAACTGATTCGTATTGCGTGAATATCTTTAT
Source organism: Rutidosis leptorrhynchoides (assembly GCF_046630445.1). Lineage (NCBI taxonomy): Eukaryota > Viridiplantae > Streptophyta > Magnoliopsida > Asterales > Asteraceae > Rutidosis > Rutidosis leptorrhynchoides. The sequence goes on from NC_092333.1 coordinate 136,730,493, forward strand.
TCATCTTTTCCATTCGTCTCTCGAAAGCATCTATTTTTGCGAAAACGGAATCAAAGTCATGGCTAGAATCGGCTCTAGCCGCTTTAGATGAATGAAAGATATCTTTTTTCTGGTGCCACTCATGTGAGTGGGAGGCTGTGTTATCAATAATCTTGTGAGCTTCGGTTGCGATTTTATTCATAATGGAACCACCAGCTGCTGTGTCGATGTCTTTTCATGTAGCGACGTCGACACCTTGGTAGAATATTTGTACTATGTGATAAGTGTCTAAACCGTGCTGAGGACATCCTCTCAATAACTTTCCGAATCTTTTCCACGCCTCATATAATGTTTCATTTGGCTTTTGCGCGAACATAACAATTTCTCCTTGAAGTCTCACGGCTTTAGATGCCGGAAAGAATCTTTTAAGAAATTTCTAAACTAAAACATACCATGTGTCAATCGCTCCTTCAGGTAACGATTCTAACCAATCTTTGGCTTCTCCCTTTAAAGTCCAGGGAAACAACATGAGATAGATCTATTCATCCTCAACTTCTCTGATTTTGAATAGAGTACAAATCCTATTAAAGGTTCAAAGATGTTCGTTTGGATCTTCTTTTGGCGTACCACTATATTGGCATTGATTAGTTACCATGTGTAGGATTTGTCCTTTGATTTCATAATCTGGCGCATTAATGTCTGGCTTAATAATGGCGTGTCCTTGGCCCGTGCGTGTGGCTCTCAAATTTTTTTTACGACCAAAACCCGTGAAACATCAAGTCTTTTTATATCAAAACTAATATAACGATGACTCCATTAATAACCAATGATGTGTGTGAGGTGTAGTACGTAATACTATTAATTTTATTATGAAATACTATTAAATACTATACAATTTTTCACAAGTTATTTATTTATTTATTGAATGGATATACCTAAACCTTACTACAACACTTATAAGCAGTGTAACTAATCGTAGAGTAGTATAGTTTTTAGTAAGTTCGGTTCGTTCCACAGGGAGTCAGCTAAAATTAACGCTATATTTATTTTAAACTATATTTGTATAAATATATATATAAGTAATATTATTATTATTATAAAAGGGGAGTTTTACCGTTTAATGATCGGTTTGTCGATTTTAAGATTTAAATCACAGTTAAAACCTAATGTGAAATATTAAATATAAATATAACTTAATTTAAAGCGTAAAGTAAATGACGATAAATTAAAGTACGATAAATAAAAGTACGATAATTAAAAGTGAAATAATTTGAAGTACGAAAAATAAAATGACGATAAATAAAAGTGCGATGAGATATAAAATAAAGGAATTATGCTTATTTAAGCTTCCGTAATCATGATTTTCGACGTGTTGATTTTAATTTATTACCATGGGTTAATTGTCCTTTGTCCTGGATTATTCGATATGTCCATCTGATTTTTGTCCATAACAGTCCATCGGTCATAAATATAAAGTGCGAGTGTCCTCGTCAAATTATCCTTATACCCGAAGTCAAATATTCCAACTAATTGGGGACTTAAACTGTAATAAGGTTTTAATATATTGTTAATGATTACACCAGGTTATCGACTGTGTGCAATCCAAGATTTTAATACTTTATTAACAATTACACCAAGTGTCCTTGTATGTAATCCACCCATGTTTTAATGAGTCCATTGACTATTAATCCATTCCCGTGTCCGGTTAAATGAACGATTATTAGTATTTATAAATATCCCGCCCATCGTGTCCGATCGAGTGTATGTGGTTATTTATAATTACCTCAAATTGTAAATCTCTATATTAAATTAACGAACTATCATTCAGTTAAACAAATGTAAAGCCCATTAATAGCCCCTAGTCCAATTTCCACAAGTGTCGGTCTTTTGTCCAAACCCCAATTATGGTCCAAAGCCCAATAACCCAGTCTTTATAGTTAGTCCAACATCACGATTACTTCAGCTTAAATAAACATAATAATAACTTAGCTACGAGACATTAATTTAAAAAGGTTGAACATAACTTACAATGAGTATTAATCGCGTAGTGTTACACGGACATAATTTTGACTTACAAACTTAAAACATTCGCCACTATAACCTTATTATTAACTTAATATTAAAATTATAATTATAAAATATAAATATAAATATATATTGAGAGAGTGAGAGATCAGTGAATGAAGGTGTACATAAAACGCCCGAAATATGCTGCTATTTATAGATGTGGCCAGGTCCAGGGTGCCATACGATCGCATGGGAATAAGGCACCCAGGCCATGCGCTCGCATGGCCTGCTTTTCCTGCTCCATTTGCTTCCAAAAACGTGGGCGGCTCTTGATTTATTTATTATATAATATAATATATATAACTTTATACAATTATATATATTATATTATATTCTTGTGCATAGTTGACTTGTAATTTTAAGTCCGTTGCGTCGCGCGTTGATAGTTGGTTCATGTCCCGGTTTTAGATTTTCGAACGTCCTTTCGTACGATTTAATATCTTATACTTTGCGTTTTGCAGCTTGTACTCTTGTAATTTCTGGACGTTTATCATCAAAAAATTGAACCACTTGGATTGTACTTTGAACTTTTTAGCGTTTTGGTCATTTGTGTCTTCAAATCGTCGAATCTGTCTTTTGTCTTCACCTTTTAATATTTAAACGAATATCACTTGTAAATAGAACAATTGCAACTAAAAGCTTGTCTTTCTTGAAGGATAATGCTATGAAATATGTGTTCGTTTTTAGCATTATCAAATATTTCCACACTTGAGCATTGCTTGTCCTCAAGCAATATAGTACTTGAAATAAAAACATACTTGAATCACTTCTTTATTCTTCACACTTTGTACATCAGTGATTTTGATACGACGGTATGAACAATGATAGTAGCATTGTGGTTTACACTCCCACGTGACTATAAAAATTTAGATCCTTTAAGGAAGTTGGATCTTTATGAAAACATTTGATCTTTTGAAAATTCAATCTAGCTTTTACCCTAGATAATTTTTCCGGAATAACCCTTCACCGGTGTTTGCAAAATAATTTTGTGGGTTTTGTGGGTTTCAGATTTGAAAATTTTAGCTCAAAACTTATGGTTTTGTGTCACCCACTTGCTAACCTTGTATTGGGAAAGCAACACGTCGAGTATACTTGCTCCGTATATTGCCTTTCGGTAAACTACCGTCCGGTTGTAAAGGAAAGCGTTGAACAAGCAACTGTTAAGGCAATGTCTAATGACATGTAGATGTTCATGGTCCATAACATGTCGGATGCAATTACTATCCTTTGTAGGAGCAATAGTAAAGATCACCCTATAGTTTTTCGGTCTGGCATAAGGTCCTATCTTCGACCATGCTATGCAACCACCGTTCTTACGGTTGACACCCAATTTGGTTCAGGTGACCTAATGAATTCCAGGTGAATTCCTAGGATTTTACGTTCAATGGTAATGAACGTATTGAAAATAGGTTTTCAGAAAACAAATCGGTTTAAATTTTGATCAAAATATTTCTCGTTCAAGCTCGAGTTTAGATATCATCGAATTCCATGAGTTTGAATTCTCAATCTTTAAGGTTAATCTCAAGGATTGAGTAATATCAGGCTTAAAAGCTGATTTTTGATCTTTTAAGGAGATTATCCTTTCTGGGGATCTGATTCATTAGTCTTATAAGCTAATTTGCACGGTATCCCCCATTGTACGAGATAGATCCTCTCATGGTTAGGATAAGTCTGACCACTTGGCGACCCTGTTTGATGTTGAGGTCCGTGGATTTCCAGCTGATTTTCGAGAAAACATTTCAAGGTTTTTCATAGACTCTACAACTGGTCTGGACGACAACTTCCTGACCTAAATTAAGAAGCGCGTGTCTTTTTCTCAAAAGACTTTACTTCCTTTTAAATTCCATTTAAATTACAATAAACTGGGTAAAACTGATTAATATCGTCCAAAACAAAAGTATCTTCAATTATTTGTACAAAAATATGTGATATATGTTTTAAATAACTTGGTAAATTTTTTCCCACACTTGGCTTTTATTTTTCTTTCTTTGCCTTTTTATTATCTTCTATTCCATTTTAAATGAATTCAAGCATTTTGAGTTGTTTCTCAATTTATGTCCTTTCCGAGGTAACAATAAATTCGGTGTTAACACCTAGTTTTATCGTTCATAAATATGTATAAACCTGATTTTGAGTTCATTTAGTTGAATTTTTTTTTTAAAATTTTACTAGAAGTGGGTAGTCAGTATATAAGACTAGGGCTGTTCTTTATTATCAGAGAGCACTAGATTCTAATACAACTACTGCGTTACTAGTAAAGTTTAACGGTGGTTATTAAACCAAGTGTATAAGTCAAATATTTTTTTTAACCGAAAGAATTTAATCCCTTCCCACACTTAAGATCTTGCAATGCCCTCATTTGTAAGAAATCAGTAACAATTTAAATTATTGAGGGTGATTAGCGTAGAAAAATGATTAAATTTTACCAAAGTTTCCAAACATATTGTTGTTTGTTTGAATGATAAATGGTGCACATCATTTGTTCATTCCTGCAGTTGTTATTTCACAAATATTTTGCATCTCGTCGTCAAAATTAGTTGCTTTTGCTGAACTTAATGCCAGTCTTTGAAAATGCGCTGTTTTACCCTGTTGTGTACATGAGATAAAATACATATAATACAAATATAAACATGCATGGTATTTTGAAATGGGACTTAATATCCCACTTTCAGTTTACAAAAAATGAAATATTAGTACAAAATAATAAAAATGTTAAACATTACATAAAAGTATCAAAATGTTATATGTTTAACATAAATAGATAAAAATAGTAGAAGATAAGAAATCACCAATGGAACACTATTGATTTGGATAGGGATTCCAGTTCATATCATTGCTCGGGTTCCATGGTTGGTGATAGGTGTCCTGGTAGGCTTGATTGGGGTCGTACAGGTCAAAGGGTGGTCGCATGTCGGGCTGATGTGGTGGATACAAAGCAGGCCGAGTCAGAATATAGTTATGTGGTACCTGATATGATAGCTGGCTCATGATTTGGTACTGATGAACTTGCCAGCTATCGTGTTGGCATCACCTGGATTGCTCATACTCATCCGCGGCTCTCCACTGCTCATACTGATGATGCCTAGACTGGTTATTCATTTCCACCTCATCTACATGCTGGAAGACATCAGTATAAATATCCCTAATGACATCTCTAATGTCATCTGCTTCCTCCATCTCTTCATCCGAACCCAATCTCTATCTGTGGATGGGTGCCCTGATATGGTATTGGCATATTGTGCCTCCGTTTTAGTACCGTTGCACCTTGATAAACCTGCAAGCCTATGCTCTTGGCTTGTTCCTCAATCTCTACCATCGGACCCCCATGCTCTTTATCTACACCTAAGTACTCTCTAATGAGAGTAACAAAAATACCTCCCCCTATAATACTTCCTGCTTGCATACCCTCAACAACTTTAGACAAATAGTGGCCTACGTAATAAGGAATGTTAACAAAGATCCTCGGGTCTCGAATACACTTAAGGTAAAATAAATCGTTTAAGGTCATTTTTTCTTGTTTCTACCCCTTTGTGTAATTGAGATGCTAAGAATCTATTTATTACCCGGAGCTCTGCTCTATCAATATCTAAATAGGAGTGTCTTCCACCCCGCGTAAATTCCCTAAATCTTGACATACGCCTTCATATGGCGTTAGCGTTAAAATTCCTATCTACTCTTTCACCTTCAGCAATTAAACTATTACAATCAGGTGTAATAATCTCAGTAGGGGTGTAGATTAATAAGGCTCTAGCCATGTCCAACATGGACATGCTGTACATTGTACCTCCTAAAAGAAATCTAATAAAACTTTTATCTCCTAACATAGTAACTTCATTATTTAACTCTATAGTGCTAAGCAATTCAACACACCATTCTCTATATATAGTTCTACGCGTAGTAAATAGGCGGATCCAATCGTTAAATGCAGAGTTACCATACCTCTGAACTAGTAAATCCCTAACCGGTTCGGCTAGGTTAACCGCTTCCAAAGGCTCCTAATCGATTACCCGAGGCATTTCAATATTTTTGTGGTAAAGAATGTGCATGTTCTTTTTAAATTTTGGGTATTCTGTCCAACAACAATCGAATCTTAGGTTGGGACGTAACTATTGGTCATCGATAAGTGGCTGCATAATCCTCGGGTGAGGCTGAAATTGACGATAATGAGTGTAAAACAGTGGTTCCGGCTCATAATATAGCATGTGTTGATCATAATGATGTTGTTGTTCAGGTTGTGGTTCCGGTTGTGGTTCTTGATCAGGTTCTTGTTCAGGTTCTTGTTCATGTTGTCTAGACGATGATGCACCATCCGTATCTGTATTTCTCTGTAAAACACATTAAACACAAAATTTGTGCATCCAAATATGCATTAGTGTTAGCAAAATAACAAATTAAAACAATTACAATAACATGTTTAATCCATATTAAACTTATACTCATTTTCATATTTTTATCAATTCTACAATTTTTCAAATAAGCATATATGAAAAGGTATACAAAGTTCATAAGCATTCAACTCAAATAACATGTTAAAATAACCATTACTAGCAATTAAACAAGTTTCAAATGGCAATTACATCAATTTAATCAAGTTCATGAATTTTAGACTTAAAAAGTCCACTTTGATGTTCAAAAATCATGTTTAGGATCAAAGTTTGGATCATTTAGCTACCTAAACATGTTACACTACTTAATTTAGCAATAATTCATAACAAAAATCTGCCATAACCTGTTTATATCAAAAAGCCCCAAATTGCTCAAGAACACAAACCCTAGATTTCTAAAAAATTTGAAGTTTAAGGCTTCAAATCGTGACAAATAGCATCAATCTAGGTTATACAAGCATAATATACTAACAAATTAACTCTAATTAAGCTAGAAATCATCAAAATTAAATTAGGACAATTAATTATAATTATCACAAAAATTAAGAAATTTAGGAGTTTAGGGGTGAAATTTCTACATTTTTGCTTCCCCATCTGAAGAAAGGCATAATTAGAGCGGATTATAGCACGAAATTTGGATGATTTTGGTGAAAAATGGAGATTTTAGAGAGGTTTTGTGAGTGTTTGTTCGTGGATGTGTGTGTGTTTAATGGAGACAGAGAACTAGCTCGCTGCCTTTTTAATCTTGTCCAGTTTTTTAAGGCCATGCGATCGCATGGTTTTTCTGGGTAAAGCCCATGCGATCGCATGGGGTCTGATATTTTATTTTTTTATAAAACCTTTAACTTATAAAACAATTAATTAATTAGTTTTAAATTTTTGTGTTCCTTGATATTTAGAATGAGGTCGTTTCGGAACGTTCACCTAGTTCCTCCCTCGCCAAAATTTTAAAATTTTCCATTTTTAAAGCGTTGTTTTAAAAGCAAAGATTTTTGAGTTTTTTAAATGTTTTTGACATACTTTAAATTAATATGATTAAAATTAATGATAATAAAATTTCTCGTCTCTTCCTCGGGTAAAGCAATTTCGGTTCAACTACCTAGTTTTCAACTCACGACGAATTTTAAAAATCAATTTTTTTTAACTTAATGAAATAATGTAAATTTTGTTTTTAAATTCACACCAAACTTAAATTTTAAAATGCATAAAATTTCATATAAATATTATTAATATTTATATACATTAATTTTACAAACTTATATTTAAAAATAATATAGTTATATATTAATTTTAAAAACAGGGTAAAAATAAAATAAATTTTTTTTTGGTCTTTTATCCCACTTTAATCAATCAAATATTTACAAAAATATACGTCCCTCTTTTGGGTAAAGTAATTTTGGCTATTTTACCTAGTTTTACTCATGATGAATTTTTGATATGTTTTGGATTGATTGATTAAAGATATTTATACCTTATGCATAAACGGTAAATTTCGCAGTGATGTAATAAATTTTTGTAGGATATCAATAATTTCGGTTTATTATACCTAATTTTATTGAATATCAATTTAATACTTTATAGCAAACGATTCAGCGTTTATTATTAAAAGGTTAAAAGCAATAAAAATAAAATAAAAACTGTACATACTTACCTATGAGAAAGAATTCTCAGAGACCTACTTTAGTTGACTCATAGGAGAGTCGTTCGAATTGGTTTTCCATAGCTACATAGGCGTAACCACGAGTTTTCAATAACTTTTCTTCTAAACATATGAACGGTCCTTCTCTGCATAAAGTAACGAATTCAGAATTGGAATGTGTTTGGTTGTTCGAACATTTCCCTTCGTGTGACCATTTTCCGCATTTATGACATCTTTCAAGGTGTCGTGCTCTTCTTTTTGTTGCGGATTTTGATTTTCCTTTACCAAATTGTATCTTATTATGATTGTTCCTGAGTTCTTTCCTCACTTCGTCCATTTTTCCTCTTATGAATGATACCAGTTCACTCGGGAAAGTGTTATTATTATGTTTAGTAATCATAGCATGTAGTAGTAGACCATGGTTCAAATCAAAGGAATTCTTCATCTCGTAAAACCTAAAAGAAATAAAAATTCAGAATGGAGGAAGAAGACTAGTTCTTTAGGGTCTGCTAGGGAAAGACCAATCGGATTCCATTCTCGAGAACTACACGAAAACAGAACATCTAACTCTAACAGAAATTCATATTACCCTTAAAAGATTCAAATCTTCCCACACTTAGTTAGCTGTGGTGTCAAAATTGTGATTAACTTCATCTTCAACTTCCATTGGATTATCTATGTAATGTTTAACTCTGTGACCATTAACTTTAAATTCAATCCCATTTGAATTTATTAACTCTACTGTTCCGTACAAGAAGACTCTTTTGACTATGAATGGTCCAGACCATCTTGATTTCAATTTTCCAGGAAATAGCTTGAATCGTGAATTGAAAAAAAGAAGTCTGTCTCCTTCCTTAAATTCTTTTGACCTTCTGATTCTTTTATCATGCCATTTCTTCGTTTTTTTCTTATAGATTAACGAATTTTCATATGCCTCATGTCTTAATTCTTCTAATTCGTTTAATTGACTTAATCGTAGACGTCCAGCTTCATGCAAATCAAGATTACATGTCTTCAAAGCCCAAAATGCTTTGTGCTCAATTTCTACTGGAATGTGACATGCTTTTCCGTAAACGAGTTTAAAGAGTGTGGTTCCAATTGGAGTTTTGTGGACTGTTCTAAAAGCCCAGAGTGCATCCTTTAATTTCATGGACCATTTCTTCGGATTTGATCCTACGGCTTTCTCTAGAATACGTTTTAAAGCTCGGTTGGTATTTTAAACTTTTCCACTTGTTTGTGGATGATAAGTGGTTGAGATTTTATGAGTTACTCCATATCTTTTGAGAACTTTCTCAAGTTGATTATTATAGAAATGAGTACTCCGATCACTTATTAAAGCTTTCGGTGTTCCAAACCTTGCAAAAAGACATTTTAAGAAGTTGACTACAACTCGTGCATCGTTAGTTGGGAGAGCTTGTGCTTCCGCCCATTTAGATACATAATCAATGGCAACGAGAATGTAGAGATTATTATGAGATTTTTGAAATGGACCCATAAAGTCAATACCCCAAACGTCAAATACTTCACATACTTGAATGACATTTTGTGGCATTTCATCACGTTGACTTATTTTTTCGGCCATTTGACAAGCATCACAGGTTTTACAAAGAAGGTGTACGTCTTTGAAAATTGTAGGCCAATAGAATCCAACGTCGTAGACTTTTCTTGCTGTGAGTTGAGGCCCATAATGCCCTCCTGTTGGTCCTGTGTGACAATAGTTTAAGATTTGACTAGCTTCATCCCTGAATATGCATCGGCGTATTCTTCCATCGGGATAACTTTTAAACAAATGTGGATCTTCCCAAAAATAGTGTTTTATATCACTAAAGAATTTCTTTCGTTTTTGGTACGACAACCCTTTTTCAAGGAATCCACATACTAAGTAGTTTGCATAGTCTGCAAACCATGGAATTTCATTATAATCGATTTTCAAAAGATATTCATCAGGAAAGTTATCTTGTATAGCTGATTCATTTAGAACTTCTAATTCAGGATTTTCAAGACGAGAAAGATGATCAGCTGCGAGATTTTCTGCTCCCTTTTTGTCTCGAATTTCAATATCGAACTCTTGTAAGAGTAAGATCCAATGGATTAATCGTGGTTTGGCATCTTTTTTCAAAAATAGGTATCTAAGAGCAGAATGGTCAGTATAGACCACCGTTTTAGCTAGAACGAGATATGAACAAAATTTGTCAAAAGCAAAGACAATAGCAAGGAGTTCTTTTTCAGTAGTTGTGTAATTCGTTTGTGCTCCTTGTAATGTCTTACTAGCATAATAGATAGATTGAAATCGTTTTTCAATCCTTTGTCCTAAAACGGCTCCGATTGCAAAATCACTTGCATCGCACACGAGTTCAAATGGTAGATTCCAATTTGGAGTTACCATGATCGGCGCATTAGTGAGTTTTTCTTTAAGAATATTAAAAGATTTGATACATTCATCTGAAAAGATGAATGGAGCATCCTTTTCTTGGAGTTTATTCATAGGAGTGGCAATTTTAGAAAAATCTTTTATGAAACGTCGGTAAAAACCGGCATGCCCTAGAAAACTCCTAACTCCTCTAACATTGGTGGGATGTGGAAGTTTAGCAATTACATTTAATTTAGCTCTATCATCTTCAATTCCTTCCTTTTAAATTTTATGAAAAAGAATGATACCTTCTTTAACCATAAAATGGCATTTCTCCCAATTAAGTACTAGATTTGATTGCTCGCATCTAATAAGCATTCGTTCAAGATTAACTAGACATGTTTCAAAAATATCACCGAAGACTGAAAAGTCATCCATGAAAACTTCCATGCATTCTTCTATCATGTCGTGAAAAATCGCGATCATGCACCTTTGAAAGGTTGCAGGGGCGTTGCAGAGTTCAAATGGCATGCGTTTGTAAGCAAAAGTACCATAAGGGCACATGAATATGGTTTTCTATTGGTCCTCGGGTGCGATTGAAATTTGAAAATATCCGGAGAAACCGTCAAGAAAACAATAGTAACTATTTTCGGCTAATCTTTCCAACATTTGATTAATGAAAGGTAAGGGAAAGTAATCTTTTCTGGTGGCGTCATTTAATTTTCTATAATCAATACAAACACGCCATCCCGTTACAGTCCTAGTAGGAATAAGCTCATCTTTTTTATTTGTGATGACAGTCATGCCACCCTTCTTAGGTACACATTGAACTGAGCTTACCCATGGAATATCAGAGATTCGATAAATTAAACCTGCATCGAGCAGTTTAATTATTTCTTTCTTAACAACATATTGCATATTTGGATTTAGTCTTCGTTGGTGTTGCACATATGTTTTATGACCTCCTTCCATAAGGATTTTATGTGTGCAATACGAAGGACTTATTCCTTTAATGTCATAAATCTTCTATGCAATAGCTGGTTTATGAGCTTTTAGCACAGAAATGAGTTGAGATTTTTCATTTTTCGTAAGAGAAGACGATATTATTACAGGTGATTCAGATTCACCATGTAAATAAGCGTATTCCAAATGGTTTGGAAGTGGCTTTAAGTCTAATATCGGTGGTTCTTCTATCGATGATTTATATCGATATCTGTCTTCCTCTTTTTGCATTTGAAGTTCTTCTGTTGTTGGTTTGTAATCATTAACCATAAGTGCAGCTAACATTTCAGCTTCATCAATTGGTTCAGTTCCTTCTCCTAAAGAACATTCTCCCGTTCCTTGTAATTCTGGAAGTTCTTGTAACAATTCTGCATGTGAATCTATGGTTTGAATATAATAACATGTATCATCTGCAGATTGCGGTTGTTGCATGGATCTATCAACAGAAAAGGTAACACTCTTATCCTCTATACTTAGGGATAGTTTCTTACCGAACACGTCTATTATTGCTTTAGCCGTGTTTAAGAATGGTCTTCCTAATATGAGAGGAACTCGAGAATCTTCTTCCATGTCCAGAATAACAAAGTCTACTTGAAATACTAAAGTACCAACTTTAACTAGCATGTTCTCCATTATCCCTCTAGGATATTTTAATGATCGGTCTGCTAGTTGTATGCTTATTCATGTTGGTTTCAATTCTCTGAGGTCTAGTTTAGCGTATAATGAGTATGGCATTAGATTTATACTAGCACCTAAGTCTGCCAATGCTTCTATTGAATTAAGACTTCCCAGAAAACATGGAATTGTAAAACTTCCCGGATCAGAGAGTTTTTCTGGTAGCTTATTCAACAGCACTGCAGAACAATTAGCATTCATTGTAACAGCCGAGTGTTCTTCCATTTTCTTTCTATTTGTGATTAGATCTTTCAGGAATTTAGCATATCTTGGCATTCCTGAAATCACATCAATGAAAGGAAGGTTGACATTTATTTGTTTAAACATATCCAAGAATTTGGATTGCTCGGCTTCAAGTCTTTCTTTTCTCATTTTACTCGGGTAAGGAAGCGGTGGTTGGTATAATTTAACATAAGGTTTAGCCTTAACTGTATTATCTTCATTAACCTTTTCAACTACCGGTTCTTTTTTCTTATCTTGCTCAGATTGTGGTGCTTGTGGAGTAGGAATAGAGTCATCGAAAATTACAGGTATTTCAGATGATTTAAGTGTAATACCACTTCTTGTGGTAATGGCTTTAGCTGTTTCTTTCCGGGGGTTAGCATTTGTATCACTAAGTAGACTCCCTGGTTTTCTTTCTCCAATTAACCTCGCTAGGTTGCTCACTTCTTATACCAGATTTTGGATTGAAGCTTGTTGATTTCTAAATGCTTGAGCATTTTGTTCATTAGTTTGTTTCTGAAATGTGAAAAACTGCGTTTGAGATTCGACTAGCTTTGACATTATATCTTCTAAATTTGGCTTTTTATCATCGATTTGTGGTGGTTTATTTGGAAAAATAGGTCTTTGCTGGTTGTAAGTATTATTGGATACTTGTTGATTGCTAGGACCTTGTTGGTTGTTGTATGGAACATTTCGGTTATAATTCTGATTTTGATTGTAGTTTGATCTTAGCGGTTGATAATTATTTTGATAATTATTTCCAGGCCTTTGGTTCATGTACGAAACATTCTCTCTTTGTTCCATTGTTTGTTCAATACAGAAACAATCTTTTGTCAAATGTGGTCCTCCACACTGCTCACAACTAATTCGTATTACGTGAATATCTGTAGTCATCTTTTCCATTCATCTCTCGAAAGCATCTAACTTTGTGGAAATGGAATCAAAGTCATGGCTAGAATTGGCTCTAGCTGCTTTAGATGATCTAACGATGTCTTTTTCTTGATGCCACTCATGTGAGTGGGAGGCTGTGTTATCAATAATTTTGTAAGCTTCAGTTGTAGTTTTCTTCATAATGGAACCACCAGCTGCTATGTCGATGTCTTTTCGTGTAGTAATGTCGCATCCTTGGTGGAATATTTGTACTATTTGATAAGTGTCTAAACCATGTTGAGGACATCCTCTCAACAACTTTCCAAATCTTGTCCACGCCTCATATAGAGTTTCATTTGGCTTCTGCACGAACGTAACAATTTCTGCATGAAGTCTCACGGCTTTGGATGCCAGAAAGAATCTTTTAAGAAATTTCTCAACTAAAACATTCCATGTATCAATCGCCCCTTCAGGTAACGATTCTAACCAATCTTTGGCTTCTCCCTTTAAAGTCCAGGAAAATAACATGAGATAGATCTGTTCATCCTCAACTTCTCTGATTTTAAATAAAGTACAGATCCTATTAAAGGTACGAAGATGTTCGTTTGGATCTTCTTTTGGTGCACCACTAAATTGGCATTGTTTAGTTACCATGTGTAGGATCTGTCCCTTGATTTCATAATCTGGCACATTAATGTCTGGTTGAGTAATGGAATGACCTTGGCCAGTGCGTGTAGCTCTCATTCGATCTTCCATACTTAGAGGTTCCTGATTTTCCATGATTGAATTTGTTGAATTTGAATCACTAGAGGATTCTGATTTAATGGTTTCTTCCTTGACAATCTCTGGTTGTATGATTTGCGGTTTAGGAGGAATGATTAGTGGTTCAGGATCTCTGAATTGCCCTTGAATATCCTCCGGGTTCTCAATTGTGAGGTCGGGTTCAAAAAATGGATTATCGAAAATTTGATTTGGGGTACTTTGTCGACTAGATGATGATTCTAAAGAAAAATCAACGGCGACAATATTGGCTAGATATCTTGATCGAGTTACAGGTGGTGAACGTATGAAAGGTGGTGAACGTTTTGTTCGGTGCATTCATTGAATATCCTATTAGTTATAAAGATAAAAATTATTAAAGTTATCAAATTAATAGACTTTTCTGATTTTGCCCACGTTTCGAATAGCCAATAGATGCAGCAGGTAGCTAGGACCCTTTAAATCGGAAGCCCACAACTCGCCACTAACAAATCCAACTATTACTACGAACTAGAAAATTTTGGATGTCTATCAATTTAACCGCTTAAAATAATTTTTCGTCGAAATTTAAAGAAAATAAAGAAAATTCTATGTCCTAAAAAACTAGAGCGTAGAAATGAGAAAGAAAAAGAGTGCGTCGAAAAACGTCGAAAAATAAAAGGTCAAAAAATAATAATAAGAAAGTAAAGCGTCGAAACTTAAAAGCCTAAAAACTAAATATTAAAACTTGCGTCCAAAGGTATTAAAGCTTAAAAGAAGTCTATATCCAAAACGTCAATAACTTAATTAGGCACTAAAATCTCTTAAATACTAAAGCGATAAGTGACGTCGTAAAATTCTAAAGCGCCTAAATCTTAATTTAAAGAAAATGCACTTAAGGGATTTTACGGCAAAGCCTAAAAATCTAGAAATATAAAATAACTACGGCAAAAATTATAACTTAAAACTAGTTACGAACGATAAATATACAATTTACGAATTATATGTTTAAAGTATACAATTTATAAAAAGATATAAAAAATGATAAAATTATTTATTTTTATAAAAATATTATATTTATATTATTATTTTATAAAAGTATTAATTTATAATTTAATAAAAGTAATTAAAACTAAAATTACAAATTAATTAAAAACTAAACTAAATAATAAAATAATTAACCCTAATTAGGTTTAATAATAATAATAATTAATAATACTCCGTAATTAATGCTGTACGAGGATCAGGTCAGGCGTGTCAGATCACCCCATGCGATCACATGGGGTTAAGGTGAGAAAACCATGCGGTTCCATGGTTATGCAGGCTCAGTTCAATTGCAGGTTCAAATTGGACAGGTTCAAGTTTTTTTTTCTTTTTTTATGTTTTTAATTTATAGAAAAATATACTTTAAATAAAACTTATATTTAAAAAAATAATACTTATTAGTTTTTTGTAACTAAAAAAAACTTTTTAATTTAAACACTTTAAAAAAAATATAGAAATATATTTTTCTTTTTATGTTTTTATATTTTTGTTTTTAATATTTAAAATTTATGTAAATATATTTTTACAAAAATAGATTAAAACTAAATTTTTTTATTATAGCGTTCTATGGCGTCTCCGGCAGTAGCGCCAAAAATACTTGATGTGTGCGAGGTGTAGTACGTAATACTATTAATTTTATTATGAAATACTATTAAATACGATACAATTTTTCACAAGTTATTTATTATTTTATTAAATGGATATACCTAAACCTTGCTACAACACTTATAGGCAGTGTACCTAATCGTAGAGTAGTGTAGTTTTTAGTAAGTCCGGTTCGTTCCACAGGGAGTCAGCTGAATTTAACGCTATATTTATTTTAAATTATATTTGTATAAATATATATATAAGTAATATTATTATTATTATAAAAGGAGAGTTTTACCGTTTAATGACCGATTTGTCGATTTTAAGATTTAAATCACAGTTAAAACCTAACGTAAAATATTAAATATAAATATAGCTTAATTTAAAGCGTAAAGTAAATAACGAT
Source organism: Rutidosis leptorrhynchoides (assembly GCF_046630445.1). Taxonomy (NCBI): domain Eukaryota; kingdom Viridiplantae; phylum Streptophyta; class Magnoliopsida; order Asterales; family Asteraceae; genus Rutidosis; species Rutidosis leptorrhynchoides. Next base: position 136,746,458 of record NC_092333.1, read on the forward strand.
AAATTAAGGTGCGATAAATAAAAGTACGATAATTAAAAGTGCAATAATTTGAAGTACGAAAAATAAAATGACGATAAATAAAAGTGCGATGAGATATAAAATAAAGGAATTATGCTTATTTAAACTTCCGTAATCATGATGTTCGACGTGTTAATTTTAATTTATTACCATGGATTAATTGTCCTTTATCCTGGATTATTCGATATGTCCATCTGGTTTTTGTCCATAACAGTCCATCGGTCATAAATATAAAGTGCGAGTGTCCTCGTCAAATTACCCTTGTACCCGAAGTAAAATATTCCAACTAATTGGGGACTTAAACTGTAATAAGGTTTTAATACATTGTTAATGATTACACCAGGTTATCGACTGTGTGCAATCCAAGGTTTTAATACTTTATTAACAATTACACCAAGTGTCCTTGTATGTAATCCACCCCTGTTTTAATGAGTCCATTGACTATTAATCCATTCCCGTGTCCGGTAAAATGAACGATTATTAGTATTTATAAATATCCCGCCCATCGTGTCCGATCAAGTGTATGTGGTTATTTATAATTACCTCAAATTGTAAATCTCTATATTAAATTAACGAACTATCATTCAGTTAAACAAATGTAAATCCCATTAATAGCCCATAGTCCAATTTCCACAAGTGTCGGTCTTTTGTCCAAACCCCAATTATGGTCCAAATCCCAATAACCCAGTCTTTATAGTTAGTCCAACATCACGATTACTTCGGCTTAAATAAATATAATAATAACTTAGCTACGAGACATTAATTTAAAAAGGTTGAACATAACTTACAATGAGTATTAATCGCGTAGTGTTACACGGACAGAATTTTGACTTACAAACTTAAAGCATTCGCCACTATAACCTTATTATTAACTTAATATTAAAATTATGATTATAAAATATAAATATAAATATATATTGAGAGAGTGAGAGATCGGTGAATGAAGGTGTACATAAAACGTCCGAAATATGCTGCTATTTATAGATGTGGCCAGGTCCTGGGTGCCATACGATCGCATGGGAATAAGGCACACTGGCCATGCGATCGTATGGCCTGCTTTTCCTGCTCCATTTGCTTCCAAAAACGTGGGCGGCTCTTGATTTATATATTATATAATATAATATATATAATTTTATACAATTCTATATATATTATATTATATTCTTGTGCATAGTTGACTTGTAATTTTAGGTCCGTTGCGTCGCGCGTTGGTAGTTGGTTAATGTCCCGGTTTTGGATTTTCGAACGTCCTTTCGTATGATTTAATATCTTGTACTTTGCGTTTTGCGGCTTGTACTCTTGTAATTTCTAGATGTTTCTCATCAATAAATTGAACCACTTGGATTGTACTTTGTACTTTTTAGCGTTTTGGTCATTTGCGTCTTCAAATCGTCGAATCTGTCTTTTGTCTTCACCTTTTAATATTTAAACGAATATCACTTGTAAATAGAACAATTGCAACTAAAAGCTTGTCTTTCTTGAAGGATAATGCTATGAAATATGTGTTCGTTTTTAGCATTATCAACCAACCCGAGAGATTTTACATCCCCCACCCCACACTTGAGATCAAGTAATGTCCCCATCACTTGAGATCAATAATAGATTAAAATCGAAAGGGTAATGTGAGAAAGAAAATGTAAAAACTTATCGAGTTTAACCACTTGATAATGCTAAAAACGAACATATATTTCATAGCATTATCCCTCAAGAAAGACAAGCTTTTAGTTGTAATTGTTCTATTTACAAGTGATATTCCTTTAAATAATAAAAGGTGAAGACAAAAGACAGATTCGACGAATTGAAGACGCAAACAACCAAAAAGCTCAAAAGTACAAAGTACAATCAAAGAGGTTCCAATTATTGATAAGAAACGTCTCAGAATTACAAGAGTACAAGACGCGAAACGCAAAGTACAAGATATTAAATTATACGCAAGGACGTTCGAAAATCCGGAACCGGGACCAGAGTCAACTCTCAACGCTCGAAGCAACGGACTAAAAATTACAAGTCAACGGAGTACAAGAATATAATATAATATATATATATAATTAAATTTAATTATATATACTATATTATATAATAAATAAATAAGCAGCCCACGTTTTTAAAGACTTTTGAGCCTCCCCAGCTGGCCATGCGATCGCATGGCCTTGAAGGGCAAAGTCCATACGATCGCATGAGGCCCTTTTCCAGCCCACATGCCTATAAAAGTCGCAGTTTGGTGCATCAAAAAAAAAATATATATATCCATCCATCCAACTCTCAACGTATATATATATATATATTTATAATTTTAATTTTAATTTTAATTTTAATTCTAATAATAAGGGTATGTTAGCGCATATTGTAAGGGTGTAAGTCGAAATTCTGTCCGTGTAACGCTACACTATTTTTAATCATTGTAAGTTATGTTCTACCTTTTTAATTTAATGTCTCGTAGCTAAATTATTATTATGCTTATTTAAGCCGAAGTAATCATGATGTTGGGCTAAAAATACTAAAATTGGGTAATTGGGCTTTGTACCATAATTGGGGTTTGGACAAAAGAACGACACTTGTGGAAATTAGACTATGGGCTATTAGTGGGCTTTATATTTGTTTAACTAAATGATAGTTTGTTAATTTTAATATAAAGATTTACAATTGGACATACCTATAAATAACCATATACACTCGATCGGACACGATGGGCGGGATATTTATATATACGAATAATCGTTCATTTAACCGGACACGGGAATGGATTAATAGTCTATGGAATTATTAAAACAGGGGTGAAATTATGTACAAGGACACTTGGCATAATTGATAACAAAGTATTAAAACCTTGGGTTACACGCAGTCGATATCCTGGTGTAATTATTAAACAAAGTATTAAGATCTTGTTACAGTTTAAGTCCCCAATTAGTTGGAATATTTGACTTCGGGTATAAGGATAATTTGACGAGGACACTCGCACTTTATATTTATGACTGATGGACTGTTATGGACAAAACCAGACGGACATATTGAATAATCCAGGACAAAGAACAATTAACCCATAGGCATAAAACTAAAATCAACACGTCAAACATCATGATTACGGAAGTTTAAATAAGCATAATTCCTTTATTTTCATATTTAATTGCACTTTTAATTATCGTACTTTTTAATTATCGCAAGTTTATTTTATCGCACTTTTATTTATCGCAATTTCATTATCGTTATTTACTTTACGCTTTAAATTAAGTCTTTTATTTATTTAATATTTTACATTAGGTTTTAACTGCGACTAAGTTTTAAAATCGACAAACCAGTCATTAAACGGTAAAAACCCCCCCTTTATAATAATAATATTACTTATATATATATATATATATATATATATATATATATATATATATATATATTTGTATTTTTATAAATTAAAACTAATATAGCGTTAAGCTTTGTTTTAAAGATTTCCCTGTGGAACGAACCGGACTTACTAAAAACTACACTACTGTACGATTAGGTACACTGCCTATAAGTGTTGTAGCAAGGTTTAAGTATATCCATTCTATAAATAAATAAATATCTTGTGTAAAATTTTATCGTATTTAATAGTTTTTCCTTGTAAAAATAAAGCTATTTCATATACACCTCTACGCACATCAAGTATTTTTGGCGCCGCTGCCGAGGAGAATTTTAAATCCGGAAGCGCAACGCTATATATATATATATATATATATATATATATATATATATATATAAAGATTTTTAATTTTTAGTTTACTTTTATAAAAAAAAATACGCTTTTGTAAAAATACGTCTTAAATATTCTAAAATATAAAAATAAAAACAAAAATATAAATATTTTTAAGAGTTTGTTAAATATTTAAGTTCTATAAAAGTTTCTTTATCTTTATTTTATAAAAATATAAGTTTTATTTAAATTATAAAAATATATTATATATATTTATTTCAACACAACAAAACAGAAAAAAAAAACACTCGAGTCCAGTACTGTAGCAGCCCAGTCACTGGCCCGAAACCCTAGCCCATGCGATCGCATGGCCGGGTAACTTAGGACTCATGCGATCGCATGAAGGTCTCTGACAGGCCACAGGAAGCCCTAGTTCAGCATTAATTACGGGTTATTATTATTATTATTTAATTTAAAAACCCTAATTAAGTTTTTAATATTTAATTAGTTAGTTTAGATTTTAATTAATTTGTATTTTTAGTTTATTTAGTTTAATTAAATTATAAAATTAATAGTTTTATAAAATAAATAATATAAAAATAATATTTTTATAAAAATTGTACTTTTTAAAACTTTTAGTATATTTTTATATTTTGTCTCTTTTTAATTATTTTAGCGTAATTTTTGTATTTTTCGCTCGTATTTAGTTTTAATCCATAGTTTTTGCCATAGTTATTTTTATTTCTAGATTTTTAGGCTTTGCCGTAAAATCCCTTAAGTGCTTTTTCTTTAGACTAAGATTTAGGTGCTTTAGAATTTTACGACGCCATTTTTTTTATTTTTATTTTAGTACCTTTTTAAGTTATTGCCATTTGGGATATAGTTTTACTTGTAAGCTTTAATATTTTTAGACGCAACTTTTAATTCTTAGTTTTTAGTTCCTTTTTAAGTTTCAACGCGCTACTTTCTTATTTTTATTTTTCGACGCCTTTTACCTATGTATCAATTATCATTCCAATTAGTAATCTCAATTTGCAATTTTAATTTTAAGTTAGTGATAATAATAAGGTTGGGTTAGTCGAGTGTTTTAAAGTTTTATAATTCACTCTTTTTCTTTCTTATTTCTCCAATTTTAATACCGACACGCTCTTTTTCTTTCTTATTTCTCGCCATTCTAGTTTTTAGGACATAGAATTTTCTACTTCTTCTCTAAATTTCTTTAAATTACGAAAAATTATTTTAAGCGGTTAAATTGATAGACATCAAAATTTTCTAGTTCGTAGTAATAGTTGGATTTGTATGTGGACCGGGTTATTGGAGCCAAATAGTACTCAATTATATTGAGACCAAACGAATCCTGCCCCTCTGCTGCATCTTTTGGCTATTCGAAACGTGGGCAAAATCTGAAAAGTCTATTAATTGGATAACTTATATAATTTTTCTTTCTTTTTAAAAACTAATAAGATATTCAGTGAATGCACCGAGCAAAACGTTCACCACCTTTTGTACGTTCACCACCTGTAACTCGATCAAGACATCTAGCAAATATTGTCGCCGTTGATTTTTCTTTAGAATCGTCATCCAGTCGACCAAGTACTCCAATTCAAATTTCCGATAATCCATTTTTTGAACCCGACCTCACAATTGAGAATCCGGAGAATATTCAGGGACGATTCATAGATCCTGAACCATTAATTTTTCCTCCGGAACTACCAATCATTCAAACAGAGATTGTTGAGGAACGAACCATTAAATCAGAATCCTCTAGTGATTCAGATTCAACAAATTCAATCATGGAGAATCTGGAACCTTTAAGTATGGAAGACCGAATGCTAGCTAAACGCACTGGCCAAGGTCACGCAATTACTCATCCAGACATTAATATGCCAGATTATGAAATCAAAGGACAAATTCTACACATGGTGACTAATCAATGCCAATTTAGTGGTGTGCCGAAGGAAGATCCAAATGAACATCTTCGTACCTTTAATAGGATCTGTACTTTATTTAAAATAAGAGAAGTGGAAGATGAACAGATATATCTCATGTTATTTCCCTGGACTTTAAAGGGAGAAGCCAAAGATTGGTTGGAATCGTTACCTGAAGGGGCGATTGATACATGGGACGTTTTAGTTGAAAAATTTCTTAAACAATTCTTTTCGGCATCTAAAACCGTGAGACTTCAAGGAGAAATTGTTACGTTCACACAGAAGCCAAATGAAACTCTATATGAGGCGTGGACCAGATTTGGAAAGTTATTGAGAGGATGTCCGCAACATGGTTTAGACACCTGTCAAATAGTACAAATATTCTACCAAGGATGCGACATCACTACAAGGAAAGACATAGATATAGCAGCTGGTGGTTCTATTATGAAGAAAAAAGAAACTGATGCTTATAAAATTATTGATAACACTGCTTCCCACTCACATGAGTGGCATCAAGAAAAAGATATCGTTAGATCATCTAAAGCAGCTAGAGCCGATTCTAGCCATGACTTAGATTCCATTTCCGCAAAGATAGATGCTGTCCAGAGACGAATGGAAAAGATGACTAAGGATATACACTCAATACGAATTAGTTGTGAGCAGTGTGGAGGACCACATTTGACAAAAGATTGTCTCAGTATTGAACTAACAATGGAACAAAGAGAGAATGTTTCATATCTAAACCAAAGGCCTGGAAATAATTATCAGAATAATTATCAACTGCCAAGACCGATTTACAACCAAAACCAGAATTATAATCGAAATGTTCCATACAACAACCAACAAGGTCCTAGTAATCAACAAGTATCCAATAATACTTACAATCAGCAAAGACCTAATTTTCAAAACAAACCACCACAAACCGATGATAAAAAGCCAAATTTAGAAGATATGATGACGAAGCTAGTTGAATCTCAAACACAGTTTTTCACATCCCAGAAACAAACCAATGAACAAAATGCTCAAGCATTTAGAAATCAACAAGCTTCCATTCAAAATCTGGAACAAGAAGTAAGTAACCTAGCAAGGTTAATAGGTGAAAGAAAATCGGGAAGTCTACCTAGTGATACAAATGCTAACCCCCGGAATGAAACAGCTAAAACTATTACCATAAGAAGTGGTACAACACTTAGACCACTTGAAATACCTGTAATTTCTGATGAAGCTATTCCTACTCCACAAGAACCACAACCTGAACAAGATAAGGAAAAAGAACTGGTAGTTGAAAAGGTTAATAAAGATAACACAGTTAAAGCTAAACCTTATGTTAAACCTTACCAACCACCACTTCCTTACCCAAGTAAAATGAGAAAAGAGAGACTTGAAGCCGAGCAATCCAAATTCTTGAATATGTTTAAACAGATAAATGTAAATCTTTCTTTCATGGATGTAATTTCAGGAATGTCTAGATATGCTAAATTTCTGAAAGATCTAATCTCAAATAGAAAGAAAATAGAAGAACTCTCGGCCGTTACTATGAATGCTAATTGTTCAGCAGTGCTGTTGAATAAGATACCAGAAAAATTATCAGATCCAGGAAGTTTCACAATTCAATGTTTTATGGGTAGTCTTAGTTCAATAGAAGCATTGGCAGACTTAGGTGCTAGTATAAATTTAATGCCGTATTCACTATACACTAAACTAGACCTTGGAGAATTGAAACCAACACGAATAAGCATACAACTAGCCGATAGATCAGTAAAATATCCTAGAGGGATAATGGAGAACATGCTAGTTAAAGTTGGTACTTTAGTATTTCCAGTAGATTTTGTTGTTCTGGACATGGAAGAAGATTCTCAAGTTCCTCTCATATTAGGAAGACCATTCTTAAAAACAGCTAAAGCAATGATAGACGTGTTTGGTGAGAAACTAACCCTAAGTATAGAGGACGAGAGTGTTACCTTTTTTGTTGATAGAGCTATGCAACAACTGCAATCTGCAGATGATACATGTTACTATATTCAAACAATAGAATCACATGAAGAATTGTTAGAAAAATTTCCAGAATTACAAGGAATTGGAGAATGTTCTTTAGGAGAAGGAACTGAACCAATTGATGAAACTGAAATGTTAGCTACACTTATGGCTAATGGATATGAACCAACAACAGAAGAAATTCAAATGTTAAAAGAAGAAGACAGATATCGATATAAATCATCGATAAAAGAACCACCGACATTAGAGTTAAAGCCACTTCCAAACATTTGGAATACGCTTATTTACATGGTGAATCTGAATTACCTGTAATAATATCGTCTTCTCTTACTGAAAATGAAAAATCTCAACTCATTTCTGTGCTAAAAGCTCATAAACCAGCTATTCCATGGAAGATTCATGATATTAAAGGAATAAGTCCTTCGTATTGCACACATAAAATCCTTATGGAAGAAGGTCATAAAACGTATGTGCAACGTCAACGAAGACTAAATCCTAATATGCAAGATGTTGTTAAGAAAGAAATTATTAAACTGCTAGATGCAGGTTTAATTTATCCAATTTCTGATAGTCCATGGGTAAGCCCAGTTCAATGCGTGCCTAAGAAGGGTGGCATGACTGTCATTACAAATGAGAAAAATGAGCTTATTCCTACTAGGACTGTAACAGGATGGCGTGTATGTATTGATTATAGAAAATTAAATGACGCCACCAGAAAAGATCACTTTCCCTTACCTTTCATTGATCAAATGTTGGAAAGATTAGCCGGAAATAGTTACTATTATTTTCTTGATGGTTTTTCCGGATATTTTCAAATTCCAATAGCACCCGAGGACCAAGAAAAAACCACGTTCATGTGCCCTTATGGTACTTTTGCTTACAAACGCATGTCATTTGGACTTTGCAACGCCCCTGCAACCTTTCAAAGGTGTATGATGGCGATTTTTCACGACATGATAGAAGAATGCATGGAAGTTTTCATGGATGACTTTTCAGTCTTCGGTGATACTTTTGAATCATATTTAGTTAATCTTGAACGAATGCTTATTAGATGCGAATAATCAAATCTAGTTCTTAATTGGGAGAAATGCCATTTCATGGTTAAAGAAGGCATCGTTCTTGGACGTAAAATTTCAAAGGAAGGAATTGAAGTGGATAGAGCTAAAGTAGATGTAATTGCTAAACTTCCACATCCCACCAATGTTAGAGGAGTTAGGAGTTTTCTAGGGCATGCCGGTTTTTACCGACGTTTCATAAAAGATTTCTCCAAAATTGCCACTCTTATGAATAAACTCCTAGAAAAGGATGCTCCATTCATCTTTTCAGATGACTATATCAAATCTTTTAATATACTTAAAGAAAAACTCACTAATGCGCCGATCATGATAGCACCAAATTGGAATCTACCATTTGAACTAATGTGCGATGCAAGTGATTTTGCAATGGGAGCCGTTTTAGGACAAAGGATTGAAAAACGATTTCAACCTATTTATTATGCTAGTAAGATGTTACAAGGAGCACAAACGAATTACACAACTACTGAAAAATAACTCCTTGCTATTGTCTTTGCTTTTGACAAATTTCGATCATATCTCGTCCTAGCAAAAACGGTGGTCTATACCGACCATTCTGCTCTTAGATACCTATTTTCGAAACAAGATGCTAAACCATGATTAATCCGTTGGATCTTACTCTTACAAGAGTTTGATATTGAAATTCGAGATAAAAGAGGAGCAGAAAATCTCGTCGCTGATCATCTTTCTCGTCTTGAAAATCCCGAATTAGAAGTTCTAAATGAATCAGCCATACAAGACAACTTTCCTGATGAATATCTATTGAAGATAGATTATAATGAAATTCCATGGTTTGCAGACTATGCAAACTACTTAGTATGTGGATTCCTTGAAAAAGGATTGTCATACCAAAAACGAAAGAAATTCTTTAGTGATATAAAACACTATTTCTGGGAAGATCCACATTTGTTTAAAAGTTGTCCAGATGGAATAATACGCCAATGTGTATTCGGAAATGAAGCTAGTAAAATCTTAAACCATTGTCACACAGGACCAACAGGAGGGCATTATGGGCCTCAACTCACAGCAAGAAAAGTTTACGATGCTGGATTCTATTGGCCTACAATTTTCAAAGACGCACACCTTCTTTGCAAATCCTGTGATGCATGTCAAAGGGCCGAAAAAATAAGTCAACGTGATGAAATGCCACAAAATGTCATTCAAGTATGTGAAGTATTTGACATTTGGGGTATTGACTTTATGGGTCCATTTCCAAAATCTCATAATAATCTCTACATTCTCGTAGCCATTGATTATGTATCTAAATGGGCGGAAGCACAAGCTCTCCCAACTAACGATGCACGAGTTGTAGTCAACTTTTTAAAACGTCTTTTTGCAAGGTTTGGAACACCGAAAGCTTTAATAAGTGATCGGGGTACTCATTTCTGTAATAATCAACTTGAGAAAGTTCTCAAAAGATATGGAGTAACTCATAAAATCTCCACTGCTTATCATCCACAGACAAGTGGACAAGTTGAAAATACCAACCGAGCTTTAAAACGTATTCTAGAGAAAACCGTAGGATCAAATCCGAAGGAATGGTCCATTAAATTGGATGATGCACTCTGGGCTTTTAGAACAGCCTACAAAACTCCAATTGGAACCACACCTTTTAAACTTGTTTACGGAAAAGCATGTCATCTTCCAGTAGAAATTGAACACAAAGCATTTTGAGCTTTGAAGACATGTAATCTTGATTTACATGAAGCCGGGCGTCTACGGTTAAGTCAATTAAACGAATTAGAAGAATTAAGACATGAAGCATATGAAAATTCGTTAATCTATAAAGAAAGAACGAAGAAATGGCATGATAAAAGAATCAGAAGTTCAAAAGAATTTAAAGAAGGCGACATAGTTCTTCTTTTCAATTCACGATTCAAGCTATTTCCTGGAAAATTGAAATCAAGATGGTCTGGACCATTCATAGTCAAAAGAGTTTTCATATACGGAACAGTAGAATTGATAAATTCAAATGGGATCGAATTTAAGGTTAATGGTCACAGAGTTAAACATTACATAGATAGTCCGATGGAAGTTGACAACGAAGTTAATCACAATTTCGATACCACAGCTAACTAAGTGTGGGGAGAATCAAGTCTTTAAAGGATAATATGTATTTCTGTTAGAGTTAGATTTTCTGTTTTCATGTAGTTCTCGAAAATGGAACCCGAATGGTCTTTCCCTAGCAGACCCTAAAGAACTAGTCTTCTTCCCCCATTCTGAATTTTTATTTTTTTTAGGTTTTTCGAAATGAAGACTTCCTGTGAATTAAACCAGGGTCTAATGCTACACGCTTTGATCACTAAACGTAATAATGACACACTTCCAAGTGAATTGGTATCATTAATAAGAGGTAAATTGGACGGAGTAAGAAAAGAATCCAGATGCGAAGATAATAAGTTACAATTTGGTAAAGTAAAATCAAAATCTGCAGCGAAAAGGAGAGCACGACACCTTGAAAAACGTCACAAATGCGGAAAATGGTCACACGAAGGTAAATGTTCAAATAATCAAACCTATTCAAACACCGAATTTGTTACTTTATGCAGAGACGGACCGTTCATATGTTTAGAAGAAAAAACATTAAATGCTCGAGGTTACGCCTATGTAGCTATGGAAAACCAATTAGTCCGACTATCTTATGAGTGGGCTAGAGCATATCACTAAGAAATCTCTTTCACATGTAAGTTTGTACAGTTTTCATTTTTATTTTTATTTTTATTTTTAACCTTTTGATAATAAACGCTAATTTGTTCGCTATAAAGTATTAAATTGGTATTCAATAAAATTAGGTCTTGCGACCGAAATTATTGATATCATACAAAAAATTATTACAACACTGCGAAATTTAACGTTTATTCTTAAGGTATAAATATCTTTAATCAATCAACCAAAAATATTTCAAAAATTCGTCATGAGTTAAATTAGATCGTATAACCGAAGTTACTTTACCGAAAAGAGGGGCGTATGTTTTTGATAATATTTGATTGATTAAAGTGGGATAAAAGCCAAAAAGATTTTTAATTTTATTTTTACTTTGTTTTTATAATTAATATTAAAATAATATTGTAAACTTGTTAAAATTAATATATATTTAAAATTGTAAATATTTGAAAAATTAGTATTTTTAATATAAGTTTGTATGTATAAAAACAAAAATTAAATTTAAGTTTGGTGTGAATTTTTAATATGAATTTTTAATTTTATGCATTTTAAATTTAAGTTTGGTGTGAATTTAAAAACAAAAATTTACTTTATTTCGCTAAGTTAAAAATATGATTTTTAAAATTTGTCGTGAGTTGAAGACTAGGTCGTTGAACCGAAATTGGTTTACCCGAGGGAGGGACGAGAACTTTTATTATCATTATTTTTAATCGTATTGAATTAAAGTATGTCAAAAACATTTAAAAAACCCAAAAATCTTTACTTTTAAAACCGTGCTTTGAATTGACGAAATTTTAAAATTTTGTCGAGGGACGGACTAGGACAATGATCTGAAACACCCTCGCTCCTAAAGGAAAACATAATTTTTAGAATTTAATTAATTATAAGTTTTATAAAGTATAAGGTTAAAAAAAAAGCCAAAAATACTGTAGCCGGATCCCCATGCGATCGCATGGGTATTGCACTCCAACTCCATGCGATCGCATGGAGCTGGAAATTTGGCCAGGATCATAAGGCAGTCGCCTGTTCTGCCTCACACCACAACACACACACACATACACGAAACTCTCTCAAAATCTCACCAAATTTCATCATTTTTCCACCGTAATTCATCAAATTTCTTGCTCTAATCATGCCTTGATTCTCATTCTTCAGCAAAAAGGTAAAAATTACACCCCTAAACTCTATAAATTCCTAGTTTTTGTGATAATTACCAATATTTTACCTAATGCAATTTTGTTAATTTCTAGTGTAATTAGTGTTAAATTGATAGTATTTTGTGCATGTATAACCTAGATTGATGCTATTTAACATGATTTGAAGCCAAAAACTTCAAAATTTTTAGAAATCTAGGGTTTGTGTTCTTGAGCAATTTGGGGCTTTTTGATATAAACAGGTTATGGCCGATTTTTGTCATGAATTATTGCTAAATTGAGTAGTGTAACATGTTTAGGTAGTTAAATGATCCAAACATTGATCCTAAACATGATTTTTAAAGATTAAAGTGGACTTTTTAGGCGAAAATTCATGAACTTGATTAATTTGATATATTTGCCATTTAAGACTTGTTTAATTGTTAGTAATGACTATTTTGAAATGTTATTTGAGTTAAATGCTTATGAACTTTGTCTACATTTTCATATGTGCTTATTTGAAAAAGTATAGAATTGTAAAAATTGTAAAAATGTGTATAAGTTTAATTTTGATTTAACATGTTATTGTGATTGTTTTAAGTTGTTATTTTGCTAACAATAATGCATATTTGGATGCACAAATTTTGTGTTTAATGTGTTTTGCAGAAAGCCGATACTGGAGGTTCAGGAGCATCATCATCTAGACGACCTGCTCCAGCACCAGAACCAAAACCAGAAATGCAACACGAGCCAGAACCCGAACAAGAACCACAACAGGAATCACAACAACAGCCTGATCAACACGTACCTTATTATGATCCGGTACAGTTTGTTAATGAATTCATAGTATTCCCGATGAGGCCGCCAGTAGAATACCCAACGATTCCTGAGCACACTTTGCATCCTAATCTGAGATTTGATAGAAGATGGAGAGATTACGAGACATATCAAAGGAACAAATTCCGATTGGTAACTAAAAATGTAGAGGTGCCAAGGGTAATCGATTGGGATCCTTTGGAAAGAGTTCAGCTAGCTAATAGAGTCAGACTGCTACTGAGTCAGAGGTACGGGAACTCTTCTTTTACAGATTGGGAACGTCTTTTCACCATTCGTAGACCTGTATATAAGAAATAATGTGTTGAGCTCATGAGTACTGTATCACTTAATACAAATATAGTTAGAATAGATGATAGAAGATTTCTTAGGTTTATCCTTGGCGGTAGGATGTACAGAATGTCCATGCTGGACATGGCCAGGGCCTTACAGATATATACTCCTGGTGAGTTGCTACTACCCGATTGTACAAATTTGATTCATTATGGTGAAAGGGTAGATAGCAACTTTGACGCTGACGCCATTTGGAGGCGTATGTCACATTTTGATATTTTTACACGAGCGGGAGGACACTCCTATACACATATTGACAGAGCCGAGCTTCGTATCATTCATAGATTTTTGGCTAACTTGATTACACAAAGTGGTAACAATAAAGAAAAAATAACCTTACATGATTTATTCTACCTAAAGTGTATTCGGGATCCTAGAAGCTTTGTCAATATCCCTTACTGTGTTGGTTTTTATTTATCTAAAATGGTAGAAGGAATGCAGGACGGGAGTATAATAGGAGGATGTATTTTTGTTACTCTCATTGGAGAGTATTTAGGTGTTGATAGGAACCAAGGGGGTCCATTACAGCTTTGTAGAGAACAGGTTGAGCCTTTAGGATTGAAAGTTTATGTGGGTGCTAAGGTATTGAAAAGTAGACGCAACCAGGCAGTACCCTATGAGGGCCCTCATCCACAGGTAGAAAGGGGCTCAGACGAGGAAATGGAGGAAGCGGAAGACATTAGGGATGCCTTTCGAGATGCTATTCTTGACGTCCACGTTCGTATAGATGAGGAATCAATGACGAACGCGGCAAGACATAGTATGTACGAGCAGTGGAACTCTGAGCGAGTATACGAGGATTATAGGCGACGCCAACATGATAGTTGGTTAGTTCATCAACACCAAATCATGAGCCAGCTATCATATCAGGTACCAAATAACTACGTACCTACTCGACCTGCTCATTTTCCGCCACACAACCCCGAGATCCGACCACCCTTTAACCGGTATGACTATAACCAAGCCTATCAGGACACCTATAACCAACAATGGAACCCACCTGATGAGATGAACTGGAACCTCTATCCAGACTGATTTAGTTCCATTTGGTTATTTTTATGATTTTTATATTTTTATCTTTTTAATTATTCATGTTTAAACTTATGTTATTGGATATATTTATGTAATTTTTATCATTTTTATTATTATTGTGTACTAATATTTCACATTTAGGATTTGAAAGTGGGATTTTAAGTCCCATTTCAAATTGTCATGCATGTTTATATTTGTATTGTATGTATATTGTCAATTGTACAAAACAGTGTAAAACAGCGCATTTTCAAAGACTGACATTAAGTTCAGCAAAAGCTAGTAATTTTGACGACAAGATGAAAAATAAATGTGATGTAACAACAAGAGGGAATGAACAAATGATGTGCACCATTTATCATTCAACAAACAAATGCCAATATGTTTGGAAACATTGGTAAAATTTAATTATTTTTTCTACGCTAATCACCCTCAATAATTTAAATTGTTACTGATTTCTTGCAAATGAGGGCATTGCAAGATCTTAAGTGTGGGAAGGGGTTAAATTCTTTCGGATTTTAAATTTTTTTTTTTGATTTAAACAGTTGGTTACCATTAAAAATACTAGTAACGTAGTAGTTGTATTAGAATCTAGTGCTCTCTGATAATAAAGAACAGTCCTAGTCTTATATACTGACTACCCAATTCTAATAAAAATTTTCAAAATTTTCAATTAAATGAATTCAAAACCATGTTTATACATATTTATGAACGATAAAACTAGGTGTTAACACCGAAATTATTGTTACCTCGGAAAGGACATAAATTGAAAAACAAACCAAAATGTTAGAATTCATTTAAAATGGAATAGAGGACAATAAAAAGGCAAATAAAAGAAAATAAAAGCCAAGTGTGGGAAAATTTACCAAGTTATTTTAAAACATATGTCACATATTTCTGTAACAAATAACTGAAGATACTTTTGCCTTGGACTAAATTAACTGTTTTACCCGATTTATTGTAATACTTTTGAAAGAATAGATGGATCTACACGATGAATCAATTCCATCATTACAAGGAAGTAAAGTCTTCCGAAAAAGACACGCGCTTCTTGATTTAGGTCAAGAAGTTGTCGTCCATACCAGCTGTAGGTTGACGAAAAATCTAGAAAAGTCATCACTAAAATCAGCAGAAAATCCACGAACCTCAGCATTAAACAGGGTCGCCAAGTAGTCAGACTTATCCGAACCCTGAGAGGATCTGTCTTGTAAAATGGGGAGGACACCATGCAAATTAGCTGGATAAGACTAATGAATCAGATCCCAGAAAGGATAATCTCCTTTAAAGATCAAAAATCAGCTTTTAAGACTGATATTACTCAATCCTAGAGATTGACCTTAAAGATTGAGAATTACAAACTCATGGAATTCGATGATATCTAAACTCGAGATTGAACGAGAAAATATTTTGATCAAAATTACAAACCGATTTTTTTCTGAAAACCCATTTTCAATGCGTTCATTACCTTTGAACGTAAAATCCTAGGAATTCACCTGGAATTCATTAGGTCACCTGAACCAAATCGGGTGTCAACCGTAAGAACGATGGTTGTATAGCATGGTCAAAGACAGGACCTTGTGCCAGACCGAAAAATTATAAGGGTGAGCTTTACTATTGCTCCTGCAAAGGATAGTAATTGCATCCGACACGTTATAAGACCATAATTAAAAGCATGTCAGGGGACATTGCCTTAACAGTTGCTTGTTCAACGCTTTCCTTTACAACCGGATGGTAGTTTACTGAAAGGTAATATACAGAACAAGTAAACTGGACATGTTGCTTTCCTAATACAAGGTTAGCAAGTGGGTGACACAAAACCACAAGTTTTGAGCTAAAATTTTCAAATCTGAAACCCACCAAACCCACAAAAATAATAAACATCAGTGAAGGGTTATTCCGGAAAACTTATCTAGGGTAAAAGCTAGATTTAATTTTCAAAAGATCAAATGTTTTCATAAAGATCCAATTTCCTTAAAGGATCTAAATTTTTATAGTCATGTGGGACTGTAAACTACATCGTTACTACCATTGTTCATACCGCCGTATAGAAATCACTGATGTACAAAGTGTGAAGAATAAAGAAGTGATTCTAGTATATTTCAAGACTATATCGCTTGAGGACAAGCAACGCTCAAGTGTGGGAATATTTGATAATGCTAAAAACGAACATATATTTCATAGCATTATCCCTCAAAAAGACAAGCTTTTAGTTGTAATTGTTCTATTTACAAGTGATATTCGTTTAAATAATAAAAGGTGAAGACAAAAGACAGATTTCAAGAATTGAAGACGCCAACGACCAACAAGCTCAAAAGTACAAAGTACAATCAAAGAGGTTCCAATTATTGATAAGAAACGTCTCAGAATTACAAGAGTACAAGACGCGAAACGCAAAGTACAAGATATTAAATTATACGCAAGGACGTTCGAAAATCCGGAATCGGGACCAGAGTCAACTCTCAACGCTCGACGCAACGGACTAAAAATTATAAGTCAACGGAGTACAAGAATATAATATAATATATATATAATTAAATTTAATTATATATATTATATTATATAATAAATAAATAAGCAGCCCACGTTTTTAAAGACTTTTGAGCCTCCCCAGCTGGCCATGCGATCGCATGGCCTTGAAGGGCAAAGCCCATGCGATCGTATGAGGCCCTTTTCCAGCCCACATGCCTATAAAAGTCGCAGTTTGGTGCATCAAAAATATATATATCCATCCATCCATCCAACTCTCAACGTATATATATATATATATATATATATATATATATATATATATATATATATATATATATATATATATATATTTATAATTTTAATTTTAATTTTAATTCTAATAATAAGGGTATGTTAGCGTATATTGTAAGGGTGTAAGTCAAAATTTTGTCCGTGTAACGCTATTCTATTTTAAATCATTGTAAGTTATGTTCAACCTTTTTAATTTAATGTCTCGTAGCTAAATTATTATTATGCTTATTTAATCCGAAGTAATCATGATGTTGGGCTAAAAATACTAAAATTGGGTAATTGGGCTTTGTACCATAATTGGGGTTTGGACAAAAGAACGACACTTGTGGAAATTAGACTATGGGCTATTAGTGGGCTTTATATTTGTTTAACTAAATGATAGTTTGTTAATTTTAATATAAAGATTTACAATTGGACATACCTATAAATAACCATATACACTCGATCGGACACGCTGGGCGGGATATTTATATATACGAATAATCGTTCATTTAACCGGACACGGGAATGGATTAATAGTCTATGGAATTATTAAAACAGGGGTGAAATTATGTACAAGGACACTTGGCATAATTGATAACAAAGTATTAAAACCTTGGGTTACACGCAGTCGATATCCTGGTGTAATTATTAAACAAAGTATTAAGATCTTGTTACAGTTTAAGTCCCCAATTAGTTGGAATATTTGACTTCGGGTATAAGGATAATTTGACGAGGACACTCGCACTTTATATTTATGATTGATGGACTGTTATGGACAAAAACCAGACGGACATATTGAATAATCCAGGACAAAGAACAATTAACCCATGGGCATAAAACTAAAATCAACACGTCAAACATCATGATTACGGAAGTTTAAATAAGCATAATTCCTTTATTTTCATATTTAATTGCACTTTTAATTATCGTACTTTTTAATTATCGCAAGTTTATTTTATCGCACTTTTATCGCAATTTCATTATCGTTATTTACTTTACGCTTTAAATTAAGTCTTTTATTTATTTAATATTTTACATTAGGTTTTAACTGCGACTAAGTTTTAAAATCGACAAACCGGTCATTAAACGGTAAAAACCCCCCTTTATAATAATAATATTACTTATATATATATTTGTATTTTTATAAATTAAAACTAATATAGCGTTAAGCTTTGTTTAAAGATTTCCCTGTGGAACGAACCGGACTTACTAAAAACTACACTACTGTACGATTAGGTACACTGCCTATAAGTGTTGTAGAAAGGTTTAAGTATATCCATTCTATAAATAAATAAATATCTTGTGTAAAATTGTATCGTATTTAATAGTTTTTCCTTGTAAAAATAAAGCTATTTCATATACACCTCTACGCACATCACCACTCATCGTGGAATGCCAATGACAGATGGCGCTGAACTGACTGCCAGCATAAGAATATCGTCCATTCCCGATCATCATACCAATATCATCAATCATGTAGTCTTGCTAAACTTAATGCCAGACTTGAAAATTCGTTTCACCAACCAACCTAATAAAAGAAAAACAGAAAAACTACATAAACGGGATAAGGTGGCACCACCCGGTAACCAAAACGCCTTATCCCCAAATAAGTCTTACAGAACATAATCAAAGTAAATAGTTAAATAAGTACAGACCCAACAAAGAAAAAGTTTGAAACAATTACAACAAGATCACTGGCGCGTAGGCCATTCTCAATAAAAATCTCCAAAAGGCCATTAGCCTTGCGGGTACCACTCATAGAACTGCCTCCTCATCTCATCCATAGATTCACGCGGGTTGTATGTTGGTGCGGACACTCGGGGCCTGATCGGATTATGGTAGTAAACTTGCTCTACCTGTGGCGTACTCATATAATCATTCAGATAATTATAATAAATACGTGCATTATGTCGCTGCCATCATTACCATACTGCATCCATTGCTGATCATGCAATGACTTCACCGCCATCTCCTCTTATCGTAACGTACTCGCCTCGACCCGCAGTTGACTTTCCCACATACGATCATTATGTGATCGTTGATATCCCCGAAAATCATTAAAACTACTCGAAAAACCAATTTGAACATTATCAACCCTCGAGATCAAGCTATTCCAAACTTCCTCGGACACCGACCACTGCTGCCCACTACCCTGAACCATAGGCTCATCTGACTCTGAACCAAAACACTCGTGAATGCGAGACGCGACGTCCTCATCATCATCATGTCGCGTACCACTACCACTCGCTCCCCCTTGCTGAGATGGTTCAACATATTCCGCTAACATAGTCCTATTCGAGTTATACATCAAAATACGTGCATTAATATAAAACTGTGCCCCGAATGGCTTCATAGAGTCACGAGCCGGTGTGCAACGAGTGAAGTTAATATTGAAAAGCTTGGCAATTTTTGTAACATAATGACCACCCAAAAGTGATTTTGCCCGTTGCTTCTCCATCGCATGCTTACGTAGATATTCACCCACCAAATTAGCCAAGTCAGCAAACTGCTCATTCTTAATCATATAAATCGACCATAAATCATGAGTCGTTACTTTGTCGTACCCATTCACTTTTGCATAAAATGTGCATCCCAAGAACCTTTGAATCAACCTTGCATCCTTATCACGAATGTCTGACCCCTTCGATTCACTTGACACAAACGGATTCTTACCACTAAGTTGATACCAGTATTAATGCGCATTAAAGAATTCGGAACCATAAAACTTAGTCTCTCCCAAATACTGCCTTAAAATAAAATCATCCATGTCAGGGTATAAATTCAACGCTCGACAAAGATCCATCCTACTCATTTCCCGTTCAACTCCTCCTAACTGAAACTGTAAGAAACTCACATCCGTAGCCGCACGACGAGGATTAAAAGTTAACGTGGAAAACAATTCCCACACCAACTCATCATAGATAACATCCGTATACATAAAAGCCTGCTATGATTACCCGGTTGTTTAGCGCATGTCAGCACATTTTGGAGACGAGTCTTTAAATGTCTTCCCGCTTGAACTAGCGGGGCCCAGTCCAAATACCAAGTACCAATGATTGGACGCCTTCTAATCCACTCTAATCTATCATAATACTCCTCATCATCTCTTAATGCCTGCAAGCAATTTTCGAGATTTGTTTGCATTTCTAAGAGCCTTTCTTCCTCCCTTTGAGCAGTTGTCATTCTTTGCCTCTGTAATAACAAACATCAAACAAACAAAACGCAAATGCAAACACGGCTATTAGTATTAATGATTAGTTCCTATTCAGATTCAAACAATCCACATGTAAAGCATAAGTCAACCGTGGTCAACAAATTGCTACAAGCATTAAATTATTCATGCCCAATGTTAACACCACAAACTATCAACCATAACAAATCATCTCTCCAATTACACGAACAGTTATCATTCATTAGTAGCATCTCAAATACAAACTTAAAACGTTCAATGCAATTAACATTAGTGGAAAGATAATTTTAAACTTCAAAATTAACAATGTAATTCCAAATTCAACAAACTTCCTAGCAACAAGTCATCATATCATCAATGTCATGGCATCTATATCATATAGAAGCAAGTTAACATAAAAAAGCCACTCAATTAAGACTAGAACTCTAATGACCTAGCCAAATTACCACACCCCATACTTATCATTCAAGTCAAACCATATTTAACAAAACCCATAACCAATTCTCCCAATTACTCATCTCAAATTCGAAATCAAATCAACCATGAACCCTAGAATCAAAGATATGCATTAACAACACAAAAAGATTATGAATTTCATACATACTAATCATATTCAACAAAGACCCATGATTAATTTAAGCATACAAGACCAAAATCAACAACCCCACACTAATTCTAAACCTAATCCGAAATTAAACATCAAATAAGCATGTAATTTGAAAGGACCCGTTCATACCGATTATAAACGATTCACGATAGTTGATTTCATTGTGAGGTATTTGACCTCTAAATGATACATTTTACAAATATTGCATTCATTTTTAAAAAACAAACTTTGATCACATCGAAAGTTGACGACATGCATACCATTTCATAATATATCCAACTATAAATGACTTAATAATATTCTTGATGAACTCAACGACTCGAATGCAACGTCTTTTGAAATATGCCATGAATGACTCCAAGTAATATCTCTAAAATGAGCAAATGCACAGCGGAAGATTTCTTTCATACCTGAGAATAAACATGCTTTCAAGTGTCAACTAAAAGGTTGGTGAGTTCATAGGTTTTTCATAAGCAATAAAATTCATCATTTTGATAGACCACAAGATTTAAATAAGTACACCTATCTCGTGTACAAAACCATTTTTCATAATGCTTAGCAGAGTAGGTTCGTATCCTTTTCTCCCCCGTAGGTTGCCTAGCGATTTTTAATAATCGTACACATATCTCGTGCACAAAAATAATACACATAACCTGTGTATAAAAATCATTCTTTCGATACATAACATTCAATTTGATTTTATTTCTCAACATGGTAACCGACCTTAACATATCATGCGCATCAATAATATCCCCAATACAGAACATCTCATATGTATAATATATAAACCTCGAAGTACTAAACACCATGCCCACTAGCTCTTCCGTCTAGTGAACATTCTGGGTGGGGGTGTTAAACCCGGTAGCTACCTTTAGGATTCGCGTGAATTAGGGTCATACCTGTTTCTAATTCTTAGGTTACCAAGCAATAATAATCAGGGGAAAAATTCATATCAATTAGTGGCAATTATCACGTCCAACTAATTCAATCATAATCAACAGAACTTCTGTCTGCATAATAATTCATTCGAGGAATGTTTTGATTGTGTCTATCTCGTCAAACATTTATAAAAGCATTTCATGTAATCTTAGTTCAAAACATATTTCAAAAGCATTTAATAAAGCAGTTATAAAATTAGCGCATGTATTCTCAGTCCCAAAAATGTAAAGAGTAAAAGGGAGCAAATGAAACTCACGATACGATATTTGTAGTGAAAATATGCGTACGACGGAATTGAACAATGCAAAGTTGGCCTCGGATTCACGAACCTATATCAATTATATATATTTAAACATATAATCGTAATCGAACAAGTTTATGTTTTATTATTAATTGTTAAGTTACTAACTTGTATGTTTCATTAATAACTAAATTAACTATACTTATTTTATATACTTTAGATAAATAATTAGTATTTATTATGAAAATATTAATGTTGTTATGTGATGTGTTTTAAATATATTCTTATATAGCTAGTTATTTGGTAAAATAATATCAATAATAACAAATAAAAATTTGTATCTTTTTATGATAATAATAATAATACTAAAAGTAATTAGATTTAGTAATGATACTGATATTAATAGTTTTGATAATAATACTACTAATAAAAGTAATGTTAGTAATAATAATAATTTTAATAAAAATGATAATAATGATAAGATAAAAATGTTAGTTTTCATAGAAATAATATTTTAAATAATAATGGTACTTTTAATAAAAATGATGATTTTAATAGAAATTTTAATAGTCATATTAATAATAATACCAATATTAATGTTAAATGATAATTCTAATACAATTATTAATAATAATGATACTTTTAGTAATAATGGTCACAATAATAATATTTATGATAATCATAATACTAATAATCATATTATTAATAATAATATATATTTTAGTAATAATGATAATGAAAATAATATTAATTATAATAATAATCTTATTTCTAATATTGGTAATAATAATAATTACTTAATAACAATCATTAATAAATAATAATAATAATAATAATAATAACAATAATAATAATAATGAAATAATAATAATAAGAGTATTAGTAATAACTACCTCAAAGGAGTAGCCTTAAAAAAATACCCAAGCCCGGGTTTGAACCCATGACATCCCGCTAACCCGATAACATCCTTAACCACTCCTCTGATCACGCTTTTTCTGATTATAACTAGGATTTCGATTTATTAAACCCATTTTTCTGTTTCATCTTCTTTTTCAAGAAAAAGAAAACAAAACAATGCCCCAGTCTAGGCTCGAACCCCCAACCTCTCATTACACACAAACACTCCCAACGATTGCTCTACTGTATCTTTTCAATTTTAAATTACTCCGAAAAATGCTTCTATCCTATTATGTATATGTCTTCTTCATCATCATATTAATGATCATAGTAGCCCAACAGCAATTAACAGAATTCGGCCCAACAGAAATTAACTCTCGGCCCAATACAATTTTACGGCCCAAGTAGAAAAAGGAAAAGGATTACTTGACCCAAAAATGAATTGTGTTTTGTCGACACAATTTTGGATCCGGAACAGTACAAGTCAACAACTGGTCATATAATAATTTCGGTTATTCCTCCTCCTCTCTCATCATCTAATCATCAACAAGCATCCTAATCATTTACTATCATCACCTTTATCAAGTGGGGTTTAGTGTTTGTCTACCAATAATAAAAAAAACACGTAAAAGTAGCTACTTTCTTCGCATAATTTAGTTCATAATTAATTCAATTTGCGATTTTTAATTTGCTGAAGGTGTTGCGTAGCTTTTGGTCTCAACAATCACCCCAGAACAGGCAGTAGCCTGGTTCGTTTGCTCAGACACAGGAACGTAACAAGCAATAGTGATATAGCATAATGGTGGTGGTGTTTTAAATGGGTTCGAGGTTGTCTCACGATGGTTATAAGGCCGTTGATGGGTGATAGTTGATTGGAGAAGAAGCAGAAGAAAAAGATATATCGCGAGTTGTAAAATTAGAGGAGAGAAAGAAAAGATAGAGTAGGATGAGGTGTGGTGATCGAAGTGGTGGTGGGTTTTTTTTGGCAGTGTGTTTCGTCGGTTATAACCGAATAGGAGTTGTAGTATCCAACGAGAAAATAGCTACTGTAGCAGCTGTATATCGAAGGTGTTGATTGCGGTTGCAACAATAGAGAGAGAGAGAGAGAGAGAGAGAGAGAGAGAGAGAGAGTTGGTTGCAGTAGAAAAAGAAGGAGATTGTAGGTACCTGCGAATAGCACAAATGAAACCGAAACAGTAGTAGTTTGTAGTTCTTGAGTGTTGGTTTGGTGATGGTGTTTCGGGTCAGGGTTGAATCGAACAGAATAGTTGTAGATTATTGATTGTTGATGGTGGTTCATTGATGGTTAAGAGAGGGTGGTTTGGGTTGACTTCGAGATTATGGTAATGGTTAAAAGATGGTTGTTTTGTGATTGAACCGAATTGAAAAAACAAGAGTAGTAGAACAAGGGATGGTTGTTTGATGACTTTGAGCATGAAACCGAATCAAGTATAGCTGTTGTGGTGTTCGGGTGATTACAATAGAAAAAGAAGAAAACGAGTAGGTGGTTGTGTTGTCTTGACGAAAACAGATACAAATAGAACAACAATTTGTTGGTGATGGCTTGGCGATGTTGAGGGTGATCGAATGGGTTTTATGGCAGGATCACGAGAGAGAGAGAGAGAGAGAGAGAGAGAGAGATGTAGTTTGAATGAATGTTCAATATCAGTGATAATCTATCTATGTGTATATTTCTATATATTAGATTATGATTACACAAACAAAAACAGCGTCTTTCAATTCATAATTCAGTATCACGGATATAAATGAAAAAGTGATCCAATCAAGAATAGTAAATCCAAATTATATACAGTAATTCAATTTATAATATACATTAGGATATAAAAAAAAACGTGTCATAATAATTATTAGCAGCCCCATTCTTGTTTCATCTTACCGACGTTTTATTAGAGGTAGTCTTTCGTGCTCCGTTGTTAGTTGGTGGCGGATAAAAGTGCACAGAATAATCCTAAATTTTTAAATTAACTATATTTATTTATTTTGGTCATTATGGTATAAAATTCGATCCTTAATTTGTTAAATAAAAATTACATCAACTGCCCCTCTCAATTCTGGGTAAACTATAAAAAGTGTTAAAACTTAACAAATAGTTCCTAAATACATTTTTAATAAGCCTAAAATTTATAGAACTCATTTTCGTATCACCGTTTATTTTAAAATTATATAAGTTTGAATTTAACTTGCTTAATATCCATCGAAACATCAAACGAGTATTACAATCATTTAATATTTATTTTTAATATACTTTATTTACATATATAGATACTTTTTAAATAATAATCATTATAATATCCTATGTTTATTTTACTTTACATAAATAAATTTTAGTAATAACAACATACAATATTTAAAATTATGTTTTAAATTATTATATATATATATATATATATATATATACACACACACACACACATATCAAGTTACAATTAATTGTTCGTGAATCGTCGGAACTGGTCGAAGGTCAAATGATTTCATGAAACAGTTCAAAAATTTTGAGACTCGATTTAATAGACTTTGCTTATCGTGTCGAAACTATATAAAGATTAAGTTTAAATTTGGTCAAAAATTTCGGGTCGTCACATAATTAGGCAAGAACAAGAAAAAGAAAGTTAAAATCAGACCTTAGGTGCCATGGATTAGAGATGTGATAAAGAAATTTAAGTAAAAATTGAAGATGAAAGATTAGGGTTTTGAGAGAATTTGTAATCGTGCTTGAGTATGATAAGAGATGTGTGTTTTTAAATCAGCAAAACACCCTAAATAAGTTGAATTCCCGTCGGGTATAAACCTTGGGTCGGGTTTGACCCATTTAACCTTTATTAAAAAACGAATTGGGATTGTCCACCAGATGCGGCCCGTGCCGCGGGTAAACATGTCGCGCCGCGGCTTAAAACACAAACAATCCCCAAAAAAATTTAAAATCCTCGAAATGCATTTATAGGGTTAACCCGTGCTGCGGGCTTTCCAGCCGCGCTGCGGCTTACAACGTAGAAAATCCCCTTCAGATTGCACAACCGTCGACATCGAAAATAAGTGTTAACCCGAACTGCGGGCTCTCGGGCCGCGCCGCGGCCTGTATCTTGCGACTTTTCCTTCACAAATTTAAGTAATTTCGAACCAAAAACCCAATTATCCGTAACCAACGCACTTAACCAATGATCAAATTATCATTTCAACTTTAAATATACACCTGCAAGCTAAAAATACATTAAAATACAACAAATGTGATTTTTATTACCGAGTCGTTCACTCGACTCGTTCCCCCAAATTTAAGCATTTTTTGGATCGAAGTTGAGGTTAACCTCTTCTTCGATTTCTAGGGGACCATCCACATAGTGTTGGACCCGGTGGCCATTCACCTTGAAACCTTCACCATTCGAATCGAACAATTCCACCGTACCATATGGGTACACCTTCCTAACCACGAACGGTCCCGACCAATGGGACTTAAGCTTCACCGGTGACAATTTAAAACGCGAATTATAAAGAGGGACACGGTCGCCTTCTTTAAATTCTTTCGGACCCTTGATCCGATTGTCATGCCACCTCTTCGTCTTTTCCTTATAGATGAGTGAATTTTCGTAGGCATCGTGCCTCAACTCATCTAACTCATTCAATTGGGTCAACCTAAGGTGACCCGCCTCATGATAATCGAGATTGCATGTCCTAATAGCCCAATGTGCTTTGTGCTCAATCTCCAACAAGAGATGACATGCTTTGCCATAAACCAAGCGAAAAGGAGTGGTCCCGATAGGAGTCTTGTAAGCGGTACGAAACGCCCACAATGCATCCTCGAGTTTGTTGGACCATTCCTTTGGATTCGAACCAACGGTCTTTTCAAGAATACGCTTAAGAGACCGATTGGTGTTTTCAACTTGCCCACTAGTTTGTGGGTGATATGAGGTAAAAATCTTATGGATAACTCCATAGCGTTTCAAAACCTTCTCCATTTGCGCATTGCAAAAGTGGGTGCCCCTATCACTAATGAGGGCCTTCGGAGTACCAAAACAGGCAAAAAGCCCCATCAAGAATGTGATTACCACTCGTGCATCGTTAGTAGGAAGAGGCTTTGCCTCCGCCCATTTGGACACATAATCGATTGCAACGAGTATGTAAAGATAATTATGAGATTTTGGAAACGGGCCCAAACGTCAAACACCTTGCATACTTGGATGCTTTGTTGAGGCATTTCGTCACGTTTGGTGATTTGTCAGGCCCGTTGACAAGCATCATAAGAGTTACAAACAGCATGGGCATCCTTAAAAATACTAAGCCAATAAAAACCGGCCTCATAAACCTTCTTCCCCGTGATTTCGGGACCCAAATGCCCACCCGTTGGGCCACGATGGCATTCCAACAAAATACGAGTGCATTCCTCACTGGAAATTCACCTACGAATGATTCCATCCGGACAACAACGAAAAAGATAGGGGTCTTCCCAGAAATAGTGTTTAAGGTCACTGAAGAATTTCTTCCTCTTTTGATGTGACCACCCTTTCTCCAAGAAACCCCCAAAAAGAAAATTAGCTATGTCCACATACCATGGCTCATCCACCTTGTCCACCTTCATGAGATACTCGTCGGGAAAATCATCATGAATACTTGACTCATGAAGGACTTCGAGATTTAGATTCTCGAGTCTAGACAAGTGGTCGGCCGCTAGATTTTCAGCACCTTTCTTATCCCGGATCTCGATATCGAATTCTTGCAAAAGCAAGCAGTCGAGGTTTGGCATCCGATTTCGAAAATAGGTACTTTAGAGCAGAATGGTCCATAAAAACAATGGTCTTAGACAAGACTAAGTAGGACCAGAACTTATCGAACGAAAAGACCACCGCAAGGAGCTCTTTTTCGGTGGTAGTATAATTCAACTGTGCTCCCTGCAAGGTCTTGCTTCCGTAATAAATGGGTCGGAAATGTTTCTCGACCCTTTGGCCCAAAACAGAGCCAACAGCAAAATCGGATGCATCACACATAAGCTCGAATGGAAGGGACCTATTCGGAGCAATTATGATAGGTGCATTGATGAGTTTCTCCTTAAGAAGTTCGAATGCCTTTTGGCACTCTTCAGAGAAGTACCAAGGTGTGTCCTTTTCGAGGAGCTTGTTCATCGGGTTAGCGATTTTGGAAAAATCCTTAATGAACCGCCGATAAAAACAGGCTTGCCCAAGAAAACTCCGAACACCCTTAACATTGGTGGGAGGTGGAAGGTTCTTAATAGCAGTTACCTTTGCGGGATCCACCTCAATACCGTTCTTAGAAATCTTGTGCCCGAGAATTATGCCCCCTTGTACCATGAAATGGCACTTTTCCCAGTTGAGCACAAGATTAGATTTCTCACACTTTACCAACATCCGCTCTAAATTAAGAAGGCATGAATCGAAAGTGTCACCGAAGACCGAAAATTTATCCATCAACACCTTCATACAATCTTCTATCATATCATGGAATATGGCCATCATGCACCTTTGAAAAGTGGCCGGAGCGTTACAAAGGCCAAAGGGCATGTGACGGTATGAGAATGTGCCATAAGGGCACGTGAAAGTGGTTTTCTCCTGGTCCTCAGGTGAGATAGGAATTTGGAAATAGCCTAAAAAACCATCAAGAAAATAATAAAAGCTGTTTCCCGCTAACCTCTCTAGCATTTGATCCATGAAAGGTAACGGGAAGTGGTCTTTGCGTGTGGCGTCGTTCAACTTACGATAGCCAATACAAACACGCCACCTCGTGACAGTTTGAGTGGAAATTAACTCATTTTTATCATTGGTGGTAACATTCATACCACCTTTATTAGGTACACAGTGTACCGGGCTAATCCACGGACTGTCAAAAATCGAGGAGCTTCACGATCTCTTTCTTCACGACATCTTGCATGTGAGGGTTCAACCTCCTTTGACGTTGCACCATCGGTTTGGAGTTATCCTCCATTAGGATTTTGTGGGTGCAATAAGAGGGACTAATACCCTTGATGTCGTGAATTTTCCATGCAATGGCCAGTTTATGGGCCTTTAGCATGGTTACAAGTTCAGTTTTCTGACCTGTAGTAAGAGAAGAAGAAATAATTACCGGGAGCTTAGATTCCTCCTGCAAATAAGCGTATTCCAAGTGATCTGGAAGTGGCTTCAATTCTAAATCAGGAGGTTCTTCAATTGAAGACTTGCTCCGGTAATCAGCATCACGATCGAGTTCTTTGAACTCCTCCTCAGTCGGCTCATAGCCATTTTCCATCAAGGCGGTCAAAATATCCACCTCCTCAACCTGCAACACTTCATCAATTTCAACCAATGAGCATTCTCCTGAACCCTGTAACTCTGGGAATTCCTACAAAAACTCAGACTGGACATCCACAGTGTTAAGAAAATAACATGTATCATCAGTGTAGGCAGGGTATTTTAAAGCATGGTCGATTGAGAATGTTGCACTCAAGTCATCTAACCTAAGGGTCAACTTTTGGCCATAAACATTGATGATACACCTAGCAGTATTCAAAAATGGCCGACCCAAAATAAGTGGAATCATTTCATCCACTTCCATATCCAACACCACAAAAAACCAACGACCCGGTCTTAACTAGCATATTCTCTATAATTCCACGAGGGAATTTAATAGAGCGGTCAGCAAGCTGAATAGCCATATGCGTGGTTTTTAACTCCCCGGGGTCTAGCTGTAAATAAATAGAATAAGGCCTTAAATTTATGCTAGCCCCCAAATCCGCCAACGCCATCACACAGTCTAAATTACCAAGTAAACAAGGAATGGTAAAACTCCCAGGATCCTCAAGCTTCTCGGGAAGCTTGTTTGCCACTACCGCTGAGCATGCAGCATTCAATCTGACTGAAGACACGTTCTCCAACTTCTTCCTGTTAGTTAGCAAATCCTTAAGAAACCTTGCATACTTTGGCATACCTGCAATCACATCAATAAAGGCATATTTATGTTAACTTTTTTAATCAAGTCCATGAACTTGGACTTTTCTGCCTCCAGCTTCTCCAATCTCTACTTCCTCGGGAATGGGAGCGGTGGTTGATACTCTTTAACTACCGGTTTAGCAGCAACGGTTTCTGGTACCCTCACAACCTTCTCAATCACCTGTTCTGGCTCCTTTTCCCCCTCCGGTTCACTAACAACAACCAGTTCACTATCCTTAGGTAACGGCACTCGCAAATCATACTCATCGGGCTTCCTCAGTGAATCATATGCTAAACCACTTCGGGTGGTGATAGCATTAACGTGCCCATTTTTCAGGTTAGTATTTGTTTTACTCGGTAACTCCCTCGGTTTCCTCTCGTTACTCTGATTAGCAAGTTGACCAATTTGTTTCTCCAAATTCTGAATAGCTTCTTGTTGATTTCGAAACATTTGATCATTCTTCTCATTTTTTTGGGTAACAGTGGTAACAAGCTGAGTTTGAGATATCACAAGCTTTTCGATCATAGCTTCAAGATTAGACTTTTTCTCTTTCGCTTAGGGCTTCTGAAAATATCCGAGAGCTTGCTGTTGATAACCTCCACTAGATCCCGGCTGGAATCTCGAACCCTGATTACCTTGACGACTATAAGGATTGTTGAAATTCCTGTTGAACTGAGCACGTCCCTGAAATTGATTGTTGTTGTGTATACTAATAAAAGCGATCTCTTCTTTCTGATTCATAGTCAACCCCGCATCACAATCTTTTGCTAAATGTAGTCCCCCACAATATTCACAACCAACCTTCATACCATGAATATCCTTATCCATCTTCTCCAAATGCCTACCGAATTTATCTAACTTAGCATTTATAGACCCAAAATCATCATACGCACCAGTGGTTTTGGTCCTCTTTACTGAAGCTGAATGGGATAACTCATGATCTTGATGCCATTCGTGAGTGTAGGCAGCTTGCTTTTCAATAATCTCTAATGCCTCTTCTTCTGTCTTATCCATCAAAGTACCACCTGCTGCTTGATCAATACTCTGACGAGTTGGTATGTCACAACCTTTGAAGAAAATCTTAACCTTTGGTAAATCATTCAACCCGTGTTGCGGACATGAGCGTAACATATTAGAATAACGGTCCAAAGCATCAAAAAATGTCTCACTGCTCTTTTGTCTAAATTGCGAAATATCTACTTGAAGTCTAGCAGCTAGAGACGCAGGGAAAAACTTTGATAAAAACTTATCTACCAAACCATCCCAAGAGGTAATCGCTCCCTCGGGTTGCTTATCTAACCATCTCTTAGCTTCTCCCTTAAGAGTCCAGGGAAAAAACCTTGTCTTGATCGAAGTATCAGCAACCTCATTCAGCTTGAATAAGTTGCAAACATCATTGAAAACACAAAGATGCTCGTTAGCATCCTCACAATCCTTGCCATGAAATTGGCAATCAGAAAAAATCAAACTCGGAATTGGACAAGTGATTTGGAAAGGCTGAGTGATGTTTGGTTGAGTAATCGAATTTCCTTGGCCAGCTCGGGTGGCCTTCAACTTTTCTGCCATAGTCTGAGGACAAGGTGGTTGATCAGCCATCTCTTCAGTCTCGAAAATATCTAATGAAACGTAAGTATCTTCCTCTTCGTTGATTTCAGGTGGTGTATCGGGCACCACAGTCTCAGAACTACTACCCAAATGAATTATATTATCACTTGAGAAACGGGTGAATCCACTGTAGACTATTGCTCTTGACTTAACACTCTAAATAACTCTCTTTCAGGTTCGTCAAATGGTCGAAGAATCAGAGAATCTGAAGAGCGCGTATGTGGCATACACTACCTGCTATCTTGCAAAACACAAACGATAAAACGATTAAACGCACCGACTCAAGAAATATCTAAAATCTAAGAAAATAAATCCTAATTAATCACAAATAGTCTCAAATTGACACAACTGTCCCCGGCAGTGGCGCCAAAAACTAGATGTGTAAAATCTAGTATATTAATTATCCCTGGAAAATTACCGGTTAAAAGATTACTACTCACTAATGGGTAGTGGACCCGATCGTGCAATAGTATAAAGTTGGTAAATCCGAAATCGTTCCAAGGATAGTTTAAAGTGAGAATTAAGATTGCAACTAATGGAAATAAACTAAGTTAATCTATTAAAATTGAAAGTACGAGATAATGGTTTTTTCTGGCTATTTAACGATTAGCCAAATCAAGATTTGATTTGAAAAATAAAACCAATATTTTTGGATTTTAGATTTATAAAAATGAAAACAAGAAAGAAATTAAGATAGTTTTGATATCAAATGGAATGAAAATGCTTGTCTAGACCTTTGACCCTCGGAATTGGATGTTTTTATACTTTAGCCCAATTTAAGACTTAATACATGCAAATTACTCAGTCGACTCTCCAAGAGTTCTCTTTAGCAAGTACTCAAACTAGAATTACTAGATGTAGGGTTCCCTGGCATCTAAGACCTTTTCGTTTGTGACTAATTAATTAACTAGATCAAAGATTTGAATAACAATTGCATTTGCGTTCGCTCTATACAATTCACCCCTATATCGTCTAACCGTTTAAACTTAATTTACCCCCTTGGTTTGGTTTAGCAAACATCAATTAAGACAAATCAATTGTAACCTAGTGTATTAAATCAACAAGAGTTCTCTTTATCAAACAAATACACTAATCAATCAAGTTCATAAAGTTAAACATCAATAAGAATCGATCTTTTATTCAAACTATTGAAATAAACATGCATAAATTCATAAACCATAAATCATAACATCCAAAACCTCGGTTATTAATCTAGACAAGCATTGAAAACATAGCCAACAATCATGGCTAAAAAAAATCATAAATAAACAATTAAGATAATCCATTATGTTTGATAAGAATTAAACCTAGTTGAAATCGTGATCTTGAACGATTGACGAATCGAAACGCGTTCCCGGAATGATTGAATTGATTAAATGATGTTGGGATTCCCTAAAAGTCACCAAAAATCGCCCCAAAGCTGCTGGAATTCGTCTGGATAAAAGTGTTTAAAAGTTAGGGTTTAAATTCCCTATTTATAGTCCAAAAACCGCCATCAGATACGACCCACGCCGCGGCCTGGAAAGCCGCGCCGCGGCTTAACTCTTACCGACACTCCTCCTGGCTTCAAATAGCTCGACCCTCAAAATTAGTTTTAACCCGCGCCGTGGGCTCCAAAGCCGCGCCGCGGCTTAACACTTGCACAAATTCCTTCTTAATTTTTCACCATAAAATGCCCTGAACCAACTTGCAACTTCATATTAAGGCACCGCTGATGAAATAACATAGAACATACCTCAAAATGATCTAAAAAGCGTACAAAAGATCTTCTCATCTCTCGAAACCATAATCCTCCAAATAACCGCGAATAATAACCAAAACCGTATCCGAATGGATAATAATGACGGATATTGCCATGATAAATATATGAGAAATGTGCAATATCAGTTTAGGATGCTATCGGCTATTGTTTTATGTTAATTGCTATCTATACTTGCTATTGTGATGTAAATCGGTCCATAAAATGCACAAACATGTAATCCCGTCGATTTAAAAAGTGCATTTAATATTGGTTTCATCAGACATGCACGAGTGACATCACTTGCACACGTGGGACATGACTCGCACGAGTCAGTATGAGGTTAAGGCTCAACCGTGTGAACCTTTGAGCCCACTGGTTTGATTTTATTTGACTGATCACTCGCTTGACAGAGCTGACACGTGTAATTAACCGCACGAGTCACCACACGGTGTACCTTGTCTGAAACCATATTACTGCTCAAACGTGTCAACAGTGACACGAGGGATTATGTTACTCGCACGTCTGATCCCTCAGCCGCACGTGTGACAGCATCACTCGCACGTTTTGTCCTGTTTAATGAGTTATGACACTTTGTTGCAAATGCTTTGATGTCTTATGATATGTGAGTTGTATTTCTAACATTTCTGTTGCTATTTCAGTTTGTTAAGAAATCACCAATGGTAGAACAACAAGTCAATGTTCCAGTTATTAACCAAGAAGCTCAGGGAGAGCAAGTAAATCCTCAAGTGAATCCTGTTAACCCACCTGCTCAATAAGAGATTATTCTAGAGAAGGGGGAGCTCAACAATCAAGTCGCCCTCTACGACACTACTCTCGAGAGGGGTGATCATTTTAAAGAGATTATAGCTTTTCTTCAGCGATCAAGGATCCATACTGCTATTTCAACTCAATGCACTGCTTACTACAGTCACCAAAGGGAATTCTGGAGAAATGCGATACTTGATGTGTCAGAAGCTGAGACTAAGCTGGTCAGTACTGTTCAAGGGCATGAGATCGTTGTTTCTAAGACTGTGATAAGGAGGATTTTAAGTTTTAATGATGAGAACTGCTCCCATATGACAATCAATCGAGAAAGAATCCACGGATGCTTCAAGAGATGTGCATATTCTGGTTACATCTCTGGTAAATCTGAACTGATGAAGACTCTTCTGCCTCCACAGTTTAGATATATTGCTCATGTGATAATGCACTGCTTGAGTGGACGTAAAGCTGGTTTTGATAAGCTGAATGAGAAAGTGCAGAGTATGTTTGTGGCACTTGTCCTAAGGGCTCCGTATGATTTCTCAGGATTCGTCTTCTATTACTTCAAAGAAAATCTTTTCAGTTCTACACAGAGATATCTTATCTACGCCCGTTTTCTTCAAATGATTATCAATGACACTGCACCAGATCTACCAAAGCTTGAAGAGGATATTATTCACCTTAAACCAATGAATCCGATAACTTTTCGGAGAATAGAGGAAACAAGAAACGAGGGTTTGAAACCTGATTTTAACAGAAAGCTTGTTTGCCATCTCATTAAGGAGAATTATCGATGTCCAGCTGGTAATGCTTGGAGAAATGACGATTCCAACTCTAACTATGAAGTTACTGATGAGGAGGAAGGTGGAGGTGATAATCAAAGAGCAACTGGTGAAGCTCAAAGAGAAAATGATGATAATGTTGATGTTAATGATGGTGATGATTGAAAGGACCCGTTCATATCGATTATAAACAATTCATAATAGTTGATTACATCGTGAGGTATTTGACTTCTATATGATACATTTTACAAACACTGCATTCGTTTTTAAAAGATAACCTTTCTTTACATCGAAAGTTGACGGCATGCATACCATTTCATAACATATCTAACTATAATTGACTTAGTAATAATCTTGATGAACTCAACGACTCGAATGCAACGTCTTTCGAAATATGCCATGAATGACTTCAAGTAATATCCTTAAAATGAGCTAATGCACAGCGGAAGATTTCTTTAATACCTGAGAATAAACATGCTTTCAAGTATCAACCAAAAGGTTGGTGAGTTCATTAGTTTATCATAATAATTCATTTTCATCATTTTAATAGACCACAAGATTTCATATATTGACACACGTAACTCGCAAATTAAAATTCATTCATATGGTGATCACCTGGTAACCGACCTTAATAGGATGCATATAGAATATCCCCATCATTCCAGGACTCTCATCGGACATAATAAATCAAAGTACTAAAGCAGTTCAAATTCTCTGACTGGGGCTTGTTAGTGCCCATAGATCTATCTATAGGATTCACTTCAATTGGTGGCAATTATAATAAACACAAATTCTTAGGCTACCAAGCTAAAAAGGGGCATATTTGGTTCGATAATCCAACCATAGAATGTAGTTTCGATTACTTGTGTCTATTTCGTAAAATATTTATAAAAGTAGCGCATGTATTCTCAGTCCCAAAAATATAATAAAAGGGAGTAATGAAACTCACGATACTGTATTTTGTAGTAAAAATACATATGATGACATTGAACAAAGCATGGTTAGCCTCGGATTCACGAACCTATATCATTTATATATATATATATATATATATATATATATATATATATATATATATATATATATATATATATATATATATATATATATTAACACATATAATTGTAATCGAACGAATTTATATATTATTAGTGATATACTTGTTATTTTAATAAATTATGTGTTTCATTAGTAACTTAATTAAATGTATTTATTTTATATTCTTAAAATAAATAAAAATGTTAATATAGTTTAGTTAAGTATATTTATATATGACTAATTTTTATTGTAGCAATGATAATAATATTAGTAGTAATATTGATAATAATAGTAATATGGTTTTTATAAAAATAATAATGATACTAGTAATAATAAAAATGATAATCATAATAATAATGCAAAAATAATAATATTAATGTAAAATAATAATAATAATAAGGATAATAAAATAATAATGATAATAATGATAATAATGATAAAAATAATGATAATTATAATAATAATAATGATACTTAATAATAATAATAATAGTTTTAATAATAATAATATTAATAATTTTCAAAAATAATAATAGGTATTTGTCATAAACTTAATCATACTTTTTCTTAGTAATCATAATCATATCATTAACTTATTTTAAATCATAAACTTAATCCTAAATTTTATTTTTAAACCTAACCTTAACATTTTAATAACATTAATCATAATAGTAATAATAATAATAATAATAATAATAATAATAATAATAATAATAATAATAATAATAATAATAATAATAATAATAATAATAATAATAATAATAATAATAATAATAATAATAATAATAATAAATGAGTAATAAGTAAACTACCACAAAGAAGTAGTCCTAAAAAAAAGCCCAAGTCCGGGTTTGAACCCGCGACATCCCGCTAACCCAATAATATCCTTAACCATTCCTCTATTTATTTATTTTCTGACATAAATTTCCCATTAAACCTTTTAAGCCATAAAACCCTGTTTCCTTCTTCTTCTCCTTCTTTTTCTAAAAAGAAATGCCCCAGCCCAGGCTCGAACCCGTGACCTCTCGTTCACCCATAACACCACTAACCATATTTAACATTTTCATTTATTGTAACCCTCTAGTAATCTTATCTAAATCGTGTTCACCATGTGATTATCATTATCTTCTAAACAACAGTAAACGAAACCGTAGTTTGTGATCACCGTATCATCACCTAATCATCATACCATTCATCAAGATTAAGATCATAAAATCATAATCATATTCATTTTCGTTAAATCATCATCCTTACTCGCATCAACACTAACCCAACATCGTCCAACTTTTCATCATCATCAATTTACCTACTCGAATACCATCATCAATATAATTTGTCACGATCAATCATCATCTCCATTATCATATAACTTTATCCTTTTTTTTTATTTTATCACCATTAGCTTTTTGGAAGTCAAAAGTAGCAAATAGGATATGCAACAAACTAAAGAAATTTTCGGTGGGGTTATACGTTTTTGTAAGTGTCGACCAATAAATAAAAGATCACGACATCTTTATCATTTATCCACTAGTCTTGTTCACATCTCATTATTTTATGTATACCCCCTATCATTTTCTATTCGCATCATCATCAAACTAGCTGTTTCGAATAGCAGATATAGAGGTAGCATGATTAGCAGTTTGTAAAATGAATGATTGAAGTGGGGTTCGTTGCCATCTACTTGCTTGTCCACTAACTCCTTAAATAATTCGGAAGGGTTATTTTATTTGTCATGGTCGGCCAAAAAGAACAAAGTATAACAGCAGCCACCTTAATTGTTTGTCTCAATTAATTTAACATATTCTTTAACTTATTTCATCTTTATTTCACCATCATTCTAATTTGTTCACAGTTTTCGTAAATAGGAACATGAGCTGTTGGTTTGTTCGCTTAATTAATTGATAAGGGATTGGGGTCTTCGAATCCAAAACAGAAAAAAATAACAGCAGGTGCAGCAATAATTCAGGGTGGTTTAGTGTCACTTTCGAACTTAAACAGTAATAGAAGAATAGCAGCAGGTCTGCTAGTCATTTGGTCGTGAAACAGAAATAAATAGCAGTAGCTACAGTGGTATACTAACAGGGTTCTTGGGGTTTTAATGGTGACGTTTGAGTGGTTTTGTTTGATGGGAAGGAAACACAAAGTTGCAGGTGACAGTTAAAAAATGGGTTCAACAAGAATAGAAGAGAGCTAATGATAAGGCTAAAAAGGAACATATATTTCATAGCAAAATCCCCCAAGAAAGACAAGATTTTAGTTGCAATTGTTCCATTTTCGAGTAATATTCGTTTATTTTAAATAAGTGCGAAGACAAAAGGCGAAAACGAAGATTTGAAGACGCAAAGGTCCAAAAAGCTCAAAAGTACAAGATACAATCAAAAAGGTTCAAATTATTGATGAAGAACGTCTAAAAATGACAAGAGTACAAGTTACAAAACGCAAAGTACACGATATAAAATTGTACGAAAGGACGTTCGAAAATCCGGAACCGGGGCATGAACCAACTTTCAGCGCTCGACGCAACGGTGTAAAAATTACGAGTCAACTATGCACAAGAATAAAATATAATATTTAAATAATTCATAATAAGAATAATATTAAATAATAAAAAGTTGTTAATTGAGCATAGTTCAGGGGTCGTAAATGAAAATTCAATTTCTAATTTCGCTATATAACGATCTATGTAATTTCAATTGAGGAGAACTTTTCCGATCTTTTTTTTATCGATAAAATATCTATATCAATTATCAATATCTATATTCTATATCTCTATCATAATGTTAATGTAATAAGATATAACAATAATCTTAATTTTAAGTTTAAATTATGATAATAATAAGATTTATGATAGAGATCATTTGAGTGTGTAAGTCGAAATTCTGTCCGTGTAACGCTACGCTATTTTTAATCATTGTAAGTTATGTTCAACCTTTTTACATTAATGTCTCGTAGCTAAGTTATTATTATGCTTATTTGAGCCGAAGTAATCGTGATGTTGGGCTAAAATATTAAGAAGGGGTTATTGAACTTTGGACCATAATTAAGGTTTGGGCAAAAGACCGACACTTGTGGAAATTGGATTATTGACTATTAATAGATGGGGGGTATTGTCTAATTGAGTGACAACTCATTGGAGTCTGTCGAACCTATCTTCAAATTAATTAACCTAATAATTAATAATGATTATGGTTGTCCTATTTAGTGACGTTCATTTGGAATCTGTTATAATCATTTAATTAATCAATTGGGTTGGGTAATTGATTATTCATTCTGATCAAGTGGATGAATTAATATTCATAAACTAATTAAAACAGGGGTGGATTACATACATTGATAACTGGTGTAATTGTTGACAGAAGTGATAACTGCGTCACAGTTTAAATCCTTAATCAGTTGGAATATTTGACTTCGGGTATAAGGGTAATTTGACGAGGATACTCGCACTTTATATTTATGACCGATGGACTATTATGGACAAAAACTAGATAGACGTATCAAATAAACCAGGACAAAGGACAATTAACCCATGGTAATAAATTATAATCAACACGTCAAACATCATGATTACGGAAGTTTAAATAAGCATAATTCTTTTATTATATTTCTCATCGTATCTTTATTTACTGTCATTTTATTACTCGCAATTTTATTTACTGTCATTTTATTTATTGTCATTATTTTACGCACTTAAATTATCGTCATTTATCTTTGCGCTTAAAATATAGAATCGACAAACCGGTCATTAAACGGTAAAACTCCCCTTTTATAATATATTACTACTTATATAATTATATATATTTTGTATAAATATAGTTGTTAAAAATATAGTAAGTATCACCAGCTCCCTGTGGAACGAACCGGACTTACTAAAAACTACACTACTCTACGATTAGGTACACTGCCTATAATGTTGTAGCAAGGTTTAGGTATATCCCACATCCGTAAAATAATAAAACTTGTAGCATATTTCATCGCTTTTCGTACTAAAAATAAACACTATTTCGTACCCCTCCGCTAACACATCAAGTTTTTGGCGCCGCTGCCGGGGAGAGCGCGAAACGCTATATTTTAATCTATATTTGTAAAAATATAATTATATATAAGTTTGAGAAAAAAAAATATAAAATTAAAAAAAAAAAAAAACATTAAAAAAAAACGTTTTTTAAAAAAAAAAAAAAAAAAAAACGTTTTAAAAAAAAAACATTTAAAAAAAACGTTTTTAAAAAAAAAAAAAAAATTATAATAAAAAAAAAAACCCCGTAACTCTAGGAAAAGTGATGTCAAAAGTATCCCACTATTCTTTCCATTAGTCTTTGTCTGCCACTTAGCCAACAATATAATATTAATCAATATACATCGATTTATTGAAGAATGATTAAGGCAGAAGACGGCCCCACGTTCAAACAAGGCAATTACAAAGCTTAAAATGGCCAACTATATGATAGAAAAAGTAGCAACACTAAAACCATTGAATTAAACAACGAGGACCTTCTAAATCTATATTCAAAATATGACCAGCTTTTTAAAAATATACAAAAAAATCATTTGTGAAGACTGTTGAATTTCATTAGAAACTCAATTTTTAATATTCGTATCCTAAAAATAATCAACTTAGATTTTTTTTTAAGTGTAGTATTTTTATTTTCATCTTTATTAATTTTTATAGATTTAGTATAAGTTTAATTTTTAGTCTGATAGTTAGTTTAGATAGTTAATATTGAAGGCTAAATCTAGATAACTAAGTTAATTATAATTATTGCATAAAATTTAAATCTTAAAATCTTGAAAAACACAAAAATATTATAAAATTTAGTGATTTACCAAAACAATATATTATTTAATTCACTTAAGCTAGCTACTTCCATAGTTTTAATTTCCTTTAGTTTTAGTTGTATATTTCAGTTTGTATTTTATTTTTATTTTTTTTTATTTTTTTTAGTTCGTAGTTTCTAATTTTGGTAGTTTTGTAGTTATAATTCTAGTTTTAGTTTTTAGCAATTAAGTTTTTAAGTAAATTTTAGGTTCTTAGTTTAGTATAGTGCCGTAAAATTTCCCGTCAGAATCTTTTTCTTTAATTTTTTTTAGAATCCTCAATTAAATCGCCGTTTTTAGTTTTAGTATTTAGAATAGATTTTAAAACTTTAGATTTTAAGTTGTCGTATTTCCTTAGAATTCAGTTTTAATTACCTTATAACTTAGTTGCCGATTTCCTTTTAGAATTGCATATTTAGTTTCTTTAGATTTTTAAGACTTTAGCCGCTACTTTTAGTTTTTCTTTTTTAGATTTCTAAGTTTTTAAACGATAAGCTTTAAATTCTCCGCCTTTAAAATTTTTTTTTTTTGTATATTAAGTTCCTACGACTTTAGTTTCAGTTTTCTAAGCTTTAGACATAAAACTTTTGTTTTAGATTGTTTTTCGACGCTTATTTTTCGACTTCTTAATTTTCGACGCACAATCTTTTTCTTTCTTATTTCTCGACGCTCTAGTTATAGGATATATAATTTTCTCTACTTCTTATCTAATTTCTCAAACGGAAAGAAAAATTATTTAAGCGATTAAATTAATAGACGTTGACATTTTTCTGGTTCGTAGTAATAGTTGGATTTGTACGTGGACCGGGTTATTGGAGCCAAACAGTACTCAATTATATTGAGACCAAACGAATCCTGCCCCTCTGCTGCATCTTTTGGCTATTCGAAACGTGGGCAAAATCAGAAAAGTCTATTAATTGGATAACTTATATAATTTTTCTTTCCTTTTAAAAACTAATAGGATATTCAGTGAATGCACCGAGTAAAACGTTCACCACCTTTCATACGTTCACTACCTATAACTCGATCAAGACATCTAGCCAATATTGTCACCGTTGATTTTTCTTTAGAATCATCATCTAGTCGACCAAGAACTCCAACTCAAATTTCCGATAATCCATCTTTTGAACCCGACCTCACAATTGAGAATCCGGAGAATATTCAGGGACAATTCCAAGATCCAGAACCACTAATCATTCCTCCTGAACCACAAACCATTAAATCAGAATCTTCTAGTGATTCGTATTCAACAAATTCAATTATGGAAAATCTGGAACTTCTAAGTATGGAAGACCGAATGAGAGCCACACGCACGGGCCAAGGTCACGCCATTATTAAGCCAGACATTAATGCGCCAGATTATGAAATCAAAGGACAAATCCTACACATGGTAACTAATCAGTGCCAATATAGTGGTGCGCCGAAGGAAGATCCAAACGAACATCTTCGTACGTTTAATAGGATCTGTACACTATTCAAAATCCGAGAAGTTGAGGATGAACAGATCTATCTCATGTTGTTTCCCTGGACTTTAAAGGGAGAAGCCAAAGATTGGTTAGAATCGTTACCTGAAGGGGCGATTGATACATGGGATGTCTTAGTTGAAAAATTTCTTAAACAATTCTTTCCGGCATCCAAAGCCGTGAGACTTCAAGGAGAAATTGTTACGTTCGCGCAAAAGCCAAATGAAACATTATATGGGGCATGGACAAGATTCGGAAGGATGTTGAGAGGATGTCCTCAACACGGATTAGATACTTTTCAAATAGTGCAAATCTTCTATAAAGGCGTAGACATCGCTACACGAAAAGACATCGACATAACAGCTGGTGGTTCCATTATGAAGAAAACCGCAACTGAAGCTTACAAAATTATTGATAACACAGCCTCCCACTCGCATGAGTGGCACCAAGAAAAAGATATCTTTCGATCATCTAAAGCGGCTAGAGCCGATTCTAGCCATGAATTTGATTCCGTTTCCGCAAAAATAGATGCTTTCGAAAGACGAATGGAAAAGATGAATAAAGATATTCACGCAATACGAATCAGTTGTGAGCAATGCGGTGGACCACACTTATTGAAAGATTGTCACATTGAACCAACGATGGAACAACGAGAGAATGTTTCCTATATGAACCAAAGGCCGAGAAATAATTATCAAAATAATTATCAACCGCCAAGGCTAAACTTAAATCGAAATCAAAACATTCTTTACAATCCAAAAGGACCCGAAAATAACTGGTATAACCAACAAGGTCCGAATAACCAACCAACTCAAAACAACACTTTCAATCAACAAAGACCTGGCTTATATAAACCACAACAACAAACTGAAGAGAAAAAGTCAAATATGGAAGACGTGGTATTCAAGCTAGTTGAATCTCAAACACAATTTATTGAAACTCAAACCCAAACGAACGAGAGGTTTGATCAGTCATTAAGAACTCAACAAGCTTCCATTTTGAATCTAGAAAAACACGTAGGTACTCTTGCTAGCATGATGAGTGAGAGGGAACAAGGAAAGCTACCGAGTAATACTGAAGTAAATCCTCGGAAAGAGAATGTTAATATGGTGTCAACAAATTCTGAAAAACCAGCTCCAGAAGATGGGAAGGTTTTAGATGAGAGTAACAATGAAGAAGTTACACCACCACCACCCGAGTATGTAAAGCCAGTGGTGGCACCATACAAACCACCCATCCCGTTTCCAAGAAAAAGAGTTGAGTATGAGCAAGTGATAGGTAATAAAGATTGTGATACCTCTGGAAAGAAGAAGAAGAAAAAGAATAAGAAAGTGCAAGAAACAAAAGCCGTAAATATAAACCCGGTGAAGACAGTTCCACCAAAACCTCCACCTAGGGTAGGTGATCCGGGTGAATTTATTGTTCCTTGTCTACTTAGTGATTGTGTCATGTATGATGCACTAGCAGATTTAGGTGCAAGTGTAAGTGTTATGCCTCTTTCATTATATAAGAGATTAGGAGTAGGTAAGTTAAGTCCAACGGATATGAGTGTTCGACTCTTTGATCAAACCATTAAACACCCAGTTGGAATTGTTGACAACCTACCCGTTCAAGTAGGCAATTTAACCTTTCTAGTCGAATTCATTGTCATTAACATAGAAGAGGACCCAAACATTCCTCTAATTTTAGGTCGACCATTCTTAGCGTCCACCAAGGCGTTATTTGATGTAGGAAATGGTAGAATGACACTTAGTAGTGGTGACAAATCGATCACCTTTATGATTCGAAAGACTAAATCTCCACCAACCAAAACCGTTGAACCAGCAAAAACGATTGGTAAGAACCATGTTGTTTTACCAACTCCAACGGTAATACTTAGCAATAATAAAACGCCTAAGTGTGGGGAAAATGAAGTAACACCTAATGATGACATGATAACAAAGAACCCCGTTATTGATACGAAATTAAATGACCCCGTTATTAACAGTTCAATGAAGAAACTTTTTAAACGGGCTATTGATGCTAGAAGTAAGGGGAACTTTAAGTTATGTAACCGGTTAGTATCCAATATGTCGCCTAAAGAAAGGGCGAAGCTATTTGAATTATGGGATATTACGGAAGAAGTCGGGCACTGGCTTAAAGAAAAAGTCACGAATATGCAAGTTGATTATGGACCAAG
The DNA here is from genome assembly GCF_046630445.1 of Rutidosis leptorrhynchoides. Classification (NCBI taxonomy): domain Eukaryota; kingdom Viridiplantae; phylum Streptophyta; class Magnoliopsida; order Asterales; family Asteraceae; genus Rutidosis; species Rutidosis leptorrhynchoides. The sequence goes on from NC_092333.1 coordinate 136,791,056, forward strand.
AGAAATTAACGATGAAGTTAATCACAATTTTGACACCACGGCTACCTAAGTGTGGGGAGATTCAAATGTTCTAAAAAGAAAATGCTATCTAGAGTTAGTTGTTCTGTTCTCGTGTAGTTCCGAGAATGGAACCCGATTGGTCTTTTCCGCTAGCAGACACTAAAGAACTAGTTTTCTCCCTCCATTCTGAATCTTTTTATTTAGTAGGTTTTATATAAAATTAATATGCTTTTTAAATTTATGTTTTGAATGATTTTAAAAACAAAAATTTACTTTATTTCATTAAGTTTAAAAAAATGATTTCTAAAATTCGTCGTGAGTTAAAGACTAGGTCGTTGAGCCGAAATTGCTTTACCTGAGGGCGGGGCGACAAATTTTGTTATCATTATTTTTAATTTTATTGATCTAAAGGATGCCAAAAATATTATATATTATAAATTTTTTAAGTGTGGGGTTATGTACCAAACTTCAAAAATATGTATATATATGTTTGTATTTTATGTTATGTACACAACAGGGTAAAACAGCGCACTTTCAAAGACTGTCATGAAGTTCAGCAAAAGCTACTGATTTTGACAAGACGCAAAAAAAAAAAAAAAAAAAAAAAAACAAATGTGAAATAACAATATGTTTGCAAACTCGGTATTTTTAATCACTTTTCTACGCTAATCACCCTCATGAATTTATAATTATAGTCTGATTTCATGCAAATGAGGGCATTGCATGATCTCAAGTGTGGGGAAGGGTTATAAATTCTCTCGGGTTTATACTTAGTTTATTTGCCAAATTTTGTGAAAATTTGAAAAATTTTCAATTAAATGAACTCAAAATCATGTTTATACATATTTATGAACGGTGAAAACTAGGTGATAATATCGAAATTATCGTTACCTCGAAAAGGACATAAATTGAGAAACACCCTAAAACGCTTGAATTCATTTAAAATGAAATAGAAGAAAATAAAAAGGCAAAGAAAGAAACTAAGTGTGGGAAGAATGTACCAAGTTATTCAATTTAAAACATATATCACATATTTTTGTACAAGATTATTGCAGGTACTTTTGCTTTGGACGATACTAATCAGTTTTACCCGGTTTACTGTAATACATTTGAAAGAAAGATGGATCTACACGATGAATCAATTCCATCATTAAAAGGAAGTAAAGTCTTCCGAAAAAGACACGCGCTTCTTGATTTAGGTCATGAAGTTGTCGTCCAGACCAGCTGTAGGTTGACGAAAAATCTAGAAAAGTCATCTCTAAAATCAGCAGGAAATCCACGGACCTCAGCATCAAACAGGGTCGCCAAGTGGTCAGATTTATCCTAACCATGAGAAGGATTTATCTCGTATAATGGGGAGGCACCGTGCAAATTAGCTTGATAAGACTAATGAATCAGATCCCCAGAAAAGGATAATCTCCTTAAAGATTAAAAATCAGCTTTTAAGACTGATAATACTCAATCCTAGAGATTGACCTTAAAGATTGAGAATTCAAACTCATGGAATTCGATGATATCTAAACTCGAGCATGAACGAGAAAATATTTTGATCAAAAATACAAACCGATTTGTTTTCTGAAAAACCATTTTCAATGCGTTCATTACCATTGAACGTAAAATCCTAAGAAATTCACCTGGAATTCATTAGGTCACCTGAACAAAATCGGGTGTCAACCGTAAGAACGGTGGTTGCATAGCATGGTCAGAGACAGGACCTTGTGCCAGACCGAAAAATCATAGGATGATCTTTACTATCGCTCCTACCAAGGATAGTTCTAGCATCCGACACGTTAAAAGACCATAACCAAAAGCATGTCATTAGACATTGCCTTAACAGTTTCTTGTTCATCGCTTTCCTTTACAACCGGACGGTAGTTTGCCGAAAGGTAATATACGGAACAAGTAAACTGGATGTGTGCTTTCCGATACCGGGATAGCAGTGGATTACACGAACCTAAATGTTTTTAGCCAAAATATTGATCCACAAATATATTTTGCAACACCAATGGTGGATCAAATCAGAAAACTTATCTAGGGTAAAAGCTAGATTGAATTTTCAAAAGATCAAATGTTTTCATAAAGATCCTATTTCCTAAAGGATCTAAATTTTTATAGTCATGTGGGACTGTAAACCGCCTTTCAAATGTGCACTTTGCTTTGGAAACCGAAAGTAAATCGGCTATTTGATTGCAAGTGTCGTTGACCTAAACCCAAGGCAACTGTGGATGACACACCCACCTTTAACCATGGTTCTATTGTTAATATCATTGTTTATACCGCTCTATCAAAATCACTGATGTACAAAGTGTGAAGAATAAAGAAGTGATTCGTGTGATGTATTATATTATTTCAAGACTGTATTGCTTGAGGACAAGCAACGCTCAAGTGTGGGGATATTGATAAGGCTAAAAAGGAACATATATTTCATAGCAAAATCCCCCAAGAAAGACAAGATTTTAGTTGCAATTGTTCCATTTTCGAGTAATATTCGTTTATTTTAAATAAGTGCGAAGACAAAAGGCAAAAACGAAGATTTGAAGACGCAAAGGTCCAAAAAGCTCAAAAGTACAAGATACAATCAAAAAGGTTCAAATTATTGATGAAGAACGTCTAAAAATGACAAGAGTACAAGTTACAAAACGCAAAGTACACGATATAAAATTGTACGAAAGGACGTTCGAAAATCCGGAACCGGGGCATGAACCAACTTTCAGCGCTCGACGCAACGGTGTAAAAATTACGAGTCAACTATGCACAAGAATAAAATATAATATTTAAATAATTCATAATAAGAATAATATTAAATAATAAAAAGTTGTTAATTGAGCATAGTTCAGGGGTCGTAAATGAAAATTCAATTTCTAATTTCGCTATATAACGATCTATGTAATTTCAATTGAGGAGAACTTTTCCGATCTTTTTTTATCGATAAAATATCTATATCAATTATCAATATCTATATTCTATATCTCTATCATAATGTTAATGTAATAAGATATAACAATAATCTTAATTTTAAGTTTAAATTATGATAATAATAAGATTTATGATAGAGATCATTTGAGTGTGTAAGTCGAAATTCTGTCCGTGTAACGCTACGCTATTTTTAATCATTGTAAGTTATGTTCAACCTTTTTACATTAATGTCTCGTAGCTAAGTTATTATTATGCTTATTTGAGCCGAAGTAATCGTGATGTTGGGCTAAAATATTAAGAAGGGGTTATTGAACTTTGGACCATAATTAAGGTTTGGGCAAAAGACCGACACTTGTGGAAATTGGATTATTGACTATTAATAGATGGGGGGTATTGTCTAATTGAGTGACAACTCATTGGAGTCTGTCGAACCTATCTTCAAATTAATTAACCTAATAATTAATAATGATTATGGTTGTCCTATTTAGTGACGTTCATTTGGAATCTGTTATAATCATTTAATTAATCAATTGGGTTGGGTAATTGATTATTCATTCTGATCAAGTGGATGAATTAATATTCATAAACTAATTAAAACAGGGGTGGATTACATACATTGATAACTGGTGTAATTGTTGACAGAAGTGATAACTGCGTCACAGTTTAAATCCTTAATCAGTTGGAATATTTGACTTCGGGTATAAGGGTAATTTGACGAGGATACTCGCACTTTATATTTATGACCGATGGACTATTATGGACAAAAACCAGATAGACGTATCAAATAAACCAGGACAAAGGACAATTAACCCATGGTAATAAATTATAATCAACACGTCAAACATCATGATTACGGAAGTTTAAATAAGCATAATTCTTTTATTATATTTCTCATCGTATCTTTATTTACTGTAATTTTATTACTCGCAATTTTATTTACTGTCATTTTATTTATTGTCATTATTTTACGCACTTAAATTATCGTCATTTATCTTTGCGCTTAAAATATAGAATCGACAAACCGGTCATTAAACGGTAAAACTCCCCTTTTATAATATATTACTACTTATATAATTATATATATTTTGTATAAATATAGTTGTTAAAAATATAGTAAGTATCACCAGCTCCCTGTGGAACGAACCGGACTTACTAAAAACTACACTACTCTACGATTAGGTACACTGCCTATAATGTTGTAGCAAGGTTTAGGTATATCCCACATCCGTAAAATAATAAAACTTGTAGCATATTTCATCGCTTTTCGTACTAAAAATAAACACTATTTCGTACCCCTCCGCTAACACATCAGCTAACAGTAAGGAGAGGGAGTGAGGGAAAGAGATGGTGTGTGTTTTCGAGTGATGCAATGGTTGTCGATGGTTGATCACGGTGGTGGTTTTTGGATGATTCACGATGACGGTTAAAGTGAGTAATGGTGTTCATCAAGAACAGAAAGATAGTAGAATATGGTAGTCGTGATTAGGGTTAATGGTAAACCGAAACTTAACAGTTTATATGGGTTTGTAAAAAAAATAATAGGTTATGCGTAAGTTTAGTTGGAAATGGAAACAGGAAATAATAAAAAAAATATACCCGATCGTATGTAGATGGTGGTGCTTGTAACCGTAATAAGTTTATTGTGGTGGTTTTATGACCAAGAGGTGGTGATGGTTGTTAAAAGGTGATGGCGGATCATGGTGCTCACGGTGATAGAAATGAGGATGAAGGAGATGAAATAATTGTGAGTGTGTGTGATCATCTATGTCATGTATCTGGGTTATACATATATATTTGTAGATATTAGATATAATTATATAGATATATGTAATAATAATAATATAAACGTAATAATGTAATAACACTTGTAATGAATGGTACCAATCAACAACAGTATCCAATTTGTTATGAATCTCAATCAGCAACAGTAATTTGAAAAAGGTGACAGCATGCGTAACAAAAGATCCTATATTTATTACTATTATTATTATTATTATATATATATATATATATATATATATATATATATATATATATATATATATTATCTTTAGTGCTATTAATTAAGAAATATATCAATAATAATACTTGTTAATATTATTAATAATAATAATAGTTTTGATAACACAATTTGATATTAACACTTAATTATTTACATGTAATGAAATGTTATAGATTTCTATATATACATTTATAAATTACTTATTTTACAATATATATACACATATCTATTTATAATTAATTGTTCGTGAATCGTCGGAACTGATCGAAGGTCAAACGATTTCATAAAATAGTTCACAAATTTTGAAATTCAATTTAATAGACTTTTCTTATCATGTCGAAACCATATAAAGATTAAGTTTAAATTTGGTCGAAAATTCATGGGTCGTCACAGTACCTACCTGTTAAAGAAATTTTGTCCCCGAAATTTGATAGAGATCATCATGGTTGACAATAAGTATGTTTTCATGACGAATATGAGTTGATAAATAGAGTTTTATCATCCTTGAGTAATATGAAACAATTCGATTACTCGAAACGTACAAGTGAAGCTACCAGAAAAGAATGAAATGAGAAATAAAGTTTCATCTTCACTTTTGACGTTGTCATGGTTGAATTCCGAAATTCAATGGATTTAAAGAAAATCTTTGAAATCTATATAAGATTTAGTTCTTCGATAATTAAGGAAATTAGGATTCTCTTTGATTAAATGCGATAATCTGTCTTGATTACTCTGTCGGATATTTTACCATATATCCACCATCTTCGTTTCCTTACAATTCACACCTTCTATTCTTTCTCCTTTAATTCATACTTTGAATCATTCGTCAATATGCTCCATCCTGTTCTGGTTCTCGATATACTTCTAATTTTCATATCTGTCATTCTTCTTTTTCACCTGCCGCCGGAAGAATCTATTTACTTCTACTATACTCTGGGTTTTATAGTGTTGTTAGTTCTCCCGTGTCTTTATATTGCTACATACATCAATATATACGGTTTGTAATTTCTGCGTTGTTGTTGGGTTTTATATTTTCCTTTATATTTCGATGTCCCTGCTTCTGTCTCCTATAATCATTATCATCCACCGTTAATGCTCTCTCCTTTTTGCTGCGATTTATACCCCCATTTCTATTTCAGAGCTTCATGCTCTGTTTTCTCTTCTATCCATTAAGCACATCAAGTAATGGTCCAGAATTCGTAGGTATGGAGTTTCGAATGAACATGGCTAATGTTCTAAGTGAGAAATTGTAATGGCACAATCTTGATTGGTTAGATTACCAGAATTTAATAGAAAAGATAGAACTATCAAAAAATTATGTTCTTGATATGTTTATATATTAGATAGAATATAAGAGTCGTGTAACATAGCACATGATGACGTTATAATCTGTGAATCATCACGTTCCATTTAGAAACTCAGCATGACTTACTGTAATATAATCACGTTGATCAAGTGTCATTATATTATACTAACTCATGCTTCAGTTCCCAACACTACTTCAATAACATTCATATTTTAAGTTCAAATTTTTCAGAATTTAGAAACTAAAACAGTTTCCTTTCTGATGTAACACTGATATCGTGAAGAGATGAATGATTTCAGATAAGAATAGTTATGAAAATATCTTCAGAAATATCGAGGATATTTATAATGAAAGATAATATTATATCTTAGAATTTCTAATATCGATGGATGATGATGAAAATTTATCCGTAAAAGTGTAGAGTCAGAAGCAAGGTATTCGTTAATAACTTCAGCAGACACTGAGTCATTTGGATTCTTTGGAGGCAGGTTTAGTCTTTGTGATTTGTCCACAGCCTCCTTCATGGTTTGCTCAATCCGTTTTCCAGTTCCAACATTTCTGAGCTTTGCCAACATACAATTCTTTATCATCAATTTTTGGCTGTTAAGGTTGTTTACAGTTTTCGTTGCTTCATTCAACTTTTCAAAATTCAGAGTATTGATTCGTAGACTGGGTGTTTTCAGAATTTCAGAATGGAAGGTCATTATTCTAAGAGATAAAGGTTATATGTATACATATAACTGTTGATGTAGACATGCTGCGAGATTTCAAAATACTGATTGCTAATTCCCAGTAATTAGTATGGCAATTCTCGTTGTAAGATGTGGATGAGTATATGATAAGGTTTTGATGAATATAATGGTTTTTCGGAAAGTCAAAGATTAATGAAATTGCTGGTAAGTTTTCTGCTAATGTGGTGGGATATAAACGGTTCCCCAGTAACGATAACGAAAGGTAAACTTATATATCAAGGTTATAATAAGGCTTATTCAAATGAAAGTCGAAGTTGATTTGCTGGAGCTGTGACAAAATTGGCTAATTTGGAGAGGGATTGTAAAGTTATTTTCGATAATAACAACGCCAAGGGAACTAGCACAGATACGTGTTAAACCTTTACTCCGGTTCCAAGAGTTTTTCAGGTGCATAACTATATGCATCAATCTTTTCTTCCGTAGATAAAGTGCGGTTGGTTCATCCTCTCGATTGGGGTGTTTTCAAGAATCATGAAAGGTTTGAACGCGGATTGTAATCGTCAAGATGTAAATGAGGTTTAAGATGAAATCAAGTGGCAAACTTGAAGAAATATTTAGTTTCATATGTTATAATCAATATTTTAATTCATTTTAATTGTCCAATGTTAATAGTCCACAGTTAGCAGTTCAATAATTCATATATAGTTTAATATATTATATTCGAATTAATTAATACGTGTCGTGACTCATTGTATACATGTCTCAGATTCGATCACAACTCAAAGTATATATATTATTATAGAATCAACCTCAACCCTGTATAGCTAACTCGAGCATTACCACATATAGAGTGTCTATAGTTATTCCAAATAATATAAATAGATGCGTCGATATGATATGTCAAAACCTTGTATACGTGTACCGATATTTAAAGTGCGTAAAATAAATAACAGAAATTAAATGACGATAAATAAAATTGCGAGAATTAAAGTTACGATAAATAAAATGTAATAAGGAATTAACAGTTAGCTAGGATTTTTATTAGCGTGGATTCTTAACAAAATTTTCCTCACAGTTAATTTGTTTGTTTCTAACAAATTTTATTTTTGTCCAATGTTTTCTTCATTATGCCACCTGTTGGATTCTGATAGGTCAAAATCCAAACATGAAATTGAATAAAAATGGTTATTCTGTGTTGCACGGATACGTATATCTGTGGATGTAAGTATGGTAGTAAATGACCGTTGAATCAGATTTGAAAAATGTACAGTGTAATTTATTAATGTGAAATCTAAATATTCCTTGGGTATTACCTACCCATTAAAATATTTTCACCATTAACAGTTTGTTCAAAAGAATTTTTAATTACAATCCTTATGAAAACATATATTCATATATATTTTCTTCAGATGTAATCATGGATTTAATGAGTTAATATGATATTAATCTCATTTGCTTTTCGGTTTGAGCTCGAATAAGTAATCTCTAATACTTTTAGAAACCACATATTCTTCGCATAATATTTCTTCAATGAAGTTATGGATCAATACTTCATCGTTCATTGTTGTTGGTACTCCTTGGTATCTATGGTGCATATGATGTTGATGTTCGTGGGACAGATTGTAAAATTGAGGCTTGGGATGCGGATGTTGTTGGTGGTGGTGGTGATGGTACTGTTGATGTTGCTGATGGTAATACTGTTGCTGCCGGTGCTATTGCTGTTGCTTGTAACCTTTGCACCATATTCTCCAAAGCCACTATCCGAGCGGGAAGTTCGTTGACTTCTTCTATTGCTCCAGGATGGTTAACGGTTGGAATGAGCGGATGAATAAGGTTTAGAATTTGAGATAGTATATAATCGTGACGACATACTCTAGAAACGAGAGAGAAAATGGTATTATGAACAGGTTCGCCGGTAAGTGCTTCAGGTTCTTCGCCAATAGGTGAATTCGGTTGACGGAAAGGATCGCCTTTTTCTTGTCGCCAATGATTAAGTAGACTACGAACCCATCAGATGAATTGGGGATGGCTGATTGGTTGATTCATTTTGGTAACGCTGCTTCAGGAGCTTAGGTGAACATCCATGTCGGAATAGCTGTCGGGTTCCGAAGAACTTGAACTAGTGAAGAGTTCCATTTTGTACGATTGAGTAAAGGATTTTTCGATAGGAAATGATTTCCGACTATTGGATGATATTCTAATGACATAGAATATCTATATATATAGAACAAAAAGTTTCATAGATTACGGAGAAATTTACGGAATATGACAGGCAAAGCTTACAGTAACAGATACGCTCTGTTAAGATATAAATTTTGTCTATACACTATTCATGCAATCAATGCAATAAGATATGTCTAGACTAAGAATGATAAGAAGGTAATTTCCGACAAAAATGATAAGCAAAACTATTGACATGCAGACACGGTAGAAGTCCAGACTCACTAATGCATCTAAACAATTATCAGTTAGACACACTAATAGAAGACCTGGTTCGCTAAGACACCCGCTCTGATACCAACTGAAAGGACCTGTTCATATCGATTATAAATGATTCACAATAGTTGATTACATCGCGAGGTATTTGACCTCTATATGATACATTTTACAAACATTGCATTCGTTTATAAAAGATAAACTTTCTTTACATCGAAAGATGACGGCATGCATACCATTTCATAATATATCTAACTATAATTGACTTAGTAATAATCTTGATGAACTCAACGACTCGAATGCAACGTCTTTCGAAATATGCCATGAATGACTTCAAGTAATATCCTTAATATGAGCTAATGCACAGCGGAAGATTTCTTTAATACCTAAGAATAAATATGCTTTCAAGTTTCAACCAAAAGGTTTGTGAGTTCATTAGTTTATCATAATCATTCATTTTCATCATTTTAATAGACCACAAGATTTCATATATTGACACTCGTAACTCGCGAATTAAAATTCATTGATATGGTGAACACCTGGTAACCGACCTTAACAGGATGCATATAGAATATCCCCATCATTCCGGGACTCTCATCGGACATGATAAATTGAAGTACTAAAGCAGTTCAAATTCTCCGACTGTGGCTTGTTAGTGCCCATAGATCTATCTTTAGGATTCGCGTCAATTGGTGGCAATTATAATAAACACAAATTCTTAGGCTACCAAGCTAAAAGGGGCATATTCGGTTCGATAATCCAATCATTGAATATAGTTTCGATTACTTGTGTATATTTCGTAAATCATTTATAAAAGTAGCACATTTATTCTCAGTCCCAAAAATATAATAAAAGGGAGTAATGAAACTCACGATACTGTATTTTGTAGTAAAAATACATATGATGCCATTGAACAAAGCATGGATTCACGAACCTATATCATTATATATATATATATATATATATATATATATATATATATATATATATATATATATATATATATATATATATATATTAACACATATAATTGTAATCGAACGAATTTATATATTATTAGTGATATACTTGTTATTTTAATAAATTATGTGTTTCATTAGTAACTTAATTAAATGTAATTATTTTATATTCTTAAAATAAATAAAAATGTTAATATAGTTTAGTTAAGTATATTTATATATGACTAATTTTTATTGTAGTAATGATAATAATATTAGTAGTAATATTGATAATAATAGTAATATGGTTTTTATAAAAATAATAATAATACTAGTAATAATAAAAATGATAATAATAATAATAATAATAATGTAAAAATAATAATATTAATGTAAAAAATATAATAATAAGGATAATAAAATAATAATGATAAAAATAATGATAATTCTAATAATAATAATGATACTTAATAATAATAATAATAATAATAGTTTTAATAATAATAATATTAATAATTTTCAAAAATAATAATAGGTATTTGTCATAAACTTAATCATACTTTTTCTTAGTAATCATAATCATATCATTAACTTATTTAAAATCATAAACTTAATCCTAAATTTTATTTTTAAACCTAACCTTAAAATTTTAATAACATTAATCATAATAGTAGTAGTAGTAGTAGTAGTAATAATAATATAATAATAATAATAATAATAATAATAATAATAATAATAATAATAATAATAATAATAATAATAATAATAATAATAATAATAATAATAATAATAATAAATGAGTAATAAGTAAACTAACTCAAAGAATTAGTCGTAAAAAAATTCCCAAGTCCGGGTTTGAACCCGCGACATCCCGCTAACCCGATAATATCCTTAAACATTACTCTATTTATTTATTTTTTGACATAAATCGCCCATTAAACCTTTTAAGCCATAAAACCCTGTTTCCTTCTTCTTCTCCTTCTTTTTTTAAAAAGAAATGCCCCAGCCCCGGCTCGAACCCATTACTTCTCGCTCACCCATAATACCACTAACCATATTTAACATATTCATTTATTGTAACCCTCTAGTAATCTTATCTAAATCGTGTTCACCATGTGATTATCATTATCTTGTAAACAACAGTAAACGAAACCGTGGTTTGTGATCACCGTATCATCACCTAATCATCATACCATTCATCAAGATTAAGATCATAAAATCATAATCATATTCATTTTCGTTAAATCATCATCCTTACTCGCATCATCACTAACCCAACATCGTCCAACTTTTCATCATCATCAATTTACCTACTCGAATACCATCATCAATATAATTTATCACAATCAATCATCATCTCCTTTATCATATAACTTTATCCGTTTTTTTTTATCACCATTAGCTTTTTGGAAGTCAAAAGTAGCAAATAGGATATGCAACAAACTAAAGAAATTTTCGGTGGGGTTATACGTTTTTGTAAGTATCGACCAATAAATAAAAGATCACGACATCTTTATCATTTATCCACTAGTCTTGTTCACATCTCATTATTTTATGTATACCCCTATCATTTTCTATTCGCATCATCATCAAACTAGCTGTTTCGAATAGCACATATAGAGGTAGCATGATTAGCAGTTTGTAAAATGAATGATTGAAGTGGGGTTCGTTGCCATCTACTTGCTTGTCCACTAACTCCTCAGATAATTCGGTAGGGTTATTTTATTTGTGATGGTCGGCCAAAAAGAACAACGTATAACAGCAGCCACCTTAATTGTTTATCTCAATTAATTCAACATATTCTTTAACTTATTTCATCTTTATTTCACCATCATTCTAATTTGTTCACAGTTTTCGTAAATAGGAACATGAGCTGTTGGTTTGTTCGTTTAATTAATTGATAAGGGATTGGGGTCTTCGAATCCAAAATAGAAAAAAATAACAGCAGGTGCAGCAATAATTCAGGGTGGTTTGGTGTCACTTTCGAACTTAAACAGTAATAGAAGAATAGCAGCAGGTCTGCTAGTCATTTAGTTGTGAAATAGAAATAAATAGCAGTAGCTACAGTGGTATAATAACAGGGTTCTTGGGGTTTTAATGGTGACGTTTGAGTAGTTTTGTTTGATGGAAAGGAAACACAAAGCTGCAGGTGACAGTTAAAAAATGGGTTCAACAAGAATAGAAGAGAGCTAATAGTAAGGAGAGGGAGTGAGGGAAAGAGATGGTGTGTGTTTTCGAGTGATGCAATGGTTGTTGATGGTTGATCACGGTGGTGGTTTTTGGATGATTCACGATGACAGTGAAAGTGAGTAATGGTGTTCATCAAGAACAGAAGATAGTAGAATATGGTAGTCGTGATTAGGGTTAATGGTAAACCGAAACTTAACAGTTTATATGGGTTTGTAAAAAAATGATAGGTTATGCGTAAGTTTAGTTCGAAATGGAAACAGGAAATAATAAAAAAAAATATACCCGATCGTATGTAGATGGTGGTGCTTGTAATCGTAATAAGTTTCTTGTGGTGGTTTTATGACCAAGAGGTGGTGATGGTTGTTAAAAGGTGATGGCGGATCATGGTGCTCACGGTGATAGAAATGAGGATGAAGGAGATGAAATAATTGTGAGTGTGTGTGATCATCTATGTCATGTATCTGGGTTATACATATATATTTGTAGATATTAGATATAATTATATAGATATATGTAATAATAATAATATAAACGTAAAAATGTAATAAAACTTGTAATGAATGGTACCAATCAACAATAGTATCCAATTTGTTATGAATCTCAATCAGCAACAATAATTTGAAAAAGGTGACGGGATGCGTAACAAACAGATCCTATATTTATTATTATTATTATTTATATATATATATATATATATATATATATATATATATATATATATATATATATATATATATATATATATATATATATATATATATTATCTTTAGTGCTATTAATTAATAAATATATAAATAATAATAATACTTGTTAATATTATTAATAATAATAATAGTTTTGATATCACAAATTGATATTAACACTTAATTATTTACATGTAATGAAATGTTATAAATTTCTATATATACATTTATAAATTACTTATTTTACAATATATATATACACATATCTATTTACAATTAATTGTTCGTGAATCGTCGGAACTGGTCGAAGGTCAAATGATTTCATAAAATAGTTCACAGATTTTGAAATTCAATTTAATAGACTTTTCGTATCATGTCGAAACCATATAAAGATTAAGTTTAAATTTGGTCAGAAATTCCTGGGTCGTCACAATGATGATGAAGCAATTGAGGAAGATGTTAGTTTGATTCAAAGGAAGAGGAAAGGTAAAGGACCGATGAATTCCAAACAGCCAAAGAAGAAGGAGAAATGAACTAAACACAATTATGACTCACTTCAGAGGTCATCTTAGAGGGTTCTAAACAACAAGATCAGAGACAACCTTCCGGTTTCATGAAGGACGCTAGAGCCGCTGTTATCTCACCGAGACCCGCCACCACAACACCTCAGGTCACGTCATCAGAATTCAAGACACAGCAAAATCTTCTGTTGTCATTGATCACTAAGATTACTAATCTTGAGAATCAAGCCATTGAGGAGAAGAAGGCCAGTGAAGTAAAGATTGAGTCGTTAGTAGAAGAAAACAAAAGGTTGTGGAATCGAATGGACCGTCAGAAGGGAAAGACGGAGAAGTTAAAGAAAAAGATTTTTGGCTATTTAGAGTGAAAACAGGCCGAAGTTGAAGGAGATGAACGATAAGCTCAAAAAAATTACCTCTGGTAAAACTAAGTTGATAACGGATGGAGGTGAATATTCTTCTGATTTGGGAGATGATGACGAAAAGATGATGAAGAAGATGTTGGCACTGGAGGACCCTCTTTTGAAATTCCATTAGTGATACATATTCAAAGCTTTAATGAATATGGTGAGGTCTTTACTGCTGAATATTATATGAATTATTCAAATGTTTTTGATGATGCAGAAAACGGGGAAGTTCCACCAAGTGATTTCCCAGTGGAACAGCTTGCTGCTCTGGTATACGACAGTGAAAATGATACAGAGGATGCAGAGACAGTTGAAGCTGAAGTCAAGGCTCCACAAGAAGAGCCAGCTGCTAATGTCCCTCCCGAATCAATCCAAAATATTGACTTAAGTGATTTTGATAATTTATTTGCGATTGAAAAGAGTAGAGATTCTATTGGTAAGGATAATGTGAAAGAGGATGTGATTGTTGAATCCGAAGATGAATTGGTGACAGAATCTGAAAACGAAGAAGAAGAAGAAGAAGAAGAAGAAGAAGAAGAAGAAGAAGAAGAAGAAGAAGAAGAAGAAGAAGAAGAAGAAGAAGAAGAAGAAGAAGAAGAAGAAGAAGAAGAAGAAGAAGAAGAAGAAGAAGAAGAAGAAGAAGAAGAAGAAGAAGAAGAAGAAGAAGAAGAAGAAGAAGAAGAAGAAGAAGAACAAGAAGAAGAACAAGAAGAAGAAGAAGAAGAAGAAGTTGACATTGTTATGCCTTCACTCGAGCCCTACTCGAATCCGTCACTCAATACATTAAGTGACTTTTTCAATTTGAGTAGTGAGGTGAAAATAAAGAGGTTGAATGAATTAGAAGAGGCGAGGAAGGTATACAAGGAGCAAATCAAGGAAGTTGATGTGTTAATGGAAAGGAATAAGAGAATCCGACATGAAAAACTGCTCGTTGAGAAAGAAAGAAAAGAGATTGAGCTAAAGAAGAAGAAACTCCGAGCCGAGAAAGCTAAAACCGAGGTATGGAATGAGATTAATAAATGGTTCGAATGTGATAGGGTTAAAGTTAACAGAAACGTTGAAGAAGACAAGATCCGTCAAAGTTGGTGGAAACAGAACATTGTTAACCCTGATCAGATGAATAAGCCAGAACTCGAGCCAAAGTTTGTCAGTTTCTATGAAAAGGGAAAGAGAAGCAAGAAGTATTCCAAGGGTAAAATTTTGAGCTGGGGTTACTTCAAGGAGATCAATTATTTTGCGATCAAGAGGGAAGGAGGAGTTGATTATATGGCAAGACCGAGTCACTTCAAAACTCTACCTTACTTTGAGATCATGCAACTTGCGAAGCTGAAGATGTTGAATGCTGAAGATAGTGACCTTTCCAGGTTGTTTCAGAGAAAACTCAGATATGAGTACAAGACAGGGAAATGGTATATCTTTAAGTCAACAGCTGCCAGGTTTTCCATACACCCAACAAAGTTAAATTCAAAAGGATAAGACTTTGGTCTAATTGTATAGGAGTTTTTAAACTAAAAAATGAGCAATAATGCCCTCTTGTTTTATCAAGAGGGAAGTTATTGCTCCTTTTTTTTTATTTACTTACATAATTTCTTTACAAAGTAACAAAGACTTTTATAGTTTGGTTGTATTCACGTATTTTCTCTTTGTATTTTTTCATTTTTAGTATAGGTTTCAGGAAAAATGAAAGAAAATCAAAGTGGAGGCCCTCCTTACTACATACTACATCAACATTTTAGAATAGCAAAAAAATAAATTTTTATTGAAGATCTTCATTATTTACAATAAATATTTACAATAAAAAAATAAATATTTATTAGTATTAGATTAGATATTAGATTAGTGATCAATTTTTTATTTACAATGTTTCATAACGAATCATTCATGATTGGCCAAATCATTGATACAAATAATATCCAAATACCAAATCCGCCTTTTAGATAACCTTCGCGAAATAGAAGAAACTCTTGGAAAGGTCAAGGAAAAAACCTGTTCTTCTTCTGTAAAGAATTCTTCTAATAATTCCGAACCGAATCTTTTCAAAAAAGCACTTACAGTACTTTTATGCTTCCGAGTTAAATTTCTAGCACAAGAAAGTCGAAGTATATACTTTACTCGATACAAACTCTTTTTTTTTTTTTTTGCCGATTCCACTTTGAATTTGATAAATGCATTGCTTGTGAAGTTTGTGTTCGTGTATGTCCTATAGATCTGCCTGTTGTTGATTGGAAATTAGAAACTGATATTAGAAAGAACGATTGCTTAATTACAGTATTGATTTCGGAATATGTATATTTTGGGGTAATTGCGTTGAATATTGTCCAACAAATTGCTTATCTATGACTGAAGAATATGAACTTTCTACTTATGATCGTCACGAATTGAATTATAATCAAATTGCTTTGGGTCGGTTACCAATGTCAGTAATTGACGATTACACAATTCGAACAATTTTTAATTTACCTGAAATAAAAACTTAAGAACTCATTTTAATCTAGAATCTAAAATAATCTAAAAGAATGTGGACATGTTCGCGTTGTTAAGTTTCGTCCAGCCAAGTACATGAAACAATCTTCGTTGATGCCCTTACCCAAGGATATATGTAAAAACTTCAGATGGTGGTTCTATGACGAAATTTCGGAGGAAGCATTGATACTGACTGCAATTGAGAAAGAAGATGGAAGCATACAGTTTGGCAATGTGAGGATTATGGATCCTATGTGGCTGAGAAACTTGTCAAGATTTGATGTGGAGACACTTCACCGCCATCACATTACGTCCAGAGATGATAAAAAGGAGGAAGCTATGAGATATCAACGTGTAATTGATGTCTACTATGCCTACCTCAACAGAGAAAGTGATGCTCAAAGCTCAAACCAAGCTCAGGCCAACTGAATCCTGTCAAATACTGTGTTGCTAGTTTTTATTTTGTTTTTGATGTTTTTATGTGTGAGAGAGAATCTGGATGTGTATTTGATGTTAAACTGATGTTACTTTTGGACTTATATGTATTTCACAGACGTTTACTTTATTGTAATTGATGGTCTAGGTCCTAGGGGGAGTTGTTGATGCATTTTCTATAAGTCTCTAGACATCTATCCTACGTTTGTGATTAGTACTTCAATTTATGGTCTACCATGATCGCTCATTATTATCCTATCTGTGTTTATATGTGGTTACAGGTACTGCAGGAATGCGATATGGTAGTTTGACTATCTTAGACTCAGTCACACGTACGAGTGAAGGCTCACTCGTACGGCTGACAAGCTCATACGCACGATTGAGCTGAGCTGAGTAACAAATCTAATCTGAGTATACATACACGAGTGAGTGATCACCCGTACGGCTGAGGCAGCCCACTCGCACGATTGACTCAACAGCAGGGGTATTTAAGTGTTATATTCTTCATTTTGGTTTAAGCCTCTCATTACACACACATCACTCAGATCTGGTAGTCTTGTCCGATTCTCTCTTAATCCAAATCACTCAAGAGGTGAATAATAGCTCTAGGTGTTAATCTAATCACACATCCATTGTTGTGGTTTGACTAACTTAATCCCAAAAAGCACAATATTCACTAGAATGGTTTGATTCACTAATTCCGCCTTTGTGTGAATTAAACCTGTTGATTTCGAAGTTCCTAGTCATGTTTCATCAAATATATTAACAATTGGTCCCATTGCGAGGTACAGACCTCTATATGATATGTTTTACAAACATTGCATTCTTTTGAAAAACAAACTCATTTCAAAATATAACCTTTTGATACAAATGGTATATGATTATCGTAATATGAATGACTAATCTTTTATTGACTTAATAATAATCTTTTTGAACTCGATTGACTTTAATGCAACGTCTTTTGAAATATGCCATGTACGACTCCAAGTAATATCTTTAAAATGAGCAAATGCACAGCGGAAGATTTCTTTCATACCTGAGAATAAACATGCTTAAAAGTGTCAACCAAAAGGTTGGTGAGCTCATTAGTTTATCATAATCAATCATTTTCATAATTTTAATAGACCACAAGATTTCATTTTCCATAAATATACATCTCGTACAGGCATTTCGCAAACTGCATAGAGATAAAAATCATTCATATGGTGAACACCTGGTAACCTACATTAACAAAATGCATCTAGAATATCCCCATCATTCCGGGACTCTCATCGGATATGATAAATCGAAGTACTAAAGCATCCGTAACCCGAATGGGGCTTGTTGGGCCCAATAGATCTATCTTTAGGATTAACGTTAATTGGTGGCAATTATAATAAACACCAATTCTTAGGCTACCAAGCTAAAAAGGGGCGATATTCGGTATTCATAATCCAGCCATAAAATGTAGTTTTAAGTACTTGTGTGTATTTCGTCAAACATTTATAAAAACAACGCATGTATTCTCAGCCCAAAAATATATATTGCAAAAGCATTTAAAAATGGAGCAAATGAAACTCACGATACGATATTTTGTAGTAAAAATATGCATACGATGGGATTGAACAATGCAGGGTTGGCCTCGGATTCACGAACCTATATCAGTTATATATATTAAAACATATAATTAACATGTAATAATAATCAATCCAGTTTATATATTTTACTTATTTAATTTAGTAATATATTGTTAATCAATAATTTATTATATGTAAATATTTTTGTAATAATGTTAATATATAATTTATATGTAATATTAATATAATTATGTAATAATTATATTTTTATATACAAAATATTTATTTGGTAAAATAATAATAATAATAAAAATGATACTAATAATTTTAATAAAAAAGATGATTTTAAATAATAATGATAAAAATATTTATTAGTAATGATAATTTTAATAATGATGGTTTTTAATAATAATAATAATAATAATACTTACATTAATAATAATAATGATAGTAGTAGTAGTAGTAGTAGTAGTAGTAGTAGTAGTAGTAGTAGTAGTAGTAGTAGTAGTAGTAGTAGTAGTAGTAGCAGCAGCAGCAGCAGCAGCAGCAGCAGCAGCAGCAGCAGCAGCAGCAGCAGCAGCAGCAGCAGCAGCAGCAGCAGCAGCAGCAGCAGCAGCAGTAGTAGTAGTAGTAGTAGTAGTAGCAGCAGTAGTAGCAGCAGTAGCAGCAGCAGTAGCAGCAGTAGCAGTAGCAGCAGTAGCAGTAGCAGTAGCAGTAGCAGTAGCAGTAGCAGTAGCAGCAGCAGTAGCAGCAGCAGCAGCAGCAGCAGCAGCTGCAGCAGCTGCTGCAGCAGCAGCAGCAGCAGCAGCAGTAGTAGTAGTAAATACTACCTTAAGAGTATAAGCTTCCAAAAATAAAACCGCCTCAGTCCGAGCTCGAACCCGTAACCTCTAAATTAATAAACACACTCCAAGCCATTGAACCATCTGATTCTTTCTAATTTATATGGTAGTTGATTTCTTTTAACTCATTATTTCTCTGTTTTCATTTTAAAACACAATTAACTAAGCCCAATCGAACCCTAGTTATCCAGTTACTTCAGTTTTTCATCATCATACTTCATATCATTACCACTATCATCACGACATCATCCATCATTCTAGGTATCATTATCATACACATAAAATCATGAATAATAATCATTGTAACTGTATCATCTTTATTATTTTATGTAATATCTTAATCGATCATTTCATCATGATATCATCACAGTTAGTCATCATCGTTTATTTTCATCATTCTTACTTCGTTTCTTCATCACCTTTATCATTATTAACTTATTATTGTAACTGCAATAGATACCTTCTAGTAGCAGCAATGAACTGCATCTCTTTCCTCGTTTTAAATAGAAATCTAGCGAATAATAGCAGGAACACAGCAGTAACATGGTAACGGGTATTAAAGTGTGTAATATCCGGTGTTTATAATATGTCCCACATTTTATTCGGCCCAACAGGATTTCCAATAACACAACACGGCCCAAAAACAAATTGGAAACATGGTGACCCCACAAACCACTTTGTAATAAAATGAATCCACTTTTCTTTACTAATCAAGTGGGGTTTATTGTTTGTAATTGTCGGCCATCAAGAAAGACAGCACCCCTTTATCTGTTTAAAAAACGATAATATATAGTATGCAGATAGTGGGTTCGAATATTTAACCGTTGTGTTGGTTATCGATGGTTTTGTAGGGTTCTTCGAGAAATCAACATCATGGCAAAAAATAAGGATCAAATGAAAATAGTTGCAGGTTATATTGATCATAATTATAATAAAAGTGGTGGCGATTTGTTGGGGTTTTTCTGAACAGAAAATGGAAATGTTTGCGGTAGAAGCTGCAACAAAGAGGAACAAGAGCTGTAGCAGTAATGAGGGAAAAATATTCTCGTGTGTCTTGAGTTGAAAATGGTGAATGTAACGGTGAGCATTTGAAACAGAAACATGGAAAAACAAAATTTAAATGAATAAAAAAAATAAAGATAGGAAGGGTGTTAGGGTGGTGAAGATGGTTGACGGGTTGGTGATTGTTGAGGTGGTTCTCGGTTTGTAAAATAAGAGAGAAAGATAGATAGGTAAGACGGTTTTGGTCCTCGGTTTGTATTTGAAGGATGGGTGGTGCTTTACGGTTATGGTAATGGTTTTGTAGCTGCAACCGGTGATTGAGTAGAGTTGTGGTGATCAGACCCAGTAACTATAGCAACATTCATCGAAGTAGTCTGGTGGTTTTGGTGATGGTTTGGTTCAAACAAGAAGCAGCAATTAACAAAAAGTTTTCGGGTTGGGGTCGACAGAAACAGGAACGAGTTGTAGCAACCATGGTGATCGAAGGATGGTTGCAAGTTTGGTGATGTTTTTATCTCCTAACTAACATGTATGTAAATAGATATATATTCTGTGTGACTTAAATTGTGAGAGTAAGAAGACACAAACAGTAACCTCAATCAACGTCTAATTGAATCACAGATTCATTTGATAACAGAAATATATATAATAATATTAATAATAATAATATAATAATCAAATATGAAATCAAAATATCATGTGCAGTAAAGCCATCAGTCCACATAAAATTTAGGATATTATTTCGTGGTCCGTTGATAATCAGTGGCGGATAAAAAGTACTCAGATAAATTTCGAATTTTTAAGTATCATTATTTATTCTGACCATTATTTTATAAAAATGGTCATTAATTGTTTAAAATTATTAAATAAAAATTAAATCAACTGTCCGCGCTCGATCCCAGGTAAAATATAAAAAATGTTAAAATTTAACAACTAGCTCTTAAATACATTTTTAATAAGCCTATAATCTATATAACTCATTTTCGGATCACTGTTTATTTTAAAATCATATAAGTTCGTATTTTACTTGTTTAATATCCATCGAATTGATAAACGAGTGCTACAATCGTTTTCTAAATGAATTCGAAACCAATATATATATATATATATATATATATATATATATATATATATATATATATATATATATATATATATATATATATATATATATATATATATATATATATATATATATATTTTAGTAAAAATTTTATTATTACTTATATCATTTTTCATATTTATTTCTAACAATTAAGTTGTATATTATTTCCAATTATAATTTAAATTATTATATATTTACAAATAATATTCATATATATATATATATATATATATATATATATATATATATATATATATATATATATATATATATATATATATATATATATATATATATATATATATATATATATATATATTTCATGACTTAGTATATTATTTTACATATTTATATATAACAACAATTTCATACAACAGATTAATAACTTTTCTAGTTATTATATAAATATATTTATTTATATATATATATTAACAAATAGTTGTTCGTGAATTGTCAAAAATGGTCGAGGGTTTAATGAATGTTTGAAAACAGTTCAAAAATTTTGAGACTCAACATTACAGACTTTGCTTATCGTGTCAAAAATATTAAATCGTATCGAGAGTTTGGTTTAAAATAAGTCGAAATTTTCCGGGTCATGACAACTATTACACACTCACGGGCAGTGTACCTGATCATGTAGCAGTATAGAATTTAGGTAATTCCAAGTATCGTTCCAAGGACAGTTTTACGCAAATTTCCATTGTCAACTAATAAAATAAACTAATAGTAAACTAAGAATTAGAAAGTACGAAATATTTTGTTTTGTAGCTATTTATCGATTAGCCAAATCAATAGTAGATTAAATGTAAGAACAATATTTTTGCTTTTTAGATTAATAGAAAATAAATGCAGACTCAACGGAAATAATAGATTGAATTCAATAGACAAAAGAATGTTCGCCTAGATCTTCCACCCTCAGTGTGGATGATTTAGTATTAAGCACAAGTTAAATTGATACATGCATGCAATTATAAAATCGCTTTACCCAGAGTTCTCTTTTAGCAAACAATTCAAGCTAGGGTTTATTGGCTTAGGGTTCCCTTTCACCAAAGACATCTTTCGCTTGTGACTAAGTAATTACTATTACAAGATTTAGATTCAATTGGTTACGCATTAGCTCCACACA
This sequence comes from Rutidosis leptorrhynchoides, assembly GCF_046630445.1. Classification (NCBI taxonomy): domain Eukaryota; kingdom Viridiplantae; phylum Streptophyta; class Magnoliopsida; order Asterales; family Asteraceae; genus Rutidosis; species Rutidosis leptorrhynchoides. The sequence continues at coordinate 136,813,673 of NC_092333.1, forward strand.
ATTCACACATGTTTTGTCCAATTAATGTTACCCAATTTACCCTTTGGTCCAGTAAGCATCCAATTGTTTAAGACAAAGCAATTGAAAACTAATGCACTAAATTGAAACAAGATTCCCTTTGTTCAAACAAATACACTAATCAATAAAATAACATTAATCAAATATCACAAGAATGGTTCTTTAATCCAAACTTACAATTAACATGCATTAATCAATAGAACAATATAGTAATCATCCAAACACTTAAGAGTATACAATCTAGACAAGCATTAAAGTATTTAGCCAACAATCATGGCTGAAAACATAATCACAAAGTTAATAGAATTCATTATGATCAATAGAGATAAACCTAATCAAAGAGATGAATCTTGATTGGTTGCAGAATCACTCCTTCATCCTTGAATGATGGAGGTGAAATCTTGATGATGGAAGTCTCCAAAAAGCTCCAAAAATCGCACCTTATGCTCTCAAAATCGGCTAGAAGAATGAATATTAAATTTTAGGGTTAATTTCCCATTTTATACGCTGCATGAAAACAGATACTGCCTAAATGTCGCGCCACAACACCTACCTTAAATCTACACCCTTTCTTAACAAACTCTGACCTCAAAACAAAACCAGTCGTCGCGCCGCGACCAGAAGATCTCGCGCTGCGACATTGCACTTAGAAAATCTTCAATCCATGAAAAACGCTCGACATTAAATTTGCATTAAAACTCGCGTCACGACCAGAAGATCTCGCATCGTGACTGTACTAGTATGCAGATTCTGAATTCAAACTCTATACCAATGCCTTCAAAACTCGATCCAAACTATATCAACTGGTACCTTATGATAAAATAACGAAAATGTACCTCGAAATGCTTAAATAAACAACTTAATACTCTTCGTAGCTCTAGAACTCGATTCTTCACAAATATCAACAAATCGTCTCCAAACCATATCCAAAGAACCTAAATATGACGGATATTGCTAAGATAAACATAGTTGAAATCTACAATATCATCCCTACCCAAACATCATCCCAAAAATTAGTATGTGTGCCATCCACGATTGTTTTTCTGAAAGAGCCAACAAAAGATTAACCAATAAGATCTAGATCCCTACTCGCTATAATTATAGAAGACCATGTAATGGACTTAAGTTTGGTGTTATAACCTTAGTGTTATTCGAACCCCCTTCATGCCTATATATGCTTTTTATTACTCTAACCCAAAGAGGATTACTCTCACATTTAAATCTCCACACCATTTACCTAACAAGGCTCAATTTTTAGCTTCCAATGAACCAATGTTTAATCCGGCTAAATCAAAATGTGAAATCCTGGTATCCCATTTAATCTAATCCATTTTATTAATATCCCCCGACCCACCCCAAAATAATCTACATCTCAACCCTTCAATATGGCTAATACCACATGAAGGAGCTTTAAAAGGATAAAAGAAATAAAGAGGTTGGCTAAATAGTACCAATTTAGTGAACGTTAGTCTTCCCCCGTCAGACATGGCACGAGTCTTCCAATCCGTGATCCTTTTACCGAACATCACAAAAACCGCATCCAAACATTCAGAAGCTTCATGTTAACTTCGATGGGGAGGCCAAGATAGGTAATAGGTAAGGATCCTGCAACACAACCTAACCATGTAACCATATCGTTAGTATCCTCCTTTGAAACACCTATACCAAACACGCAGTTCTGATATGACCAGAACGGGCGATTTTATTCGTTAGGTGTTGTTAGGCCATAAGGCATCAGAATCAGCCGATCAGAGTAGCGAACAGTGGTTTATTATTTATATTTTGCGGGGCCTAAATTTACTTTTAACTTTCTAAGGTAGAAGGTGTAAGTTAACCTAGGGTCGTGTTTTTGAATGGTTTAACGAATTGAAGATCAAGTGGATAATTGTCTTTGTTTAAACTACCTGAGTAAAGGATAGTAGTTGGTTTAAGCTAATAGTCCTAATTGTGAAAAAGTAAAGAAAATGGAAGGATATCCGGAGTATGCAGATCATGGAAATGTTGACCAGGATATTAGTTTGGGCTAGGGAAAGGTAATTATGTTTATGTTAAAGCTAAGATTGGAATAGTGTAGATCTGGTTGGATGAGCCAATTACACAGACCTACTTATATCTAGACTCTCAGAGTTCTCATTGAGTAGTGAAAAGTATGTCACTTGGTTGTATAATTGAAAGGTAACTATACCTCAGAGGTTATCCTCAGTAAAGCACTATGTTTATTAGTGAGTTGAGCTCTAATCCTAACCCTCGATATCATTTTAGTTAACTGAATAACAATATGTCGTGTTGATTGAACACTGATCACAAACGGAAGGAGTCTGTCGGATTAAGTTGACAAAACCTTAAATAATAACTAACAACCATTTCATCATACTAATGAGATCATACTAATTCAAACATTATACAGTGTTACAGTTGATATACTGAAAGTAAAGCAGATAGAAACCTAACAGATACCTAAACGGTTGATATAACTTAATCCTAGGGCAACAATCAAACAAGAACATGCAATAGGTTTGGGTCATACAATCAAGGAACTAACTAGATCTTAATAGCTCCTAAGAAGTCTCTTTGGAACAGTCAATAGGCATACTAGGTCATTCATGTCTCAATTCCTAAGTTCCGTGTCCTAAAAGTGCATTAGATACCTCTCGGGAACTCCGGCCATACCAAGTTCATAGAATCTTCAGGTACAGTATAACCAGGGGTCTTAATCCTATGAAGTAGCTAAGTTCATATAGGTGAACAAGTCCTGATCACAACCTAGGTTGGTCAATCCTTAAGATGCTAGCATACAAATCTATCAGACTCACAAGTTCAGCATAACAATAGTAACCGTACTAAAAAAAACATAACTACGCTAACCCAAACTTCTATCGTGACAACATACAGATTAATTAAGCTAACATGGTAATATCGGAATGCATTATTAAACATAAATGGTAGCAATACATATTTAATACAAAAGATAAGCATTTTGGATAAAAACCTGAAAAGGCTGAAGAAATCTGCCCAAGATCGCAAACACTCACCGGGATATCCTCCGGAAAATAAAAGCTAAGCTAGCTACTACTAAAAACTAACTAAAAAACTTGAAAATATAAAGTGAAGTACAAATTGAGTGTGTGTTGAAATGATTGGAAGAAGCCCTTTAAATAGACTTGAGTTTTGCCTGCAAACGGCTGAAAAGCCGTTTGGCAGGCCGTTCGGGAAGCCCGTTTGCCTGGTCAACCATTTGTGATGCCCGCTTGGCAAGCTATTTTCCCTTATGGCAGGCTGTTTATTAAGCCGTTTGTTAAGCCACCATTTGGCCTGCTCTGGTCAGCTTGTTTCCTGGATCGTAACTTGATTTTCTTGGTCGTAACTTTGTCTTTCACCGTTTTCGCTCTAGATTCTTCGTTTTAGCTTCGTTTTACTTGATTCTTTTTGCATTGCCTTTGTAATTACTTAATCTACAAAATCAACCGACAAAGAGATTATTTTTCTGACAAATCTTAAAACTTTATTGATTTAGGGCTCAATATCGGGGGTAAAAACGTGACTTTTTAGCCGATATCAAATACTCTACACTTAGCTTTGCTTGTCCTCAAGCAAAAAGTGGGAATATAAGGTTCTTTCTAATATATCCTTCCTCGCCCACCTTTGGATTCTTCTATTATGCCTTCATCAGAAGTCGTCACATCTTTCAAAAGTATTAGAGAAAGTTTTGAACTTCGATGATTTTAGTCGCTAGATTTCAATCGTGTCCATAGTGGAAAAGGCGCATTTTCCAACTCTCAGATGTAGAGTATACATGACCAGGCTTCTCACTAGCGGATCACTCATATCACTCAAGTGTTTAGGGTTCCCTAATCTAGTTGTGTTGTCGCTCAGAAGCCAGTCATGTAATGGTTCTTATCATAGGCTTTGTAAAGCATCGATATCTCCACCGGTTAAGTAAGGATGACACTGATCTTCTTCCTAAGTATTTTTTCAAGAGGAAGATGGGTTGTAAGTTTGGTTGAGAAATTTATGAAATGGTGAAAGGTATCCAGATCTTTTAATTTTTTAAAGATAATCGATAGACTTTTGATTCTTTAGAGTATCCATTTTGGATAGAGAACGGCTTGAATTTCGTAAAAAGCTTCTTCGGAAGATGCAGATTTTGCTAAGACTTTTGTCTAGAATTTTATTTCTTGGCTCTTCCGGAAATCCTTCTTTGGGCAACTTCTCGGGTTTTTCTTGCCTTTCTTCTAGAGACTTTGCTCTTTCATCATTTTTTTTTTTGCATACCCTTTCTTCATAACTTTCATCTTTTGTTCCTGGTGCCCAGAGAGAAAGTGATAATTCACCGAAAATAGGTCTTTGACCTATCAAAAATAATAGGGGGTTCGGAATCTTTTAACAAGTGCTTTTGAAGCGAAATTAATCGATCTATCTCTTCATTAATCTCTGGATCTTTTTGACAAGCGAAAAGGGAATGAAGGTGAATGGGTAATGTATTTTGGGAGTGAATTTTGGGGTGAATATTTTCTGATTCGTCAACTCTTTGGTGTGAGTTGGAGTAGAAACAGAAACGGATGGCTTTTTGTCTTCTCTATTCAGAATGATTTCAGAAGGAGTATCGCACCTGCACCATGTATGGCGCTTACTAACCATTGGCCTCGAAACATATGTCAAAACCAAGTTCTAACTTAAACCATACACCGGCACGCTCATCAAATGAATTGAAAAAGTACTGTAGATTTGATGGGTCATACAGATACTTTGGGTCCAAGAGTCCTCACATTTTGGGAGTAGGGGTCGTGCTTGGTCATGCGTAGCCTTTTATATGTTTATTCGAAAGAAATCTTATGACACAAATTATGAGTTTCAGCTTAATCGTTTCGTTCTAGTGAATGTTCCGAAAACTGATTTCTAGCAATTTTATAGAATCTTTTGGGTAAAACAAGTTAAGAATTTTTTGAAATTACCTAATTATTCTTTGCTGATTACTTTTTACACAAAAGAATTTTTCAAAATTTAGCGTTTTACGGTTACTTGTCCTTAAACCTTTACCCAATACCCCACACTTAGAAGAACATTGTCCCTAATGTTCTCTGAAATAGAATATTTCCACTATATATATAACTTTTTATACAATGCTTTTAAAAGATAAAACTAAAAGAAAATAATGTAGTCTACAGAATACTCTCCTGGTCATGTTGTGGAGCGTTGTTTGCGAAGTATCCATTAGGTCTGAAGGGATCATTGATAAGGCTAAAAAGGAACATATATTTCATAGCAATATCCCTCCTAAATAATAGGTTTTCATATGTAATTGTATTATATTTTCATTGTAATTGTTTAAATGAATAAGTGCGAAGACAAAAGGCGAAAACGAAGATTTGAAGACACAAACGTCCAAAAAGCTCAAATGTACTAGATACAATTCAAAAGGTTCAATTTATTGATGAAAAACGTCTAAAAATGACAAGAGTACAAGTTACAAAACGCAAAGTACAAGATATTAAATTGTACGCAAGGACGTTCGAAAATCCGGAACCGGGACATGAGTCAACTATCAACGCCCGACGCAACGGACTAAAAATTACAAGTCAACTATGCACATAAATAAAATATAATATATAAATAATTCTTAAAAATTATATATATATATATATTATATTATTATTTAATAACGTCGACAAGCAAAGATCCAAAATGATGTGAGCTGGAAAATCAAACTCCACGACTCGCGGAGTTTGAAGGCCAAAAACTCCACGACTCGCGGAGCAGCCAAATTCGAAAATGCCTATAAAAGGCCATTCATTCTGCCGAGTTTTAATACACAATAATAATAATACTCTGTAAGATATAATAAATAAATATAATATATATATATATATATATATATATATATATATATATATATATATATATATATATATATATATATATATATATATATATATATATATATATATATATATATATATATATATATATCTACCCTATACTATATATATATATATATATATATATATATATATATATATATATATAGGGTAGTTTTATATTAGATTAGTTCGGGTTATGTAAAGGTTATTTTACGGGTTTTTGAAGTCGAAATTCTGTCCGTGTAACACTACGCGATAAATACTCAATGTAATTTATGTTCTCCTTTTAAAATTAATGTCTCGTACTTAAGTTATTATTATGCTTATTTGAGCCAAAGTAATCATGATGTTGGACTAAATATTAAAGACGGGGTAATTGGGCTTTGTACCATAATTGGGGTTTGGACAAAAGAACGACACTTGTGGAAATTATGGGCTATTAATGGGCTTTATATTTGTTTAACTAAATGATAGTTTGTTAATTTTAATATAAAGATTTACAATTGGACGTCCCTATAAATAACCATATACACTCGATCGGACACGATGGGCGGGGTATTTATATGTACGAATAATAGTTCATTTAACCGGACACGGGAATGGATTAATAGTCACTAGAATTATTAAAACATGGGTGAAATTATGTACAAGGACACTTGGCGTAATTGTTAACAAAGTATTAAACCTTGGATTACACGCAGTCGATATCCTGGTGTAATTATTAAACAAAGTATTAAAACCTTGTTACAGTTTAAGTCCCCAATTAGTTGGAATATTTGACTTCGGATATAAGGATAATTTGATTAGGACACTCGCACTTTATATTTATGACTGATGGACTGTTATGGACAAAAACCAGACGGGCATATTAAATAATCCAGGACAAAGAACAATTAACCCATGGGAATAAACTAAAAATCAACATGTCAAACATCATGATTACGGAAGTTTAAATAAGCATAATATATTTTATTTCATATTTCCTCGTACTTTTATTTATTGTCATTTTAATTATTGTTATTTATTTTATATTGTTAGTTAAATATCGTCATTTACTTTACGCTTCGCTTAAAATATAAAATCGACAAACCGGTCATTAAACGGTAAAACCCCCTTTTATATATTATTAATATAATATATTTTGTACTAATATAATTGTTTAAAATATAGTGTGAAATAAGCCAGCTCCCTGTGGAACAAACCGGACTTACTAAAAACTACACTACTCTACGATTAGGTACACTGCCTATAGTGTTGTAGCAAGGTTTAGGTATATCCATTTTGTAAATAAATAATTAAAACTTGTGTAATATTTCGTCGTATTTCGTATTTAAATTAATACTATCACGTACCCTCACGCTACCACATCAATCATCGTCATCCTCAAGTCTCAGAAAATACTCAAGTGGCTGTCCTGCATCAACTCAGGTCCCAAAAGTGTGTCTAGACAAAGGTCCAATGACAACTCCTGGTGTGACAAGCTCGGGAATGGCTCCTCATCAGGATGCTCCCGATAATTGATGTGTGCAGCGGTGTATACGAAATACTATTATTGTTTACTACGAAATACGGCGAAATATGATACAAGTTTTATTTATTTATATAGATGGATATACCTAAACCTTGATACAACACTTATAGACAGTGTACCTAATCGTAGAGTAGTGTAGTTTTTAGTAAGTCCGGTTCGTTCCACAGGGAGCTAGTGAATACGTACTATATTTTTAACAACTATATTTATAGAAAATGTATATAATTATATATAGTAATAATAATATATAAAAGGGGGGTTTACCGTTTAATGACCGGTTTGTCAATTTTATATTTTAAGCGTAAAGATAAATGACAATAATTAAAGTGTGTAAAATAAATAACAATATTAAAATGACAATAAATAAAATGACAGTAAATAAAAATACGATGAGATATAAAATAGAACAATTATGCTTATTTAAACTTCCGTAACCATGATGTTTGACGTTTTGATTTTAATTTATTACTCTGGGTTAATTGTCCTTTTGTCCTGGATTATTTGAAACATATCTGGTTTTTGTCCATAATAGTCCATCGGTCATAAATATAAAGTGCGAGTGTCCTCGTCAAATTACCCTTATACCCGAAGTCAAATATTCTAACTAATTAAAGATTTAAACTGTGACGCAGTTATCACTTCTATCAACAATTACACCAGTTATCACTTTATATAATCCACCCCTGTTTTGATTAGATATGAATATTAATTTACCCGCTTGATCAGTTTGAATAATCAATTACCCAACCCGAATAATTAATTAAATGATTATAATAGATTCCGTATGAATGTCACTAAATAGGACAACCATAATCATTATTAATTATTAAGTTAATTAATTTGAAGATAGGTTCGACAGACTCCAATGAGTTGTCACTCAATTAGACAATACCTCCTATCTATTAATAATCCATAGTCAAATGCCCACAAGTGTCGGTCTTTTGTTCAAACATTAATTATGGTACAAAATCCAATAACCCCATCTTAATATTTTAGTCCAACATCACGATTACTTTGGCTCAAATAAGTATAATAATAACTTAGTTACGAGACATTAATTGAAAAAGGAAGAACATAGCTTACAGTGGTTATTAATCGCGTAGCGTCGCACGGAAAGAATTTCGACTTAAAACCCGTAAAACATTCTTACAATAACCTTATTATTATTAACTTAAAATTAAAATTATATTATATATATATATATATATATATATATATATATATATATATATATATATATATATATATATATATATATATATATACACGTTACATAGAAAGGAAAAGAAAAAGATGTCTTTTACATTTTCTGAAAACGTTGCCCTTTATAGCACCTGACCCAACTTTTGGGGCCATGCGATCGCATGGCCTGGGTGTGTTAATCCCATGCGATCGCATGGTGACTGGTACCAGCTCACTTTCCCTTGTTTTCTAGCTTGTCGACATATTTATTAAATATATATATAATTTATATAATTTATATTAATTATATATATATTATATTATATTCTTGTGCATAGTTGACTCGTAATTTTAGGACCGTTGACTCGCGCGTTGATGCTCGGTTTATGTCTCAGTTCCAGATTTTCGAACGTCCTTTCGTACACGTAGATATCTTGTACTTTGCGTTTTGCGATTTGTAATTTGCACAAAAAATTATTTTCCTTAACTCCCAAAATCCTCGCAAGTCTTATAACTCACTTTTTAGGACGCTTTTGAGTGCACTATGGCTTTAAAGACCCTTTTCCAGTTTTAGTGGCACTTTTTCTTCAATTCTTTAATCTTCGTGCTTCGTCTTAGCATTTATTTATTTAAACGATTACAACTTAAAAATAGAACAATTACAACTAAAAATATTACATATTGGAACGAGATTGCGCCTAAATATATGTTCATTTAGAGCACTATCAGTAATCTCAAAAACCTTGGCCATAGGTGGCTCTACTGAGATATGTACTGTGACTAAATGGCAGCCCTCAGGTAGCTCATGAATAGGGACTGTCTCAATGACTGGAGCAGGCAAAACAGCTAAGACATGCGGCGTGATAGGAGTAGCATGAACTGGGATGGCAGCCGAAGCTACTGAATGAACTAAGACCGGAGTGGAGCGCCTGGGAGTAGCTGGTCGTGTTGGTGGTACACGGCGTGCTAGTCTGAATGACGAAGGGCCTAGAGTACTCCGGGGCATTCCTTCACGCTGAAGGTATGCTCTGAAAGCTCGATATAGTCTCTAATGGTCTCTAAGTAATGCCCACGTAACATTTGGGTCATTCAAGGTGGCTCTATAATGAATCACAGTCTGCGGCTCATGTGTCTCTAGTGGCTCTGGATGCTCATCTGGAACATCGTACTGGAGGAGCTGGCGGTGCCGTACTGATGTCCTCCTCAACACTCTCTAGGATCGAACACCTTAGGCCTAACTGTCCCGTTGAAGGCCTGTGCTGATCTGTGCTGCTCTCCTTTAGGTAAACCTTGGGAGTCCTTCTCCTGTTAACTAGAATGCAATAAGAAGCTCCTGAACTTGGCATTTTGACTGAATACATTCAACAAACTCGTAAGTACTAAGCGCAAATATGGCGCTTAGGGTTAGTGCACAGAAATAATATTTTTGTAGACTGAAAATAATTTGAAATAAAAATTAAGAAAATAAAAAGGATAAGCAATGGGTGCCTCCCAAGAGCTCTTTTTTTATCAAGTAGTTACAGCTCGACTTTTCCTGGCATGTCTTAAGAATGGATCAAAGGAGAAGAGGTGCTCCTCTTTGTCATGGTCTTCTAGACAAGCTTTTAATCGGTGGCTGTTGACTTTGAAGTTGCCAGTAGGTCCTTCTAATTCTACCACTCCATGCGAAAAAGCATGTATTACTTTGTAGGGTCCACTCCATCTTGATCTGAAATTTCCAGTGAATTTCTTGAATCGAGAATTAAATAGTAGAACTTTATCTCCAGGAGAGAACTTTGTAGGTATCAGTTTTGCATCATGTGTCAGCTTCATTCGTTCCTTGTAGATATATGACATCTCGTACGCTTGGTCTCTTAATTTAGTGAGTTCATTCATCTGCATCTTCTGATGCCTAGCGGTTACTGAAGGATCAAGGTTACAGGTTTTCAACGCCTAGGGAGCGTTATACTCTAGTTCCAGCGGAAGGTGACAGGCTTTCCCATAGATCATGCGGTAGGGTGTAATTCCTAAAGGATTCTTGTAAGCAGTCCGGAATGCCCACAGAGCATCGTCTAGTTTCTCGGTCTATTTATTCCCATGATGACCGACGGTGCGTTCTAGAATTCTCTTGAGTGCTCTGCTAGTGACTTCTACTTGTCCGTTAGTCTGCGGATGATAGGCAGTGGACATTTTGTAGGTAACTCCGTATTATTTCATCACCTTCATAAAATAGGTATTACAGAATTGTATGCCTCTATCACTTATTATAGTGCGGGGACCTCCAATCGGCAGAAGAGTCTCTTCAGGAAGTTGGTGACGACCTTGGCATCATTGGTTGAAAATGCTTGGGCTTTGACCCATCTGGAGACGTAATCTACTGATACGAGGACATATTCTTTCCCAATTAGATTTTGGGAATGGCCCCATAAAGTCTAATCCCTATATATCGAAGATATTGCAAGCTTGGATATTAGTCCAAGGCATCTCATTCTTCATAGAGATAATACCTTGCCTTTGGCATGCGTCGCAACGCTTTACAAACTCTTGCACATCTCGGAATATAGACGGCCAATAAAATCCTGATTCGTAGACTTTTCTTGCGGTTAAGTTTGCTCTATGATGACCTCCAGTTGGTCCGTGGTGACATTGGTGAAGAATCCCTACTGCTTGTTTCTCATCTACGCACCTCCTAATAATCTGATCAGAGCAAATTCTGAACAGGTACGGATCTTCCCAGTAGTAGTAATTAGCTTCCCTGAAGAACTTCCTTCTTTGGGATGTGCTCATTCCTTTTTGTACTACTCTAGCAACTAGCTAGTTGGGTATGTCAGCGTACTAAGGAGTATCAGTGAATTGTGATCCTATGTTAGCTTGTCCTAAGCTCATAAGTTGTTCTTCCATAAATTTGTCTCTGATATCTTGTTCAGTAAGTTGTTCCATCGCTGGGTTCTCCAGACGACTAAGATGATCTGTTGCGACGTTCTCTGCTCCTTTCTTATCTTTGATTTCAATATCGAATTCCTGAATGAGTAAGATCCATCTTGGGAGTCTTGGTTTATCATCTTGCTTAGCGAATATATATTTAAGGGCTCAATGATCAGTGTAAACCGTAGTTTTGGGCAGGATGAGATAGGAACAGAATCTGTTGAAGGCGAATACTACTACTAGCAGCTCCTTTTCTGTGGTGGTGTAATTCTCTTGAGCTCCGGTTATGCTTTTGTTGGCTTAATAGATTGGATGAAAGTACTTATCTTTCCGTTGTCCTAGTACAGCTCCAACTGCGAAGTCACTCGCATCATACATGATTTCGAATGGTAAACTCCAATCAGGAGCCATCATGATGGGTGCATGTGTGAGCTGTTCCTTCAGATAGTTGAATGCTTTAACACATTCTTCATTAAAGACAAACGGAACTTCCTTTCCGAGGAGATGAGTAATAGGTCGCGTGACCTTTGAAAAATCTTTGATAAAACGTCGGTAGAAACCAGCGTATCCAAGGAAACTCCTTACCACTTTTATTATGGTACGTTTTGGAAGTTTAGTTATGGTTTCAATCTTAGCCTTATCGACTTCTATTCCTGACTTTGAAATCTTATGTCCTAAAACTATTACTGCTTTTACCTTGAAGTGACATTTCTCCTAAATTAAAACTAAATTCGAATCTTTACACTGGGTGAGTATCTTGTCAAGGTTAGAAAGGCATGAATCAACGGTACTACCAAAGACTGAGAAGTCATCCATGAAGACTTCCATACAATGTTCGATCATGTCATGGAATATTGCTACCATGCATCGCTGAAATGTAGCTGGTGCATTGCACCACCCAAAGGTCATGCGTCGATAAGCAAATATTCCATAAGGACTGGTGAAGGTTTTCTTTTCTTGGTCCTTTGGATTGAGGGGAATTTGAAAGTAGCCAGAAAAACCGTCAAGGAAACAATAGAACTCATTTCCAGATAGACGTTCCAACATTTGATCAATAAATGGTAACGGAAAATGATCTTTTCGGGTTGCATCGTTTAGTTTACGATAATCTATGCAAACCCTCCAACCGGTGACCTCCCGTGTTAGAATAAGCTCATTATTCTCATTTTTTATTACGGTCGTCCCTCCCTTCTTGGGTACCACTTGAACAGGACTGACCAATGGTGAATCGAAAATAGGATAGATCAGATCGGCATCTAGAAGTTTGATCACTTCTTTCTTGATGACTTCTTGAATCATTGGATTGACCCTTCTTTGCCTCTGAAGTGACGATTTGAAATCATCTTCCATGAAGATCTTGTGGGTGCAATAGTTGGGACTGATTCCTTTTATGTCAGAAATCTTCCAAGCAATTGCCTTCTTATGTGATTTCAAAACCTAAATCAATTTCGCCTTTTCATGTGGCGTGAGGTCTTTCGAAATGATTACAGGGAGTTGTGATTCTCCTTCGAAGAATGCATACTCCAGATTGTCGGGTAACTTTTTCAATTCCAATTCCGGAGGTTCCTCGATAGATGGCTTCATTCTAGCTATTTCCTCTCTTTCTAACGAGTCACATCTCTCCTAGAATTCTGATTATTTTTCCTTAATAGCGGTCACTGATGCTATCTGTTCTTTGGTTCTGGAAATTGTTCTTCTTAATGCTTCCTCTTCAGAAATGTCTTCTTTAGTTTCGAAGGTTGGTTCAAGAATTTCAACACAGTCTCCTTTTAACTGCGGATACTGGAATACCGGAATGAAATCTGTTTCTTTATCCGATCTTCTCCTTAACAGAGGTAGGGAAATGCCTTGACCTAGCGGTGCTATTTGGATAGTTTTACCAAGAAAGTTACTTTCGGAGATGGGAGATTTATATTAACCAGGATCTATGGCTGAATGGATATCGAGATTTCCTTCAGGAGGTGTAAAAAATAGATCCTTAGAAATTTGATCTTGACTACATATACCCATGGTATCCTCCAGGTATTCGTTGACGAGTTCTTGAAAAGAATCAGCGAGATTGAGATCTTCTTCGCGAGGATGGCTCATGAGACGGTCAACATTGAATGTGACTTCTTCACTTCCAACTCTTAATTTCAGTGATTTCTCGTATACGTTAATTACGACCTTGGCAGCATTCAGGAATGGCCTGCCAAGTATGAGTAGGACCTTCGTATCTTCCTCAATATCCATAATGACGAACTCAACGGGGAAAGCAAACTTATCCACTCTGACTAGGACATCTTCAGCTATTCCTTGAGGAATCTTAACTGATCTTTCTGCGATTTGGTTAGTCATTCTGGTAGGCCTTAAGTCATTTAATCCTAGCTTTTTGAATAATGAATAGGGCATTAGGTTTACACTGGCTCCTAATTCTACTAATGCATTGCTAATTTGGACATCTTGCAGGTAGCAAGGTACCGTGAATCTTCATGTACATCCTAACTTAGGGGGAATACCATGTTGTAACACCAATGAACATTTTTCACTTAAGGGTAAGCTAACTATCTCTCTTAATCTCTCTTTGTTTAAAAGCAGTTCTTTGAAAAATTTAGCGCAGTTTGGCATTTCTACTAAAGTATCTACTAGTCGTACATTCAAATGCAGATTCTTGATAATATCCCAATACTTAACGAATTGTGCTTCCTGTTTTTCCTTCCTAAGCCTGCCTAGGAATGGTATGCGGGCTCACAGAATAATTTCTAGGGCTTTAGGAGAGATAGGTTCCATTGGATTGATAAATGGGTCAATTGGCACAGGTTCCGTATCGAAAAAATCTTGTATGGGTACATTAATAATTGTTTCCTTCCCGCCTTTAGTGACTACTAGGGCATCAAACTCACTACACTCTATTTCAACTTTAGTGGTTAAACGTTTAAGCGTAAGCTGAAAATTGGTTATTAATTCTTCAAAAGTCTTTATCAAAGTATCAAACTTATTTTGGCATTCTATTACTTGAAGGTTTATCATGTATTGTTTTTTCATAAATTTAACTAAAGTTTCCTTAGAGTGGAGAGTAGGTTGGTGTAGTGGGAGGATTATATTAAAGCTGTCCATCTAGGGTAAGGATACCTTAGATTGGTTCTAGTAGCATCGGTACTTTTAGGAATTGATAAACCTTGAAGAGTGAGGGTGAGATCTCGTAACCTGGTTTCCAGCATTTTTTCCGTATGAGTGAAGACATCATCCTTCTCAGTAGCTTCATTGTTCCAATGTTGTGCAGCTATTTTGTCTAAGAGATTCCATGCTTCGTCTGCTGTTCGTGACATGAAATTGCCTTGCGAGTCCATGTCTAGGATAGACTTATCATCCTTGGTCAAACCATTATAAAATGTGCAGATTATGTCTGCCTGACTTAATGAATGATTCGAACATCTTTTAAGCATCACTTTTACTCTATTCCATGCTAGACACAATGACTCATTTTCTTTTTGAGAAAACTTTGTGATGTCATTTCTTAAAAAGGTTTATAGGGATGGTGGATAAAATTTGTTTAAAAACTTGGTGGCTAGTTCCTCCCATGAATGTATTGAATTCGGGTTAATCTCATTAAACCATGTTAAAGCGTGTGTAGACAAAGAATATTGAAAAAGATGAAGTTTCAAAATATTTTTCTCGTTTTCTTCCTTCTTAAAAGAGTCAACTAGACTGATAAATTTGTTTAAGTGAAAGTTTGGATCGTCGATCGGTAATCCTTGAAATTTACAGATCATACTGACCAGTTTGATCATATGTGAACTGATTTCAGGAATTCCTTCGGTTCCTAAGGTGATTGGTCCTCCTCTTTCTTCTAAGCATGACTTTTGCATAGAAGCAAGGGTGTTTTGTTATTCCATTTTTTTTTAGATTTTCTGTTTAAAAAGACTTAAAAGTAACTTTCAGAAAATATTAATTTACTAAAAGGATCGATAATTTAATAAAAATAATTATTCTTGAAATTAGGTCGCTTAACCTTATCGGATATTCCAACTGATAGGACTTCTTACAAATTACTTCGTATCTAGGTGGTCAGGCCGACTACGGAGAGGCAGGATCCTTTTGGTTCAAATATAATTGGAGACTGTTCGGAAAATTCAACAACCAAGTCCGTGTATAATTTTCTTTCTTAGACACCACCAAACAATATTTTTATCTGTTTAAAATCTTTCTCAATCAAATTATTCGATCCCCTGCAGCGATGCCAAAAACTTGTTACCTACAATGATATGACCAGAACGGGTGGTTTTATTCGTGCGGTATCGTTAGTCCGCAAGGCTTCAGAATCAGCCGATCAGAGTAGCGAACGGTGGTTTATTATTTATATTTTGTGGGGCCTAAATTTACTTTTAACTTTCTAAGGTAGAAGGTGTAAGTTAACCTAGGATCGTGTTTTTGAATGGTTTAACTATTTGAAGATCAAGTGGATAATTGTCTTTGTTTAAACTACCTAAGTAAAGGATAGTAGTTGGTTTAAGCTAATAGTCCTAATTGCAAAAAAGTAAAGAAAGAAGAAGGATATCCGGAGTATGCAGATCAGGGAAATGTTGACAAAGATATTAGTTTGGGCTAGGGAAAGGTAATTATGTTAAGTTAAAGCTAAGATTGGAATGGTGTAGATCTGGTTGGATGAGCCAATTACACCGACCTACTTATCTCTAGACTCTCAGAGTTCTCGTTGAGTAGTGAAAAGCATGTCACTTGGTTGTATAATAGAAAGGTAACTATACCTCAGAGGTTATCCTCAGGAAACACTAGGTTTATTAGTTAGTTGAGCTCTAATCCTAACCCTCGTTACCAGTTTAGTTAACTGAATAACAACATGCAGTGTTGATTGAACACTGATCAAAAACGGAAGGAGTCCGTCTGGTTAAGTTGACAAAACCTTAAATGAAAACTAACAACCATTTCATCATACTAAAGGGATCATACTAATCCAAACATTATACACCAATACAGTTGATATACTGAAAGTAAAGCAAATAGAAACCTAACAGATACCTAAACAGTTGATATGACTTAATCCTAGGACAACAATCAAACAAGAACATGCAATAGGTTTGGGTCATACAGTCAAGGAACTAAGTAGATCTTAACAGATCCTAAGAGGTCTCTTCAGAACAGTCAATAGGCATACTAGGTAATTCATGTCTCAATTCCTAAGTTTCGTGTCCTAAAAGCGCATTAGATGCCTCATAGGTTCAGCATAACAACAATAACCGTACTAAATTAACATAACCACACTAACCTAAACATCTATCATGGAAACATACAGATTAATTCAGTTAACATGGTAATATCGGAACTTATTATTAATCATAAATGGTAGCAATACATGTTTAATACAAAAGACAAGCATTTTGGATAAAAACCTGAAAAGGCTGAAGAAATCTGCCCGAGATCGCAGGGACTCGCCGGGATATCCTCCAGAAAATATAAGCTAAGCTAGCTACTACTAAAAACTAACTAAAAAACTTGAAAATATAAAGTGAAGTACCAATTGAGTGTGTATTGAAATGAATGGAAGAAGCCATTTAAATAGACTTGAGTTTTGCCTGCAAACGGCTGGCAAGGCGTTTGGCAGGCCGTTTGGCAAGCCCGTTTGCCTGGTCAGCTGTTTGTGATGCCCGTTTTCCTGGGCCGTTTTCCCTAATGGAAAGTCGTTTGGCAAGCCGTTTGGACTGCTCTTGTCAGCGTGTTTCTTGGATCGTAACTTGATTTTCTTGGTCGTAACTTTGTCTTTCACCGTTTTCGCTCTAGATTCTTCGTTTTAGCTCCGTTTTACTTGATTCTTTATGCATCTCCTTTGTAATTACTTAATCTACAAAATCAACCCGACAAAGCGATTATTTTGCTGACAAATCTTGAAACTTTATTGATTTAGGGCTCAATATCGGGGTAAAAACGTGATGTTTTGGCCGATATCAAGTTCTTATTAAAGTTTATTTTTAAGTCCGGAAGTTATTTCAAATCAATTTAAGATTTTCATAAGGTTCCTTGCGTTTCTTCTACTCCATTCCCCGAAAAATATTGTGTCATCAGCATATTAAAGATGAGATAAGTGAACATTGTTAGAGCCGAGTGATACCCTTGAAATGCCCATTTTCCACCGCAACTTTTCTTAATTGATTAAAACCTTTAGTAGCTATTACGAATAAATAAGGAGAAAGTGAATCCCCTTGTCTAACACCCTTTTGAAGCATCAATAATTTTCTCGAGGATCCATTGATAATCACCGACATTGTGGCCGATGATAAGCAAGCTTTTAGCCATTTAATCCATCGCTTCCCAAACCCATTAGATCCATAATTTAAATAAAAAAAAATCTCAATTAATACTGTCAAAAGCTTTTTTAAACTCAACTTTAAACAGAAATCTTTTCTTATTGTTTGTCTTCATATCATGAAGAGCCTCATTGTCAATAAGAATACCGTCGATGATAAACCTGTTTTTGAGGGAGAAACGTTGTTCGGTACTGATAACTGTCTAGATCACACGTTGTAAAGAAATTGAAAGTACTTTGGACATAATTTTGAAAAAACATCCAATAAGGCTTATAGTACGGTAATCAGAAAAATCTTAGGGGTCGCTATTCTTTGGTATAAGTGTAATAAAAGATGCGTTGTAGCCACTTGAAATCTCACCTATAATCCAGAACCTATTAAATGCACTGACAAGATCATTTTAAAAACCTCCCAATACATTCTAAAGAATTTCCAGTTAAAACCATCACAACCTAGTGCTTTGATGCCGCCACAGTCACAAATTGCTTCAAATATTTCAGATTCAGAAACCTGCCTTTCTAAGCATATGATTCTGTTAGTTGGCAATACCTTGATCACATATTAAGTAAATTGAGATTTGGAATTTTTTTGGGAAATTAGATTTCAATGTGCCTCACTTGCTCACGAACATCGGTGCTGGTTAATGGAAGTCCAACTAAGGAATTTGATCTTAAAAGTGGTTTCCTTCAAGGTAACCCATGTAGTCCATTTTTTTCTCATAATTATGGAAGGACTTCATTTGGATATTAAGAAGGTTGTTGAAGTAAATGTTATTAAGGGTGTTAATATCAGTGTTGATAATATTAGTATCTCTCATCTTTTCTATGATGATGTATCCTTGATTGATTCTGAATGGGATCAAGAAGAAATGGACAATATTATAAGGATTTTTGATATTTTTTACCTAGCTTTTGGGTTAAAGATAAATATTTCAAAATCAAATATTTATAGGGTTAATGTTAGTAATGAGGAAATGGTTGTTATGGTCAACCATTCAGGTTGTTCTTCAGGTACCTTCTCTTTCATGTATTTAGGTATTCCATTGGGATGCAACATGAGTTTAATTATTAATTGGAAATCATTGATTGACAAATTTAAGAAGAGGTTATCTATTTGGGAAACCAAAATATTATCTTACGGAGGGAGATTAACTATGATTATATTTGTTCTTAGTAGCATTGCATTTATTACTTATCAATTTACAAATGCCCAAAGACTGTGATTTAAGTTTTGGAAGGATTAAGAAAAAAAAATTAGGGAGGTGATGATGAGACAAAGAAAATGTTAGATTAAATGAGACTCAACTCTTTCTTCTTTCGAGAAGGTGGTTTGGGAATTGGGAGCTTGGAATCTGTCAACTTAGCTTTAATGCTTAAAAGGGTATGGAGATTTCACACACAACCAAATCACATATGGAGAAAAGTAATTGCTTCTATCTATGGAATGAGGGCTGCAATTGTAATGTTCATGATTTTAAGAATGGCTTAAGGATGAATTTGATTAAATCATATCTTTCAACCCAGAAATCGAATAAGATCCCGTCCAATCCTATTGTTTTTAAAGGGAACAATGGTCAATCTACCTTTTTCTAGGAAGATAATTAGTTGAATGGTGTAACACCGTCCATTTTTTTTTTAAATACACAGCGGAAACATTATACATATAATACTTACATAACCATAATTATGTTTTACAATTTCACATGGTTATTATAAATCATCCGGTGTTACATTAAACAGCTATTATTATATTATACAAAAGACATCAGAGTTTGATCTTCAAACATATCCAGCAAAACAAGCTCCTCCCAAAACCCTAGCGTATACGCCTACCTGCAGGGAGGAAGTGAGGGAGTTAGCACAAGGCTAAGTGAATGGAACAGTCCTAACAGGTATAAGCATATAGCATCAAGCTAGCCAACACACAAACAAGGTCTCGATAACAAGAGGATCGGCGGCCTGGCCGGGCCCTTAACTCCAATTGATCAGGCTGGAGTATACCGACAATTCCAATTACTGTCTCCCTCGCATAGTATCCAGATGCAGGGGTGCATCATTCAACTATACTACGCGAATAGTAATTCCTGAACCAGAAAGACTCATTCCTGCCTCTTGCCCAACTTACAAATTTGGCATAACTACAAAACCATAGCTACCCCACATGTAAGCCAGTTGACGCTACAAAACCCGCAATCGGCAATATCACTACCAGACTACTAACCCGTAGTTGGCATCCAGGGTGGCCACAACAAGTCACATAATAAAGCACAATATATCATATACTAATTATTCAGGTGAATAAGCCAGGTAACAGTGGCATACCCGCTACTAAATACTTATAAACATTAGGATAGTCCCACTCACCTGGAAATACAAGAACTCGGTAGTCTTATTTCACTGAGCCTTTACCTTTTCCTTTATCACCTGAGAATATTATTTCTCTAGTCAGTACACTTTTTAATCGGATTATATATTAGTATAACAATACAGTGAACAGGTGAGAATAGTACTTGACCCAAACATACAAACACTATCACTCGCACGGGTGGGGTCTCACTCGTGCGACTGACCAGCTCACTCGTACGGATGAGTATCCTCACTCGCATGACTGACCAACCTACTACCAAGAGTGACTTTAAAGTCCACTTGCACGATTTAGTAGCTTACACGCACAGTTGGACACTTCACCCGTACGGGTGAGTGCCTTACTCGCACGGTTGAGCAAGAACAGCAGCATAACTGCTATTCGAGCTTTTTCCACCCAACTTAAAGTTTGATTTAGTGTTTTAAAAAATTTTAATTGAAAATTAAATCTCAAGACGATTCCAACGATAGTTTATTCATCGAAAACGGAGTTACGGTTTGAAAGTTACACCCATTTTAATTTTACCAAAAGCTGACCACTGCTTAACCGTGTGGCTGAGGCCTCACACGTACCGTTGAGCCCTCAACTGTGTGGTTGAGCCCTCAAAAGTGTGCTCAACTGCGTGGTTGAGCTGTCAAAAGTGTGGGTGCTGAAAATCAGTTCCAGCTCGCTGTTTTCGCGTTTTTAGCACCCAAAACTCGATTTTTGCATGTTTTGGTCGATCCAAAGGCTTAATAAAATCACATAACACACATATAAACTATTTCTAACATCAATCAAGCATAACAAACACATATAATTAAGAATCATCAAAACCAATTTTAACCCAAAACCCACTTTTAAATTCATCAAATTCAATGATGTTTACCTTGTTTTGATCCTTGTAAATGTTAGAATTGGATAAACGAAATCACAAGCCTTGAATTTGCACTTTTGATTTTATGAATTTAGGGAGCTAAGGGGTGTTTAGGGTTTAAAGTTTCTAAAATAAGAAATAATAGAACGTACGGGAGTATATATTGATTTAGGGGTTTCTTCATTGTAAGGAAACCCCATTCCCCACTACACACGGGTATTTACCAATTATCTAAAACACAATGTACCTCATTAGGTGGCCCTAGAGGTCCAGTTCACATAACAAAACCTGTTCTGTGACCCTTGTCACAAAACGCACACAACTAACTAATCAAATAATTATTAACTCATAATTATTAAAATCACTAATATTAATAAATTAATATAAACTAAGGGTAAAAAGGTCATTTACCACTACGCCCGATTCGAGGTTGTTACAAATCTACTCCCCTTAAGAAGATTCCGTCCTCGAAATCTGGTCCAAGTCAAACAATTGAGGGTATCTAGCTTTCATTAGCTCTTTCGTTTCCCAAGTCAAATTAGAACCCAAACTATGTTTCCATTCTACAAGTACCATTGGTATATGTTTCTTACGTAGCTTGGTAACCTTTCTGTCAACAATCCTAACTAGTTCTTCAACTAACTTTTTATTCATGTCAACCTTTAAATCTTGCAATGGTAGAATCTGACTTTCGTCGTCTACCTTACACTTACGAAGATAACATACGTTAAACGTATCGTGAATGCCCGCTAACTCTGCATGAAGATCTAGAACCACGGTTTGATCGTTCAATATCTGCCTGATGTTAAACGGACCTATATACCTTGGGGATAATTTTTCGCGTTTACCGAACCGAATTACACCTTTCCACGGTGATACTTTCAGGTACACACGTCTACCCACAGAAAATGTCACTGGTCATCGACGAGGATCTGCGTACATTTTCTATCTATCTCTAGCAGCTTTTAACTTTTCTCGAGCTATTGCAACTTTATCAGCGGTTTGTTGTACAATTTTAGGACCTGCAAACTGTTTCTCTCCGGCCTCTAACCAATAAGTCGAAGTTCTGCATCGTCTACCATACAACATCTCGTAGGGTGGCATGCCGATACTCGAATGATACGAATTATTGTATGCAAATTCTATCAATGGTAAGTGAGAATCCCATGACCCTCCATAATCCAATACACAGGCTCTTAACATATCCTCTAACGCTTGAATAGTTCGTTTTCTTTGACCGTCCATCTGAGGATGATGCGCTGTACTAAGATTAACACAAGTACCCAAATTTTGTTGTAAACTCTGCCAGAAGTTAGATACAAATCTCGAATCCCTATCTGACATAATAGATAATGGTATCCCATGCCGAGCTACAACTTCATTTATGTACAACTCAGCCAATTTACTCAACGATGTCGTTTCACTAGCAGGCAAAAAGTGTGCGCTCTTGGTTAATCGATCAACAATCACCCAGATCATATCATGTCCTTTCTGGGTTCGGGGTAACTTAATTACAAAATCCATCGTTATATGTTCCCATTTTCATTCTGGAATTTCTAATTGACGTAATGATCCATAGGGTTTTTGAAGTTCCGCTTTAACTTGGGTGCATATATGACATTTTTCCACAAAATTCGCGATGTCTTTCTTCATTGTTGGCCACCAATACATAGTCTTCAAATCATGGTACATCTTTGTACTTCCTGAATGAATGGATAATCTTGATTTGTGCACCTCATTCATAATTAATTCCCTCAGTTCTCTGAGTAAAGGAACCCATACTCGATTGTTGAAGATTTTTAATCCACGAGAATCGTCAATTAAATCCTTCTTTCTCTTGACTAAAAGGTCGGATTTTAAATGTTCATCCCTCAAGGCTTCAAATTGAGTTATCTTCAAGCGTTCGATCAGATCCGATACAATTTCTATTCGCATAAATTTCACATTGTCAATGAATCCTTTTCGGCTTAAAGCATCGGCGACTACATTTGCCTTACCCGGATGATAGCGGATTTCACAATCATAATCTTTTATTAATTCTTTCCACCATCTCTGCCTCATATTCAACTCTTTCTGAGAAAAGATATACTATAAACTCTTGTGATCTGTACAAATAACGCAGTGCGTACCGTATAAATAATGTCTCCATAGCTTCAAAGCAAAAAACCACTTCCGCCATTTCTAAGTCATGAACTGGATAATTCTTTTCATGAGTTTTCAACTGCCGTGAAGCATACGCAATTACCTTCTCTCGCTGCATTAACAAATAACCCAAACCCGCATATGACGCATCACAATATACCACAAAATCGTCGGTACCCTCGGGTAACGCTAATATTGGAGCTTGACACAACAGCTGCTTCAATGTCTGAAATGTTTTCTCCTGTTCATCACCCCATTGAAAAGATACATCCTTTCTAGTTAACTTTGTTAATGGACCCATAATCTTAGAGAAATCCTTAATAAATCTACGATAATACCCTGCCAAACCCAGAAAACTCTTAATTTCAGTCAGAGTTTTCGGTGCATTCCAATTCATTACCTCTTCTATTTTAGATGGATCCACTTTGATACCTTCTTGACAAATAATATGACCCAGAAACTGAACTTCACGTAACCAAAATTCACATTTGGAAAACTTGGCGTATAGCTGTTCTCATTTCAACAATTCTAATACTTGACGTAGGTGATCAGCATGCTCAGACTCTGTCTTTGAATAGATCATAATGTCGTCAATAAACACTATGACAAACTTATCGAGAAACTGTCGACACACCCTATTCATTAAATCCATAAAAATTGCTGGCGCATTCGTTAACCCGAACGACATCACCAAAAACTCATAATGACCGTACCTAGTACGAAATGCTGTTTTTAGAATATCGGATTCAGTAACACGAACCTGATGATACCCGGAACGTAAATCTATTTTTGAAAAGAACACAGCTCCTTGAAGCTGATCGAATAAATCATCTATCCTCGGAAGAGGATACTTATTCTTCACGGTTCTTTTGTTCAATTCCCGATAATCAACACACATTCAGAGCGTCCCGTCTTTCTTTTTCACGAACAACACTGGCGCACCCCATGGCGAAGAACTCGGACGAATAAACCTGCGGTCTAACAGTTCTTGTATTTGAGACATCATTTCATGTATCTCAGAGGGAGCCAACCTATACGGAGCTTTAGCCACTAGTGTAGATCCTGGCATCAACTCAATTCTGTATTCTACTTCCCTAACTGGTGGCAAACCTGGTAATTCATCTGGAAATACTTCTGGGAAGTCACGCACTACTGGGATATCAGCTACCATCTTTTCTCTTTCTTAGCATCAATTACATAGGCAAGAAATGTATCACACCCCTTTACTATCGATTTCCTAGCCTTCATCATCGAAATTAAAGGACAACCAAACCCACCCCGTTCGCCCCGGGCTATAACACGTGTCCCATCAGACAAATGGAAAGAAATAAATTTCTTATGACATTTTATACTTGCCTTATGGTAACTCAACCAGTTCATACCGAGAACTACATCAAATCTAGGTATGGGCATCACTAAGCAAGTCACCGGAAATATACTCCCATCTATTTCTATACTTATTCCAGACACAGATGTTGTAACTGGAACAGTCTTACCACTGGCTACATCCACTTCTAAAGGTTTAGGTAACATAGAAACAGGCAAGTTTAACTTATCACAGAATCTAGTAGTCATAAAATAAAGATAGGCTCCGCAATCAAACAATACATGAGCAGGTGTGGAGTTAACTAAAAACATACCAGTGATAGCATCGTCGACAGTAGTAGCTGTATCTACCGACATCTGGTTACGCTTTTGTCCAGTTGACGAAGCTAAAGATCCCCCGACTGACGCTTTCCTTGCTCCTGCCCCTACCCCAGAACTTATCTTTCTCGCAGATGGACAATCAGTTGACCTGTACCCTGATTTGTGACAATTCCAGCAAACATTTTCTTTGAATGTGCAAGCCTGGATATCGTGACCCATTACACCACACCGCATGCACCTCTTTGTTAAATTGGTACAAGGACCCGCATGTGTCGATTTACAACCATTGCACCATACCCTTTGGTTCGAACTACTACCACTTTGGGAAAATCTTCCCTTCTGTTGACCACCATGAGGCTTCTTTGATTTAAAACTACCTTGACTTGAAGCTTACTTGGGTTGCGTCACTGGTTCATTTTGAATTTCTCTGGCCGCCTTAATGTCTTCTTCCACCATCTTGGCTATTCCAAAAGCTTGAGTTTACGAAGGTGCCATTCTTACCAATGATCTGTATTCTGGCAAGATCATTTCCACAAACTGATCAATCTTAGATTGTTCATCCGGAAGTCACTGTTGTACAAAGCGAAGCTTATCAGTGAACTTCTCGATCACTTCATCAATTGTCATCTGTCTGGTCATCTTCAGATTCATAAATTCCCGTTTCATTCTTGAGATCTCATAAGGAGTGCAATACTGTTCGCACATCTTAGCTGCAAATTGTTCCGAAGTCACCTGGTTCAACATTTCCTTTAACATCTGAGAAGTTATTGAATCCCACCAACCCATTGCTTTCTTTTTCAACAATCTGCTGGCATAAGTTACACGTAATTCAGGCTCGTATTGACAGGCTTCCAATGTTCGGTCTACCTCACATAACCAATCAAAGGTTTCAGTTAGATTAGAACTACCGTCATACTCTGGAGGCTTACAATCAAGGAATTGCTTGAACGTACACTTCTTCTTTGTATCAATTGTTGGTGGTTGTCACATTTGGATCACGTAAGGATACATAACTTGACCCAGATTTTGGTATCTCTGTTGAGGCTGTGACTGTTGCTGAGGTGGCGTTTGAAACTGTGGAAATGGCAACGGAGCTTGGAACTGTTGTGGTTGTGATGAAGTTCCCCCTGATGCAGACCCAAACTGAGGTATAGAAAACCCTGGAGGTGCAGTATCATCATTACCCATCACTGTACCCGTAGAAACAATACCTTGTAGCTCAGTTATCCGGTCTCGGGATTCTTTCAATCGACTCTCCAATCGTTGGATGTACTCTTGCTGGTCAGTGTCTGAGTCTTCCCCTTCAGGTGGAGCTCTGAAGATTCGGGGGGTAGGTGAAGCTCGGACATCCTGCCTTTCGTCAGTCATCTTTCACCTGTACTACACATCATCTCACAAAAGCTTAGTGGATAATTCGTTAGTACCTACAGACTATCATACCATTCTCTACATTCACTTAGCTTGTCTCCCAATGATATGCTTGACACACTGTCGAAGGTTTAGAAACATGACATCCATGGGTACACGTTGCCAAACCTACACTCTGATACCAACTTGTAACACCGTCCATTTTTTTTAAAATACACAGCGAAAATATTATACATATAATACTTACATAACCATAATTATGTTTTACAATATCACACGGTTATTATAAATCATCCGGTGTTACGTTAAACAACTATTATTATATTATACAAAAGACATCAGAGTTTGATCTTCAAACATATCTAGCAAAACAAGCTTCTCCCAAAACCCTAGCGTATAAGCCTACCTGCAGGGAGGAAGTGAGGGAGTTAGCACAAGGCTAAGTGAATGACACAATCCTAACATGTATAAGCATATAACATCATGCTAGCCAACACACAAACAAGGTCTCGATAATAAGAGGATCAGCGGCCTGGCCGGGCCCTTAACTCCAATTGATCAGGCTGGAGTATACCGATAATTCCAATTACTGTCTCCCTCGCATAGTATCCAGATGCAGGGGGTGCATCATTCAACTATACTACGCAAATAGTAATTTCTGAACCAGAAAGACTCATTCCTGCCTCTTGCCCAACTTACAAATTTGGCATAACTACAAAACTATAGCTGCCCCACATGTAAGCCAGTTGCCGCTACAAAACCCGCAATCGGCAATATCACTACCAGACTACTAACCCGTAGTCGTCATCCAGGGTGGCTACAACAAGTCACATAATAAAGTACAGTATATCATATACTAATTATTCAGGTGAATAAGATAAGGTAACAGTAGCATACTCGCTACTAAATACTTATAAACATTAGGATAGTCCCACTCACCTGGAAATACAAGAACTCGGTAGTCTTATTTCACTAAGCCTTCACCTTTTCCTTTATCACCTGAGAATATCATTTCTCTAGTCAGTACACTTTTTAATCAGATTATATATCAGTATAACAATATAGTGAACGGGTGAGAATAGTACTTGACCCAAACATACAAACACTATCACTCGCACGGGTTGGGTCTCACTCGTGCGACTGACCAGCTCACTCGTATGGACGAGTATCCTCACTCGCACGACTGACCAACCTACTACCAAGAGTGACTTTAAAGTCCACTCACACGATTTAGTAGCTTACACGCACATTTGGACACTTCACCCATACGGGTGAGTGCCTCACTCGCACGGTTGAGCAAGAACAGCAACATTGAAAAGTAAATCTGATAACGATTCCAACGATAGTTTATTCGTCGAAAACGGAGTTACGGTTTGAAAGTTACACCCATTTTAATTTTACCAAACGCTGACCACTACTCAACCGCGTGGCTGAGGCCTCACATGTACGGTTGAGCCCTCAACCACGTGGTTGAGCCCTCAAAAGTGTGCTCAATCACGTGGTTGAGTTGTCGAA
This sequence comes from Rutidosis leptorrhynchoides, assembly GCF_046630445.1. NCBI lineage: Eukaryota > Viridiplantae > Streptophyta > Magnoliopsida > Asterales > Asteraceae > Rutidosis > Rutidosis leptorrhynchoides. The sequence goes on from NC_092333.1 coordinate 136,841,357, forward strand.
AGTGTGGGTGCTAAAAATCAGTTTCAGCTCGCTGTTTTCGCGTTTTTAGAACCCAAAACTCGATTTTTGCATGTTTTAGTCGATCCAAACGCTTAATAAAATCACATAACACATATATAAACTATTTCTAACATCAATCAAGCATAACAAACACATATAATCAAGAATCAAACTCAAAAATCATCAAAACTCATTTTAACCCAAAACCCACTTTTAAATTCATCAAATTCAATGATGTTTACCTTGTTTTGATCCTTGTAAATGTTAGAATCAGATAAACGAAATCACAAGCCTTGAATTTGCACTTTTGATTTTATGAATTTAGGGAGCTAAGGGGTGTTTAGGGTTTAAAGTTTCTAAACTAAGAAAGAATAGAACGTACGGGAGTATATATTTATTTAGGGGTTTCTTCATTGTAAGGAAACCCCATTCCCCACTACACACGGGTATTTACCAATTATCTAAAACACAATGTACCTCATTAGGTGGCCCTAACGAGGTCCAATTCACATAACGAAACATGTTCTGTGACCCTTGTCACAAAGCGCACACAACTAACTAATTAAATAATTATTAACCCATAATTATTAAAATCACTAAAATTAATAAACTAAGGGTAAAAGGTCATTTACCGCTAGGCCCGATTCGAGGTTATTACAAATGGAGTGCCTTTAAAGATCCAATTTAAGAGGCTGTTTCATTTGTTTAAAGATCCAATTTAAGAGGCTGTTTCATTTGGCCGCTGACAATAAATGTTTAATTAAAGATAATTTTGTTGATGGCAGTTGGAATTGGATATGGATTAGAGACAGTGTTGGTGGTAAGTTTATATAATTTGTTGAATCTTTTACTACAGATACAGTTCACAGAAGAAAATGATAATCAGAATTGGTCGATTGGTAATACAAGTGATTACAAAGTTTGCAGTACTCGTAATTTCATTGATAATCAAATACTTCCTACAAATAATTTCAAAACAAAATGGGTGAAGGAATTACCAATTAAAATTAACATTATGATGTGGCGTCTTGCTCGAGATCGACTCCCAAATCATACGAATTTAGTTGTCCGTGGTCTCAATCTCCAGAACACAAACTGTCCAATATGTAACCAAGATCCCGAAACATCTAATCATCTGTTTTTCTCATGCGTTGTGGCTCACGATCTTTGGCGAAGGTTAAGAACATGGTGTGATTCCAGAATTTTTCAAGTTGGAACGAATGGTCTTCATGGTATGAAAATTGGGTTGGGCTCAATAATTCTAAAATTCGGATTTATTGTATTGTGGCTGCATTTTTCTGAATTATGTGGTGTTTCCGTAACGGTGTTATTTTTCGGGACGAATTGCTAAATAGAGATGATTTATTCGATTTGATTCGTTCTACTTCATACTTTTGGCTTTATTATAGAAGTAGAGATAAAGTTAATTATAACAATTAACTATTGAAGTCGTTGTAACTTTCAATCGTATTTTTTCTTTTTTGCTTTCTAGTATCTAACTAGAGGCCTAATAATGTTGCGTTTGTAGTTAAAAAAAAAAAACAAAAAACAAAAAAACAGTTTAGTAAACTAACATTGAATAAACACGAATACTTCACATCTTTACATTTTTAAGTGCGAAGGGTATGGGTTTAAAATAAAGTGACAATATTTTATCTGTTTTAAAAAGCATTTAGAGTGAAGTGTCTAGTAGAAATAGATACAGAAATAGAAATAGATAGAAATATAATATATTATAATATAATGAGAGAACGTTTTCAGTTTTTATTGAGGAAAATAACGTATTTAATTATACAGTTATTTAAGGCAAGTACTTGTACGTGATTCATGTTTTCTTAAAACGCTTTCAAAAGACGTCTTTTGGTTATAAAAATTATTTGACTTTTAATTCAACATATTTTACTCCATTTTTTTCCCATGATAAATTATTCCTCTTAAGTAATTTTCTAATCTTACATTATACAATTGACCCCAAATTCTAACAAAGTGTATTCTATTATCATATGATGCACGAAACAAATAGGCTATAAAAATCTTAAGTTTTATTTTGGTGATGATAAACTAAATAACTGTATTATCCTTCAACAACAACATATATGAAAGGATGTGTCTTATGTAGAAACCTGTATGCATGCATAATGACATAAACAGTTAGAAGGGAAATAATACATTGAACCATTTTCTTGTTTGTTGTACAAATGCATTGATTGAAAATTAAATATGATATTGGTTATATATTTTTATTTTTATTTTATGTCATAAATCGGCCATAAATCACATGGGGTGCCCACATTCCACCAATCAATTGCCTGCATATTACGCTATTTTACCACCATCACTTCCATAAAAATAAAAAAAAAATAAAAAAATAACTAGTTATTTTTTCAAAATAAATTTTTAAAAATAGTATAAAAAATAAAAAAATTGCAAGTCTAGTATAACCTGCCGGCCGATTTCTAAACTTGTTGTGCCAATTCAGCAAAACGTGCAAATTTTTGCTATGCCAGATGTCCAGTCAGGAATACCGGCACTGACAATGCCGGTTTCTCTCAAACCCTGATTTTACTATTTTTGTTTATTAACTATAAAAACTCGAAAATAAACACAATCAGTTTTTGAAATAGTTTTGATAGACAATATTTATAAAATAGTTTTAATTAATAATAAACACGTCATTTAAATAATAAACACGATATTTTTTAAAAACGAAAATAAACCAAACTATTAAATAAACACGATAAAAAAAAACATGAAATTATATTAAATAAAAACGAAGCTAAACTATTACAAAATGAAACTAAACTATTACAATCAAAATATAATATAAACTAATGACGATTTATATGTCCTCCGGTTCTACAAAGTGTAGGTTTTTTGGTCTTCCTGCCCCTCTGAGGAACCACTGGCTGCAGCTCATTAGATGCTAAGTTCACGAGTTCATCATCAACATCATCAACATCATCAACATCATCAACAACAACATTATATATTTGCCGAACAAGTATGCTGACTTGTGGGGGTTTTGCATCACATTAGGGCTACCAAACCATTCGTCCACATTCATTTCAGGTGTGCGGGAGGATTGGTCATGTGTTGGATGGGAGGATTGGCTATGTGTTGGGTTAGGGGTTTGATTATAGTAGTCATAAGGGGATAACTGAAATTGATGTGAAGCATTGTACACAAAATCCAGGTTTTAAGGACGGTTTTGAGGAGGATGATGAATATAACTCATGACCTGTTTTGGAATTTGAAAAAAAAAAAAACTACAAGTTTTGTTGAGTTCCCGGTTGCATTTGAGCTGTATAATGACCACGTATTGCATATTTGCATGGAACCCTTCTTGCTGCATATTGATAAAAATTAAACAGTCATTAAATTAAAATCATTACATGCTAAAAGAAATATATGTACTTAATATAAAATTATTTTAACTTACAAATAAAGTTTGAATTGCCCCCAGTTAGGATATTTGTGGACTGGTGCCTGTCAGCTTGGATTAATCAATATTAGGTCTCCCCCTAAAATCATAATTATGTAGCTTCTGATGTGCATTCGACGACAACAACATCACATTAGTCAGAATATCCTGTCACCAACAGAATTGTCTACATATCCTATGTGACATATGTAGTTCGATAATACTCCAACAAATTATCGGACCGCAATATGCCCACAAATGCATATGACTTCTACAGTCCAGGTGAAGTCGCGGGAAAATCCGAACATATGGAGTCCACACAAGTCAGTGCTACCCACCCGAAGGGCGGTAAATGATGCACAAAATGTTGATATGCAATTTTTAGGAGTATTTTTGTTACTCCTTGCAGAAAGCCACTTAATAAAATGAAAGTATAAATGTATAAATATATTATTAAACGTATTATTAATGTATGTATATATAAACATATTATTAAACGTATTATTAAACGTATTTATATAAACATATTTTTAAACGTATTATTAAACGTATATATATGTATATGTATATATATATATATATATATATATATATATATATGTGTTCTATTAAATGTATATATATTGACTCGGTTAGCTACTCAACTGCATTCTCTGTTGGATAGAGGCAATTATTTCTTTTAATTGAGGCAATTGGTGGAATTCTTTCATGTGACGATCGCTCCAAATCCATATGGACGAACACATCATTCATCGATTTCATTGCGAGGTATTTGACCTCTATGTGATACGTTTTGTAAACATTGCATTCTTTTGAAAAGGTACACCATAAATAAATATTTAAATCAAAGGTTTTCGACATCTGATGATTTCTACATATAGACAATCACCGTAATATAATAGTTTACAATGATACTTCCGTTGACAATGCAGTCAAAATAAGATACATGGTGATGATTTGGTGAATGCAACGTTTCCTTGAAAAGTATGTCATGTAAGACTCTATGTACATAGCTTGTCTAACATATAAGCAAACAGCGGAAGACTTCTAGGAAACCTGAGAATAAACATGCTAACAAGTGTCAACACAAAGGTTGGTGAGTTCATAGTTGTATTGTTTCGTATAATCTGTATGTAAAGGTGGATCACAAGATTTCAGTTGTTTCATCCAGAAACGTTTATCAAAATATTCTATAAGATTGAGCACCCTGGTAACTAAGCTTTAACATCTCTATAATAAGTACCCCTGTGTTTAACATGCAACCAACATGTACAATACACTCAAATAGCATACGTCTATTTTATAGTTCAGGCTAGGGTTTCTATACCTAGAACAGACGGGGATGTCAAGCCCTATGGATCCATATACTACTACTCGCGCCCACCAGTTCTTATAACTGGCAGTTAACAGTTACCAAAGCTAAGGGATTTTCGGTTCAAACTCAGTGTAGAATTTAATATGTACTTGTATCCATTGCGTTTAAAATAAAGTGCATGTATTCTCAGCCCAAAAATATATATTGCAAAAGCAATTAAAAAGGGATCAATGAAACTCACCTTAGCAGCATATAAAGTTGTTCACCAAAATGCGACTGAAACTCGGATTACCAAATAATCGTAGATCTCAACCTAGAGAACATATGTAGGTCAATTAATGTCTATCAAGCTAGGTCAGGTCATAGTGTATCACAATCCTAATGATCGAGATCGACATACAAAAGTTATCCAAAGTCGTTTTCAAAAAGTCAATTTTGACAGTTGTTTAACAAAACGAGACGTACCTTATATAAGGATTCATTTACTCGGTTGGTAATATTCAAAAATCCAATTTATAAATCTCGTAAATAAGTTGTTTAAATCTTAATTGCTGATTCAAAAGCAATTTCAATTAACGTTAATCATAATTCAGTTGATCATATCTTTTAATCCGTTCATCGAAATTATTCGATATCTAAATGAAAAGTTATTGATTTTTCGCCAGCTTTCCAAAAACATTTATATCATATACCTTTTACCAGTAATATATGTATTTAATTCGTGATTCATTATAAAATATTTAACGACGAAATTTAGCATACAAGCATATATATAAATATATATACTCGAGCACTAGACATGGATACACAATTAATATATAAAAGATAAGATATGAATGCTTACGTATCAATATTGTGATTTAATATTGCAGGAAAGTACGTAGACGCAACAGAGATGATAAACACTAAGTTTGACTTGCGAACAATACCCACGAACATTACCCATAACCTCCATAGCTATAACCCATAACTTCCTTAGCTCTATCCCGCTCGAAAAACCATTTTGAAAGTGACACGCTCAAGACCTCGTCGTAGTATTTTATGTATAATACTAATACTAATACTACTAATAATAATAAGATTAATAATATTAATCTTAATAATAATAATAATAATAATAATAATAATAATAATAATAATAATAATAATAATAATAATAATAATAATAATAATAATAATAATAATAATAATAATAATAATAATAATAATAATAATAATAATAATAATAATAATAATAATAATAATAATAATAATAATAATAATAATACTAAATATAAGTATATTTAGAGAGAAAGATCGAGGTTGAGAAGGAATTGCATCAGAAACAGAAACAGATCGAGTTTAAATAGATGTGGCCTGATTTCCAGCCCCATGCGATCGCATGGTTTTTGGGCATCAAGGCCATGCGATCGCATGGCCTTCTGATCCAGCTCACATTCTTTTAACTTCTAGTTTGTCGATATATTTAAATATTAATATAATATATATAATTTAATTTAGTTAATTATATATTATATTAAATTCACATGCATAGTTGACTTGTAATTTTTGTTCCGATAAGTCGTACATCATCACTCGACTTATGTCCCGGTTTCGGTTTTTCAAATGTCATTTCGTACGCTGAGAAAACTTGCAATTTACGTTTCGTGTCACGTACCTTTTTCAAAATATAGCCTTAAATTATCCCTAAACTATACCACTCAAAGTATATCTTAAACTTTCGAGTATTTTGGTCATTTACTTCTATAAATTATCGTCTCACTATTTGTTAATATATATATAATAACAATTCGTTTTATGACCAAGTTAGTATTATATTTTATCGTATTGTTAAATATATATTTTCAATATTAATAAACACGTTTTTAAAATACATATCGCAAGTTATTCATATATCTAATTCCAACAGTTAATATTCCTTATTATTGTATGTGTCCAAATTACATTATTTAAACAAACACTTTACCATTTATTCTGAATACCGTTAAGAATGCATGATTTCCCAAATCAATGTGGACCTCACAACCGAGACCCTTAATAATATCATAATCCTTAAGGGACTCATTAAATATCTTTTAATTCAATCGTTTAGCATAATCTTTTAACTTCGTAGTTAAATATATCAATCAGATAATCAAACCAATATGTTTAATGCACAGTATCATTTACATAACACTTCGTTACGTTTTCAAGTTATAGTATATGTATCTATTTATATATAATTGTTCGCGAATCGTTGAGAACAATCGAAAGGTATTTGAATAGTTCAAGAATTTTAGGATTCAACTTCATAGACTTTGCTTATCGTGTCGAAAACATTAAAGATTAAGTTCAAATTTGGTCAGAAATTTCCGGGTCATCACAGTACCTCCCCGTTAAAGAAATTTCGTCCCGAAATTTGAGTGAGGTCATCATGGCTAACAATAAAAATGTTTTCATGACGAATATGTGTTGATAAATAGAATTTTTATCACCGTTGAATAATATGGATAAAACAATCCAATTACTCGAAGTGTATGAGGGAAGTTATCGTAATAGAGTGAAATTGAGAATAGAGATGTGTCTTATCTCTTGATGTAGTAATGATTGATTTTCGGAATTTAAGGAATAGAAAATCTTCATAATCTAAATAAGATATGATTCTTCGAAATTTAAGGAAATTAATATTTCCTTTGATTATATGCGTAATCTGCCTCGATTGCTATGTCTGATATTTTGCTATAAATTGACTTCTTCCGTTTCATTTATTTTCACCACTCCTATAATCTTCTTCCTTATTTCATACTTCTTAATAGATTGTGAAAATGCTTCATCCAGTTCTGATTCTTGATATACTCCTAACTTTCATATCTATCATTCTTCTTTTTCATCTGCCGCCGGAGGAATCTATTCACTTTTACTATACTCTTGGCTTTATAGTATTTTTAGTTCTCCCTTGTCTTTACGTTGCAATACATATTGATATACATGGTTTGTGATTTATGTGTTTTTATCGGGCTTTTTATTCTCCGTTATATTTCGAAGCTTCATGCTTTCGTTCTCTCTTCCCGCCTTCAAGTCAAGCAAATAATGGTCCAGAATTCTTAGGTATGGATTTTGAAATGAACATAGTTAATGTTCTAAGAAGGGAATTGTAATGGCAAGATCTTGATTTGTCAAATTACCAGACTATCCGGAAAAGATCGAATCATCAAGAAATATATTTTCTTGATATATTTAGAGATTATATGGAATGGAAGAGTTATGTAACATGGTTCATGATGAGGGTGGGATATGTGAACCTTTATCACGTTCCATTATAAACTCAGCATGACTTACTATAATATAATCACGTTGATCAAGTGTCATTATATTATACTAATTCATGCTTCAGTTCCCAACACTACTTCAAAACATTCATATTTTAAACTTGAAGGTTTCAGAATTTAGAAACTAAAATAGTTTCTTTTATGATGTAACACAGATAGCGCGAAGAGATGAATGATTTCATATAAGTATAGTTATGAAATATCTTCAGAAATATCGAGGATATTTATAAAGAAAGATACGATGATATCTTAGAATATTTAAGATAAGATGATAATGAAGAATATTGTCCGTAAAGGTTTTGGAGTAAGGAGCAAGGTATTCGTTAATGACTTCAGTAGACACTGAATCATTTGTATTCTTTGAAGGTAGGTTTAGTCTTTGTGATTTGTCCACAGCCTCCTTCATGGTCTGCTCAATCCGTTTTCCAGTTCCAAACCTTTTCTTTTTCTCAACTTTACCACCATACCATTCTTTATCATCAAACTTTTGACTGTTAACGTCGTTTACAGTTTTTGCTGCTTCATCAGCATTTTTCCAAAATTCGAAGGACTAGTTTCACAGTTTGGGGTGTTTTTCAGAAACTTCACATTCGAAGTAAGTAAGTCTAGGAGATAGACATTATATAACTGTTGGCGTAGAATTGCTGCGAAATTCTAAATACTGATTGCTAATTTCTGGTAGTTGGCATGGCAGTTATTGTGAGAAGATGTAGACGAGTACATAATAGGGTTTCAATGAGTATAATGATTTTTCGGAAGGTCAAGGATCAATGAAGTTGTTGGTAAATTTACTGCTAATGTGGTGGTATATAAAAGGTTCCCCAGTAACAAGAACGTATATATCAAGGTTATAGTAAGGCTAATCTGAAAAGTCGAAGTTGACTGGTTGGAAGTGTGGTAAAACTGGATACTTTGAAAAGGGATTGAAAGTTATTTTTGGTAAAAACAATACTAAAGGATCTTTCACAGTTTTGAAGTCAAAGTATAGCTTTGAAAGATGTAGAGATCTAAGAATGATGTCACTGGTTCAGAGTTATGACTTGGATTCTGATTCGTCAATATCAGAATATGTAATTGAATTTGTATAAAAACGACTGTATATCGTTGTGAGTATTGGTAATAATTTTTGAATCAAAGTTGAAGAATATACAGTGTAACATATTAATTGCGAACTTAAATATTTCCCGGGTATTACCTACCCGTTAAAGATTTCACAATTAATATTTTGTACAAAAGAATTTTTATTACCTTCTTTATGAAAATATATGTGTGTATATTTTTCTTCAGATGTAATACAGATTTAATGAGTTAATATCAGATTAAGCTCATTGGATTTTCGGCTTGACTTAGAAATGATTAATCTCTAAAATATTAAAGATTACATAATCTTTGCGGAGTATTTCGCTAAGGTAATCGATACTTCATTAATTATTCTTATTGATATTTCTCGGTGAAGGATGTTGATGCTTGTGGAATTCTTGCGAACTTTGCAAGGCACAGATGATATTTTCTGGAAAGTTTCGAGTATATCGAAAATGAAAATGTACAATCAATTATGTAATTGAATAATACACTTGATTTATTATGAAATGGAATTCATTGAGTTGAAACAGAGATTGTAGTTAATGATGGTAAAGTCGTTAACAAAGGATGTACATCATAGCATATTAGTAATATGAATTATCCGAGTAATATTTACCCTTTTTTTTTCAATTCATACATAATAGCTTAGTACGAAAAGATTTATGATGGTTTTAAAATTTATATATATATGATATACATATAAATTCTTTAGAGGAATTGAGTTATTACTTCATAAATCATTGATATAATATACTCGTTGTTGACTTGTAATGATGTCCACGGTGCTTTCTTGAACTGACGGAGCTTGTGATGTAGCAGATGCTGCTGGTGCTGAAAATGCTGACGGTACTGATGATGCTGTCGGTACTGTTGATGTTGTGATATAACAAGTCTAGCTTGTAAATCATACACCATTTCGATCAGGGTTTCTACTCTATCTGATTTATGGTTAAGTCTAGAATAGATAATCTCTAAACTTTAGAAATTACATAATCGCCGTAGAATGTTTCTCCGATGAAGTTATGAATCAATACTGTGACAACCCGGAAATTTCCAACCAAATTTAAACTTTAATCTTTATATTTTTCTGACATGATAAGCAATATTTGTTAAGTTAAATTGAAAGAATTTTAAACTATGTTCATACATTCATTCAACCTCGACCAAGTTCCAACGATTCACGAACCATTAAACAAATATGATTATATATGTATATGTGTATATATATTATAACTTGAAACGTAAACAAAATATTAGATTAAATACTTTATATGATTGTATCTGTTTCAAAATATTTATCAATGGAATTAGAAGATAAGATCAAATGATTGAATTATCAGATATATTGAATTATGATTACAAGTCTCTGTTGAAAGGCCCACGTTGATTTGAGAAATCTTTCCATTTTAACAATATTCGGAAAATGGTAAAGTGATTTATAAATAAGAACAAATTGTCAATCATTGAGAACTAGACAAAGGATAGTGGAAGATTGAATCTCATAAAGACTCGATTGATCTATTTAGTTTCAAATGTACAAAAACGTTTTCAGTTTAAAAAGAACTTTATTATTAAAACGTATATAACTTTTATAAATATCTAGAACCACTTTTGACAACTCATTACTTAACTAGTATGATAAAGATAACGATATTTATATTTTATTTTATTAAATATATATAACGATTTAAATTAATATTATATATATTTATACGCGTATTATACGTACATAGTTTTATACTTTTACTATACTTAAACTTTACCTTTACTTTATTTTTACTTTACTTTAACTTTAATAATTCACTTTAATAATTCATACTTTAATAATTCACTTTAATAATTCATACTTTAATAATTCACTTTAATAATTCATACTTTAATAATTCACTTTAATAATTCATACTTTAATAATTCACTTTAATAATTCAAAAATCTATTATAAATAGAATTCAATAGGTTTCATTATTTCATAGAAACTTGAAAATATTTTTCTCTAAACTCTCTCAATCGATTTACATATATATATTTACTCCGTATTATTTCAAGATATTATTAGTATACATAAAATATTACGACGGAGTACTGTCCGAGTGATTTCGAAATTGTTTTTCGAGTAGGATATGATTAAGGAAATTATGGGTTATAGCTATGGAGGTGATTGAGTATGGTTCATGGGTATGCTCGTGAGGTCAATATAGTGTTTATCATTTCCGTTGCGTCTACGTACCTTTCCTGCAATATTGAATCTCAATATTGATACGTGAGTACTCATAATTTAACTTTTACATACTAATAGTGTATCCCTGACTACTGCTCGAGTATTTAGGATTATTCATGCTTGTACTTTTGATATTGCCCTTAGACAAGTTAGGTTGAATATTGAATTAGTTACACTTGCGGTTGAGATAAGGTATAAGATATGCATGTCCTTGGAAAGCTAGCGAAAAATTAAGAACTTTTCCTTTAGATATCGAATGGTTTTGATGAACGGATTAGAAGTTATAATCAATTGAATTTTCGATATTTTTATTAAAAATGATTATTATTATCGTAGTTTTTATCGTCGTTCTAGTTTTATCTTATTATTATCTTTATCAATAAAAGGGATTTATCATTAAAAATTGTTATTTTTTTATTATTATTACTATCGTTATTATCGTTAAAGTTATAATTAGTATTATTATTATTATCCAATTATTATTATTATTATTATTATTATTATTATTATTATTATTATTATTATTATTATTAGTATTAGTATTAGTATTAGTATTATTATTATCATTATTAATATATATATCATTATTTAAAAATGGTTATTGTTATTATTATTATTACTGTATTATCATTAAGATAATTATTAGTATTATCGTTAATAATGTTATAGTAACTATCATTATTAATATTAGTGTAATTAAAACAAATATTTGTAACACCTAATTATTTTGATTACTATTATTATCATTATTATGAACACGATATAAAAGACGATTAAAAGCTATTAAACGAAACGATTAGGAAATAATGAGTAAGAGTATAATGATGAAATTAAAATATTATAAGATATTGATTTAGATAAAATTATCGTTCTTATTATTTTTATCATTACTATTATTATTAAAAGTATCGTTAGTATTAAAACTATCATTTTAATAAAAATTATCATTTTAATAGAAGTGTCATTGTTACTATAAAATATCATTATTATTATTATTTTAAATAGAATTATTATTTTAAAGATAATATTAAAAATTATCGTAAATATTAATGTTATCATAATTAGAATTATCGTTTTATCATAATGTCATCTTAGTAATTATAAATATTGATATTTTTATAATAATAATTATTATTACAAAATAATACAACTTTTACTTACTATCATTATAGATATTATTTTATCAATTAAATATGTGATACAAACATATTTTACTACGTGTAATAACTTACTTTAATAATACCTATCATATTATCTTTATGATATTAAATGAACCCTATAAATTTTATTACTTAATATATATAAAAGTATATTTTATTACATAAATTTAATATAGAATTTTATCTATTAATAAATAAATTATATTATTACTCTAATAAATCTTTTAAAAATATTTAAAAATATAAAACGACGATATTTAAACTATATATTAATCATGTATAGATTTTTGGAAATTATTTTGAGTCAAATTTACTTTTGTTGACTTTTGCATATTAGTCTCGAGCATTAGGATTGTGGTACACTATGACTTGACCTAATTTGTTAGACAAATATTGACCAACACATAATTATATATAATTAATTTAGGTTCGTGAATCTGAGGCCAACCTTGCACTTGTTCAATGACGTTATATGTATTTTTACTACGAAATACAGTATGGTGAGTTTCATTTGCCTTTTTACCCTTTATATTTTTGGGACTGAGAATACATGCGCTTTTATAAATGTTTGACAAAATAGACACAAGTAATTGAAACTACATTCTATGGTTGAATTATCGAAATCGAATATGCCCCTTTTTATTAAAGTCTGGTAATCTAAGAATTAGGGAACAGACACCCTAATTGACGCGAATCCTAAAGATAGATCTATTGGGCCTAACAAACCCCATCCAAAGTACCGGATGCTTTAGTACTTCGAAATTTATATCATGTCCGAAGGAGGATCCCGGAATGATAGGGGATATTCTTATATGTATCTAGTTAATGTCGGTTACCAGGTGTTCACCATATGAATGATTATTTTTGTCTCTATGCATGGGACGTATATTTATGAGAACTGGAAATGAAATTCTTGTGGTCTATTAAAATGATGGAAATAAATGATTATGATAAACTAATGAACTCACCAACCTTTTGGTTGACACTTTAAAGCATGTTTATTCTCAGGTGTTAAAGAAATCTTCCGCTGTGCATTTGCTCATTTTAAAGATATTACTTGGAGTCATTCATGGCATATTTCAAAAAACGTTGCATTCAAGTCGTTGAGTTCAATAGAGATTATTATTAAGTAAATGATAGATTAGGTCATTTATAGTTGAATCTTATGAAATGGTATGCATGTCTGTCAATTTTCGATGTAAAGAGAGTTTATCTTTTAAAAACGAATGCAATGTCTGAAAAATGTATCATATAGAGGTCAAATACTTCGCGATGTAATCAACTATTGAGAATCGTTTATAATGTATATGAACGGGTCCTTTCAGTTGGTATCAGAGCGGTGGTCTTAGCGAACCAGGTCTTGCATTAGTGAGTCTAACTGATAGTCGTTAGAATGCATTAATGAGTCTGGACTTCGACCGTGTTTGCATGTCAAAAGTTTTGCTTATCATTTAGTGTCGAAAAATTATTTGCTTATCATCCTTAAAGTCTAAGACACGTCTTACTGCCTTTATTGCATAGACAGTGTATAGTTAAATTCATATCTTAGCGTATCTGTTATTGTTACCTTTGCCTGACAACTTTCGTAGATTCCTCCGTAGCTTATGGGATTTTAGTATTATATATGCATATGTAAATTATGTATTGCAGGGTACTAATCTACATCCTATAATCTATTTCTTATCGAAAATCCTTCATCTGATCGTACGAGATGAATCCCTCAACCAGTTCGAGTCCATCAGATTTCGATAGCTATTTCGATAGTTATTCCGACAGCTATTTCGATATGGATTTCCACTCCAGATCTGAAAGCAGTGTGACCGGAATGGATTAACCAATCAGCCATCATCTATTCTGGATGAATTGGGGATGGGTTCTTAGCCTCCTCAATCATTGGAGACAAGAAGAAGGTGATCCCTTCCATCCACCCCATTGCCCTCTTAACAAAGAACCTGAAGCACTTACCGGCGAACCAATCCGAAAACACCATTTTCTCTCTCATTTCCAGAGTATCTTGTCACGATTATATACTACATCAAATTCTAGATTATATTTATCCGCTCGTCCGAACCGACAATCACCCCGGTATAATAGAAGAAGTCAATGAGCTTCGCGCTCGGGTAGTGGCTTTGGAGAATATGGTGCAAAGATTACAAACACCAGCAGCAGCACCAGCAGCATAACCAGTACCACCATCATCAACGCCAACAGTACCATTACCACCTCCAACCACAACCGCGTCGTAAACCTCAACTTCACAATCTGTCCCACGAGCATCAACGTCATACGCACCATAGATACCAAGGAGTACCAACAACAATAACTGACGAAGTATTAATTCATAACTTCATTGGAGAAATATTCCGCGGCGATTATGTAATCTCTAAAGTCTTAGAGATTATCTAATCTAGCCCTAACCATAAATCAGTTAAACGAACCAAAATGATAGAAGGAAGAGTAGAAACCCTGACAAAAATGGTGTGTGATTAACAAGCTAAACTTGCTTTACCAACAACATCAACAGTACCGTCAGCGTTACCAGCATCGTCAGTACAGTCAACATCCGAATCAACAACACCGATAACATCACAAACTCCGTCAGTTCAAGAATCACCGTGGACATCATTACGAATCAATAACGTGTATATTGTATCAACGAGTTATGAAGAATTAACTCATTCCCTCTGAAGAAATTATATGTATATTATATATATATATATATATATATATATATATATATATATATATATATATATATATATATATATATATATATATATATATATATATATATATATATATATATATATATATATATATATATATATATATTTTGAAATAAATCTTTCCGTGCTAAGCTATTGTGTGTGAATCTTAACTACTCGGTTAATTCATATTATAAATATGCAATAATGTACGTCCTTCGGCCGCAACTTAACCAGCGTTAACTACAATCTCTGTCGCAATTCAATAAATTTCAATTCATAATAAATCAAGTATATATTTGATTTTACACTTTCATCATCGATGTACCCGAAACTTTTCAGATAACATCATTCGTACTTTGCGAAATTCACAAGAATTCCACGAACCGAACATCATACATCAACAAATAACGAAGTATTGATTCATAATTTCAATGTCATTAAAGAAATACTGCGTAAAAGTTATGTACTTTTTAAAGCCTTTAGGGATTATTCAATTCTAGTTTCAACTGTAAATCAAATGAGTTTAATTTAACATTAACTCATTAAATCTATGTTACATCTGAAGAAAATATACATATATATATATTTTCATAAAGACTGTAATAAAATTCTTTTGTACAAAATATTAATTGTGAAATTTTTTTTAACGGGTAGGTAATACCCGAGAGATATATAAATTCACAATTAATATGTTACATTCTTCGAATCTGATTCAGCAAATCATCCATTATACTCCCTACTTTCACAACAATATACATTCTTTTATAGAAATCAAAACAACCATACTCATTCAAAATTTAATTACATATTCTGATTTTGAAATCTCAAAATTCAACTTGAGATATGACCAAAATCATCACTCTTAGATCCTTACATCTTTCACAAGCTATATTTTGACTTCAAAACTATGTTAGAACATCAAATGTATGTTAACGATTACAATCTGTGTTCAAACCCTTCGAAAATTTCTGAAGACACTTCGAATGATGAGCAATCGAGATGATGATCCAACCACATGTTACCCACAGTTATGTACCCGAAAAACTCTTGAAACCAAAGTAAAAGTTTAAATAACGTATCCGCGTCAGATTCTTTGGCATTTATTAGAAAAAATAACTTTGCGACTCCTATTCAAAGTAGCCAGTTTTGTCATAGCTCCAGCAAGTCAACTTCGACTTTTCAGTCAGACTAACCTTATTATAACCTTGAGATATACACCATTGTTACCAAGGAACCTTTTACATTCCACCACATTATTAGTAGATGTACCAACAACTTCATTACCCTTTGACTTTAGCCTCTCCAAAAAGTCATTATAATTATTCATTGAAACCCCATCATTTACTCATTCGCATCTTGTAATGAGAATTGCCATACGAATCATTGGGAATTAGCAATCAGTATTTTGAAATCTCGCAGGATGTCTACGCCAACAGTTATATGTGTATATATAACGTCTATCTTCTGGACTTAATTTGAATGTGAAGTTTCTGAAAAACACTCCGAACTACAAATTGGTTCTCCGAAAAAGAAAAAAAAAATGCTGATGAAGCAGCAAAAACTATAAACTACTTTAAACGGTAAAAGCTGGATTATAATGATGAAGTGTGCTGGCAAAGCGCAGAAAAAGAGAAGTTTTGGAACTGAAAAACGGATTGAGCAAAGTAGGAAGGAGGCTGTGGACAAATTACAAAGACTGAACCTGACTTCAAAGGATCCAAATGATTCAGTACATGCTGAAGTCATTAACGAATACCTTGCTCCTGACTCTAAACCGCTGCGGACAATATTCTTCATCATCCTCTGATATTAGAAATTCTAAAATATCATCATATCTTTCATTATAAATATCCTCCATATTTCTGAAGATATTTTCTTAATTTTTCTTATTTGAAATCATTTACCTCTTCGCACTATCTGTATTACATCATAAAAGAAACTATTTTAGTTTCTAAATTCTGAAACATTCAAGTTTAAAATAGGAATATTTTGAAGTAATGTTGGGAACTGAAGCATGAATTAGTATAATATAATGACACTTGATCAATGTGATTATATTACAGTAAGTCATGCTGAGTTTCTAAATGGAACGTGATGATTCACAGATCATAACATCATCATGTGCCATGTTATACGACTCTTGTATTCTATTTAACCTCTAAAATATCAAGAAAATATTTCTTGATGATTCAGCATTTTCCAAGGTATTCTAGTAATTTGACAAATCAAGATCGTGCCATCACAATTTCCTTCCTAGAACATTAACAATGTTCATTCCGAAATTCATATCTGTGAATTCTGGACCATTACAAGCGATGCTTAATCACAAGAAGAAGAAACGAAAGGACAAAACTCCGAAATAGAAATTGGGGTATAAATTGCAGCAAATAAAATAGAGCATTAACTGTGAATGATAATGATTATAGAAGACAGAAGCAGAGACTTTGAAATATAAGGGAACATATAAATCCCAACGACAAACCAGAAATTATAAACCATATATATCGATGCATATAGCAATATAAAGACACGGGAGAACTAGAAACACTATAAACCCAAGAGTATAGTAGAAGTAAATAGATTCTTCTGACGGTAGATGAAAAAGAAGAATGACCGATATGAAAGTTAGAAGTATATCGAGAATCAGAACTGGATGGAGCATATTGATGAATACTTTAAAATATGAGTTGAGGGGGAAAGAATAGAAGGTGATGAAACATGACTAGGAACTTAGAAATCAACAGATTTAACTCACACAATGGCGGAATAAGTGAATCAAACCCTCTAGTGAATAGGTTAAGTTTTTTTTTTGATTAATTTAGTCAAACCACAACTAAATCAAGTGTGATTAGATCAACACCTAGAGCTATTATTCACCACCTGGGTGATTTGGACTGAGAGAGAATCGGAGGAGCTCACTAGATCTGAGTGTGTGTAACAAATGAGAGGCTTAACCTAAAATGAAGAATATAAGACTTTATATACCCCTGCTGTTGACTCACCCATACGATTCATTCATCACACGTACGAGTTGGCTTCATCAGCCGTACGGGTGATCACTCACTCGTGTCTTCTCATTTAGGTTGTAATGTGACTTAGCTCAGCATCAACCGTGCGTATGAGCCTGTCAGCCGTACTAGTGAGGCTTCACTCGTACGTCTGACTAAGTCTAACATAGTCAAACATCTAAATCTCGTTCCTGCAGTTCCTGTAACCACATACAAACACGGATAGGATAATAACGAGCAATCATGGTGGCCTGTAAACTGTTGTACCTGCAATGGACGTGGGTAGATGTCAAGGGAGTTATATAAAATGCATCAACAGAAGGTGTGAGTTGTAAGAAAACGAAGGAGGTGAATTTATAAGAAAATTCTCCTACAGAACAATTAAAATGGACGATCACATTTAAGCGGATCCTAATTCCCTTGATTACCGGAGAGTCAAATCTTATTAAGAAGATTTTCTTCAAATCCCTTGAAATCTGGGAATCAATCATATCTACGTCAAATGATAAGATGAATCTACACTTACTCATTTCACTCTTCTATGTTAGCTTCATTTGTACTCTTCATATAAATGGATTGTTTATCCAAATTATTCGCTGATGATAAAACTCTAATTTTCAGCCCGTATGCATCATGAAAAATACTTATTATCATTCACGACCTTTCCACTCAAATTTCGGGACGAAATTTCTTTAACGGGTAGGTACTGTGACAACCCGGAAATTTCCAACCAAATTTAAACTTTAATCTTTATATTTTTCTGACATGATAAGCAATATTTGTTAAGTTAAATTGAAAGAATTTTAAACTATGTTCATACATTCATTCAACCTCGACCAAGTTCCAACGATTCACGAACCATTAAACAAATATGATTATATATGTATATGTGTATATATATTATAACTTGAAACGTAAACAAAATATTAGATTAAATACTTTATATGATTGTATCTGTTTCAAAATATTTATCAATGGAATTAGAAGATAAGATCAAATGATTGAATTATCAGATATATTGAATTATGATTACAAGTCTCTGTTGAAAGGCCCACGTTGATTTGAGAAATCTTTCCATTTTAACAATATTCGGAAAATGGTAAAGTGATTTATAAATAAGAACAAATTGTCAATCATTGAGAACTAGACAAAGGATAGTGGAAGATTGAATCTCATAAAGACTCGATTGATCTATTTAGTTTCAAATGTACAAAAACGTTTTCAGTTTAAAAAGAACTTTATTATTAAAACGTATATAACTTTTATAAATATCTAGAACCACTTTTGACAACTCATTACTTAACTAGTATGATAAAGATAACGATATTTATATTTTATTTTATTAAATATATATAACGATTTAAATTAATATTATATATATTTATACGCGTATTATACGTACATAGTTTTATACTTTTACTATACTTAAACTTTACCTTTACTTTATTTTTACTTTACTTTAACTTTAATAATTCACTTTAATAATTCATACTTTAATAATTCACTTTAATAATTCATACTTTAATAATTCACTTTAATAATTCATACTTTAATAATTCACTTTAATAATTCATACTTTAATAATTCACTTTAATAATTCAAAAATCTATTATAAATAGAATTCAATAGGTTTCATTATTTCATAGAAACTTGAAAATATTTTTCTCTAAACTCTCTCAATCGATTTACATATATATATTTACTCCGTATTATTTCAAGATATTATTAGTATACATAAAATATTACGACGGAGTACTGTCCGAGTGATTTCGAAATTGTTTTTCGAGTAGGATATGATTAAGGAAATTATGGGTTATAGCTATGGAGGTGATTGAGTATGGTTCATGGGTATGCTCGTGAGGTCAATATAGTGTTTATCATTTCCGTTGCGTCTACGTACCTTTCCTGCAATATTGAATCTCAATATTGATACGTGAGTACTCATAATTTAACTTTTACATACTAATAGTGTATCCCTGACTACTGCTCGAGTATTTAGGATTATTCATGCTTGTACTTTTGATATTGCCCTTAGACAAGTTAGGTTGAATATTGAATTAGTTACACTTGCGGTTGAGATAAGGTATAAGATATGCATGTCCTTGGAAAGCTAGCGAAAAATTAAGAACTTTTCCTTTAGATATCGAATGGTTTTGATGAACGGATTAGAAGTTATAATCAATTGAATTTTCGATATTTTTATTAAAAATGATTATTATTATCGTAGTTTTTATCGTCGTTCTAGTTTTATCTTATTATTATCTTTATCAATAAAAGGGATTTATCATTAAAAATTGTTATTTTTTTATTATTATTACTATCGTTATTATCGTTAAAGTTATAATTAGTATTATTATTATTATCCAATTATTATTATTATTATTATTATTATTATTATTATTATTATTATTATTATTATTATTAGTATTAGTATTAGTATTAGTATTATTATTATCATTATTAATATATATATCATTATTTAAAAATGGTTATTGTTATTATTATTATTACTGTATTATCATTAAGATAATTATTAGTATTATCGTTAATAATGTTATAGTAACTATCATTATTAATATTAGTGTAATTAAAACAAATATTTGTAACACCTAATTATTTTGATTACTATTATTATCATTATTATGAACACGATATAAAAGACGATTAAAAGCTATTAAACGAAACGATTAGGAAATAATGAGTAAGAGTATAATGATGAAATTAAAATATTATAAGATATTGATTTAGATAAAATTATCGTTCTTATTATTTTTATCATTACTATTATTATTAAAAGTATCGTTAGTATTAAAACTATCATTTTAATAAAAATTATCATTTTAATAGAAGTGTCATTGTTACTATAAAATATCATTATTATTATTATTTTAAATAGAATTATTATTTTAAAGATAATATTAAAAATTATCGTAAATATTAATGTTATCATAATTAGAATTATCGTTTTATCATAATGTCATCTTAGTAATTATAAATATTGATATTTTTATAATAATAATTATTATTACAAAATAATACAACTTTTACTTACTATCATTATAGATATTATTTTATCAATTAAATATGTGATACAAACATATTTTACTACGTGTAATAACTTACTTTAATAATACCTATCATATTATCTTTATGATATTAAATGAACCCTATAAATTTTATTACTTAATATATATAAAAGTATATTTTATTACATAAATTTAATATAGAATTTTATCTATTAATAAATAAATTATATTATTACTCTAATAAATCTTTTAAAAATATTTAAAAATATAAAACGACGATATTTAAACTATATATTAATCATGTATAGATTTTTGGAAATTATTTTGAGTCAAATTTACTTTTGTTGACTTTTGCATATTAGTCTCGAGCATTAGGATTGTGGTACACTATGACTTGACCTAATTTATTAGACAAATATTGACCAACACATAATTATATATAATTAATTTAGGTTCGTGAATCCGAGGCCAACCTTGCACTTGTTCAATGACGTTATATGTATTTTTACTACGAAATACAGTATGGTGAGTTTCATTTGCCTTTTTACCCTTTATATTTTTGGGACTGAGAATACATGCGCTTTTATAAATGTTTGACAAAATAGACACAAGTAATTGAAACTACATTCTATGGTTGAATTATCGAAATCGAATATGCCCCTTTTTATTAAAGTCTGGTAATCTAAGAATTAGGGAACAGACACCCTAATTGACGCGAATCCTAAAGATAGATCTATTGGGCCTAACAAACCCCATCCAAAGTACCGGATGCTTTAGTACTTCGAAATTTATATCATGTCCGAAGGAGGATCCCGGAATGATAGGGGATATTCTTATATGTATCTAGTTAATGTCGGTTACCAGGTGTTCACCATATGAATGATTATTTTTGTCTCTATGCATGGGACGTATATTTATGAGAACTGGAAATGAAATTCTTGTGGTCTATTAAAATGATGGAAATAAATGATTATGATAAACTAATGAACTCACCAACCTTTTGGTTGACACTTTAAAGCATGTTTATTCTCAGGTGTTAAAGAAATCTTCCGCTGTGCATTTGCTCATTTTAAAGATATTACTTGGAGTCATTCATGGCATATTTCAAAAGACGTTGCATTCAAGTCGTTGAGTTCAATAGAGATTATTATTAAGTAAATGATAGATTAGGTCATTTATAGTTGAATCTTATGAAATGGTATGCATGTCTGTCAATTTTCGATGTAAAGAGAGTTTATCTTTTAAAAACGAATGCAATGTCTGAAAAATGTATCATATAGAGGTCAAATACTTCGCGATGTAATCAACTATTGAGAATCGTTTATAATGTATATGAACGGGTCCTTTCAAATACTTCATCGTTTATTGTTGTTGGTACTCCTTGGTACCTATGGTGCGTATGATGTTGATATCCGAGGTACAGATTGTGATGTTGAGGCATGTGATGTGGATGTGGTTGTTGGTGGTGGTAATGGTACTGTTGGTGTTGTTGTCGGTGGTACTGTTGCCGCCGATGCTGGTGGTGCCTGTGATACCTGCAAATTGCGCATCATGTTCTCCAAAGTCACTACTCGAGCGCGAAGCTCGTTGACTTCTTCTACTACCCCCGGATGATTGGCGGTTCGGACAAGCGGATGAATAAGATTTAGAATATTGGATATTACGTAGTCGTTGGAGCTGTTCTGGAAATGAGGGTGAAAATGGTGTTACGAACAGGTTCGCCGGTAAGTACTTCAGGTTCTTCGCCAAGAGGTGAATGTGGTGGATGGAAGGGATCACCTTCTTCTTGTCTCCAATGATTAAGTAGATTACGAACCCATCCCCAATTCATTCAGAATAGGTGATAGCTAATTGGTTGATCCATTCTGGTTACGCTGCTTTCGGAGCTCGAGTGGAAATCCATATCGGAATAGCTGTCGGAATCTGAGGAATTTGAACTAGATGCGGAATTCATCTTACACGGTTTAAATAAAGGATTTTTGATATGAAATGATTTTTGGATATCGGATGATATTCTAATTACATAGAATACCTATATATAGTACAAGGGATCCCGCAAATTACGGAGGAACTTTCGGAAGCTGTCAGGCAAACTTTACAGTAACATATACGCTAAGATATGAATTAGCAGATACGATATGATACGAATTTTGTCTATACACTATTCATGCAATCAATGCAGTAAGACGTGTCTAGACTAGGAATGATAAGCAGGTAATTTTCGACAAGAAATAATAAGCAAAACTTTTGACATGCAGACACAGTCGAAGTCCAGACTTACGAATGTATCCTAACAACTATCAGTTAGACACACTAATGCAAGACTTGGTTCACTAGGACCAACGCTCTGATACCAACTGTGACGATCGCTCCAAATCCATATGGACGAACACGTCATTCATCGATTTCATTGCGAGGTATTTGACCTCTATGTGATACGTTTTGTAAACATTGCATTCTTTTGAAAAGGTACACCATAAATGAATATTTAAATCAAAGGTTTTCGACATCTGATGATTTCTACATATAGACAATCACCGTAATATAATAGTTTACAATGATACTTCCGTTGACAATGCAGTCAAAATAAGATACATGGTGATGATTTGGTGAATGCAACGTTTCCTTGAAAAGTATGGCATGTAAGATTCCATGCACATAGCTTGTCTAACATATAAGCAAACAGCGGAAGACTTTTAGGAAACCTAAGAATAAACATGCTAACAAGTGTCAACACAAAGGTTGGTGAGTTCATAGTTTTATTGTTTCGTATAATCTGTATGTAAAGGTGGATCACAAGATTTCAATTATTTCATCCAGAAACGTTTATCAAAATATTCTATAAGATTGAGCACCCTGGTAACTAAGCTTTAAAGTCTCTATAATAAGTACCCCTGTGTTTAATATGCAACCAACATGTACAATACACTCAAATAGCATACGTCTGTTTTATAGTTCAGGCTAAGGTTTCTATACCTAGAACAGACGGGGATGTCAAGCCCTATGGATCCATATACTACTACTCGCGCCCACCAGTTCTTATAACTGGCAGTTAACAGTTACCAAAGCTAAGGGATTTTCGGTTCAAACTCAGTGTAGAATTTAGTATGTACTTGTATCCATTGCGTTTAAAATAAAGTGCATGTATTCTCAGCCCAAAAATATATATTGCAAAAGAAATTAAAAAGGGATCAATGAAACTCACCTTAGCAGCATATAAAGTTGTTCACCAAAATGTGACTGAAACTCGGATTACCAAATAATCGTAGATCTCAACCTAGAGAACATATGTTGGTCAATTAATGTCTATCAAGCTAGGTCAGGTCATAATGTATCACAATCCTAATGCTCTAGATCGACATACAAAAGTTATCCAAAGTCGTTTCTAAAAAGTCAATTTTGACAGTTGTTTAACAAAACGAGACGTACCTTATATAAGGATTCATTTACTCGGTAGGTAATATTCAAAAATCCAATTTATAAATCTCGTAAACAAGTTGTTTAAATCTTAATTGCTGATTCAAAAGCAATTTCAATTAACGTCAATAATAATTCAGTTGATCATATCTTTTAATCGGTTCATCGAAATTATTCGATATCTAAATGAAAAGTTATTGATTTTTCGCCAGCTTTCCAAAAACATGTATATCATATACCTTTTACCAGTAATATATGTATTTAATTCGTGATTCATTATAAACTGTTTAACGATGAAATTTAGCATACAAGCATATATAAATATATATACTCGAGCACTAGACATGGATACACAATTAATATATAAAAGATAAGATATGAATGCTTACGTATCAATATTGTGATTTAATATTGCAGAAAAGTACGTAGACGCAACCGAGATGATAAACACTAAGTTTGACTTGCGAACAATACCCACGAACATTACCCATAACCTCCATAGCTATAACCCATAACTTCCTTAGCTCTATCCCGCTCGAAAAACCATTTTGAAAGTGACACGCTCAAGACCTCGTCGTAGTATTTTATGTATAATACTAATACTACTAATAATAATAAGATTAATAATATTAATCTTAATAATAATAATAATAATAATAATAATAATAATAATAATAATAATAATAATAATAATAATAATAATAATAATATAATAATAATAATAATAATAATAATAATAATAATAATAATAATAATAATAATAATAATAATAATAATAATAATAATAATAATAATAATAATAATAATATTTAGAGAGAAAAATCGAGGTTGAGAAGGAATTGCATCAGAAACAGAAACAGATCGAATTTAAATAGATGTGGCATGATTTCCAGCCCCATGCGATCACATGGTTTTTAGGCATCAAAGCCATGCGATCGCATGGCCTTCTGATCCAGCTCACATTCTTTTAACTACTAGTTTGTCGACATATTTAAATATTAATATAATATATATAATTTAATTTAATTAATTATATATTATATTAAATTCACATGCATAGTTGACTTGTAATTTTTGTTCCGATAAGTCGTACGTCATCACTCGACTTATGTCCCGGTTCCGGTTTTTCAAATGTCCTTTCGTACGCTGAGAAAACTTGCATTTTACATTTCGTGTCACGTACCTTTGTCAAAATATAGCCTTAAATTATCCCTAAACTATACCACTAAAAGTATATCTTAAACTTTCGAGTATTTTGGTCATTTACTTCTATAAATTATCGTCTCGCTATTTGTTAATATATATAATAACAATTCGTTTTATGACCAAGTTAGTATTATATTTTATCGTATTGTTAAATATATATTTTCAATATTAATAAACACGTTTTTAAAATACATATCACAAGTTATTCATATATCTAATTCCAACAGTTAATATTCCTTATTATTGTATGTGTCCAAATTACATTATTTAAACAAACACTTTACCATTTATTCTGAATACCGTTAAGAATGAATGATTTCCCAAATCAACGTGGACCTCACAACCGAGACCCGTAATAATATCATAATCCTTAAGGGACTCATTAAATATCTTTTAATTCAATCGTTTAGCATAATCTTTTAACTTCGTAGTTAAATATATCAATCAGATAATCAAACCAATATGTTTAATGCACAATATCATTTACATAACACTTCGTTACGTTTTCAAGTTATAGTATATGTATCTATTTATATATAATTGTTCGCGAATCGTTGATAACAATCGAAAGGTATTTGAATAGTTCAAGAATTTTAGGATTCAACTTCATAGACTTTGCTTATCGTGTCGGAAACATTAAAGATTAAGTTTAAATTTGGTCAGAAATTTCCGGGTCATCACATTTCATATACCCATTGTTCTACTAAAATCATCGCTTCATTTAAACCAACTATATCTGCATTTTATGCGGCAGCAGACAAATTCTTGTATATTAGTGCAAGCATTGCACTACCCCAGCTCAAAGGTAACTCAAAGGGTAAGGTCGACAATGTTAGGCAACTAATTTAACGTCACATTTGTTGAGTTAGTGTCGAGAAATAAAATACCACCAAGTAATACGAGTATATATACCCTAGCACTTTGTTGGTGATACTTTTCGGTCTCTCCAACCGAGGTTTTTATACTATCTATCAAATTCGAAATTTTAATTTTGCCACTTTTAATCTCACTAGATGCAATATGAATCCCTAATAATGGTATATCTTAGGGGATACATGCATAAAAGCATCATTTTTATACAGAAGAATGGATTAAAGAGCATAAAAGATAACAGTATTTGGCAGTTTTTAGCAATTGTCGTCCAGCATTCACCAGGCCGCCCAGCGTCATGCGTAAGCCCTGCAGGCAGCTTATATGCTTAAGACCTTTAGTTAAGCGCGTGAGCGGTACACAGCCATGTCAGCACACGCCACATGCATTCCAGATATTTCGCATAACTGAATTAATCAGCGTTTGACACTTGTTTCTCGAGAATTTCAGACATTCTATGCCTATAAATAGACCCCCTCAGTCATCACATTTCACATGATCTAATCTGAACTTCAGTCAGAGAGAAGTACATTTTCTCTCTCACACAGTTCTTTCTCACTCTAAAACATTAACCGCTTAGCAACAGAACGCTAGACAGATCAATTACAGATTGATCCAAAGATTGATTGAGGCCACCCCACAGATCTCTCATCTGTGTTCCGGGTCTGCAGGGATTATTTCCTGAGGGCAAACATCAATCAACATCCAATCACTCCACGCTAGGCGGATATTGTTCTGTACTGGTACCTTACACCCGATATACAGAAAATCGTACCAACACCTAATAAGTTTCTGGCTATAATAGCCCATTCGGGCTATGGTAAAGTCCGCCATACGTGACTCCCGAGCCCAAGGGATTCCTAGGTGCAACGGTCTAGTACCCTCGTTACCACGTAGCATGATTTTCCCGCTTTGCCCTCAGACGCACGAATTTTTCTTGGCGACTACATACGCGATAAGCACTTTCCCAGGAGGTTACCCATCGTGGTAGTGCCCTCACCTGAGCACGCTTAAATGCAGAGTTCTCATGAGATCTACTCACTTGTAGTCTCAATACGCGTCATGTTAGAAAAGGTCTCCACACCCTATGTTTCGTTCCCCTATCCAACCGATGTGGGGCGGATGT
Organism: Rutidosis leptorrhynchoides; assembly: GCF_046630445.1. NCBI lineage: Eukaryota > Viridiplantae > Streptophyta > Magnoliopsida > Asterales > Asteraceae > Rutidosis > Rutidosis leptorrhynchoides. Next base: position 136,869,223 of record NC_092333.1, read on the forward strand.
TACAATCCTCCCACCTAATGGGACACAGCGTCCCCGTTGTGCACATTTGGTCCCGGGTCTAGCTCTAATACCACATGTGACGGCCGAGCGCAGGGGATTCCTGGGTGCAACAGTCCAGTTACCTCATTATCTCGTAGCTTGATGTTCTCCGCTTTGCCAAAAAACGCACGTATTTTTCTTGACGACTACACACATGACGAGCATTTTTCCAATAGGTCACCCATCCCGGTAGTGACCTTGCCCAAGCACGCTTAACTGTAGAGTTCTCATGAGATTTGTTGTGCTTATAGTCCCAATACGCGTCATGCTAGGAAAGATCTCCACACCCTTATAAGACATGCTTCGTTGCCCTCTCCAACCGATGGGGGACGGATGTTAGACCATATGTCCGACACAACCCCCCATCAATTAGTAAACACCATAAGACTTATACATCCTACAAGTTTACCATGGATTCCCCTATCAGAAAGTGAAATGTATGAGTCTTCGGATGCCACCATTCAACTAAAGTAGATATTAAGGCATGGTCTAATTTGTGAAAACCTAATTTAAAAACAAGCCCTAGACTCACTTGCTGGATATAATTATATACACGCAGATCAATCTCGCGTTTAGCAATAACTGTAAAAAGACCCATTTCAGATCTTTTAACTTTTATTTGTTCTCCCGAAATGATACCACTAAAGACAGAATATGACATGTGGTTTCCAGCAGATTGTGAAAACAATAACTTATCGTCGACCGGACTAGATTTAGCGTGAATGTTGAAAGCCGCCATTCGTGTAGTTGTGGAATTCGGATTAAGCAGAAACAGCAGAAAGTAGACCGATTTTTTGTGATTTGGATATGGAATTTGTTTGTGTGAGAAAACGGCCACCAGAAGGTTTGTTTGTTAAACATTAGAAACCGGCGTTGCCAAGGCCGGTTTCTCCACGTGGCAGGGCATCGAAAGAACGCGTCATAATGGTCATTTAATATTGGTAGTTGGGAGGAACGTGTTTGACCATTCAATTAGAAATCGGCGTTTCCAAGATCGGTTTCTATGAATGGAAATCAGACATATGAAAGAGTGCACTTTTTGTTGACTGAGCACAATAAGTTTAGAAATCGGCCTTGAGAAGGCCGGTTATACTAGACTTGTAATTTGTTTTTACTATTTTTGTAAATTTGTTTTAAAAAACAACTAGTTAAAAAAATTCCACTTCCAAACGTGTCTATGTAATCCGCGTATTTGATATAGTGATTATGACGAATCTACAATAGTTTTAAAAATTCATGTTTGAACCCAGTGAACAAGTCAAAAAAATTTGCTGACCGGATATAGTTGAACTACGCTATGGTGCACTAGGTTCGAACACGACCTTGTTCGAACCTATTGTTTTTGTTCAAACTCATCCATACAAATAAATGGGTTTCGAATCAATTGGATGTGAATTACTAGTAACAAATTACATAAGAAGGTACATTACGAATTACTATGTAGAAATTAGAATATGTCAATAATGTACGAGTATATATAATTCTACTTCTATTCAAAAATAACTTTCTTATGTAATATTTAATTTTTAAAAGTGTGTTCTTTACCCTGGTTTGACTTTGAATACATTTATATATGTTATTATATAATATTTGACGAAATTTATATTTATTGATCGAATTTTAAACATGTTTTCATTTCTATACTTTTCACCAAATATGTTATAACTAGTGAAATGACCTGTGGAATTACGAGTTTGTTTAAACGAAACAGTTTAATGATATGTTTTAAGTATTAAGTGAACGTACATGCTAAAGTCATTTAATTTAATGACCCGTGAAAACACATATTCCGATTAAGAAACTTGTCGTTGTTTTTACAAACATATTGATATACTTAATTTGGTCAGAATAGATGAACTACACTTATTCTCCCACCACTTAGTTCCAATTTTTATCACAATTATTATTATTTTTTTGTCATAAAAGTTAAAAAACAACATTTTATTGAAACATGTATTTCGTATACATATGTAACGTAATTAATCACGTAAAGAGAACTTATATTGAATAATAATAATATAGTAATTATAATGTTTGCTTTAAAATTGAGTATTTATATTTTTAATAATAATTAATAGTAATAACAAATGTCTCTTTAATTTTAAAAAAAAATTTAAAATACAATTATTATATGAAATTTGTACAATATGCTTCAAAGTTTGTACATGTGTTCATAGGATGTTTTGTAAAAGATTGTACAATTTGTTTTAAAGTTTGTACATATGGTCATTGTGGTGTTTTAGCTTGAATAATTCTTATTTATGACATCATCATTTTAGAGATTTATATGGTACTATAGATAAACACCAATAATAAATATTAAATTTTGAAATTTAAAAAAAAAAAAAAAAAGTATAGTCAAAACCAACAGTTACTTCTCTATGTGGTGTCTTTGTTTTCGTTTTGTGGGGATATAGCGTCTTCGAAATGATATTTTTTTTTTTTAACAGCGATTGGGATCACCCGAGGGGGACTTTACCACCCGTTGCGATCATCTCCCGTTTCGATTATGCCGATGCAGCGATAATAATCCCGACCCCATCGCTGCCCAGGAGGAAACCTTGAAATCGATTCAAGGGCACGGCCAAGTAAAACCCCCCTCCCCTTTACCCCCCAAACGATATGGAAAAGGTGCCATGGGTGGATACTTCATGGCAGGGATGAAATTGTGTTTTTAATATGTAGCCAACGGTGGTCGAACTCCTGACCTCCCCTAAAGGAAGCAGGCCACCAACCGTTGGACCACATCACAACTTCTTCGAAATGATATTATTTTCTCGGTGTGATTGGTAAAACTGTTTTGTTTAATATCGTTTGATCATTTTCTTTTACCTGGTTGAAAGTCATAAGTTGTATCATTTCTTGTTGGAACATTTGAGCTTTGCCATATAACTCTAACTTTTTGCTATTGGGTTCTTTGTTTATAACTTTCAGTTTTTAAAAATGAATATAGTAGTAAGTTCTTTATACAAATGAACTCAACCTTTATTTATTTTGGACGCGGTATTTATCAAAATACCAATGTTATACGGAGTAATATGATGAAATTAGAGAAATATTTTCCGACAACACATGATTTATTGAACTTTAATATGCGTTTTACATGTGTGTCAATATGTCACATGTCAACTTATACCTTAGCCGAATATACGAACTTAGCTGAGTTTTTAGACGAGCATGCCACCAACACGCCTATAGTGCGACGTGCTAGTGAATTTGGAGTTGTGGCGTGCTGGATGGTGGCAAGGGGAAGATGCAGCCCGTGTTGGCTACGTGTTTGTTCCTGACTAGTCGTTGGTGCTATTCTCGAATCTTTTGCTCGTTTGAGTCAAACCAGGAGTTTAAAGAGGATAGTTTCAAAATTTAATATACAAGTATAATTAATAATAATAAATTTGTACAATTTCATCTATTAACACACTTCATTTAAACACAATTTTTATATAATCTCATACATCTATTTTTCCACTTTTTATTTTTCAATTATTTTATAGACAACACTCATAGTGGAAAACAAAAACCCGAAGGATTGGTCGTTGTATAGTAACATATTAGGCGGCTAACCGATCGATAACTCCCGGCTCGTCATCTTCAACCCCATCACGACCTTCACTTATTTTTGCCAGTTCTACGCAAAGCGCATTCAATATGAGCCAACCAAATATTCAACAACAAATCCAACATCAACAACAACTTCAACAACTACAACAAATTCAACAACCACTCGGGTTAACACCACAACGACCTTTTCAACAAACTCAAAACGCGTTCAACATGAGCCAATTAGAAACCAAACAACAAACGCAACAAGAAATAGAACAACAAACCGAACAACAAGCAGGGTTCGAGGAGAAAAATAAGTCACCAACAAAAAGGCAAAGAAAAAGCACGTGAACTGTGCAACAAAAAATTGTGAACAACATAAGAAGAAGTTAGGTTGGCATAATGTTGGGTTGATTTGTCCGAGAATCCGATTACCGGAAACTCTCAAAAACGAAATTATTTGCGGGCTACCTTAGTAAATAAAGTCAACGATAACAACGGATGGTTTCGAGGTGAAGATGAGTTATCGGACAAATGACGTTATGTGGACAAGGGTTGTATGGCTTTTCAATGATACTATGAGGAAGAAAATGCAATCGAAGAAGTAGTCGACGAAACAAACAAGACTTTTACGATATCGTATTATATGAATGAGTAAAAAATGTGGGCGTTTAAAGATCTTAGGATTTTTTGAAAGACAAACCGAAGTGGCTTACGCTTACTCCGGTTGGTGGAGATATTATAGTAAAGGTTTGCGCGATACGGATGATGAAGACGCATTCCGTACGATTGATATCACAAACGATCGAACTGATGTGCTTTTAGGTGATGATCCGATTCCAAGGCCCATGGGAAGGAATCGAGCAAGGAAAGCGGCTAAGAGCTCTGCATCTTCCGATGCGACGACAAGCTCTCGTGAAACAAACTCTTCAAAATTTGAGGAGTTAGTTGAACAAGTTAACACGTATAAGACCGAAGTCGTCCAAAAAAGCTTGTTCAAATGGACACAATCACTCGGACGGAGTGTATGAAAGGCGCACACGAAGCTACAAAAAAAATATTTGGCGCAAATGGAAATCTCAAACATATCGAACCCCAAGGAAAGGAAAACGTTGCATGAAAATTAAAAAGAACTTTCTCGAAGAGTACAACGACTTAATTCAGTTATAGGATGAGGATGACGAGTAGTTTTAATATTTATATTATTGTATTTAATTTAAATTTAGATGTGTTTTATTAATTTAATTGTTTTTATATTTACAATTAATAGGCTAACTAACTAAACAAAATAAGAACTAAAATAAATTATACAATAATAAAAATGAAAAAGAAATTAAAAATACTCACTCATACTTCTAATACGCCACTCAGTACTATCACATTATTTCTTAATTTACCAACACGTTTATCACTTCACCGTCAAGCACCCCATCCCACCCCGACCCATCAACATGTAAATGATCTTAAGTCTTGCCCAATTACCGCCATAACATGTCACACATTTACAAATTTTCAGTGATTTGGATGATCGAGTTGATTTTCAAGGAGATATCTGTTTCTTTTTTTTTTAAATTAAATTACTAGTTTATAACCCGCGCATTCGCGGGTATTTTATGATAAATAATTCTAAAAAAAAATATTGATAATAACTTATTTATGTTAATGATATAAGTGCAATATATGTGAATAATAAATCGACAAATAGCAAAAACATTAAAAGTCGGCGAACAAAGTAAATGAGTATGAATTGTGACATTAACAATGGGTCAACATGTGATTCTTATTTGAGAATCTTATTTGAGAAATTTTTGGTTTCAAAGTAAATCCCCGTCCAGTCAAACTAATTCAAACCCAGAAACACATTTTATTCTCTTGTTAATTGTATACAACCATCTGTTAAATATGATCATAAAACTATTTGTATATAATATAATACAAATAATAATTGAAACTTATTAACTTCGTAGTTTTGTCACCAATTGACCCGTTAAAAATAAAACATACCTTTTTCAAAATGAGCTCGTTATCGAGTATACATTTCTAATCCAATTCAACACACTATGTAATTCTCTAACTATGAGTAATCATAAACTTGATAGGTTAATTTCATATTTACGTTGTCAGGAGTAGTTCTATAATATGTGGAGTGCTATCTCCACAAACCAATCTTCAATTTCAACCCACTTATTTTAAGAAGTCACTTACATTATAACATAAAGGTTTTATCAAACACATTCCCAAGATAATGAAAAGCTTAAAGTGTGAATGCCATTACCAAGAACTATTGCTACCTTACCGAGTACTTACCTATAGCTTCTGCTAACGATAGCAACTAATGCCTATCGATTATCACAACCTTCTTTATAGAATTATAGGCTCTTCTAAATAGGGTTGCTTGTTAAGTTCCATCTCTTTAATCTGATTAACCCCTCAATCGGCATTCACATCTTCTTTTATTGAAGCATTAGACCTGTGTAAAGTGAGAAAAAAAAACTATACTATAGTAGCAAATATATAAATACTTCATTTTCTCCATAACTTTTGTTGTAAAAACCCTAATAAGAAATACAAACAAAACTTCGATATTATAAGCTCTTCTAAATCGAGGTGCTTGTTAAGTACCATTTATTTATTGAGATTAACCCCTCAATCAGCATTTACATCTTCTTTTATTTAAAGTGAAAAAAAAAATTAAATAAAACAAAATACCATAGCAGCAAATATATAAAGAAACACTTCATTCTATCCATACCTTTTGCTGTAAAGCTATCACCCTATCATAAATACCCTTTATTGTTAAATTCTACAGTGTTAATGAAAGAATACCTAGTATTAGCAAACTGATATAGAAGTATCGATAGATGTCAATAGCATTAACCATTTTTGATACCCCGAAGTATCTCTCTTATCGAAAGATAAGTAAATACCCAATTTTATAGTTACTTTTAATGAACAATAAAAAAGAAGCCAAAAATAGCAATTGATACTAAGTACTTTATTTTATCATGCATGCCCTGATATGATGCTGACCTGATTCCACTGCGACCAACATTGAGATTTCCAATCCGCCTTGCCCATTTTGTCAAAGCAAATATGAATCAAATGAGACGAGTTAATATCATATTACTACTATGGAGTCACAGCAACCTGCAAATAATCATATAAATTTGGATGGAGCAAATCGTTAGGAACAAAAATTAAAGCTCACAATTTCATACTCTACATGGTGCACCAATTTCATACTCCATTGATGAAATGTCCCGTTCTTATTGATTAAAAACGTTCCATATTAATTGATTTCGTTGCGAGGTTTTGACCTCTATATGAGACGTTTTTCAAAGACTGCATTCATTTTAAAACAAACCATAACCATTATTTCATCAATAAAGGTTTAAAAAGCTTTACGTAGATTATCAAATAATGATAATCTAAAATATCCTGTTTACACACGACCATTACATAATGGTTTACAATACAAATATGTTACAACAAAATAAGTTTCTTGAATGCAGTTTTTTTTTCTTCACAATATCATAAAAGCATGGACTCCAAATCTCGTCCTTATTTAAGTATGCGACAGCAGAAGCTCTTAATAATCACCTGAGAATAAACATGCTTAAAACTTCAACAAAAATGTTGGTGAGCTATAGGTTTAACCTATATATTATCAAATCATAATAATAGACCACAAGATTTCATATTTCAATATACATCCCATACATAGAGATAAAATTATTCATATGGTGAACACCTGGTAATCGACATTAACAAGATATATATATAAGAATATCCCCATCATTCCGGGACACCCTTCGGATATGATATAAATTTCGAAGTACTAAAGCATCCGGTACTTTGGATGGGGTTTGTTAGGCCCAATAGATCTATCTTTAGGATTCGCGTCAATTAGGGTGTCTGTTCCCTAATTCTTAGATTACCAGACTTAATAAAAAGGGGCATATTCGATTTCGATAATTCAACCATAGAATGTAGTTTCACGTACTTGTGTCTATTTTGTAAATCATTTATAAAACCTGCATGTATTCTCATCCCAAAAATATTAGATTTTAAAAGTGGGACTATAACTCACTTTCACAGATTTTTACTTCATCGGGAAGTAAGACTTGGCCACTAGTCGATTCACGAACCTATAACAAATATGTACTTATATATCAAAGTATGTTCAAAATATATTTACAACACTTTTAATACATTTTGATGTTTTAAGTTTATTAAGTCAGCTGTCCTCGTTAGTAACCTACAACTAGTTGTCCACAGTTAGATGTACAGAAATAAATCGATATATATTATCTTGAATCAATCCACGACCCAGTGTATACATATCTCAGTATTGATCACAACTCAAACTATATATATTTTGGAATCAACCTCAACCCTGTATAGCTAACTCCGACATTCACATATAGAGTGTCTATGGTTGTTCCGAAATATATATAGATGTGTCGACATGATAGGTCAAAACATTGTATACGTGTCTATGGTATCTCAAGATTACATAATATACAATACAAGTTGATTAAGTTATGGTTGGAATAGATTTGTTACCAATTTTCACGTAACTAAAATGAGAAAAATTATCCAATCTTGTTTTACCCATAACTTCTTCATTTTAAATCCGTTTTGAGTGAATCAAATTGCTATGGTTTCATATTGAACTCTATTTTATGAATCTAAACAGAAAAAGTATAGGTTTATAGTCAGAAATATAAGTTACAAGTCGTTTTTGTAAAGGTAGTCATTTCAGTCGAAAGAACGACGTCTAGATGACCATTTTAGAAAACATACTTACACTTTGAGTTTAACCATGATTTTTTGATATAGTTTCATATTCATAAGAAAAATCATTTTCTCAGAAGAACAACTTTTAAATCAAAGTTTATCATAGTTTTTAATTAACTAAACCAAAACAGCCCGCGGTGTTACTACGACGGCGTAAATTCGGTTTTACAGTGTTTTTCGTGTTTCCAGGTTTTAAATCATTAAGTTAGCATATCATATAGATATAGAACATGTGTTTAGTTGATTTTAAAAGTCAAGTTAGAAGAATTAACTTTTGTTTGCGAACAAGTTTAGAATTAACTAAACTATGTTCTAGTGATTACAAGTTTAAACCTTCGAATAAGATAGCTTTATATGTATGAATCGAATGATGTTATGAACATCATTACTACCTTAAGTTCCTTGGATAAACCTACTGGAAAAGAGAAAAATGGATCTAGCTTCAACGGATCCTTGGATGGCTCGAAGTTCTTGAAGCAGAATCATGACACGAAAACAAGTTCAAGTAAGATCATCACTTGAAATAAGATTGTTATAGTTATAGAAATTGAACCAAAGTTTGAATATGATTATTACCTTGTATTAGAATGATAACATACTGTAAGAAACAAAGATTTCTTGAGGTTGGATGATCACCTTACAAGATTGGAAGTGAGCTAGCAAACTTGAAAGTATTCTTGATTTTATGTAACTAGAACTTGTAGAATTTATGAAGAACACTTAGAACTTGAAGATAGAACTTGAGAGAGATCAATTAGATGAAGAAAATTGAAGAATGAAAGTGTTTGTAGGTGTTTTTGGTCGTTGGTGTATGGATTAGATATAAAGGATATGTAATTTTGTTTTCATGTAAATAAGTCATGAATGATTACTCATATTTTTGTAATTTTATGAGATATTTCATGCTAGTTGCCAAATGATGGTTCCCACATGTGTTAGGTGACTCACATGGGCTGCTAAGAGCTGATCATTGGAGTGTATATACCAATAGTACATACATCTAAAAGCTGTGTATTGTACGAGTACGAATACGGGTGCATACGAGTAGAATTGTTGATGAAACTGAACGAGAATGTAATTGTAAGCATTTTTGTTAAGTAGAAGTATTTTGATAAGTGTATGGAAGTCTTTCAAAAGTGTATAAATACATATTAAAACACTACATGTATATACATTTTAACTGAGTCGTTAAGTCATCGTTAGTCGTTACATGTAAGTGTTGTTTTGAAACCTTTAGGTTAACGATCTTGTTAAATGTTGTTAACCCAATGTTTATAATATCAAATGAGATTTTAAATTATTATATTATCATGATATTATCATGTATGAATATCTCTTAGTATGATATATATACATTAAATGTCTTTACAACGATAATCGTTACATATAAGTCTCGTTTAAAAATCATTAAGTTAGTAGTCTTGTTTTTACATATGTAGTTCATTGTTAATATACTTAATGATATGTTTACTTATCATAATATCATGTTAACTATATATATATCCATATATATGTCATCATATAGTTTTTACAAGTTTTAACGTTCGTGAATCACCGGTCAACTTGGGTGGTCAATTGTCTATATGAAACCTATTTCAATTAATCAAGTATTAACAAGTTTGATTGCTTAACATGTTGGAAACATTTAATCATGTAAATATCAATCTCAATTAATATATATAACCATGGAAAAGTTCGGGTCACTACAGTACCTACCCGTTAAATAAATTTCGTCCCGAAATTTTAAGCTGTTGAAGGTGTTGATGAATCTTCTAGAAATAGATGCGGGTATTTCTTCTTCATCTGATCTTCACACTCCTAGGTGAACTCGGGTCCTCTACGATCATTCCATCGAACCTTAACAATTGGTATCTTGTTTTGCTTAAGTTTTTAACCTCACGATCCATTATTTCGACGGGTTCTTCGATGAATTGAAGTTTTTTGTTGATTTGGATTTCATCTAACGGAATAGTGAGATCTTCTTTAGCAAAACATTTCTTCAAATTCGAGACGTGGAAAGTGTTATGTGCAGCCGCGAGTTGTTGAGGTAACTCAAGTCGGTAAGCTACTGGTCCGACACGATCAATAATCTTGAATGGTCCAATATACCTTGGATTTAATTTCCCTCGTTTACCAAATCGAACAACGCCTTTCCAAGGTGCAACTTTAAGCATGACCATCTCTCCAATTTCAAATTCTATATATTTTCTTTTAATGTCAGCATAGCTCTTTTGTCGACTTTGGTCGGTTTTCAACCGTTGTTGAATTTGGATGATCTTCTCAGTAGTTTCTTGTATTATCTCCGGACCTGTAATCTGTCTATCCCCCACTTCACTCCAACAAATCGGAGACCTACACTTTCTACCATAAAGTGCTTTAAACGGCACCATCTCAATGCTTGAATGGTAGCTGTTGTTGTAGGAAAATTCTGCTAACGGTAGATGTCGATCCCAACTGTTTCCGAAATCAATAACACATGCTTGTAGCATGTCTTCAAGCGTTTGTATCGTCCTTTCACTCTGCCCATCAGTTTGTGGATGATAGGCAGTACTCATGTCTAGACGAGTTCCTAATGCTTGCTGTAATGTCTGCCAGAATCTTGAAATAAATCTGCCATCCCTATCAGAGATAATAGAGATTGGTATTCCATGTCTGGAGACGACTTCCTTCAAATACAGTCGTGCTAACTTCTCCATCTTGTCATCTTCTCTTATTGGCAGGAAGTGTGCTGATTTGGTGAGACGATCAACTATTACCCAAATAGTATCAAAACCACTTGCAGTCCTTGGCAATTTAGTGATGAAATCCATGGTAATGTTTTCCCATTTCCATTCCGGGATTTCGGGTTGTTGAAGTAGACCTGATGGTTTTTGATGCTCAGCTTTGACCTTAGAACACGTCAAACACTCTCCTACGTATTTAGCAACATCGGCTTTCATACCCGGCCACCAAAAATGTTTCTTGAGATCCTTGTACATCTTCCCCGTTCCAGGACGTATTGAGTATCTGGTTTTATGAGCTTCTCTAAGTACCATTTCTCTCATATCTCCAAATTTTGCTACCCAAATCCTTTCAGCCCTATACCGGGTTCCGTCTTCCCGAATATTAAGATGCTTCTCCGATCCTTTGGGTATTTCATCCTTTAAATTTCCCTCTTTTAAAACTCCTTGTTGCGCCTCCTTTATTTGAGTAGTAAGGTTATTATGAATCATTATATTCATAGATTTTACTCGAATGGGTTCTCTGTCCTTCCTGCTCAAGGCATCGGCTACCACATTTGCCTTCCCCGGGTGGTAACAAATCTCAAAGTCATAATCATTCAACAATTCAATCCACCTACGCTGCCTCATATTCAGTTGTTTCTGATTAAATATGTGTTGAAGACTTTTGTGGTTGGTATATATAATACTTTTAACCCCATATAAGTAGTGCCTCCAAGTCTTTAATGCAAAAATAACCGCGCCTAATTTCAAACCATGCGTCGTATAATTTTGTTCGTGAATCTTCAATTGTCTAGACGCATAAGCAATCACCTTCGTTCATTGCATTAATACATAACCGAGACCTTGCTTTGATGCGTCACAATAAATCACAAAATCATCATTCCCTTCAGGCAATGACAATATAGGTGCCGTAGTTAGCTTTTTCTTCAATAACTGAAACGCTTTCTCTTGTTCATCATTCCATTCAAATTTCTTCCCTTTATGCGTTAATGCAGTCAATGGTTTTGCTATTCTGGAAAAGTCTTGGATGAACCTTCTGTAGTAACCAGCTAGTCCTAAAAACTGGCGTATGTGTTTCGGAGTTTTCGGGGTTTCCCACTTTTCAACAGTTTCTATCTTTGCCGGATCCACCTTAATACCTTCTTTGTTCACTATGTGACCGAGGAATTGAACTTCTTCCAACCAAAATGCACACTTTGAAAACTTAGCGTACAATTCTTCCTTCCTCAATACTTCTAACACCTTTCTCAAATGTTCACCGTGTTCTTGGTCATTCTTTGAGTAAATAAGTATGTCATCAATGAAAACAATGACAAACTTGTCAAGGTATGGTCCACACACTCGGTTCATAAGGTCCATGAACACAGCTGGTGCATTAGTTAAACCAAACGGCATGACCATAAACTCGTAATGACCGTAACGTGTTCTGAAAGCAGTCTTTGGAATATCATCTTCTTTCACCCGCATTTGATGATACCCGGAACGTAAGTCAATCTTTGAATAAACAGACGAGCCTTGTAGTTGATCAAATAAGTCGTCGATTCTCGGTAGTGGGTAGCGGTTCTTGATGGTAAGTTTGTTCAACTCTCGGTAGTCGATACACAACCTGAATGTACCATCTTTCTTCTTGACAAACAAAACAGGAGCTCCCCACGGTGATGTGCTTGGTCGAATGAAACCACGCTCTAAAAGTTCTTGTAATTGGCTTTGCAGTTCTTTCATCTTGAAATGTCCCGTTCTTATTGATTAAAAACGTTCCATATTAATTGATTTCGTTGCGAGGTTTTGACCTCTATATGAGACGTTTTTCAAAGACTGCATTCTTTTTAAAACAAACCATAACCTTTATTTCATAAATAAAGGTTTAAAAAGCTTTACGTAGATTATCAAATAATGATAATCTAAAATATCCTGTTTACACACGACCATTACATAATGGTTTACAATACAAATATGTTACATCAAAATCAGTTTCTTGAATGCAGTTTTTACACAATATCATACAAACATGGACTCCAAATCTTGTCCTTATTTTAGTATGCAACAGCGAAAGCTCTTAGTATCCACCTGAGAATAAACATGCTTTAAACGTCAACAAAAATGTTAGTGAGTTATAGGTTTAACCTATATATATCAAATCGTAACAATAGACCACATGATTTCATATTTCAATACACATCTCATACATAGAGATAAAAAGCATTCATATGGTGAACACCTGGTAATCGACATTAACAAGATGCATATATAAGAATATCCCCATCATACCGGGACACCCTTCGGATATGATATAAAATTCGAAGTACTAAAGCATCCGGTACTTTGGATGGGGTTTGTTAGGCCCAATAGATCTATCTTTAGGATTCGCGTCAATTAGGGTGTCTGTTCCCTAATTCTTAGATTACCAGACTTAATAAAAAGGGGCATATTCGATTTTGATAATTCAACCATAGAATGTAGTTTCACGTACTTGTGTCTATTTTATAAATCATTTATAAAACCTGCATGTATTCTCATCCCAAAAATATTAGATTTTAAAAGTGGGACTATAACTCACTTTCACAGATTTTTACTTCGTCGGGAAGTAAGACTTGGCCACTGGTTGATTTGCGAACCTATAACAATATATACATATATATCAAAGTATGTTCAAAATATATTTACAATACTTTTAATATATTTTGATGTTTTAAGTTTATTAAGTCAGCTGTCCTCGTTAGTAACCTACAAGTAGTTGTCCACAGTTAGATGTACAGAAATAAATTGATAAATATTATCTTGAATCAATCCACGACCCAGTGTATACGTATCTCAGTATTGATCACAACTCAAACTATATATATTTTGGAATCAACCTCAACCTTGTATAGCTAACTCCAACATTCACATATAGAGTGTCTATGGTTGTTCCGAAATATATATAGATGTGTCGACATGATAGGTCGAAACATTGTATACGTGTCTATGGTATCTCAAGATTACATAATATACAACACAAGTTGATTAAGTTATGGTTGGAATAGATTTGTTACCAATTTTCACGTAGCTAAAATGAGAAAAATTATCCAATCTTGTTTTACCCATAACTTCTTCATTTTAAATCCGTTTTGAGTGAATCAAATTGCTATGGTTTCATATTGAACTCTATTTTATGAATCTAAACAGAAAAAGTATAGGTTTATAGTCGGAAAAATAAGTTACAAGTCATTTTTTTAAAGGTAGTCATTTCAGTCGAAAATACGACGTCTAGATGACCATTTTAGAAAACATACTTCCACTTTGAGTTTAACTATAATTTTTGGATATAGTTTCATGTTCATAATAAAAATCATTTTTCCAGAATAACAACTTTTAAATCAAATTTCATCATAGTTTTTAATTAACTAACCCAAAACAGCCCGCGGTGTTACTACGACGGCGTAAATCTGGTTTTACGGTGTTTTTCGTGTTTCCGAGTTTTAAATCATTAAGTTAGCATATCATATAGATATAGAACATGTGTTTATTTGATTTTAAAAGTCAAGTTAGAAGGATTAACTTTTATTTGCGAACAAGTTTAGAATTAACTAAGCTATGTTCTAGTGATTACAAGTTTAAACCTTCGAATAAGATAGTTTTATATGTATGAATCGAATGATGTTATGAACATCATTACTACCTCAAGTTCCTTGGACAAACCTACTGGAAATGAGGAAAATAGATCTAGCTTCAAAGGATCCTTGGATGGCTTGAAAGTTCTTGAAGCAGAATCATGACACGAAAACAATTTCAAGTAAGATTTCCACTCGAAATAAGATTGTTATAGTTATAGAAATTGAATTAAAGTTTGAATATGATTATTAACTTGTATTAGAAAGATAACCTACTGTAAGTAACAAAGGTTTCTTGATCTTGGATGATTACTTGGAATGGATTTAGAAAACTTGGAAGTAAACTTGCAATCTTGGAAGTATTCTTGATTTTATGAAACTAGAACTTTTGGAATTTATGAAGAACACTTAGAACTTGAAGATAGAACTTGAGAGAGATCAATTAGATGAAGAAAATTGAAGAATGAAAGTATTTGTAGGTGTTTTTGGTCGTTGGTGTATGGATTAGATATAAAGGATATGTAATTTTGTTTTCATGTAAATAAGTCATGAATGATTACTCATATTTTTGTAATTTTATGAGATATTTCATGCAAGTTTCCAAATGATGGTTCCTACATGTGTTAGGTGACTCACATGGGCTGCTAAGAGCTGATCATTGGAGTGTTGATAATGCTAAAAACGAACATATATTTCATAGCATTATTCCTCAAGAAAAACAAGCTTTTAGTTGCAATTGTTCTATTTACAAGTGATATTCGTTTAAATAATAAAAGGTGAAGACAAAAGACAGATTCGACGAATTGAAGACGCAAACGACCAAAAAGCTCAAAAGAACAAAAGACAATCAAAAAGGTTCCAATTATTGATAAGAAACGTCTCGAAATTACAGAAGTACAAGATTCAAAACGCAAAGTACAAGATATTAAATTGTACGCGACGACGTTCGAAAATCCGGAACCGGGACTAGAGTCAACTCTTAACGCTCGACGCAACGGACTAAAAATTACAAGTTAACTATGTATATAAATATAATATAATATATAATTAATTATATTAATTATATATATATTATATATATATATTAAAAACCGTCGGCAGCAAGAAACTCCAAGGGTGTGAGCTGTAAATACATCTTCGCGACTCGCGGAGTTTTAAGGGCATTTTGCCGCGAGTCGCGGAGCCCCAATTTTCAACTCTGGCTATAAAGCCAACCGAATTCTGATCAAATTTAATCATCTTTTTTCTTCCTCTTCATACGTAAAATTTATATTTATATTTATAATTTATATTTTAATTTTAATTATAATTCTAATAATAAGGGTATGTTAGCGAATGTTGTAAGGGTGTAAGTCGAAATTCTGTCCGTGTAACGCTACGCTATTTTTAATCATTGTAAGTTATGTTCAACCTTTTTATATTAATGTCTCGTAGCTAAGTTATTATTATGCTTATTTAAAATGAAGTAATCATGATGTTGGGCTAATTACTAAAATTGGGTAATTGGGCTTTGTACCATAATTGGGGTTTGGACAAAAGAACGACACTTGTGGAAACTAGGCTATGGGCTATTAATGGGCTTTATATTTGTTTAACTAAATGAAAGTTTGTTAATGTTAATATAAAGATTTACAATTGGGCGTCCCTATAAATTACCATATACACTCGATCGGACACGATGGGCGGGGTATTTATATGTACGAATAATCGTTCATTTAACCGGACACGGGAATGGATTAATAGCCACTAGAATAATTAAAACAGGGGTGAAATTACATTCAAGGGTAATTGGTGTAATTGTTAACAAAGTAGTAAAACCTTGGTTTACACGCAGTCGATAACCTGGTGTATTCATTAAACAAAGTATTAAAACCTTGTTACAATTCGAATCCCCAATTAGTTGGAATATTTAACTTCGGGTATAATAATAATTTGACAAGGACACTTGCAATTTATATTTATGACTGATGGACTGTTATGGACAAAAACCAGACGGACATATTGAATAATCCAGGACAAAGGACAATTAACCCATGGGCATAAAACTAAAATCAACACGTCAAACATCATGATTACGGAAGTTTAAATAAGCATAATTCTTTTATTTCATATTTAATTTCCTTTATTTTATATTTAATTGCACTTCTAATTATCGCACTTTTATTTATTGTTATTTAATCGCACTTTTAATTATCGTACTTTTTAATTATCGCAATTTTATTATTCGCAATTTCATTATTGTTATTTACTTTACGCTTTAATTTAAGTCTTGTATTTATTTTATATCTTACATTAGGTTTTAACTGCGACTAAAGTTTTAAAATCGACAAACCGGTCATTAAACGGTAAAAACCCCCCTTTATAATAATAATATTACTTATATATATATTTGTATTTTTATAAAAGTAAACTAATATAGCGTTGAGCTTTGTTTAAAGATTTCCCTGTGGAACGAACCGGACTTACTAAAAACTACACTACTGTACGATTAGGTACACTGCCTATAAGTGTTGTAGCAAGGTTTAAGTATATCCATTCTATAAATAAATAAATATCTTGTGTAAAATTGTATCGTATTTAATAGTTTTTCCTAGTAAAATATAAACTATTTTATATACACCTCGCTTCACATCAAGTATTTTTGGCGCCGCTGCCGGGGATCGAACCCGGGTCACCCGCGTGACAGGCGGGAATACTTACCACTATACTACAACGAACATATATTTCATAGCATTATTCCTCAAGAAAGACAAGCTTTTAGTTGCAATTGTTCTATTTACAAGTGATATTCGTTTAAATAATAAAAGGTGAAGACAAAAGACAGATTCGACGAATTGAAGACGCAAACGACCAAAAAGCTCAAAAGAACAAAAGACAATCAAAAAGGTTCCAATTATTGATAAGAAACGTCTCGAAATTACAGAAGTACAAGATTCAAAACGCAAAGTACAAGATATTAAATTGTACGCGAGGACGTTCGAAAATCCGGAACCGGGACTAGAGTCAACTCTTAACGCTCGACGCAACGGACTAAAAATTACAAGTTAACTATGTATATAAATATAATATAATATATAATTAATTATATTAATTATATATATATTATATATATATATTAAAAACCGTCGGCAGCAAGAAACTCCAAGGGTGTGAGCTGTAAATACATCTCCGCGACTCGCGGAGTTTTAAGGGCATTTTGCCGCGAGTCGCGGAGCCCCAATTTTCAACTCTGGCTATAAAGCCAACCGAATTCTGATCAAATATAATCATCTTTTTTCTTCCTCTTCATACGTAAAATTTATATTTATATTTATAATTTATATTTTAATTTTAATTATAATTCTAATAATAAGGGTATGTTAGCGAATGTTGTAAGGGTGTAAGTCGAAATTCTGTCCGTGTAACGCTACGCTATTTTTAATCATTGTAAGTTATGTTCAACCTTTTTATATTAATGTCTCGTAGCTAAGTTATTATTATGCTTATTTAAAACGAAGTAATCATGATGTTGGGCTAATTACTAAAATTGGGTAATTGGGCTTTGTACCATAATTGGGGTTTGGACAAAAGAACGACACTTGTGGAAACTAGGCTATGGGCTATTAATGGGCTTTATATTTGTTTAACTAAATGAAAGTTTGTTAATGTTAATATAAAGATTTACAATTGGGCGTCCCTATAAATTACCATATACACTCGATCGGACACGATGGGCGGGGTATTTATATGTACGAATAATCGTTCATTTAACCGGACACGGGAATGGATTAATAGCCACTAGAATAATTAAAACAGGGGTGAAATTACATTCAAGGGTAATTGGTGTAATTGTTAACAAAGTAGTAAAACCTTGGTTTACACGCAGTCGATAACCTGGTGTATTCATTAAACAAAGTATTAAAACCTTGTTACAATTCGAATCCCCAATTAGTTGGAATATTTATCTTCGGGTATAATAATAATTTGATGAGGACACTCGCACTTTATATTTATGACTGATGGACTGTTATGGACAAAAACCAAACGGACATATTAAATAATCCAGGACAAAGGACAATTAACCCATGGGCATAAAACTAAAATCAACACGTCAAACATCATGATTACGGAAGTTTAAATAAGCATAATTCTTTTATTTCATATTTAATTTCCTTTATTTTATATTTAATTGCACTTCTAATTATCGCACTTTTATTTATTGTTATTTAATCGCACTTTTAATTATCGTACTTTTTAATTATCGCAATTTTATTTTATCGCATTTTTATTATTTGCAATTTCATTATCGTTATTTACTTTACGCTTTAATTTAAGTCTTGTATTTATTTTATATTTTACATTAGGTTTTAACTGCGACTAAAGTCTTAAAATCGACAAACCGGTCATTAAACGGTAAAAACCCCCCTTATAATAATAATATTACTTATATATATATTTGTATTTTTATAAAAGTAAACTAATATAGCGTTGAGCTTTGTTTAAAGATTTCCCTGTGGAACGAACCGGACTTACTAAAAACTACACTACTGTACGATTAGGTACACTGCCTATAAGTGTTGTAGCAAGGTTTAAGTATATCCATTCTATAAATAAATAAATATCTTGTGTAAAATTGTATCGTATTTAATAGTATTTTCTGCTAAAATTTAATAACTATTTTATATACACCTCGCTTCACATCAAGTATTTTTGGCGCCGCTGCCGGGGAAAAACTCTTAAAAGCCAGAAGCGCAACGCTAATATAAAAAAAAAAAAAGATTTTTAGTTACTTTTATTAAAAGTCGCTTTTGTAAAAATACGTTTTAATTATTCAAAAATATAAATAAATAAAAAACAAAAATATAAGTATTTTTTAAGATTTTGTAAATATTTAAGTTTTATAAGTTTCTTTATTTCTATTTTAGTTTATAAAAATATAAGTTTTATTTTAAAATCGTTTATTTAAATTAAAAACAGAAAACATAAAATAAAAAAAAAAATAAAGAAAACGCGTAAAAATTTCAAACCTGTCAACAGAATTTCTGAACCCCGCGACTCGCGGGGTTTTCTTCTTTAATTGCCGCGACTCGCGAAGACTTTCTGACAGGCGACAGGAAGCCCTAAACCTGCATTAATTACGGTTAATATTAATTATTATTAATTATTAAACCTAATTATTATTATTATTATTATTAGTATTAGTTTTAGTTTTATTTTTTTTACTTTTTATTTTATTTATATATTTTAGTTTAATTAGTTTTATTAAATTGTAAAATTAGTAGTTTTATTAAATAATTAATATAAAAATAATATTTTTTATAAAAATTGTACTTTTTACAACTTTTTGTATATTTTTATATTTTGTCCCTTTTTAATCGTTGTAGCGTAATATTTGTAATTTTAGCTCATATTTAATTTTAAACTTAGTTTTTGCTATAGTCATTTTTACTCCTAGATTTTTAGGCTTTGCCGTAGAATTCCTTAAGTGCTTTTTCTTTAGACTAAGATTTAGGTGCTTTAGAATTTTGCGACGCCTTTTTAAGTTTTAGTTTCTTTTTAAGTTATTTCCATTTGGGATTTAGTTTTTCCTGTAAGCTTTAATATTTTTAGACCTTTTATTATGTATCAATTATCATTCCAATTAGTAATCTCAATTTGCGATTATAATTTTAAGTTAGTTGTAGTAATAAGGTTAGGTTAGTCAAGTATTTTTAAGTTTTTATAAGTTTCTTTTATTTTTCCGTCACCTTTTATTTTTCAACCATTTTTTCTTTTTCGACCTTTTGCGACGAACTCTTTTTCTTTCTTATTTCTCGCCATTCTAGTTTTTAGGACTTAGAATTTTTTCTACTTCTTATCTAAATTTCTTAAAATTACGAAAATTTATTTTGAGTGGTTAAATTGATAGACATCAAAATTTTCTGGTTCGTAGTAATAGTTGGATTTGTACGTGGACCGGGTTATTGGAGCCAAACAGTCCTCAATTATATTGAGACCAAACGAATCCTGCCCCTCTGCTGCATCTTTTGGCTATTCGAAACGTGGGCAAAATCAGAAAAGTCTATTGATTGGATAACTTATTATAATTTTTCTTTCCTTTTTAAAACTAATAGGATATTCAGTGAATGCACCGAGCAAGACGTTCACCACCTTTTGTACGTTCACCACCTGTAACTCGATCAAGACATCGTTTAACAAATATAACCGCCGTTGATTTTTCTTTAGAATCGTCATCCAGTCGACCAAGTACTTCAGTTCAAATTTCCGATAATCCAGTTTTTGAAACAAACCTCACAATTGAGAATCCAGAAAATATTCAGGAACGGTTCGTAGATCCTGAACCATTAAACTTTCCTCCGGAACCACTAATCATTCAAACAGAGATTGTTGAGGAACGAACCATTAAAACAGAATCATCTAGTGATACTGATTCAACAAATTCAATTATGGAGAATCTGGAACCTTTAAGTATGGAAGACCGAATGAGAGCTAAACGCACTGGCCAAGGTCACGCAATTACTCATCCAGACATTAATGCGCCAGATTATGAAATCAAAGGACAAATTCTACACATGGTGACTAATCAATGCCAATTTAGTGGTGCGCCGAAGGAAGATCCAAATGAACATCTACGTACCTTTAATAGGATCTGCACACTATTTAAAATCCGAGAAGTGGAGGATGAACAAATAAATCTCATGTTATTTCCCTGGACTTTAAAGGGAGAAGCCAAAGATTGGTTGGAATCGTTACCTGAAGGGGCGATCGATACATGGGATGTTTTAATTGATAAATTTCTTAAACAATTTTTTCCTGCATCTAAAGCCGTAAGACTTCAAGCAGAAATTGTTACGTTCACACAGAAGCCAAATGAAACTCTATATGAGGCGTGGACAAGATATGGAAAGTTATTAAGAGGATGTCCGCAACATGGTTTAGACACCTGTCAAATAGTACAAATATTCTACCGAGGATGCGACATCACTACAAGAAAAGACATAGATATAGCAGCTGGTGGTTCTATTATGAAGAAAACCGAAACTGATGCTTACAAAATTATTGATAATACTGCTTCCCACTCACATGAGTGGCACCAAGAAAAAGATATCGTTAGATCATCTAAAGCGGCTAGAGCCGATTCTAGCCATGACTTAGATTCCATTTCGGCAAAGATAGATGCTTTCGAGAGACGAATGGAAAAGATGACTAAAGATATTCATGCTATACGAATTAGTTGTGAGCAGTGTGGAGGACCACATTTGACAAAAGATTGTCTAAGTATTGAATTAACAATGGAACAAAGAGAGAATATTTCATACATAAACCAAAGGCCTGGAAATAATTATCAGAATAATTATCAACCGCCAAGACCTATTTACAATCAAAATCAGAACTATAACCGAAATATTCCATACAATAACCAACAAGGTCCTAGCAATCAACAAGTATCCAATAATACTTACAATCAGCAAAGACCAAATTTTCAAAACAAACCACCACAACAAACCGATGATAAAAAGCCGAATTTAGAAGATATGATGACGAAGCTAGTTGAAACTCAAACGCAGTTTTTCACATCTCAAAAACAAACTAATGAACAAAATGCTCAAGCATTTAGAAATCAACAAGCTTCTATTCAAAATCTGGAACAAGAAGTGAGTAACCTAGCAAGGTTAATAGGTGAAAGAAAACCGGGAAGTCTACCTAGCGATACAAATGCTAACCCCAGGAATGAAACAGCTAAAGTCATTACCACAAGAAGTGGTACAACACTTAAACCACCTGAAATACCTGTAACTTCTGATGAAACTATTCCTACTCCACAAGAACCACAACCTGATCAAGATAAGGAAAAAGAACCGGTAGTTGAAAAGGTTAATGAAGATAACACAGTTAAGGATAAACCTTATGTTAAACCGTACCAACCACCACTTCCTTATCCGAGTAAAATGAAGAAGGAAAAACTTGAAGCCGAGCAATCCAAATTCTTGGATATGTTTAAACAGATAAATGTAAATCTTCCTTTCATTGATGTGATTTCAGGAATGCCAAGGTATGCTAAATTCTTGAAAGATCTAATCACGAATAGAAAGAAAATGGAAGAACTCTCGGCTGTTACTATGAATGCCAATTGTTCAGCAGTGCTGTTGAATAAGATACCAGAAAAACTATCTGATCCAGGAAGTTTCACAATTCCATGTTTTCTGGGTAGTCTTAGTTCAATAGAAGTATTGGCAGACTTAGGTGCTAGTATAAATCTAATGCCGTATTCACTATACGCTAAACTAGACCTTGGAGAATTGAAACCAACAAGAATAAGCATACAACTAGCCGATAGATCAATAAAATATCCTAGAGGGATAATGGAGAACATGCTAGTTAAAGTTGGTACTTTAGTATTTCCAGTAGATTTTGTTGTTTTGGACATGGAAGAAGATTCTCAAGTTCCTCTCATATTAGGAAGACCATTCTTAAACACGGCTAAAGCAATGATAGACGTGTTCGGTAAGAAATTGACCCTAAGTATAGAGGATGAGAGTGTTACCTTTTCAGTTGATAGAGCAATGCAACAACCACAATCTGCAGATGATACATGTTATTATATTAAAACTATAGATGCACATGCAGAATTATTAGAAGAATTTCCAGAATTACAAGGAACAGGAGAATGTTCTTTAGGAGAAGGTAATGAACCAATTGATGAAGCTGAAATGTTAGCTACACTTATAGCTAATGGATATGCACCAACAACAGAAGAAATTCAAATGCTAAAAGAAGAAGACAGATATCGATATAAATCATCGATAGAAGAACCTCCGAAATTAGAATTAAAGCCACTTCCAAACCATTTGGAATACGCTTATTTACATGGTGAATCTGAATTACCTGTAATAATATCGTCTTCTCTTACTGAAAATGAGAAATCACAACTCATTTCTGTGTTGAAAGCTCATAAACCAGCCATTGCATGGAAGATTCATGATATTAAAGGAATAAGTCCTTCGTATTGCACACATAAAATCCTTATGGAAGAAGGTCATAAAACGTATGTGCAACGCCAACGAAGACTAAATCCTAATATGCAAGATGTAGTTAAGAAAGAGATTATTAAGCTGCTAGATGCAGGTTTGATATATCCAATTTCTGATAGTCCATGGGTAAGCCCAGTTCAATGCGTGCCTAAGAAGGGTGGCATGACTGTCATTACAAATGAGAAAAATGAGCTTATTCCTACTAGGACTGTAACAGGATGGCGTGTATGTATTGATTATAGAAAATTAAATGACGCCACCAGAAAAGATCACTTTTCCTTACCTTTCATAGATCAAATGTTGGAAAGATTAGCCGGAAATAGTTACTATTGTTTTCTAGATGGATTTTCCGGATATTTTCAAATTCCAATAGCACCCGAAGATCAAGAGAAAACCACATTCACGTGCCCTTATGGTACTTTTGCTTACAAACGCATGCCATTTGGACTTTGCAACGCCCCTGCAACCTTTCAAAGGTGTATGATGGCAATTTTTCACGACATGATAGAAGAATGCATGGAAGTATTCATGGATGACTTTTCAGTCTTCGGTGATACATTTAAATCATGTCTAGTTAATCTGGAACGAATGCTAATTAGATGCGAAAAATCAAATCTAGTACTTAATTGGGAGAAATGCCATTTCATGGTTAAAGAAGGCATCGTTCTTGGACATAAAATTTCAAAAGAAGGAATTGAAGTGGATAGAGCTAAAGTAGATGTAATTGCTAAACTTCCACATCCCACCAATGTTAGAGGAGTTAGGAGTTTTCTAGGGCATGTCGGTTTTTACCGACGTTTCATAAAAGATTTTTCTAAAATTGCCACTCCTATGAATAAACTCCTAGAAAAGGATGCGCCATTCATCTTTTCAGATGAATGTATCAAATCTTTTAATATTCTTAAAGAGAAACTCACTAATGCGCCGATCATGATAACACCAAATTGGAATCTACCATTTGAACTAATGTGCGATGCAAGTGATTTTGCAATGGGATCCGTTTTAGGACAAAGGATTGAAAAACGATTTCAACCTATATATTATGCTAGTAAGACATTACAAGGAGCACAAACGAACTATACAACTACTGAAAAAGAACTCCTTGCTATTGTCTTTGCTTTTGACAAATTTCGATCATATCTCGTTCTAGCAAAAACGGTGGTCTATACCGACCATTCTGCTCTTAGATACCTATTTTCAAAACAAGATGCTAAACCAAGATTAATCCGTTGGATCTTACTCTTACAAGAGTTTGATATTGAAATCCGAGATAAAAGAGGAGCAGAAAATCTCGCCGCTGATCATCTTTCTCGTCTTGAAAATCCCGAATTAGAAGTTCTGAATGAATCGGCCATACAAGACAACTTTTCTGATGAATATCTATTGAAGATAGATTATAAAGAAATCCCATGGTTTGCAGACTATGCAAACTACTTAGTTTGTGGATTCCTTGAAAAAGGATTATCGTACCAAAGACGAAAGAAATTCTTCAGTGATATAAAACACTATTTCTGGGAAGATCCACATTTGTTTAAAAGTTGTCCCGATGGAATAATACGCCGATGTGTATTTGGAGATGAAGCTAGTAAAATTTTAAACCATTGTCACACAGGACCAACAGGAGGGCATTATGGGCCTCAACTAACAGCAAGAAAAGTTTATGAAGCTGGATTCTATTGGCCTACAATTTACAAAGACGCACACCTTCTTTGCAAATCCTGTGATGCTTGTCAAAGGGCCGGAAAAATAAGTCAACTTGATGAAATGCCACAAAATGTCATCCAAGTATGTGAAGTATTTGACATTTGGGGTATTGACTTTATGGGTCCATTTCCAAAATCTCATAATAATCTATATATACTCGTAGCCATTGATTATGTATCTAAATGGGCGGAAGCACAAGCTCTCCCAACTAACGATGCACGAGTTGTAGTCAACTTTTTAAAACGTCTTTTTGCAAGGTTTGGAACACCGAAAGCTTTAATAAGTGATCGGGGTACTCATTTCTGTAATAATCAACTTGAGAAAGTTCTTAAAAGATATGGAGTAACTCATAAAATCTCCACCGCATATCATCCACAAACAAGTGGACAAGTTGAAAATACCAACCGAGCCTTAAAACGTATTCTAGAGAAAACCGTAGGATCAAATCCGAAGGAATGGTCCATTAAATTGGAGGATGCACTCTGGGCTTTTAGAACAGCCTACAAAACTCCAATTGGAACCACACCTTTTAGACTTGTGTATGGAAAAGCATGTCATCTTCCAGTAGAAATTGAACACAAAGCATTTTGGGCTTTGAAAACATGTAATCTTGATTTACATGAAGCCGGACGTCTACGATTAAGTCAACTAAACGAATTAGAAGAATTAAGACATGAAGCATACGAAAATTCGTTAATCTATAAAGAAAGAACGAAGAAATGGCATGATAAAAGAATCAGAAGTTCAAAAGAATTTAAAGAAGGAGACAGAGTTCTTCTTTTCAATTCACGATTCAAGCTATTTCCTGGAAAATTGAAATCAAGATGGTCTGGACCATTCATAGTCCAAAGAGTTTTCCCATACGGAACGATAGAATTGATAAATTCAAATGGGATTGAATTTAAAGTTAATGGTCACAGAGTTAAACATTACATACATGGTCCGATGGAAGTCGACAACGAAGTTAATCACAATTTCGACACCACAGCTAACTAAGTGTGGGGAGAATCAAGTCTTTAAAGGATAATATGTATTTCTGTTAGAGTTAGATTGTCTGTTTTCGTGTAGTTCTCGAAAATGGAACACGTATGGTCTTTCCCTAGCAGACCCTAAAGAACTAGTCTTCTCCCCCCATTCTGAATTTTTATTTTTTTAGGTTTTTACAAAATGAAGACTGCCTGTGAACTAAACCATGGTCTAATGCTACACGCTTTGATCACTAAAAGAAATAATGACATACTACCGAGCGAATTAGTATCAGTAATCAGAGAAAGAATGGACGGAGTTAGAAAAGGATCCAGATGCGAAGATAATAAGTTACAATTTGGTAAAGAAAAATCAAAATCCGCAGCGAAAAGAAGAGCACGACACCTAGAACGATGTCACAAATGCGGAAAATGGTCACATGGAGGTAAATGTTCAAATAATCAAACCTATTCAAATACCGAATTTGTTACTTTATGCAGAGACGGACCGTTCATATGTTTAGAAGAAAAGACAATGAATGCTCGAGGTTACGCCTATGCAGCCATGGAAAACCAATTAAACCGACTATCTTATGAATATAATAGATCATATAACTAAGAAATCTATTTCACAGGTATGTATGTACAGTTTTTATTTTTATTTTTATTTTTAACCTTTTGATAATAAACGCTAATTTGTTCGCTAAAAAGTATTAAATTGGTATTAAATAAAATTAGGTTTGGCGACCGAAATTATTGATATCATTCAAAAATTTATTACATCACTGCGAAATTTAACGTTTATTCTTAAGGTATAAATATCTTTAATCAATCAACCCAAAATATTTCAAAAATTCGTCATGAGTTAAATTAGGTCTTGGAACCGAAATTACTTTACCGAAAAGAGGGGCGCATATTTTTGATAATATTTGATTGATTAAAGTGGGATAAAAAGACAAAAAGATTTTTAATTTATTTTTTTTTACCATGTTTTTAAAATTAATATTTAAATCTTAAATTAATATTGTAAACTTTGTAAAAACAATATATTTAAAATTGTAAATATTTGAAAAATTAATATAAGTTTGGTATGAATTTATAATATGAATTTTTAAATTAAGTTTGGTGTGAATTTTTAATTTTTTAAAAAAAATATATGAAATTTTAATTTTATGCATTTCAAATTTTAAGTTTGGTGTGAATTTTTAATTTTTAATTTTGAATTTTATATTTAAGTTGTGTGAATTTAAAAACAAAAATTTACTTTATCTCATTAAGTTAAGAATATGATTTTTAAAAATTCGTCGTAAGTTGAAGACTAGGTCTTTGAACCGAAATTGCTTTACCCGAGGGAGGGACGAGAACTTTTATTATCATTATTTTTAATCTTATTGATTTAAAGTATGCCAAGAACATTAAAAAACCCAAAAAAAAATCTTAGCTTTTAAAACAATCGCTACAAAAAGACAAATTTTAAAATTTTGTCGAGGGACGGACTAGGACATCGATCCGAAACGACCTCGTCCTAAATAACAAGGGAAACAAAATTTTAAAATTAATTTCTTAATTGTTTTATAAGTTAAAGATTATAAAAAAAAAAAAAAAAAAAAAAGAGCAAACTCCGCGACTCGCGGAGTTTGAAGTACAAAACCTCCGCGACTCGCGGAGGGACCAAAACCCAGAAAAAAAATAAAAATAGCTGAACGATCAGTATAATCCACAAAACAAAAACACCCGAATTCTGCTGCGAAAACCCACGAAAATACACCCAAAAACACCCCAAAAATCTCAATTTTTAACCGTTAATCACCAAATTTTTTGCTAAAATAATGTTGAGAAGGATGATATCTAAGAATTACTCAAGAAAAACGGTAAATTTCTACACCTAAACACCATTTAATTCGAATTTTAGTGTTCTTGAGCTATTTTTTCCTCAATTTGATTTTGATGCTTTTTAGTGTAATTAGACTTAAATTGTTTATGTATTATGCTTGTATAACCTAGATTGATGTTGTTTAACATGATTAGAAGCCTTAAACTTCAATTTTTGAATAATCTAGGGTTTGTGTTCTTGAGCAAATTTGGGGCTTTTTGATATAAACAGGTTATGGCCGATTTTTGTCATGAATTGTTGCTAAATTGAGTAGTGTAACATGTCTAGGTAGTTAAATAATCCAAACTTTGAGCCTAAACATGATTTTGAGAATTAAAGTGGACTTTTTCAAGTCCAAAATTCATGAACTTGATTTTTGAAAGATAATGCCATTTGAGACTTGTTTAATTGCTAGTAATGATTATTTTGACATGTTATTTGAGTTGAATGCTTATGAACTTGGCGAAAATTTTCGTATATGCTTATTTGAAAAAATGTAGATTTGATAAAAATGTGAAAATGAGCTTAAGTTTGATATAAATTGATAATGTCATTGTAATTATTTTGATTGATGATTTTGCTAACACTAATGCATATTTGGATGCACAAAATTTGTGTTTGATGTGTTTTGCAGAATGAAAGGGGTGAATCTTCATCCCAAGCCCGCCATGCTCCTGCTGAGAACTTGGAACAACAGGAGGTAGATAACTACTACAAGCAGGATGTACCTCATCCAGTCATGACCTTTTCAGATATGCACTTGGAACAGTTGCACCCGAACCTGAGATTTGACAGACTTTGGATAGATTATCCAAAATATCAACGGGGTTTGCATACTCTTCATTCCAAGGTTGTTGAGGTACCGAGGGTCATAGAATGGGGACCCTTAGAAGCTGTAGAATTGGCCGGGCCAATTAGGGAATTACTGGTACAGAGGTATGGTAATTCTTCTTTTAATGACTGGATATGTTTATTCACCATACGCAGACCTGTATATAAAGTATGGTGTGAAGAGTTGTTATGTAGTATAGAGTTGAATGATCGGGTAGCTAGTTTAACCGATCGTTCTTTTATTAGATTTTTGTTAGGCGGTTCGATGCGCCACATGTCTTTACTGGACATGGCTCAGGCTTTACGTATATATACGCCTGAGGAGTTAGCGTCTGTCGATTGTAGAGGATTGATACTAAACGGTAGAAAGATAGATGAGAATTTTGATACACACGGTGTGTGGAGTCAAATGACAAGCCATCACCGTTTCAAAGGGGGAAACTACTCTTATTTGGATATAGATAGAGCCGAATTAAGAGTAATACATAGGTTTTTAGCTAATTCGATTACACAAAGGGGTAAAAACAAAGAAAAGGTAAATGAACAAGATTTGTTTTACCATATGTGTATTCGAGACCCACAGAGCGCTGTAAGTATACCATATTGTGTGTGTTATTATTTATCAGCTATGGTTCGGGGGATGCGTCCACATAGCATAATAGGAGGTGGTATTTTTATTACTTTGATTGGTGAATATCTCGGTGTGGATATAAGTCGGGGGGGATTATTAGTAGAAGAGCCGGAACCCCGCGACACTATAGGTTTAAATGTATACCATGGTGCGAAAGTTTTGAAGCGGCGAAATAACGCCGCAGTACGATACAATGGTAGACATCCACAGGTAGAGAGAAACCAGGAACAAGGTAATGTAGGAGGGGGGAATGAGATGCAAGAAATGCATAGGTTTATAGCTTCTCAGGAATACGAAAATGCTAGACAGAGAGCATTTGAAGATTGGCAAGTTCATCAGAACCAGATCATAGCGCATTGCCAACATATAGGTAGAAACTATATTCCTACACCGAAACCCGTCTTCCCTCCTTGGTCGATAGAGATGCAGCCACCATATCCTACGTATGACCCTGCCAAAGCATTCTATAGCACTTATGGTTATGCGTGGAACCCCTATTGGTACCAATATCATCCTTAGTTTACTTATTTTTTATTTTTTTATTTTGTAATTTGTAATTATTGATATGTTTAATACTTTTGTTAATATTGTAATCATTTTTATAATTATCTAACTTTTATTCTTAGATTTTAATAATTTTTGAATGTGGGGTAATAAACCAAACTTCAAAAATATGTATATATGTTTGCAGTTTATCTTATGTACACAACAGGGTAAAACAACGCATTTTCAAAGACTGGCATTAAGTTCAGCAAAAGCAACTAATTTTGACGACAAGATGCAAAATATATGTGAAATAACAACAAGACGGAATGAACAAATGATGTGCACCATTTATCATTCAGCAAACAAACGCCAATATATTTGAAAACTTTGGTAAAAATTTAATCATTTTCACACAAATCACCCTCAATAATTTAAATTGTTACTGATTTCTTGCAAATGAGGGCATTGCAAGATCTTAAGTGTGGGAAGGGGTTAAATTCTTTCGGATTTTAAAATTTTTTACTTTATACACTTGGTTACCATTAAAAATACTAGTAAAGCAGTAGTTGTATTAGAATCTAGTGCTCTCTGATAAAAAAGAACAGCCCTAGTCTTATATACTGACTACCCAATTCTAGTAAAATTTTTCAATTAAATGAATTCAAATCATGTTTATACATATTTATGAACGATAAAACTAGGTTTTAACACCGAAATTATTGTTACCTCGGAAAGGACATAAATTGAGAAACAAACTAAAATGTTAAAATTCATTTAAAATGGAATAGAGGACGATAAAAAGAAAAATAAAAGGCCAAGTGTGAGAAAATTTACCAAGTTATCTTAAACATATGTCACATATATCTGTAACAAATAACTGAAAATACTTTTGCTTTGGACTAAACTAAACTGTTTTACCCGATGAAAGAAAAGAAGAGATGGACCTACACGATGAATCAATTCCATCATTAAAAGGAAGTAAAGTCTTCCGAAAAAGAAACGCGCTTCTTGATTTAGGTCATGAAGTTGTCGTCCAGACCAGCTGTAGGTTGACGAAAAATCTAGAAAAGTCATCACTAAAATCAGCAGGAAATCCACGGACCTCAGCATTAAACAGGGTCGCCAAGTGGTCAGATTTATCCTAACCATGAGAAGGATTTATCTCGTACAATGAGGAGGCACCGTGCAAATTAGCTGGATAAGACTAATGAATCAGATCCCCAGAAAGGATAATCTCCTTAAAGATTAAAAATCAGCTTTTAAGACTGATATTACTCAATCCTAGAGATTGACCTTAAAGATTGAGAATTCAAAACTCATGGAATTCGATGATATCTAAACTCGAGCTTAAACGAGAAAATATTTTGATCAAAATTATAAACCGATTTGTTTTCTGAAAACCCTATTTTCAATGCGTTCATTACCATTGAACGTAAAATCCTAGGAATTCACCTGGAATTCATTAGGTCACCTGAACTAAATCGGGAGTCAACCGTAAGAACGGTGGTTGCATAGCATGGTCAAAGACAGGACCTTGTGCCAGACCGAAAAATTATAAGGGTGAGCTTTACTATTGCTCCTACCAAGGATAGTAATTGCGTCCGACACGTTATAGACCATAATCAAAATCATGTCACGGGACATTGCCTTAAACAGTTGCTTGTTCAACGCTTTCCTTTACAACCGGACGGTAGTTTGCCGAAAGGTAATATACGGGACAAGTAAACTGGACGTGTTGCTTTCCAAATACAAGGTTAGCAAGTGGGTGACACAAAACCGCAAGTTTTGAGCTAAAATTTTCAAATCTGAAACCCACCAAACCCACAAAAATATTTTGCAAACACCGGTAAAGGGTTATTCCGGAAAACTTATCTAGGGTAAAAACTAGATTTAATTTTCAAAAGATCAAATGTTTTCATAAAGATCCAATTTCCTTAATGGATCTAAATTTTTATAGTCATGTGGGACTGTAAACCATATCGTTACTATCATAGTTTATACCGCCGTATAGAAATCACTGATGTACAAAGTGTGAAGAATAAAGAAGTGATTCTAGTATTTCAAGACAATATTGCTTGAGGACAAGCAACGCTCAAGTGTGGGAATATTTGATAATGCTAAAAACGAACATATATTTCATAGCATTATTCCTCAAGAAAGACAAGCTTTTAGTTGCAATTGTTCTATTTACAAGTGATATTCGTTTAAATAATAAAAGGTGAAGACAAAAGACAGATTCGACGAATTGAAGACGCAAACGACCAAAAAGCTCAAAAGAACAAAAGACAATCAAAAAGGTTCCAATTATTGATAAGAAACGTCTCGAAATTACAGAAGTACAAGATTCAAAACGCAAAGTACAAGATATTAAATTGTACGCGAGGACGTTCGAAAATCCGGAACCGGGACTAGAGTCAACTCTTAACGCTCGACGCAACGGACTAAAAATTACAAGTTAACTATGTATATAAATATAATATAATATATAATTAATTATATTAATTATATATATATTATATATATATATTAAAAACCGTCGGCAGCAAGAAACTCCAAGGGTGTGAGCTGTAAATACATCTCCGCGACTCGCGGAGTTTTAAGGGCATTTTGCCGCGAGTCGCGGAGCCCCAATTTTCAACTCTGGCTATAAAGCCAACCGAATTCTGATCAAATATAATCATCTTTTTTCTTCCTCTTCATACGTAAAATTTATATTTATATTTATAATTTATATTTTAATTTTAATTATAATTCTAATAATAAGGGTATGTTAGCGAATGTTGTAAGGGTGTAAGTCGAAATTCTGTCCGTGTAACGCTACGCTATTTTTAATCATTGTAAGTTATGTTCAACCTTTTTATATTAATGTCTCGTAGCTAAGTTATTATTATGCTTATTTAAAACGAAGTAATCATGATGTTGGGCTAATTACTAAAATTGGGTAATTGGGCTTTGTACCATAATTGGGGTTTGGACAAAAGAACGACACTTGTGGAAACTAGGCTATGGGCTATTAATGGGCTTTATATTTGTTTAACTAAATGAAAGTTTGTTAATGATAATATAAAGATTTACAATTGGGCGTCCCTATAAATTACCATATACACTCGATCGGACACGATGGGCGGGGTATTTATATGTACGAATAATCATTCATTTAACCGGACACGGGAATGGATTAATAGCCACTAGAATAATTAAAACAGGGATGAAATTACATTCAAGGGTAATTGGTGTAATTGTTAACAAAGTAGTAAAACCTTGGTTTACACGCAGTCGATAACCTGGTGTATTCATTAAACAAAGTATTAAAACCTTGTTACAATTCGAATCCCCAATTAGTTGGAATATTTATCTTCGGGTATAATAATAATTTGATGAGGACACTCGCACTTTATATTTATGACTGATGGACTGTTATGGACAAAAACCAAACGGACATATTAAATAATCCAGGACAAAGGACAATTAACCCATGGGCATAAAACTAAAATCAACACGTCAAACATCATGATTACGGAAGTTTAAATAAGCATAATTCTTTTATTTCATATTTAATTTCCTTTATTTTATATTTAATTGCACTTCTAATTATCGCACTTTTATTTATTGTTATTTAATCGCACTTTTAATTATCGTACTTTTTAATTATCGCAATTTTATTTTATCGCATTTTTATTATTTGCAATTTCATTATCGTTATTTACTTTACGCTTTAATTTAAGTCTTGTATTTATTTTATATTTTACATTAGGTTTTAACTGCGACTAAAGTCTTAAAATCGACAAACCGGTCATTAAACGGTAAAAACCCCCCTTATAATAATAATATTACTTATATATATATTTGTATTTTTATAAAAGTAAACTAATATAGCGTTGAGCTTTGTTTAAAGATTTCCCTGTGGAACGAACCGGACTTACTAAAAACTACACTACTGTACGATTAGGTACACTGCCTATAAGTGTTGTAGCAAGGTTTAAGTATATCCATTCTATAAATAAATAAATATCTTGTGTAAAATTGTATCGTATTTAATAGTATTTTCTGCTAAAATTTAATAACTATTTTATATACACCTCGCTTCACATCAAGTGTATATACCAATAGTACATACATCTAAAAGCTGTGTATTGTACGAGTACGAATACGGGTGCATACGAGTAGAATTGTTGATGAAACTGAACGAGGATGTAATTGTAAGCATTTTTGTTAAGTAGAAGTATTTTGATAAGTGTATTGAAGTCTTTCAAAAGTGTATGAATACATATTAAAACACTACATGTATATACATTTTAACTGAGTCGTTAAGTCATCGTTAGTCGTTACATGTAAATGTTGTTTTGAAACCTTTAGGTTAACGATCTTGTTGAATGTTGTTAACCCATTGTTTATTATAATAAATGAGATGTTAAATTGTTATATTATCATGATATTATGATATATAATATATCTTAGTATGATATATATACAGTTAAATGTCGTTACAACGATAATCGTTACATATATGTCTCGTTTCGAAATTATTAAGTTAGTAGTCTTATTTTTACATATGTATTTCATTGTTAATACACTTAATAATATATTTACTTATCATTTAACATAATTAACCAAGTGTATCAATATCTTAATATGATTCATATGTACCTAGTAAGACGTTGTTATAACGATAATCGTTATATATATCGTTTTCGAGTTTCTTAAATTAATAGTCTCATTTTTATGTATATAACTCATTATTAAAATACCTAATGAGATACATACTTATAATAAAATCATGTTAACTATATATATAACCATATATATGTCATCGTATAGTTTTTACAAGTTTTAACGTTCGTGAATCACCGGTCAACTTGGGTGGTCAATTGTCTATATGAAACCTATTTCAATTAATCAAGTCTTAAAAAGTTTGATTGCTTAACATGTTGGAAACACTTAATCATGTAAATAACAATTTCATTTAATATATATATAAACATGAAAAAGTTCGGGTCACTACAGTACCTACCCGTTAAATAAATTTCGTCCCGAAATTTTAAGCAGTTGGAGGTGTTGACGTATCTTCTGGAAATAAATGCGGGTATTTCTTCTTCATTTGATCTTCACGCTCCCAGGTGAACTCGGGTCCTCTACAACAATTCCATCGAACCTTAACAATCGGTATCTTGTTTTGTTTAAGTCTCTTAACCTCACGATCCATTATTTCGACGGGTTCTTCAATGAATTGAAGTTTTTCATTGATTTGGATTTCGTCCAACGGAATAGTGAGATCTTCTTTAGCAAAACATTTTTTCAAATTTGAGACGTGGAAAGTGTTATGTACAGCCGCGAGTTGTTGAGTTAGCTCCAGTTGGTAAGCTACTGGTCCGACACGATCTATAATCTTGAATGGTCCAATGTACCTTGGATTTAGTTTCCCCCGTTTACCAAATCGAACAACGCCTTTCCAAGATGAAACCTTAAGCATGACCATTTCTCCAATTTCAAACTCTATATCTTTTCTTTTACTGTCCGCGTAGCTCTTTTGTCGACTCTGGGCGGTTTTCAATCTTTGTTGAATTTGGATGATTTTTTCGGTAGTTTCTTGTATTATCTCCGGACCCGTAATCTGTCTATCCCCCACTTCACTCCAACAAATCGGAGACCTGCACTTTCTACCATAAAGTGCTTCAAACGGCGCCATCTCAATACTTGAATGGTAGCTGTTGTTGTAGGAAAATTCTGCTAACGGTAGATGTCGATCCCAACTGTTTCCGAAATCAATGACACAAGCTCGTAGCATGTCTTCAAGCGTTTGTATCGTCCTTTCGCTCTGCCCATCAGTTTGTGGATGATAGGCAGTACTCATGTCTAGACGAGTTCCCAATGCTTGCTGTAATGTCTGCCAGAATCTTGAAATAAATCTGCCATCCCTATCAGCGATGATAGAGATTGGTATTCCATGTCTGGAGATGACTTCCTTCAAATACAGTCATGCTAACTTCTCCATCTTGTCATCTTCTTTTATTGGCAGGAAGTGTGCTGACTTTGTGAGACGATCAACTATTACCCAAATAGTATCATAACCACTTGCAGTCCTTGGCAATTTAGTAATGAAATCCATGGTAATGTTTTCCCATTTCCATTCCGGGATTTTAGGTTGTTGTAGTAGACCTGAGGGTTTCTGATGTTCAGCTTTGACCTTAGAACACGTCAAACATTCTCCTACATATTTAGCAATATCGGCTTTCATACCTGGCCACCAAAAATGTTTCTTAAGATCCTTGTACATCTTCCCCGTTCCAGGATGTATTGAGTATCTGGTTTTATGAGCTTCTCTAAGTACCATTTCTCTCATATCTCCAAATTTTGGTACCCAAATTCTTTCAGCCCTATACCGGGTTCCGTCTTCCCGAATATTAAGATGCTTCTCCGATCCTTTGGGTATTTCATCCTTTAAATTTCCCTCTTTTAAAACTCCTTGTTGCGCCTCCTTTATTTGAGTAGTAAGGTTAGTGTGAATCATTATATTCATAGATTTTACTCGAATGGGTTCTCTGTCCTTTCTGCTCAAGGCGTCGGCTACCACATTTGCCTTCCCCGGGTGGTAACGAATCTCAAAGTCGTAATCATTCAACAATTCAATCCACCTACGCTGCCTCATATTTAGTTGTTTCTGATTAAATATGTGTTGAAGACTTTTGTGGTCGGTATATATAATACTTTTGACCCCATATAAGTAGTGCCTCCAAGTCTTTAATGCAAAAACAACCGCGCCTAATTCCAAATCATGCGTCGTATAATTTTGCTCGTGAATCTTCAATTGTCTAGACGCATAAGCAATCACCTTCGTCCGTTGCATTAATACACAATCGAGACCTTGCTTTGATGCGTCACAATAAATCACAAAATCATCATTCCCTTCAGGCAATGACAATATAAGTGCCGTAGTTAGCTTTTTCTTCAATAATTGAAACGCCTTCTCTTGTTCATCATTCCATTCAAATTTCTTCCCTTTATGCGTTAATGCAGTCAAGGGTTTTGCTATTTTGGAGAAATCTTGGATGAATCTTCTGTAGTAACCAGCCAATCCTAAAAATTGACGTATATGCTTCGGAGTTTTTGGGGTTTCCCACTTTTCAATGGTTTCGATCTTTGCCAGGTCCACCTGGATACCTTCTTTGTTCACTATGTGACCGAGGAATTGAACTTCTTCCAACCAAAATGCACACTTTGAAAACTTAGCGTACAGTTTTTCTTTCCTCAATACTTCTAGCACTTTTCTCAAATGTTCTTCGTGCTCTTGATCATTCTTTGAGTAAATAAGTATGTCATCGATGAAAACAATGACAAACTTGTCAAGATATGGCCCACACACTCGGTTCATAAGGTCCATGAACACAGCTGGTGCGTTAGTCAATCCAAACGGCATAACCATAAACTCGTAGTGACCATAACGCGTCCTAAAAGTAGTTTTTGGAATATCATCCTCCTTTACTCGCATTTGATGATATCCAGAACGTAAATCGATCTTCGAATAAACCGACGAGCCTTGTAGTTGATCAAATAAGTCATCAATTCTCGGCAGTGGATAACGGTTTTTGATGGTAAGTTTGTTCAACTCTATGTAGTCAATACACAACCTAAATGTACCATCCTTCTTCTTGACAAACAAAACAGGAGCTCCCCATGGTGATGTGCTTGGTCGAATGAAACCACGTTCTAATAGTTCTTGCAGTTGGCTTTGCAGTTCTTTCATCTCGCTGGGTGCGAGTCTATAAGGAGCACGAGCTACTGGTGCTGCTCCTGGTACAAGATCTATTTGAAATTCAACAGATCGATGTGGAGGTAGTCCCGGTAATTCTTTCGGAAATACATCGAGAAATTCTTTTGCGACGAGAACATCATTGATGCTCTTTTCTTCAGTTTGTACTTTCTCGACGTGTGCTAGAATAGCATAGCAACCTTTTCTTATTAGTTTTTGTGCCTTCAAATTACTAATAAGATGTAGCTTCATGTTGCCCTTTTCTCCGTACACCATTAAGGGTTCTCCTTCTTCTCGTACAATGCGAATTGCATTTTTATAACATACGATCTCTGCTTTCACCTTCTTCAGCCAGTCCATGCCAACTATTACATCAAAACTCCCTAACTCTACTGGTATCAAATCAATCTTAAATATTTCGCTACCCAGTTTAATTTCTCGATTCCGGCATATATTATCTGCTGAAATTAATTTAACGTTTGCTAATTTGAGTAAAAATTTACTATCCAACGGCGTCAATGGACAACTTAATTTAGCACAAAAATCTCTACTCATATAGCTTCTATCCGCACCCGAATCAAATAAAACGTAAGCAAATTTATTGTCAATAAGAAACGTACCCGTAACAAGCTCCGGGTCTTCCTGTGCCTCTGCCGCATTAATATTGAAAACTCTTCTGCGGCCTTGTCCATTCGTGTTCTCCTGGTTCGGGCAATTTCTAATAATGTGGCCCGATTTTCCACATTTATAACAAACTACATTGGCATAACTTTCTCCGACACAACTTGCTCCGCCATTACTCGTTCTGACACCATTTGTTCCTTTCATTCTGTTAACCCCTGGTCCGTAGACCTCACACTTCGCAGCGCTATGACCATTTCTTTTACACTTGTTGCAAAATTTAGTGCAGAACCCCGAGTGATACTTTTCACACCTTTGGCATAGCTGCTTCTGATTGTTGTTGTTGTTGCGGTTGTTATTGTTGTTGGGATGATTGTTGTAGTTGCTGTTGTTGTTGTTGTTGTTGTTGTTGTTGTTGTTGTTGTTGTTGGGCCGTTTGTTGTAGTTGCGATTGATGTTGCGATTGTTGGGATAATTGTTGCGATTATTATTGTAATTGCTGTTGTTGTTGTATTGGTGATTCTTATCACCGTTTTCCTCCAACTTTCTTTTGACTTGCTTCACATTGGCCTCTTCAGCCGTCTGTTCTTTAATTCTTTCTTCAATCTGGTTCACTAGTTTGTGAGCCATTCTAAATGCCTGTTGTATGGAGGCGGGCTCATGTGAACTTATATCTTCTTGGATTCTTTCCGGTAATCCTTTCACAAATGCGTCGATCTTCTCTTCCTTATCTTCGAACGCTCCCGGACACAATAGGCACAATTCTGTGAATCGTCTTTCGTACGTGGTAATATCAAATCCTTGGGTTCGTAACCCTCTAAGTTCTATCTTGAGCTTATTGACCTCGGTTCTGGGATGGTACTTCTCGTTCATCAAGTGCTTGAATGCTGACCACGGTAGTGCGTACGCATCATCTTGTCCCACTTGCTCTAGATAGGTATTCCACCATGTTAACGCAGAACCTGTGAAGGTATGCGTAGCGTACTTCACTTTGTCCTCTTCAGTACACTTACTTATGGCAAACACCGATTCGACCTTCTCGGT
The DNA here is from genome assembly GCF_046630445.1 of Rutidosis leptorrhynchoides. Taxonomy (NCBI): domain Eukaryota; kingdom Viridiplantae; phylum Streptophyta; class Magnoliopsida; order Asterales; family Asteraceae; genus Rutidosis; species Rutidosis leptorrhynchoides. The sequence goes on from NC_092333.1 coordinate 136,908,831, forward strand.
CCACCGTTTCAATCTGATCGGTCCTTCGGTTCCATCAAATTCCAAAGGTTTGCAGGCAATGAATTCTCTGTAGGTGCATCCTACACGATTTCCTGTACTGCTAGATCCAAGGTTATTGTTGGTATGTAGTGCAGCCTGTACTGCGGCTATGTTTGAAGCTAGAAAAGTACAGAATTCCTCTTCATTCATATTCAAGGTGTGTCGAGTAGTCGGTGCCATTTCCTTCAAAATAGTCAAATGGAACAAGTTAATCATACAGAATATTAAGAGTAGTTAATAGTATTTCGTAGCATAATATGAACTCATTTATAAAAGCTTTTTCTTCATATTAACATTTTATAAGTTTAAATTCGGGTAGTACCTACCCGTTAAGTTCATACTTAGTAGCTAATATACAATTCAACTACTACAATTCTATATGAAAAACTGATTATAATAATATTTCGCGTTCAAACTTTTATACAATATTTTACAAACTTACAATACCGCTTATTTTACATAAAGCATGAAATATAGCACACAATAACTTTGATACAAGATAGTTGTGAAGATAATTCTAGCTAGTACACAAGTCGTTCAGCAAAGGCAATAAAGACACGTAATTCATACGTCCAGAAACAAGTCATGCATTCTGGTTTTTACTAGGACTACTTCCCATCCTTGGTCTTGTGGAACATAACCGTTATGGCCGTTGATAAGACAGCGTGTTGTAACGTCGTCAAAGGGACGAGGGTTACGTAATGACCAACAGTCCCGTAACAATCTAAAACCCTCATTTCTTACCCCAATTACCGACTCCGTCACTTGTGGGAACGTTTTGTTTAATAGTTGTAGCCAGATGTTCTTTTTCTCATTTTGGTGAGAAGTGAACATTACTAACCCGTAAGCATAGCATGCTTCTTTATGTTGCATGTTAGCCGCTTTTTCTAAATCATGAAGTCCTATATTCGGATACATTGAGTCAAAATAATTTCTTAACCCGTTGCGTAAAATAGCATTTGGGTTCCCCGCAATATATGCGTCAAAGTAAACACATCGTAACTTATGGGTTTCCCAATATGATATCCCCCATCTTTCAAACGAAAGTCTCTTATAAACCAAGACATTCTTGGAACGTTCTTCGAATGTCTTACAAACTGATTTCGCCGTAAATAGTCGTGCCGAAGAATTCTGACCGACTCTAGACAAGATTTCATCAATCATGTCTCCGGGTAGGTCTCTTAAAATATTGGGTTGTCTATCTATTTTGTATTTTTATACTGTAAAATAGACAAGAGTTAGATTCATAAAAAAAAAATACTTATTAATACAAGCAATTTTTACATATATCATAAAGCATAAGCACACTATATTACATATATTACACCACACGAATACAACTATCTTATTCTGACTCGCTCGTTTCTTCTTCTTCGGTTTTTGGTTCGTTTTGCCAAGTTTCTAGGGATATATGATGTTCCCCTAATACGAGCTGTCGTTTTCCACAACGGTTTAGAAAAACCTGGTGGTTTAGAGGTTCCCGGGTCATTGTTACAACTTAAGGGCTTCGGGGGTTGACGATACATATAAAGTTCATCGGGGTTGGAATTAGATTTCTCTATTTTTATGCCCTTTCCCTTATTATTTTCTTTTGCCTTTTTAAATTCAGTTGGGGTAATTTCTATAACATCATCGGAATTCTCGTCGGAATCCGATTCATCGGAGAATTGGTAATCCTCCCAATATTTTGCTTCCTTGGCGGAAACACCATTGACCATAATTAACCTTCATCGGTTGGTTGAGGATTTTCTTTTACTTAACCGTTTTATTATTTCCCCCACTGGTTCTATTTCCTCCTCCGGTTCCTCTTCTTCCGGTTCTTCTTCGGGAACTTGTGAATCAGTCCAATATATATTCGACTCTTCGTTATTATTAGGTGAGTCAATGGAATTTGTGCTAGAGGTAGACATCTATCACACAATATCAAACATGTTAAGAGATTAATATATCACATAATATATACATGTTAATAATATATAGTTTCCAATAAAAATGTTATGCAATCATTTTTAAAGAAAACACGGTCGAAGTCCAGACTCACTAATGCATCCTAACAAACTCGATAAGACACACTAATGCAAATTTTCTAGTTCTCTAAGACCAACTGCTCTGATACCAACTGAAATGTCCCGTTCTTATTGATTAAAAACGTTCCATATTAATTGATTTCGTTGCGAGGTTTTGACCTCTATATGAGACGTTTTTCAAAGACTGCATTATTTTTAAAACAAACCATAACCTTTATTTCATAAATAAAGGTTTAAAAAGCTTTACGTAGATTATCAAATAATGATAATCTAAAATATCCTGTTTACACACGACCATTACATAATGGTTTACAATACAAATATGTTACATCGAAATCAGTTTCTTGAATGCAGTTTTTACACAATATCATACAAACATGGACTCCAAATCTTGTCCTTATTTTAGTATGCAACAGCGGAAGCTCTTAGTATTCACCTGAGAATAAACATGCTTTAAACGTCAACAAAAATGTTAGTGAGTTATTGGTTTAACCTATATATATCAAATCGTAACAATAGACCACATGATTTCATATTTCAATACACATCCCATACATAGAGATAAAAAGCATTCATATGGTGAACACCTGGTAATCGACATTAACAAGATGCATATATAAGAATATCCCCATCATTCCGGGACACCCTTCGGATATGATATAAATTTCGAAGTACTAAAGCATCCGGTACTTTGGATGGGGTTTGTTAGGCCCAATAGATCTATCTTTAGGATTCGCGTCAATTAGGGTGTCTGTTCCCTAATTCTTAGATTACCAGACTTAATAAAAAGGGGCATATTTGATTTTGATAATTCAACCATAGAATGTAGTTTCACGTACTTGTGTCTATTTTGTAAATCATTTATAAAACCTGCATGTATTCTCATCCCAAAAATATTAGATTTTAAAAGTGGGACTATAACTCACTTTCACAGATTTTTACTTCGTCGGGAAGTAAGACTTGGCCACTGGTTGATTTACGAACCTATAACAATATATACATATATATCAAAGTATGTTCAAAATATATTTACAACACTTTTAATATATTTTGATGTTTTAAGTTTATTAAGTCAGCTGTCCTCGTTAGTAACCTACAACTAGTTGTCCACAGTTAGATGTACAGAAATAAATCGATAAATATTATCTTGAATCAATCCACGACCCAGTGTATACGTATCTCAGTATTGATCACAACTCAAACTATATATATTTTGGAATCAACCTCAACCCTGTATAGCTAACTCCAACATTCACATATAGAGTGTCTATGGTTGTTCCGAAATATATATAGATGCGTCGACATGATAGGTCGAAACATTGTATACGTGTCTATGGTATCTCAAGATTACATAATATACAACACAAGTTGATTAAGTTATAGTTGGAATAGATTTGTTACCAATTTTCACGTAGCTAAAATGAGAAAAATTATCCAATCTTGTTTTACCCATAACTTCTTCATTTTAAATCCGTTTTGAGTGAATCAAATTGCTATGGTTTCATATTGAACTATATTTTATGAATCTAAACAGAAAAAGTATAGGTTTATAGTCGGAAAAATAAGTTACAAGTCATTTTTTTAAAGGTAGTCATTTCAGTCGAAAGAACGACGTCTAGATGACCATTTTAGAAAACATACTTCCACTTTGAGTTTAACCATAATTTTTGGATATAGTTTCATGTTCATAATAAAAATCATTTTTCCAGAATAACAACTTTTAAATCAAATTTCATCATAGTTTTTAATTAACTAACCCAAAACAGCCCGCGGTGTTACTACGACGGCGTAAATCTGGTTTTACGGTGTTTTTCATGTTTCCGGGTTTTAAATAATTAAGTTAGCATATCATATAGATATAGAACATGTGTTTAGTTGATTTTAAAAGTCAAGTTAGAAGGATTAACTTTTATTTGCGAACAAGTTTAGAATTAACTAAGCTATGTTCTAGTGATTACAAGTTTAAACCTTCAAATAAGATAGCTTTATATGTATGAATCGAATGATGTTATGAACATCATTACTACCTCAAGTTCCTTGGACAAACCTACTGGAAATGAGAAAAATAGATCTAGCTTCAAAGGATCCTTGGATGGCTTGAAAGTTCTTGAAGCAGAATCATGACACGAAAACAATTTCAAGTAAGATTTCCACTCGAAATAAGATTGTTATAGTTATAGAAATTGAATTAAAGTTTGAATATGATTATTACCTTGTATTAGAAAGATAACCTACTGTAAGTAACAAAGGTTTCTTAATCTTGGATGATTACTTGGAATGGATTTAGAAAACTTGGAAGTAAACTTGCAATCTTGGAAGTATTCTTGATTTTATGAAACTAGAACTTTTGGAATTTATGAAGAACACTTAGAACTTGAAGATAGAACTTGAGAGAGATCAATTAGATGAAGAAAATTGAAGAATGAAAGTGTTTGTAGGTGTTTTTGGTCGTTGGTGTATGGATTAGATATAAAGGATATGTAATTTTGTTTTCATGTAAATAAGTCATGAATGATTACTCATATTTTTGTAATTTTATGAGATATTTCATGCTAGTTGCCAAATGATGGTTCCTACATGTGTTAGGTGACTCACATGGGCTGCTAAGAGCTGATCATTGGAGTGTATATACCAATAGTACATACATCTAAAAGCTGTGTATTGTACGAGTACGAATACGGGTGCATACGAGTAGAATTGTTGATGAAACTGAACGAGGATGTAATTGTAAGAATTTTTGTTAAGTAGAAGTATTTTGATAAGTGTCTTGAAGTCTTTCAAAAGTGTATGAATACATATTAAAACACTACATGTATATACATTTTAACTGAGTCGTTAAGTCATCGTTAGTCGTTACATGTAAATGTTGTTTTGAAACCTTTAGGTTAACGATCTTGTTGAATGTTGTTAACCCATTATTTATTATAATAAATGAGATGTTAAATTGTTATATTATCATGATATTATGATATATAATATATCTTAGTATGATATATATACAGTTAAATGTCGTTACAACGATAATCGTTACATATATGTCTCGTTTCGAAATCATTAAGTTAGTAGTCTTATTTTTACATATGTATTTCATTGTTAATACACTTAATAATATATTTACTTATCATTTAACATAATTAACCAAGTGTATCAATATCTTAATATGATTCATATGTACCTAGTAAGACGTTGTTATAACGATAATCGTTATATATATCGTTTTCGAGTTTCTTAAATTAATAGTCTCATTTTTATGTATATAACTCATTATTAAAATACCTAATGAGATACATACTTATAATAAAATCATGTTAACTATATATATAACCATATATATGTCATCGTATAGTTTTTACAAGTTTTAACGTTCGTGAATCACCGGTCAACTTGGGTGGTCAATTGTCTATATGAAACCTATTTCAATTAATCAAGTCTTAACAAGTTTGATTACTTAACATGTTGGAAACACTTAATCATGTAAATAACAATTTCATTTAATATATATATATATAAACATGAAAAAGTTCGGGTCACTACACATCTCGCTGGGTGCGAGTCTGTAAGGAGCACAAGCTATTGGTGCAGCTCCTGGTACAAGATCTATTTGAAATTCTACGGATCGATGTGGGGGTAATCCCGGTAATTCTTTCGGAAATACATCGGAAAATTCTTTTGCAACGGGAACATCATTGATGCTCTTTTCTTCAGTTTGTACTTTCTCGACGTGTGCTAGAACAGCATAGCAACCTTTTCTTATTAGTTTTTGTGCCTTCAAATTACTAATAAGATGTAGCTTCGTGTTGCCCTTTTTCTCCATACACTATTAAGGGTTTTCCTTTTTCTCGGATAATGCGAATTGCATTTTTGTAACAAACGATCTCTGCTTTCACTTCTTTCAACCAGTCCATACCGATTATCACATCAAAACTCCCTAACTCTACTGGTATCAAATCAATCTTAAATGTTTCGCTAACCAGTTTAATTTCTCGATTCCGACATATATTATCTGCTGAAATTAATTTACCATTTGCTAATTCGAGTAAAAATTTACTATCCAAAGGTGTCAATGGACAACTTAATTTAGCACAAAAATCTCTACTCATATAGCTTCTATCCGCACTCGAATCAAATAAAACGTAAGCAGATTTATTATCAATAAGAAACGTACCCGTAATAAGCTCCGGGTCTTCCTATGCCTCTGCCGCATTAATATTGAAAACTCTTCCGCGGCCTTGTCCATTCGTGTTCTCCTGGTTCGGGCAATTTCTAATAGTGTGGCCCGGTTTTTCACATTTATAACAAACTACATTGGCATAACTTGCTCCGGCACTACTTGCTCCGCCATTACTCGTTCCGACACCATTTGTTCCTTTCGTTCTATTAACCCCTGGTCCGTAGACCTCACACTTCGCCGCGCTATGACCATTTCTTTTACACTTGTTGCAAAATTTGGTGCAGAACCCCGAGTGATACTTTTCACACCTTTGACATAGCTGCTTCTGATTGTTGTTGTTGCGGTTATTATTGTTGTTGGGATGATTGTTGTAGTTGCTGTTGTTGTTGTTGTTGTTGTTGGGCTGTTTGTTGTAGTTGCGATTGATGTTGCGATTGTTGGGATAATTGTTGCGATTATTGTTGTAATTGCTGTTGTTGTTGTATTGGTGATTCTTATCACCGTTTTCCTCCCATTTTCTTTTGACTTGCTTCACATTGGCCTCTTCAGCAGTCTGTTCTTTAATTCTTTCTTCAATCTGGTTCACTAGTTTGTGAGCCATTCTACATGCCTGTTGTATGGAGGCGGGCTCGTGTGAACTTATATCTTCTTGAATTCTTTCCGGTAATCCTTTCACAAATGCGTCGATCTTCTCTTCCTCATCTTCAAACGCTCCCGGACACAATAGGCACAATTCTGTGAATCGTCTTTCGTACATGGTAATATCAAATCCTTGGGTTCGTAACCCTCTAAGTTCTGTCTTGAGCTTATTGACCTCGGTTCTGGGACGGTACTTCTCGTTCATCAAGTGCTTGAATGCTGACCACGGTGGTGCGTACGCATCGTCTTGTCCCACTTGCTCTAGATAGGTATTCCACCATGTTAACGCAGAACCGGTGAAGGTATGCGTAGCGTACTTCACTTTGTCCTCTTCAGTACACTTACTTATGGCAAACACCGATTCGACCTTCTCGGTCCACCGTTTCAATCCAATCGGTCCTTCGGTTCCATCAAATTCCAAAGGTTTGCAGGCAGTGAATTCTTTGTAGGTGCATCCTACACGATTTCCTGTACTGCTAGATCCAAGGTTATTGTTGGTATGTAGCACAGCCTGTACTGCGGCTATTTTTGAAGCTAGAAAAGTACGGAATTCCTCTTCATTCATATTCACGGTGTGTCGAGTAGTCGGTGCCATTTCCTTCAAAATAGTCAAATGGAACAAGTTAATCATACAGAATATTAAGAGTAGTTAATAGTATTTCGTAGCATAATATGAACTCATTTATAAAAGCTTTTTCTTCATATTAGCATTTTATAAGTTTAAATTCGGGTAGTACCTACCCGTTAAGTTCATACTTAGTAGCTAATATACAATTCAACTACTACAATTCTATATGAAAAACCGATTATAATAATATTTCGCGTTCAAACTTTTACACAATATTTTACAAACTTACAATACCGCTTATTTTACATATAGCATGAAATATAGCACACAATAAATTTGATACAAGATAGTTGTGAAGATAATTCTAGCTAGTACACAAGTCGTTCAGCAAAGGCAATAAAGACACGTAATTCATACGTCCAGAAACAAGTCATGCATTCTGGTTTTACTAGGACTACTTCCCATCCTTGGTCTTGTGGAACATAACCGTTATGGTCGTTGATAAGACAGCGTGTTGTAACGTCGTCAAAGGGACGAGGGTTACGTAATGTCCAACAGTCCCGTAACAATCTAAAACCCTCATTTCTTACCCCAATTACCGACTCCGTCACTTGTGGGAATGTTTTGTTTAATAGTTGTAGCCCGATGTTCTTGTTCTCACTTTGGTGAGAAGCGAACATTAATAATCCGTAAGCATAACATGCTTCTTTATGTTGCATGTTAGTCTCTTTTTCTAAATCACGAAGTCCAATATTCGGATATATTGAGTCAAAATAATTTCTTAACCCATTGCGTAAAATAGCATTTGGGTTCCCCGCAATATATGCGTCAAAGTAAACACATCGTAACTTATGGATTTCCCAATGTGATATCCCCCATCTTTCGAACGAAAGCCTTTTATAAACCAAGGCATTCTTGGAACGTTCTTCGAATGTCTTACAAACTGATCTCGCCTTAAATAGTTGTGCCGAAGAATTCTGACCGACTCTAGACAAGATTTCATCAATCATGTCTCCAGGTAGGTCTCTTAAAATATTGGGTTGTCTATCCATTTTGTGTTTTTATACTGTAATATAGACAAGAGTTAGATTCATAAAAAAAATACTTATTAATACAAGCAATTTTTACATATATCATAAAGCATAAGCACACTATATTACATATATTACACCACACGAATACAACTATCTTATTCCGACTCGCTCGTTTCTTCTTCTTCGGTTTTGGTTCGTTTTGCGAAGTTTCTAGGGATATATGATGTTCCCCTAATACGAGCCGTCGTTTTCCACTTTGGTTTAGAAAAACCTGGTGGTTTAGAGGTTCCCGGGTCATTGTTACAACTTAAGGACTTCGGGGGTTGACGATACATATAAAGTTCATCGGGGTTAGAATTATATTTCTCTATTTTTATGCCCTTTCCCTTATTATTTTCTTTTGCCTTTTTAAATTCAGTGGGGGTAATTTCTATAACAACATCGGAATTCTCGTCGAAATCCGATTCATCGGAGAATTGGTAATCCTCCCAATATTTTGCTTCCTTGGCGGAAACACCATTGACCATAATTAACCTTGGTCGGTTGGTTGAGGATTTTCTTTTACTTAACCGTTTTATTATTTCCCCCACCGGTTCTATTTCTTCATCCGGTTCCGATTCTTCTTCCGGTTCCGATTCTTCTTCCGGTTCCGACTCTTCTTCCGGTTCCTCTTTGGGAACTTGTGAATCAGTCCATGAATCATTCCAATTTATATTTGACTCTTCATTATTATTAGGTAAGTCAATGGGACTTGTTCTAGAGGTAGACATCTATCACATAATATCAAACGCGTTAAGAGATTAATATATCACATAATATTCACATGTTAAAAATATATAGTTTCCAACAAAATTTGTTAAGCAATCATTTTTCAAGTAAACACGGTCGAAGTCCAGACTCACTAATGCATCCTAACAAACTCGATAACACACACTAATGCAAAATTCTGGTTCTCTAAGACCAACGCTCGGATACGAACTGAAATGTCCCGTTCTTATTGATTAAAAACGTTCCATATTAATTGATTTCGTTGCGAGGTTTTGACCTCTATATGAGACATTTTTCAAAGACTGCATTCATTTTAAAACAAACCATAACCTTTATTTCATCAATAAAGGTTTAAAAAGCTTTAAGTAGATTATCAAATAATGATAATCTAAAATATCCTGTTTACACACGACCATTACATAATGGTTTACAATACAAATATGTTACAACAAAATAAGTTTCTTGAATGCAGTTTTTTTTTTCACAATATCATACAAGCATGGACTCCAAATCTCGTCCTTATTTAAGTATGCAACAGCAGAAGTTCTTAATAATCACCTGAGAATAAACATGCTTAAAACGTCAACAAAAATGTTGGTGAGCTATAGGTTTAACCTATATATTATCAAATCATAATAATAGACCACAAGCTTTCATATTTCAATATACATCCCATACATAGAGATAAAATTATTCATATGGTGAACATCTGGTAATCGACATTAACAAGATGCATATATGAGAATATCCCCATCATTCCGGGACACCCTTCGGATATGATATAAATTTCGAAGTACTAAAGCATCCGGTACTTTGGATGGGGTTTGTTAGGCCCAATAGATCTATCTTTAGGATTCGCGTCAATTAGGGTGTCTGTTCCCTAATTCTTAGATTACCAGACTTAATAAAAAGGGGCATATTCGATTTCGATAATTCAACCATAGAATGTAGTTTCACGTACTTGTGTCTATTTTGTAAATCATTTATAAAACCTGCATGTATTCTCATCCCAAAAATATTAGATTTTAAAAGTGGGACTATAACTCACTTTCACATATTTTTACTTCGTCGGGAAGTAAGACTTGGCCACTGGTCTATTCAAGAACCTATAACAAATATGTACATATATATCAAAGTATGTTCAAAATATATTTACAACACTTTTAATACATTTTGATGTTTTAAGTTTATTAAGTCAGCTGTCCTCGTTAGTAACCTACAACTAGTTGTCCATAGTTAGATGTACAGAAATAAATCAATATATATTATCTTGAATCAATCCACGACCCAGTGTATACATATCTCAGTATTGATCACAACTCAAACTATATATATTTTGGAATCAACCTCAACCCTGTATAGCTAACTCCAACATTCACATATAGAGTGTATATGGTTGTTCCGAAATATATATAGATGTGTCGACATGATAGGTCAAAACATTGTATACGTGTCTATGGTATCTCAAGATTACATAATATACAATACAAGTTGATTAAGTTATGGTTGAAATAGATTTGTTACCAATTTTCACGTAGCTAAAATGAGAAAAATTATCCAATCTTGTTTTACCCATAACTTCTTCATTTTAAATTCATTTTGAGTGAATCAAATTGCTATGGTTTCATATTGAACTCTATTTTATGAATCTAAACAGAAAAAGTATAGGTTTATAGTCAAAAATATAAGTTACAAGTCGTTTTTGTAAAGGTAGTCATTTCAGTCCAAAGAACGACGTCTAGATGACCATTTTAGAAAACATACTTACACTTTGAGTTTAACCATGATTTTTGGATATAGTTTCATGTTCATAAGAAAAATCATTTTTCCAGAAGAACAACTTTTAAATCAAAGTTTATCATAGTTTTTAATTAACTAACCCAAAACAGCCCGCGGTGTTACTACGACGGCGTAAATTCGGTTTTACAGTGTTTTTCGTGTTTCCAGGTTTTAAATCATTAAGTTAGCATATCATATAGATATAGAACATGTGTTTAGTTGATTTTAAAAGTCAAGTTAGAAGAATTAACTTTTGTTTGCGAACAAGTTTAGAATTAACTAAACTATGTTCTAGTGATTACAAGTTTAAACCTTCGAATAAGATAGCTTTATATGTATGAATCGAATGATGTTATGAACATCATTACTACCTTAAGTTCCTTGGATAAACCTATTGGAAAAGAGAAAAATGGATCTAGCTTCAACGGATCCTTGGATGGCTCGAAGTTCTTGAAGCAGAATCATGACACGAAAACAAGTTCAAGTAAGATCATCACTTGAAATAAGATTGTTATAGTTATAGAAATTGAACCAAAGTTTGAATATGATTATTACCTTGTATTAGAATGATAACCTACTGTAAGAAACAAAGATTTCTTGAGGTTGGATGATCACCTTACAAGATTGGAATTGAGCTAGCAAACTTGAAAGTATTCTTGATTTTATGTAACTAGAACTTGTAGAATTTATGAAGAACACTTAGAACTTGAAGATAGAACTTGAGAGAGATCAATTAGATGAAGAAAATTGAAGAATGAAAGTGTTTGTAGGTGTTTTTGGTCGTTGGTGTATGGATTAGATATAAAGGATATGTAATTTTGTTTTCATGTAAATAAGTCATGAATGATTACTCATATTTTTGTAATTTTATGAGATATTTCATGCTAGTTGCCAAATGATGGTTCCCACATGTGTTAGGTGACTCACATGGGCTGCTAAGAGCTGATCATTGGAGTGTATATACCAATAGTACATACATCTAAAAGCTGTGTATTGTACGAGTACGAATACGGGTGCATACGAGTAGAATTGTTGATGAAACTGAACGAGGATGTAATTGTAAGCATTTTTGTTAAGTAGAAGTATTTTGATAAGTGTATGGAAGTCTTTCAAAAGTGTATAAATACATATTAAAACACTACATGTATATACATTTTAACTGAGTCGTTAAGTCATCGTTAGTCGTTACATGTAAGTGTTGTTTTGAAACCTTTAGGTTAACGATCTTGTTAAATGTTGTTAACCCAATGTTTATAATATCAAATGAGATTTTAAATTATTATATTATCATGATATTATCATGTATGAATATCTCTTAGTATGATATATATACATTAAATGTCTTTACAACGATAATCGTTACATATAAGTGTCGTTTAAAAATCATTAAGTTAGTAGTCTTGTTTTTACATATGTAGTTCATTGTTAATATACTTAATGATATGTTTACTTATCATAATATCATGTTAACTATATATATATATATATATATATATATATATATATATATATATATATGTCATCATATAGTTTTTACAAGTTTTAACGTTCGTGAATCACCGGTCAACTTGGGTGGTCAATTGTCTATATGAAACCTATTTCAATTAATCAAGTCTTAACAAGTTTGATTGCTTAACATGTTGGAAACATTTAATCATGTAAATATCAATCTCAATTAATATATATAATCATAGAAAAGTTCGGGTCACTACAATTGAGCCATGTTCATTTTCAATCTGTTACATATACATTTCTTAAAACATACCAATGGTGTTATATATTTATGGTACAGAAATCTAGTAAAAAATAGTGCCTTTCACTACTTGAGATCAAATATTGGACCACCCAGAATATCATACCTCTTTCTGCTTTCATCATATTCAGTATATGGCTTGTAAAATTTCCCATAACAACCTATACATTTGTTATTATCATTACATAATTACATAATAATTTTAAAATACATAAATGTAAAATAAATAAATGAAAACATTTCGTTTAAGCATTAACATTTTAATATAAAGCCTAATTTTACTCCATGATTCATATGAAAACTTACTGTGACATGTATAAATGTAAATTATATGGATCAATACGTAAGATCTTTAAGCAAAAAGTGAAAAACGTATGAATTATCTTTTACGTACCCTAATCTGAAAAGGACGATATTAAATATATAAACATATTCGAACCTTTGCGTTTCAATGAAAGATGTTAGATTGTATGAATCAAAGATATATGATCAAATTCGAATCATCTGATGATTTTTGTGAGCGACTTTGAGAATTTAAAAGATATATTACCCCAGCCATTTGTTCATCACCACATCCTGCAGATATCAATCTACATCTCCTCCGGCGAATATCATAAGCTACAAATATGTACCAATAGATAATATATCACTCAAATCACAATCAAATTGGATATGTCAGATGAATAAAACAAAAACTCTAATTTCATTAAAACTACAAAAGGAGGATATTTCAGCTCCCCTTAGGGTCCTTTTACAACTTCAACTCAAATAATAAGACATTCTAAAAACTATATATCAAATTCTGTATGAAAGCATCTCAATACATAAATATAGACCTACCCATTGAAAAGGATAAACATAAACAATAAATAACATATATTAAAAAGGAGAAAGGTACTAATTAGAGTATATTTAGAAAAAATTACGTCGTTAGTACCTGTGGTTTGTTCACATTTTCATCACAACACCTAAAGTTTATTTTTTGCGTTGTTGGTACCTAGTTTTTATTAGAATTGCATGGTTAGTACCCATATCAAATTAACCCCTCACATGTGCCATACATGTGAGGGTAATTTTGTCTTTTTAACAATTGGAAAAATTAATATTGAAAACCATGCAATTATAAACCTCGAGAGTAATAGCGTAGTCAAGCGATTAATTATCTTTTCAGTAAATGTGTTACAGTACCAAGTGTTACACCAATAAGAGTTATCTCTCATAATTTTGACTGCTCATTCGATTATTACCAGTTCACATATTATGATGTGGTTTTTATTAATTTTATAGCATTACAGATCCTCTATGTTTATATTAATATTAACCTGTACGAAATGAAGTTACAAAGCTTAACTTAGTTGTTAAACAAAAAGTACTACTTCGTGATAAACCAAATATCTTCGGTTTCTTGTTGACGTCTTTTTTTTAACGGCAAAGATTGATTGACTATATTAAAAAACTCTCCCTAGCAAGACGTCAAAGAGAGGGGACTACAAAGGCTTTAGTAGTCAAGATACTCATTCTATAAACGTCACGGTTACACATTTAATTACACAAATTGCAGTGACTAAAAACACAAATAAAGTGTGCGGACTTAATTATTTAAAAAAAAAAAAGTCGGAAGGTCAAAGAAGAAGATTGAATTTATTTTCCACATGTTAGAAGGACGAAATTACCCTCACATGTGTGGCACATGTGAGGGGTTAATTTGATATGGGTACTAACCATGCAAGTCTAATAAAAACTAGGTACCAACAATGCAAAAAATAAACTTTAGGTGTTGTGATGAAAATGTGAACAAACCACAGGTACCAACGGCGTAATTTTTTCGTATATTTATAATACCTCAGCGCTATTCTTCCTTTAAATTCTCGTGCCTTAACAATACCCAAGATAGGCATTCGTTATATCTTCTTGTTTCACGGGCTGAAAAGAAAATATCCTTATATTATTTTGCAGTATCGAGAAACCGTTTAGGGAATGATAAACATTTTTCAGATAAAAAATTACATAATAAATCATTCCAACAATTGCATCAATTCAAAAGGTGATTTCATCACCTACACCATATGTGAATGTTCTGCAAGTTTACTGCAACCAAAAATAAATTACATTAACATTTAAAGTAGGTGTTTCCATAACATGCACCATAACTGAATATCAATTGTTATTTTTATTAACAATTATCAGAACAAAGTATGAATCCCTAAAATAATTAAGACCCTAGTGGTTGTTTAAATTCCAAAGTATTTGATACTCAAAAATGTGTAATATCTTGTAGGATCACAAATTTGCAATGTCAATAATGAATGGATCATAAGACAGAATTCACACATAAACACCTAGAGATACAAAGATTCAAGGGGATGTGTACCATCAGCTTTAAATTCGTACTGAAGGTGAATATGAGCATGTCGGGTTAAACCAAATTATGTCATGAAAACCAAGAAAAATAGGTTAAATAACGGTATATAAATGAATAAATTGATACAAACGGGATGTTATTTTTAGATGGATACCAAAGTCGATACGAACTCAATCAAATACAATATCGCTACCAAAATCAAAGAGCTAATTACAAATACCTAATTACAAATACCTAACCATTAGAAGCGAACTCAATCGATTGGATTTAACCGACTAAAATCGAAAATTGAATTTAACCTAGAAATTGGCATTTGGTTCCTTTTTGCATATATTGATTTGAAGCGAAGAAATTGGATTCATCAGTTGTTTTTTGACGTTGGATTGATGTCTACAGCCGTTCCAATTCGATTCGATTTCATTGCCGGTTCGTTTATATTATTGTTGAGTTCATTACCGATTTCCATGTCACTCGATCTAATCAATCTATAATTACTCGATCATATTGAAATAATTTCGTAGATCAACATTCAACATTAAAAATGATTGTAGATGTAGAAATATTGGATAAGAACGATGGGTTGAAAAAGTCGCTTAAGGTTTAATATTGATAGGTTAATTGTGAAGGTAGCGTTAACTGCTTGGGCAGTAAGGTAATTAGGATTTCTAACTGCCTACTAAAATCCTTAATGATGCCATCAGGATATTAAATGGCTGAGATTGAAATATTGGAAACTTATCTAAGGGTTAGAATTTTGCCACATGGGTTTTTGACATTTTAAATGGCATCATAATAGTTTTCTAATTATAGATTAGAGAGATTGTTTTTTCCAATGAAAGTCTTGAAAATTGTTATTAAAATGTATGTATTAAATGCGGTAAAAGGACCCGTTCATATACATTATAAACGAATCTCAATAGTTGATTACATCGCGAGGTATTTGACCTCTATATGATACATTTTTCAGACATTGCATTCGTTTTTAAAAGATAAACTCTCTTTACATCGAAAATTGACAGACATGCATACTATTTCATAATATCCACTATCCAACTATAACTTGACTTAATAATAATCTGTGATAAACTCAATGACTCGAATGCAACGTTCTTCGAAATATGCCATGAAAGACTCCAAGTAATATCTTTAAAAATGAGCAAATGCACAGTGGAAGATTTCTTTAACACCTGAGAATAAACATGCTTTAAAGTGTCAACCAAAAGGTTGGTGAGTTCATTAGTTTATCATAAATATTCATTTTTATCATTTTAATAGACCACAAGAATTTCATTTCCAGTTCTCATAAATATACGTCCCATGCATAGAGACAAAAATATCATTCATATGGATTGAACACCTGGTAACCGACATTAACAAGATGCATATAAGAATATCCCCTATCATTCCGGGAAATCCTTCAGACATGATATAAATGAATTCGAAGTACTAAAGCATCCGGTACTTTGAATGGGGTTCGTTAGGCCCAATAGATCTATCTTTAGGATTCGCGTCAATTTGGAGATCGGTTTCCAAATTCTTAGGTTACCAAGCAAAATGGGCATATTCGGCTTCGATCATTCAATCATATAATGTAGTTTCGATTACTTGTGTCTATTTCGTAAAACATTTATAAAAGATTGCGCATGTATTCTCAGCCCAAAAATATAAAGGGTAAAAAGGCAAATGAAACTCAACATACTGTATTTCGTAGTAAAATACATATAACGTCATTGAACAAGTGAAAGGTTGGCTTCGGATTCACGAACCTATATTAATTGTATGTTTTTATGTTTTGGTTAATATTTTTCTAAAATATTAGGTTAAGTCATAGTGTACCACAATCCTAATGCTCGAGACTAATATGCAAAAGTCAACAAAAGTTAATTTGACTCAAAAAATGTTTTTCCAAAATTTATACATGATTATTATATAGTTTAAATATCGTCGTTTATACTTTTAAATATTTTTAAAAGATTTTATTAGAGTAAATAATATAATTTATTTAAAAATATAATTTTATATATCTTAAGTAATAAAATTTAGAAAGTTCATTTAATATCATAAAAGGTTATGATAGATTTTTATTAAGGTAATTATATTATTTGGGTTACATATTTATTTGATATAATAATATTGATAATAATAATAATAAGTAAAAGTTGTATTATTTTGTAATAATAATTATTATTATTCTATTGATAAAAATATCAATTTTAATATTTACTAAAAATGATATTATAAAATAATGGAATTTTATATTAACAATGACATAAAATAATAATTTTGTAAAAATGATACTTTTGATATTAATAGTACTTTTAATAATAATAGTCATAAAAATAATGAAAAATGAAAATTTTATCTAAATCAATATCTTACGATATTTAAATTTCATCATGATACTCATACCCATTATTTCCTAATTAATTTTGTTAATAGTTTTTAAATCGTCTTTTATGTTGCATTCATTTTAATGATAATAATAGTAATTAAAATAATTAAGTGTTACTAATCTTAGTTTAATTATAATAATACAAATAATAATAAATGTTATGATAATATTAATGCTAATAACTATTTTAATGATAAAAATAATAATAGTACTAATTATAATTTTAACGATAATAATAATAATAAAAATACATTTTTTTAATGATAATACATAATAATAATAATAATAATAATAATAATAATAATAATAATAATAATAATAATAATAATAATAATAATAATAATAATAATAATAATAATAATAATAATAATAATAGTTTGATAAAAACTAGAAAGACGATAATAACGACGATAATAATAATCATTTTTAATAATAATATCAAAAATTCAATTAACTATATCTTCTAATCCGTTCATCGAAACCATTCGACATCTAAAGGAAAAGTTCTTAATTTTTCGCTATCTTTCCAAGGACATGCATATCTTATACCTTATCTCAATCGCAGGTATAATTAATTCGAGGTTCAACATAACCTATCTAAGGGCAATATCAAAAATACAAGCATGCATAATCCTATATTCTCAAGCACTAGTCAAGGATACACTATTGATATGTAAAAATTAATTTACGAGTACTCACATATCAATATTGAGATTCAATATTGCAGGAAAGGTACGTAGACGCAAAGGAGATAATAAACACTAAATTGACCTCATGAGCATACCCATGAACCATACCCATCACCTTCATAGCTATAACCCATAATTTCCTTAGCCCTACCCTACTCGAAAAACTTATTTGAAATAATTTACCCATAACCTCGTCGTAGTATTTTATGTATAATACTAATAATATCGCTCCTAATAATACTAATACTAATAATAATAAGATTAATATTTATAATCTTAATATTAATAATAATAATAATAATAATAATATTAATAATTATAAATATAAATATAGAGAGATTGAGAGATGTGAAGTAACAAATGAATCAGGAAACGAGTACGATCGAGCCTTTATGCATTTTTGCCCACCTAACACCCCATGCAATCGCATGGGGTTTGTAAGGTATAACCATGCGATTGCATGGCTAAAGATTTATGGCCACATTCGCATTTTTCTAATCCTGCCGACACACACATTGTAACACATATACTACATATTACGTTTATTTATATATTAATTAATATATAATATATTTAATTTTTAGAATTAATTAAATATTATATTATATTTACGTGCGTAGTAAAAATATAATTTTTACAAAAATGACTCGTACGTTGTCACTCGACTCATGTACCACTTTCGGTTTTGCTAGAGCACTTTCGTACGTTTAGAAAACTAGTCTTTTACGTTACACGACGTGTACCTTTAGTAATAGTTTGATTTATTCATCAATAAATTACTTTGTAAAAAATGTATCTCATAAAATTTGAGCGTCGTGGTCATTTGCTTCTATAAATCAGTGACCCGTTGTTTACCAAAAATATTTTATTTTAAATTAAGACGTTTTATGACGTGGTTAAAATATATATACATTTTTAGAAATATAAATTTGTATCCAAAATCTTTCATCTAACAATATAACATTTAGTTTTTCAAAATTATTTATTTTTTAAAGTTTATTTTTATTTTATTTAGGAAAATAGTTTAGCGCGTAAAGTTTTTCTTTTTAAGAATTTAAATGCATACAAGTACTAATCGTTTTTAAATATCAATTGCGTCACTAGGAAGGTGTTACTACCGTATACTTAATTTGAAAACATGAACACGTTTTAAATACACGTTACAACCAATATTTCAACTTACGTTTATTTATTCATAGGCAGTTTAGATAGACAGGTCTTCTTATATGAAAAAGTGTTTTTCGTACAGTTGAAAACTACATTAATTGGTTACTATGCAATTCCATCGACGAACATATGGAACCAAATACTATATTGTAAAGTATTTATACTTAATATTTCATTAACGATATCAAGTTATAATATATATATACGTGTATTCATATATAACCATTTACGTTCGTTTAATGGTTCGTGAATCATTGGAATTTGGTCGAGGTTAAATGAATGTATGACCATAGTTTAAAATGTTTGAAATTTAATCTTAACAAACTTTGCTTATCGTGTCGGAATAATATGAAGATTAAAGTTTAAATTTGGTCGAAAATTCCCGGGTCGACACAGTACCTACCCGTTAAAGAAATTTCGTCCCGAAATTTGATCGTGGTCATCATGGCTAATCATAAAAATATTTTTATAACGAATATGAGTTGATATATAAAGTTTTATCATTATTGAGTAATACAGATAAAACGATTCGATTACTTGAAGAGTACGAGTGAAGTTATCATAAAAGAAAAAAATGAGAATTAAAGTTTTTGTTTTAACTTTTGACGTTGTCTTGGTTGAATTCCGGAATTTTAGGGATTTGAAAAAAAAATCTTCAAAATCTAAAAGATTTGAATTCTTCGGCGAATAAGAAAATTATTATTCTCTAATTAAATGCAGAGATCTGTCTTAATTTCTCTATCAAATATTTCACTATAAATTAACTTCTTCCGTTCTATTATTTTTATCATTCCTATACTCAATTCCTAAATTCAAAAGATTATGAAAATGCTTAATCCAGTTCTAATCCTTGTCCTTATCCTTACTATCACAACAATTATTCTCCTTTTCCAACTCCCACCAGAGGAATCTGCTTATTTCTACTTTGCCCTTGGGGTTATAGTACTTATAATCCTCCCGTGTCTTTATGTTGCGATAAACATTGATATACACGGTTTGTAATTTATGTGTTGTTATCGGGTTTTATATCTCCCCTTATATTGCAATGTCCCTATTTCTGTTTCCTATAATCATTGTCATTCACAGTTAATACTCCCTCCTATTTGCTGCGATTTATACTCTAATTTCTATTTCGGAGCTTTGTCCCTCCGTATCTTCTTCTTGCGAGTAGGCATCTCTCGTAATGGTCCAGAATTCGCAGATATAAGTTTCAGAATGAACATTATTAATGTTCTAAGAAGGGAATGGTAATGGCACGATTTTGATTTGTTAAATTACCAGAATACCCTGGAAAAGACCGAATCATCAAGAAATATTTTCTTGATATTTTAGAGGTTAAAATAGAATACAAGAGTCGTGTAATATAGCACATAATGACGTTATGATCTGTGAATCATCACGTTCCATTAGAAACTCAGCATGACTTACTGTAATATAATCACGTTGATCAAGTGTCATTATATTATACTAACTCATGCTTCAGCTCCCAACACTACTTCAAAATCATTCATAGTTTTAACTCAAAGGTTTACAGAATATAGAAACTAACAGTTTCTTATATGATGTAACACTGATAGCGCGAAGAGATAAAGGATTTTAGATAATAATATCTTTAGATATATCGATGATATTTAAAATAAAGGTACGATGATATCTTAGAATTTTTGAATCAAGTTGTGATGAAGAAATTCATTCATAATTCAAACTCGAATTTAAAGAAATTTAGAAACTTAAAGCAGTTTCCTTTATGATATAACATAGATAGCAGGAAGAGATAAATAATTTTGGACAAGAATATTTATGAAAATATCCTCATAAATATCGAAGATATTTATGATGATATTTTGGAATATCTAAGTTCGAAGGTTGATGAAGAAAATTTGTCCGCAAGAATTTAGAGTCAGGAGTAAGGTATTCGTTAATGACTTCAGTGAATACTGAATCGTTTGGATTCTTTGAAGGCAGATTTATTCTTTGTAATTTGTCTACAATCTCCTTCTTGGTTTGCTCAATCCGTTTTCCAATTTCAACTTGTCTGAGTTTTGCTAACCTATTATACTTTATTATCAAACTTCCGACTGTCAAAGTCGTGTACAGTTTTTGCTGCTGTATTGTGATGAATCGGAAATTTCTGACCAAATTTAAACTTTATCTTTAAATGATTTAATGTTTTCGACACGATAAGCAAAGTCTGTAATCTTGAGTCTCAAAGTTTTGGAACTATATTCATGTAATCAATTATTCTTTGACTGTTCTCGAAGATTCACGAACAATATATATATAACTTAATGTGCATATATATATATATATATATATATATATATATATATATATATATATATATATATATATATATATATATATATATATATATATATATATATATATGATTTCAAGTTATTTAGTAAACGATAGTAACACTCAATTATTGATTCGATTAATATTTAGATAAGTTAACTAAAACGTTTAAGATGAACCAGTAAAACACTAATTTGCTACAGTATTTTCGAATTGCTACAGTACCCGAAAAGCTACAATATTTTCGAAAATCACTATTTGCTACAGTAAAAAAACTTTGCTACAGTACAACACTATTTCAAAATGAAAATGTATATTATATATATATATATATATATATATATATATATATATATATATATATATATATATATATATATATTAACAAATAGCGAGACGATGATTTATAGAAGTAAATGACCAAAACACTCAAATGTATAAGTTATACCTCGAGTGGTATAGTTTATGGATGATTTAAGACTATATTTTGACAAAGGTACGATTCATGAAATGTAAAGTACAAGTTTTCTCAGTATACGAAAGGACGTTCGAAAAACCGGAACCGGGACATAAGTCGAGTGACGATGTACGACTTATCGGAACGAAAATTACAAGTCAACTATGCACGTGAATTTAATATAATATATAATTAATTATATAAATTATATATAAATATAATATTATGTCGACAAAGATAAAAACAAACGAACCAGGCTGGTGACAGTTGGCCATGCGATCGCATGGTCGTATGCCCATGAAACCATGCGATCGCATGGTGGGTGATGGTGGCTCAAATCTATAAATTCGCCCGATTTCGTTTCAGTTCTTCATTTTCTTTTATATTTATCTCTGTATTATTATTATTATTATTATTATTATTATTATTATTATTATTATTATTATTATCATTAAGATTAATAATATTAATCTTATTATTATTAGTATTAGTATTATCAGATATTGTTATCGTTATTATTAGTATTTTACAAAAAATATTACGACGAGGTTATGGCCAAACAATTTCAAAATGGGTTTTCGAGCGGGATAGAGCTAAGGAAACTATGAGTTATAGTTATGGAGGTTATGGGTAATGTTCGTGGGTATTGTTCGCAAGTCAAACCTAGTGTTTATCATCTCTGTTGCGTCTACATACTTTCCTACAATATGTTCTATAGGTTGAGATCTACGATTATTTGATATTCTGAGTTTCGGTCACATTACGATGAACAACTTTAAGTGCTGCTAAGGTGAGTTTCATATGATCCCTTTTACTCAATATATTTTTGGGCTGAGAATACATGCGACTGTTTATAAATACTGAAAATACTAGATTTATATGCGTGAGTTTCATTGCTCCCTTTTTAATTGCTTTTGCAATATATTTTTAGGCTGAGAATACATGCAATTTATTTTAAACGCAATGGATACAAGTACATACTTAATTCTACACTGAGTTTAAACCGAAAATCCCTTAGCTTTGGTAACTAGTAACTACCAGTACATAGGAGGTGGACTAGTGGGCACGAATAACAGTATATGGATCCATAGGGCTTGACATCCCCGTCCGAGCTAGAGCACTAGCCTTTTAACGGACGTATGCTATTTGAGAAGCGTATACGTTGGTTTGCGTGTATTGTTAAGATTATTATACAAAGAGTACTTATTATATAGACGTTAAAGTTTAGTTACCAGGGTGCTCAATCTTGTAGAATATTTTGATAAACGTTTCTGGACGAAACAACTGAAATCTTGTGATCCACCTTTATATACAGATTATATGAAACTATAAAACTATGAACTCACCAACCTTTGTGTTAACACTTGTTAGCATGTTTATTCTCAGGTTTCTTAGAAGTCTTCCGCTGTTTGCTTATGTGTTAGACAAGCTATGTGCATGGAGTCTTACATGACATATTTTTCAAGGAAACGTTGCATTCACCAAATCATCACCATGTATCTTATTTTGACTGCATTGTCAACGGAAGTATTATTGTAAACTATTATTTACGGTGATTGTCTATATGTAGAAATCATCAGATGTCGAAAACCTTTGATTTAAATATTCATTTATGGTGTGCCTTTTTAAAAGAATTCAATGTTTACAAAACGTATCATATAGAGGTCAAATACCTCGCAATGAAATCGATGAATGACGTGTTCGTCCATATGGATTTGGAGCGATCGTCATAGTTGGTATCAGAGCGTTGGTCCTAGTGAACCAGGTCTTGAATGAGTGTGTCTAACTGATAGTTGTTAGGATGCATTAGTAAGTCTGGACTTCGACCGTGTCTGCATGTTAAAAGTTTTGTTTATCATTTCTTGTTAGAAATTACATGCTTATCATTCTTAAGTCTAGACACGTTTTCCTGCATTTATTGCATAAATAGTGTATAGACAAAAATTCATATCTTAGCGTATCTGTTACTGTAAACTTTTCCTGACATCTTCTGAAAATTTCTCCGTGATTTATGGAATTTGGTATTATATATACATATGTAAATTATGTATTGAAGAATACCAAAATAAATTCTATAATCTAATTCATATCAAAAATCATCTCCCTAATTATACAAGATGGATCCTGTATCCAGTTCAAATTCCTTAAACTCTGACAGCTATTCCGATATGGATATTCACCTGAATTTCGAAGACAGTGTAACCGGAATGGATCAACCAATCAGCCATCACCTATTCTGGATGAATTGGGGATGGGTTCGTAATCTACTTAATCATTGGAGACAAGAAGAAGGTGATCCCTTTCATCCACCACATTCACCTCTTGGCGAAGAACCTGAAGCACTTACCGGCGAACCCGTTCGTAACACTATTTTCACCCTCATTTCCAGAGCAGCTCGCAACGACTATGTCATATCCATTATTTTAAATCTTATTCATCCGCTTGTCCGAACCGCCAATCATCCCAGTATAATAGAAGAAGTCAACGAGCTTCGTGCTCGGGCAGTGGCTTTGGAGAATATGGTGCAAGGATTACAAACACCAGCAGCAGCACCAGCAGCATAAACAGTACCACCGATAACAACACCAACAGTACCATTACCACCACCAACAATAACATCCCCATCACACACCTCAACATCACAATCTATACCTCGGATATCAACATCATACGCACCATAGGTACCAATGAGTACCAACAACAATAACCGATGAAGTATTGATTCATAATTTCATTGAAGAAATATTCTGCGACGATTATGTAATATCTAAAGTCTTAGAGATAATATATTCCAGCCGTAACCGTAAATCAGATGAGTGGACCGAAATGATAGAAGGAAGAGTAGAAACCCTGACCGGAATGGTGCATGATTTACAAGCTAGACTTGTTTTACCAGCAGCATCAACAGTATCGTCAGTATCACCAACACCGGAAAAACCTGTAGCACTACAAGTTCCGCCAATTTCATAATCACCAACATCATCACAAATCAACAACGCGTATATTGTATCAACGAGTTATGAAGTATTAACTCATTTTCCCTGAAGAAATTATATGTATATTTTATATATATTTATGTGAAATTTGAAAACAAAATAAATCTTTTCGTACTAAGCTATTACATGTGAATCATAACTGGTAGGTACTACTCGGTTAGTTCATGTTACTAATATGCTATACATCATTCGTTAATGACTTAACAATCGTTAACTACAATCTCTGTTTCAACTCAATGAATTCCATTTCCTAATAAACCAAGTGTATTATTCAATTACATAATTGATTTTACATTTTCATTTTCGATGTACTCGAAACTTTCCAGAAAACATCATCCGTGCCTTGTAAGGTTTACAAAAATTCCACGAGCATCAACATCCTTCACTGAGGAATATCAATAAGAATAAATAATGAAGTATTAATTTCATTAGTGAAATACTCCGCGAAGATTAGGTAATCTCTAATATTTTGGAGATTATTCATTTCTAATTCAAGCCAAAAATCAAATGAGCTTAATATGATATTAACTCATTAAATCTGTATTACATCTGAAGAAAATATACATACAGATATTTTCATAAAGACTGTAACGAAAATTCTTTGTACAAAGTATTAATTGTGAAATTTTTTTAACGGGTAGGTAATACCCGGGAAATATTTAAGTTTGCAATTAATATGTTACACTGTAAATTCTTCAACTTTGATTCAAAAATTATTAACAATGCTCACAACGATATACAATCATTTTCATACAAATTTAATTACATATTCTGATATTGACGGATCAGAATCCAAGTCATTAACTCTGAACCGGTGACATCATTCTTAGATCTCTACATCTTTCAAAGCTATACTTTGACTTTAAATCTGTGCAAGATCCATTAGCATTGTTTTTACCGAAAATAACCTTGAAATTCCTTTTCAAAGTATCCAGTATTGTCAACCGTTCAACCAGTCAACGACGACCTTTCAGACTTGTAACTTTGGCATATACGTTTTTGTTACTGGGGAACCTTTCATGTTCCACCACATTAACAGTAAATGTACCAGCAAATTCATTAATCTGTGACTTAAAGTCTCTCCGAAAAACCATTATAATTGTTCATTGAAACCCTATCATGTACTCATCCACATCTTGTAATGGTAATTACCATACCAACTACCGGAAATTAGCAATCAGTATTTCGAATTTCACAGCAATTCTACGCCAACAGTTATATATATACATATAATGTCTATCTCCTAAACTTACTTACTTCGAATGTGAAGTTTCTGAAAAACACCTTAAACCGCGAACTAGTTCTCGAAATTTTGAAAAGTACTGATGAAGCTGCAAAAACTGTAAACGACCTTAACAGTAAAAAGTTAGATGATAAAGAATAGTGTGTTGGCAAAGCTCAGAAAAAGAAAAGGTTTGGAACTGGAAAACGGATTGAGCAAAGTATGAAGGAGGCTATGGATAAATCACAAAGACGAAACCTGCATTCCAAGAATCTAAATGATTCAGTATTTGCTGAAGCCATTAACGAATACCTTGCTTCCGAATCTAAACCCTTGCGGACAATATTCTTCATCATCCTCTGATATTAGAAATTCTAATATATTATCATATCTTTCATTATAAATATCTTCGATATTTCTGAAGATATCTTCATAACTGTTATCATCCGAAATTATTTATCTCTTCACGCTATCTGTGTTACATCATAAAATAAACTATTTTAGTTTCTAATTTCTGAAAATTTCGAAAAATGGATGTTTTTGAAGTAGTGTTGGGAATTGAAGCATGAGTTAGTATAATATAATGACATTTGATCAACGTGATTATATTATAGTAAGTCATGCTGAGTTTCTAATGGAATGTGATAAAGGTTCACAGATCACACCCTCATCATGAACCATGTTACATAACTCTTTCATTCTATTTAATCTCTAAACATATCAAGAAAATATTTTTCTTGATGATTTGGTCTTTTCCAGATATTCTGGTAATTTGACCAATCAAATCGTGCTATTACCTTTCCTTTCTACTTTGTATATTATGATCATTCAAAACTTCATACCTACGAATTCTGGACCATTATCTGCTTGACTTAAGGTCGGGAAGAGAAAACGAAAGCATGAAGCTCCGAAATATAATGGAAAATATAAAGCCCGAAAACAAACCCGAAATTACAAACCGTGTATATCAATGCGTATAGCAATATAAAGACATGGGAGAATGAAAAACACTATAATCCCAAGGTAATGGTAGAAGAAAATAACTTCCTCTGGTGGTAGATGAAAAAGAAGAATGACAGATATGAAAGTTATGAGTATATCAAGAATCAGAACTGGATGAAGCATTTTCACAATTTTTTTTGAAGTATGAAATAAGGGAGAAGATTATAGGAGTGGTGAAGATAAATGAAACGGAAGTGGTCAATTTATAGCAAAATATCAGACATAGCAATCGAGGCAGATTATGCTTTTAATCAAAGAAAATCCTAATTTTCGTAAATTCCGAAGAATCAAATCTTATTTAGATAATGAAGAATTTTTATTTCTTAAATTCCGAAAATCAATCGTTACTACGTCAAAAGTTAAAACGAATCTCTATTTCCTCATTTCACTCTATTACGATAACTTCTCTCATACGCTTCGAGTAATTGGATTGTTTTATCCATATTACTCAACGGTAATAAAACTCTATTTATCGACTCATATTCGTCATGAAAACATTTTTATTGTTAGCCATGACGACCTCACTCAAATTTCGGGACGAAATTTCTTTAACGGGTAGGTACTGTGATGACTCAGAAATTTCTGACCAAATTTAAACTTTATCTTTAAATGATTTAATGTTTTCGACACGATAAGCAAAGTCTGTAATGTTGAGTCTCAAAGTTTTGGAACTATATTCATGTAATCAATTATTCTTTGACTGTTCTCGAAGATTCACGAACAATATATATATAACTTAATGTGCATATATATATATATATATATGACTTCAAGTTATTTAGTAAACGATAGTAACATTCGATTATTGATTCGATTAATATTTAGATAAGTTAACTAAAATGTTTAAGATGAACCAGTAAAACACTAATTTGCTACAGTATTTTCGAATTGCTACAGTACCCGAAATGCTACAGTGTTTTTGAAAATCACTATTTGCTTCAGTAAAAAAACTTTGCTACAGTACCTTTGCTACAGTAAAACACTATTTCAAAATGAAAATGTATATTATATATATTTATATATATATATATATATATATATATATATATATATATATATATATATATATATATATATATATATATATATATATATATATATATATATATATATATATATTAACAAATAGCGAGACGATGATATATAGAAGTAAATGACCAAAACACTCAAATGTATAAGTTATACCTCGAGTGGTATAGTTTATGGATGATTTAAGACTATATTTTGACAAAGGTACGATTCACGAAACGTAAAGTACAAGTTTTCTCAGTATACGAAAGGACGTTCGAAAAACCGGAACCGGGACAAAAGTCGAGTGACGACGTACGACTTATCAGAACAAAAATTACAAGTCAACTATGCACGTGAATTTAATATAATATATAATTAATTATATAAATTATATATAAATATAATATTATGCCGACAAAGATAAAAACAAACGAACCAGGCTGGTGACAGTTGGCCATGCGATCGCATGGCCGTATGCCCATGAAACCATGCGATTGCATGGTGGGTGATGGTGGCTCAAATCTATAAATTCGCCCGATTTCGTTTCAGTTCTTCATTTTCTTTTATATTTATCTCTGTATTATTATTATTATTATTATTATTATTTATATTATTATTATTATTATTATTATTATTATTATTATTATTATTATTATTATTATTATTATTATTATTATTATTATTATTATTATTATTATTATTATTATTAAGATTAATAATATTAATCTTATTATTATTAGTATTAGTATTATCAGATATTGTTATCGTTATTATTAGTATTTTACATAAAATATTACGACGAGGTTATGGCCAAACAATTTCAAAATAGGTTTTCGAGAGGGATAGAGCTAAGGAAACTATGAGTTATAGTTATGGAGGTTATGGGTAATGTTCGTGGGTATTGTTCGCAAGTCAAACCTAGTGTTTATCATCTCTGTTGCGTCTACATACTTTCCTACAATATTGAATCTCAATACTGATACGTAAGCACTCATATTTTATATTTTATATATTAATTGTGTATCCATGTATAGTGCTCGAGTATATATATTTATACATGCTTGTATGCTAAATTTCGTCGCTAAACAGTTTATAATGAATCACGAATTAAATACATATATTACTGGTAAAAGGTATATGATATACATGTTTTTGGAAAGCTGGCGAAAAATCAATGACTTTTCATTTAGACATCGAATAGTTTCGATGAACGGATTAAAAGATATGATCAACTGAATTATAATTGACGTTAATTGGAATTGCTTATGAATTTGCAATTAAGATTTAAACAACTTGTTTACAAGATTGATAAAATGGATTTTTAAATATTACCAGCCGAGTAAATGAATCCTTATATAAGGTACGTCTCGTTTGTTGAACTATTGTCAAAATTGACTTTTTGAAACAACATTGGATAACTTTTGTATGTCGGTATCGAGCATTAGGATTGTGATACACTATGACCTGACCTAGCTTGATAGACATTTATTGACCAACATATGTTCTCTAGGTTGAGATCTACGATTATTTGATATTCTGAGTTTCGGTCACATTACGATGAACAACTTTAAGTGCTGTTAAGGTGAGTTTCATATGATCCCTTTTACTCAATATATTTTTGGGCTGAGAATACATGCGACTGTTTATAAATACTGAAAATACTAGATTTATATGCGTGAGTTTCATTGCTCCCTTTTTAATTGCTTTTGCAATATATTTTGGGCTGAGAATACATGCAATTTATTTTAAACGCAATGGATACAAGTACATACTTAATTTTACACTGAGTTTAAACCGAAAATCCCTTAGCTTTGGTAACTAGTAACTGCCAGTACATAGGATGTGGACTGGTGGGCGTGAATAACAGTATATGGATCCATAGGGCTTGACATCCCCGTCCGAGCTAGATGATAATGCTAAAAACGAACATATATTTCATAGCATTATCCCTCAAGAAAGACAAGCTTTTAGTTGCAATTGTTCTATTTACAAGTGATATTCGTTTAAATAATAAAAGGTGAAGACAAAAGACAGATTCGACGAATTGAAGACGCAAACGACCAAAAAGCTAAAAAGTACAAAGTACAATCAAAGAGGTTCAAATTATTGATGAGAAACGTCTCGAAATTACAAGAGTACAAGACGCAAAACGCAAAATACAAGATATTAAATTGTACGCAAGGACGTTCGAAAATCCGGAACCGGGACCAGAGTCAACTTTCAACGCTCGACGCAACGAACTAAAAATTACAAGTCAACTATGCACACGAATATAATATAATATTTAAATAATTCTATAAATTATTTATATATTATATTATTATTAAATACCGTCGGCAAGAAAGAAAACAAGCTCATGCGAGCTGGAAAAAGAGGCCATGCGATCGCATGGCCTGGAGGTGCATTTTCCATGCGATCGCATGGCAGTAGGTAGCTGGACACACTCCTATAAATTTCGCAGTTTGGTGATCAATTAACATATCTTTTTCTCTATCTCTCTCACGTATACATATACATACATACATATATATATATATATATATATATATATATATATATATATATATATATATATATATTATATTTTAATTTTAAATTCTAATAATAAGGGTATGTTAGCGAATGTTGTAAGGGTGTAAGTCGAAATTCTGTCCGTGTAACGCTACGCTATTATTAATCATTGTAAGTTATGTTCAACCTTTTTAAATTAATGTCTCGTAGCTAAGTTATTATTATGCTTATTTAATCCGAAGTAATCATGATGTTGGGCTAAAATATTAAGACGGGGTAATTGGGCTTTGTACCATAATTGGGGTTTGGATAAAAGAACGACACTTGTGGAAATTAGACTATGGGCTATTAATGGGCTTTATATTAACTAAATGATACCTCGTTGATTTAATAATAGACTTATAATTTGACGTATTTATATATAACCACATACGCTTGACTGGGTACGGTGGGCGGGATATCTATAAATACCAATAATTGTTCATTTTACCGGACACGGAACTGGATTAATAGTTAATAGACTTGTTGAAACAGGGGTGGATTACATTCAAGGGTAATTGGTGTAATTGTTAACAAAGTAGTAAAACCTTGATTTACACGCAGTCGATAACCTGGTGTATTCATTAAACAAAGTATTAAGACCTTGTTACAATTCGAATCCCCAATTAGTTGGAATATTTGACTTCGGGAATAAGAATAATTTGACGAAGACTTCCGCACTTTATGATTATAACTGATGGACTATTATGGACAAATCCGTATGGACATATCGAATAATCCAGGACAAATGACAATTAACCCATGGTAATAAACTAAAAACAACACGTCGAACATCATGATTACGGAATTTTAAATAAGCATAATTCCTTTATTTCATATTTAATTGCACTTTTAATTATCGCACTTTTATTTACTGTCATTTTATTTAATTGTACTTTTAATTATCGTACTTTTTAATTATCGCAATTTTATTTATCACACTTTTATTTATCGCAATTTCATTATCGTTATTTACTTTACGCTTTAAATTAAGTCTTTTATATATTTAATATTTTACATTAGGTTTTAACTGCGACTAAAGTTTTAAAATCGACAAACCGGTCATTAAACTATAAAAACCCCCTTTTATAATAATAATACTACTTATATATATTTTTGTATTTTTACAATTATAAGTTAAAAAAATATAGCGTTAAACTTGGCGAGTTCCCTGAGGACGAACCAGACTTACTAAAAACTACACTACTGTACGATTAGGTACACTGCCTATAAGTGTTGTAGCAAGGTTTAGGTATATCCATCTGTAAATAAACTAATTAAAACTTGTAACAATTTGTAACGTATTTCATATTAAAAATAATAGTATTTTGTACCCCTTCACTCACACATCAAGTTTTTAGCGCCGCTGCTGGGGACACTAAAACGCCGGAAGCGAAACGCTATATATAAAATAAAATAAAAAAGATTTTTTATTAAGTTCTTTGTATAAAAATATACGTTTTATTTTTTTTTTTAAATACAAAAATATAAAAAGAAAAACAACATTTATATATTTTTAAGAGATTGTTAAATATATAAGTTTTATAAAGTTTCTTTATTTTTATTTTAGTTAGTAAAAATATAAGTTTTATATAAATATTTTTATATAAATATATAAAACAGAAAGAAAAAAATAGTAAAACCCACTCGGCCCGATCACTGTTGCAGCCCAAAGCCTGGCCCGAAACCTTACTCCATGCGACCGCATGGAAATTTAACTATCAAACCATGCGATCGCATGGCTTGATTTGACCCGTCTGATACGTCTGCCGACAGAAATTAGGGTTTTTAATTAATAATTATTATTAATTATTAATATAAACCTAATTAGGGTTTTAATTATATATTAATTAGTTTAGTTTTATTATTTAATTTGTATTATTTAGTTTAATTAGTTTTATAAATTATAAAATTAATACTTTTATAAAATAAATAATATAAAAATAATATTTTTATAAAAATTGTACTTTTTACAACTTTAAGTTTATTTTTATATTTTATATATTTTTATTTGTTTTTAGCGTAATATTTGTATTTTTCATTTGTATTTAGTTTTAAGTCATAGTTTTTGCCATAGTTATTTTTATTTCTAGATTTTTAGGTTTTGCCGTAAAATCCCCTAAGTGCTTTTTCTTTAGACTAAGATTTACGTGCTTTAGAATTTTGCGACGCCATTTTATAAGTTTTAGTACCTTTTTAAGTAATTGCCGTTTTGGATATAGAATTTCTTTTAAGCTTTAATATCTTTAGACGCAACTTTTAATTCTTAGTTTTTAGACTTTTAAGTTTCGACGCGCTACGTTCTTTTTATTATTTTTTGACCTTTTATTTTTCGACGTTTTTCGACGCGCTCTTTTTCTTTCTTATTTCTCGCCGCTCTAGTTTTTAGGATTTAGAATTTTCTATTTCTTCTCTAAAATTTCTTTAAATTTCAACTAAAAATTATTTTAAGTGGTTAAATTGATAGACATCCAAATTTTCTGCTTCGTAGTAATAGTTGGATTTGTTAGTGGCTGAGTTGTGAGCTTCCGATTTAAAGGGTTCTGGCTCCCTGCTGCATCTATTGGCTATTCGAAACGTGGGCAAAAGCAGAAAAGTCTATTATTTTGATAACTTATATAATTTTTTATCTTTTATAACTAATAGGATATTCAGTGAATGCACCGAGCAAAACGTTCACCACCTTTTATACGTTCACCACCTTTTGTACGTTCACCACCTGTAACCAGATCAAGACATCTAGCAAATACTGTCGCCGTTGATTTTTCTTTAGAATCGTCATCAAGTCGACCAAGTACTCCAATTCAAATTTCTGATAATCCATTTTTTAAACCCGACCTCACAATTGAGAATCCGGAGGATATTCAGGGACAATTCAGAGATCCTGAACCATTAATCTTTCCTCAGGAACCACCAATCATTCAAACAGAAATTGTCGAGGAACAACCCATTAAATCAAAATACTCTAGTGATTCAGATTCCACAAATTCAATCATGGAAAATCTGGAACCTCTAAGTATGGAAGACCGAATGAGAGCTAAACGCACTGGCCAAGGTCACGCAATTACTCAACCAGACATAAATGCGCCAGATTATGAAATCAAAGGACAAATTCTACACATGGTAACTAATCAATGCCAATTTAGTGGTGCGCCGAAGGAAGATCCAAACGAACATCTTCGTACTTTTAATAGGATCTGTACTTTATTTAAAATCCGAGAAGTGGAGGATGAACAGATATATCTCAGGTTATTTCCCTGAACTTTAAAGGGAGAAGCCAAAGATTGGTTAGAATCGTTACCTGAAGGGGCGATTGATGCATGGGACGTTTTAGTTGAAAAATTTCTTAAACAATTCTTTCCGGCATCTAAAGCCGTGAGACTTCAAGGAGAAATTGTTACGTTCACACAAAAGCCAAACGAAACTCTATATGAAGCGTGGACAAGATTTGGAAAGTTATTAAGAGGATGTCCGCAACATGGTTTAGACACTTGTCAAATAGTACAAATATTCTACCAAGGATGCGACATCACTACAAGAAAAGACATCGATATAGCAGCTGGTGGTTTCATTATGAAGAAAACAGCAACTGACGCTTACAAAATTATTGATAATACTGCTTCCCACTCACATGAGTGGCATCAAGAAAAAGATATCGTTAGATCATCTAAAGCAGCTAGAGCCGATTCTAGCCATGACTTCGATTCCGTTTCCGCAAAGATAGATGCTGTCGAGAGACGAATGGAAAAGATGACTAAAGATATCCACTCAATACGAATTAGTTGTGAGCAGTGTGGAGGACCACATTTGACAAAAGATTGTCTCAGTATTGAACTAACAATGGAACAAAGAGAGAATGTTTCATACATAAACCAAAGGCCTGGAAATAATTATCAGAATAATTATCAACCGCCAAGACCAATCTATAATCAAAATCAGAATTATAACCGAAATGTTCCATACAATAACCAATAAGGTCCTAGCAATCAACAAGTGTCCAACAATACTTACAATCAGCAAAGACCTAGTTTTCAAAACAAACCACCACAAACCGATGATAAAAAGCCAAATTTAGAAGATATGATGTCGAAGCTAGTTGAATCTCAAACTCAATTTTTCACATCTCAGAAACAAACCAATGAACAAAATGCTCAAGCATTTAGAAATCAACAAGCTTCTATTCAAAATCTGGAACAAGAAGTAAGTAACCTAGCAAGGTTAATAGGTGAAAGAAAACTAGGAAGTTTACCTAGTGATACAAATTCTAACCCCCAGAATGAAACAGCTAAAGCCATTACCACAAGAAGTGGTATTACACTTAAACCACCTGAAATACCTGTAATTTCTGATGATTCTATTCCTACTACACAAGAACCACAACCTGAGCAAGATAAGGAAACAGAACCGGTAGTTGAAAAGGTTAATGAAGATAACACAATTAAGGCTAAACCTTATGTTAAACCATACCAACCACCACTTCCTTACCCGAGTAAAATGAGAAAAGAAAGACTTGAAGCCGAGCAATCCAAATTCTTGGATATGTTTAAACAAATAAATGTTAATCTTTCTTTCATTGATGTGATTTCAGGAATGCCTAGATATGCTAAATTCTTGAAAGATCTAATCACAAATAGAAAGAAAATAGAAGAACTCTCGGCTGTTACTATGAATGCTAATTGTTCTGCAGTGCTATTGAATAAGATACCAGAAAAACTATCTGATCCAGGAAGTTTCACAATTCCATGTTTTCTGGGTAGTCTTAGTTCAATAGAAGCATTGGCAGACTTAGGTGCTAGTATAAATCTAATGCCGTATTCACTATACGCTAAACTAAACCTTGGAGAATTGAAACCAACACGAATAAGCATACAACTAGCCGATCGATCAGTAAAATATCCTAGAGGGATAATGGAGAACATGCTAGTTAAAGTTGGTACTTTAGTATTTCCAGTAGATTTTGTTATTCTGGACATGGAAGAAGATTCTCGAGTTCCTCTCATATTAGAAAGACCATTCTTAAACACAGCTAAAGCAATAATAGACGTGTTTTGGTAAGAAACTGACCCTAAGTATAGAGGACGAGAGTGTTACCTTTTCTGTTGATAGAGCCATGCAACAACCGCAATCTGCAGATGATACATGTTATTATATTCAAACCATAGATTTACATGCAGAATTATTAGAAGAATTTCTAGAATTATAAGGAACAGGAGAATGTTCGTTAGGAGAAGGAACTGAACCAATTGATGAAACTGAAATGTTAGCTACACTTATGGCTAATGGATATGAACCAACAACAGAAGAAATTCAAATGCTAAAAGAAGAAGACAGATATCGATATAAATCATCGATAGAAGAACCACCGACATTAGAGTTAAAGCCACTTCCAAACCACTTGGAATACGCTTATTTACATGGTGAATCTGAATTACCTGTAATAATATCGTATTCTCTTACTGAAAATGAAAAATCTCAACTCATTTCTGTGCTAAAAGCTCATAAACCAGCTATTGCATGGAAGATTCATGATATTAAAGGAATAAGTCCTTCGTATTGCACATAAAATCCTTATGGAAGAAGGTCATAAAACATATGTGCAACGCCAACGAAGACTAAAACCTAATATGCAAGATGTTGTTAAGAAAGAAATTATTAAACTACTTGATGCAGGTTTAATTTATCCAATCTCTGATAGTTCATGGGTAAGCCCAGTTCAATGCGTGCCTAAGAAGGGTGGCATGACTGTCATCACAAATGAAAAAAATGAGCTTATTCCTACTAGGACTGTAACAGGATGGCGTGTTTGTATTGATTATAGAAAATTAAATGACGCCACCAGAAAAGATCACTTTCCCTTACCTTTTATTGATCAAATGTTAGAAAGATTAGCCAGAAATAGTTACTATTGTTTTCTTGATAGTTTTTCCGGATATTTTCAAATTCCAATAGCACCCGAAGATCAAGAGAAAACCACATTCACGTACCCTTATGGTACTTTTGCTTACAAACGCATGCCATTTGGACTTTGCAACGCCCCTGCAACCTTTCAAAGGTGCATGATGGTGATTTTTCACGACATGATAGAAGAATGCATGGAAGTTTTCATGGATGACTTTTCAGTCTTCGGTGATACTTTTGAATCATGTCTAGTTAATCTTGAACGAATGCTTATTAGATGCGAACAATCAAATCTAGTACTTAATTGGGAGAAATGCCATTTCATGGTTAAAGAAGGCATCGTTCTTGGTCATAAAATTTCAAAGGAAGGAATTGAAGTGGATAGAGCTAAAGTAGATGTAATTTCTAAACTTCCACATCCCACCAATGTTAGAGGAGTTAGGAGTTTTCTAGGGCATGCCGGTTTTTACCGATGTTTTATAAAAGATTTTTCTAAAATTGCCACTCCTATGAATAAACTCCTAGAAAAGGATGCTCCATTCATCTTTTCAAATGAATGCATCAAATCTTTTAATATTTTTAAAAAAAAACTCACTAATGCTCTGATTATGATAACTCCAAATTGGAATCTACCATTTGAACTAATGTGCGATGCAAGTGATTTTGCAATGGGAGCCGTTTTAGGACAAAGGATTGAAAAACGATTTCAACCAATTTGTTATGCTAGTAAGACGTTACAAGGAGTACAAACAAATTACACAACTACTGAAAAAGAACTCCTTGCCATTGTCTTTGCTTTTGACAAATTTCGTTCATATCTCGTTCTAGCTAAAACGGTGGTCTATACCAACCATTATGCTCTTAGATACCTATTTTCGAAACAAGATGCCAAACCAAGATTAATCCGTTGGATTTTACTCTTACAAGAGTTCGATATTGAAATCCGAGACAAAAAGGGAGCAGAAAATCTCGCAGCTGATCATCTTTCTCATCTTGAAAATCCTGAATTAGAAGTTCTAAATGAATCGGCCATACAAGACAACTTTTCTGATGAATATCTATTAAAGATAGATTATAATGAAATTCCATGGTTTGCAGACTATGCAAACTACTTAGTATGTGGATTCCTTGAAAAAGGGTTGTCGTACCAAAAACGAAAGAAATTCTTTAGTGATATAAAACACTATTTCTGGGAAGATCCACATTTGTTTAAAAGTTGTCCCAATGAAATAATACGCCGATGTGTATTCGGGGATGAAGCTAGTCAAATCTTAAATCATTGTCACACAGGACCAACAGGAGGGCATTATGGGCCTCAACTTACAGCAAGAAAAGTTTACGATGCTGGATTCTATTGGCCTACAATTTTCAAAGACGCACACCTTCTTTGCAAATCCTGTGATGCTTGTCAATGGGCCAGAAAAATAAGTTAATGTGATGAAATGCCACAAAATGTCATTCAAGTATGTGAAGTATTTGGCATTTGGGGTATTGACTTTATGGGTCCATTTCCAAAATCTCATAATAATCTCTACATTCTGGTTGCCATTGATTATGTATCTAAATGGGCGGAAGCACAAGCTCTCCTGACTAACGATGCACGAGTTGTAGTCAACTTTTTAAAACGTCTTTTTGCAAGGTTCGGAACACCGAAAGCTTTAATAAGTGATCGAGGTACTCATTTCTGTAATAATCAACTTGAGAAAGTTCTCAAAAGATATGGAGTAACTCATAAAATCTCAACCGCTTATCATCCACAAATAAGTGGACAAGTTGAATATACCAACCGAGCTTTAAAACGTATTCTAGAGAAAACCGTAGGATCAAATCCGAAGAAGTGGTCCATGAAATTGGAGGATGCACTCTGGGCTTTTAGAACAGCCTACAAAACTCTAATTGGAACCACACCTTTTAAACTCGTTTACGGAAAAGCATGTCATCTTCCAGTAGAAATTGAACACAAAGCATTTTGGGCTTTGAAGACATGTAATCTTGATTTACATGAAGCCGGACGTCTACGATTAAGTCAACTAAACGAATTAGAAGAATTAAGACTTGAGGCATATGAAAATTCCTTAATCTATAAGGAAAAAACGAAGAAATGGCATGATAAAAGAATCAGAAGTTCAAAAGAATTTAAAGAAGGAGACAGAGTTCTTCTTTTCAATTCACGATTCAAGCTATTTCCTGGAAAATTGAAATCAAGATGGTCTGGACCATTTATAGTCAAAAGAGTTTTCCCATACGGAACAATAGAGTTAATAAATTCAAATGGGATTGAATTTAAAGTTAATGGTCACAGAGTTAAACATTACATACATGGTCTGATGGAAGTTGACAATGAAGTCAATCATAATTTCGGTACCACAGCTAACTAAGTGTGGGGAGATTCAGGTGTTCTAAAAAAAATGTTGTCTAGAGTTAGTTGTTCTGTTCTCGTGTAGTTCCGAGAATGGAATTCGATTGGTCTTTTTCACTAGCAGACACTAAAGAACTAGTTTTCTCTCCCCATTCTGAATTTTTGTTTTGTAGGTTTTGTATGAAATTTATATGCATTTTTAAATTTAAGTTTTGTGTGAATTTAAAAACAAAAATTACTTTATTTCATTAAGTTTAAAAAATGATTTCTAAAATTCATCGTAAGTTGAAGACTAGGTCATGGAACCGAAATTGCTTTACCCGAGGGCGGGGCGAAAAATTTTGTTATCATTTTTTATTTTATTGATCTAAAGTATACCAAAAAAAAAAATTTAATTAAAAAAAAAACCAAAAATCTTTACTTTTAAAACAATCGCTTTAAAAACGACAAATTTTAAATTTTGTCGAGGGACGGACTACGTAAACATACCGAAACTACCTAAAGTAAAAGGAAACAAAATTTTAAAAAATTATTCATTTAAATTGTTTTAATAAATAAAGATTTTAAAAAAAAATAATAAAAATATTATGTATGTTTGTAGTTTATCTTATGTACAAAACAGAGTAAAACAGAGTAAAACAGCGCACTTTCAAAGATTAAGTTCAGCAAAAGCTACTAATTTTGACGACAAAATGAAAAACAAATGTGATGTAACAACAAGACGGAATGAACAAATGATGTGCATCATTTATCATTCAACAAACAAACGCCAATATGTTTGGAAACTTTGGTAAAATTTAATCATTTTTCTACGCTAATCACCCTCAATAATTTAAATTGTTACTGATTTCTAGCAAATGAGGGCATTGCAAGACCTTAAGTGTGAGAAGGGGTTAAATTCTTTCGGATTTTTAAAATTTTTAACTTATACACTTGGTTACCATTAAAAATACTACTAATGCAGTAGTTGTATTAGAATCTAGTGCTCTCTGATAATAAAGAACAGCCCTAGTGTTATATACTGACTACCAATTCTAGTAAAAAATTTTAAAATTTTCAATTAAATGAACGCAAAATCATGTTTATATATATATTTATGAACGATAAAACTAGGTGTTAATACCGAAATTATTGTTACCTCGGAAAGGACATAAATTGAGAAACAACCCAAAATGTTAGAATTCATTTAAAATGGAGTAGAGGATAATAAAAAGACAAAGAAAGGAAAATAAAAGCCAAGTGTGGGAAAAATTTACCAAGTTATTTTGAACATATATCACATATTTTTGTACAAATAATTGAAGATACTTTTGTTTTGGACAAAATTAACCGTTTTACCCGGAAAACTGTAATATATTTGAAAGAAAGATAGATCTACACGATGAATCAATTCCATCATTAAAAGGAAGTAAAGTCTTCCAAAAAAGAAACGCGCTTCTTGATTTAGGTCAGGAAGTTGTCGTCCAGACCAGTTGTAGAGTCTACGAAAAACCTTAAAAAGTTTTCTCGAAAATCAGCTGAAAATCCAAAGACCTCAGCATCAAACAGGGTCGCCAAATGGTCAGACTTATCCTAACCATGAGAGGATTTGTCTCGTAAAATGAGGAGGGCACCGTGCAAATTAGCTTGATAAGACTAATGAATCAGATCCCCAGAAAGGATAATCTCCTTAAAAGATCAAAAATCAGCTTTTAAGACTGATATTATTCAATCCTTGAGATTTACCTTAAAGATTAAGAATTACAAACTCATGGAATTCGATGATATCTAAACTCGAGCTTGAACGAGAAAATATTTTGATCAAAATTACAAACCGATTTGTTTTCTGAAAACCCTATTTTCAATGCGTTCATTACCATTGAACGTAAAATCCTAGGAATTCATCTGAAATTCATTAGGTCACCTGAACCAAATCGGGTGTCAACCGTAAGAACGGTGGTTGCATAGCATGGTCGAAGACAGGACCTTGTGTCAGACCGAAAAATTATAGGGTGAGCTTTACTATTGCTCCTACAAAGGATAGTAATTGCATTCGACATGATATAGACCATAATTAAAAGCATGTCAGGGCACATTGCCTTAACAGTTGCTTGTTCAACGCTTTCCTTTATAACCAGACGGTAGTTTATCGAAAGGTAATATACGGAGCAAGTATACTGGACGTGTTGCTTTCCTAATACAAGGTTAGCAAGTGGGTGACACAAAACCGCAAGTTTTGAGCTAAAATTTTCAAATCTGAAACCACTAAACCTACAAAAACAATTTGCAAATACCGGTGAAGGGTTATTCCGGAAAACTTATCTAGGGTAAAAGCTAGATTGAATTTTCAAAAGACCAAATGTTTTCATAAAGATCCAATTTCCTTAAGGATCTAAATTTTCATAGTCATGTGGGACTGTAAACCACAACGTTACTATCATTGTTTATACTGCCGTATAGAAATCACTGATGTACAAAGTGTGAAGAATAAAGAAGTGATTCTAGTATTTTTATTTCAAGACTATATTGCTTGAGGATAAGCAACGCTCAAGTGTGGGAATATTTGATAATGCTAAAAATGAACATATATTTCATAGCATTATCCCTCAAGAAAGACAAGCTTTTAGTTGCAATTGTTCTATTTACAAGTGATATTCGTTTAAATAATAAAAGGTGAAGACAAAAGACAGATTCGACGAATTGAAGACGCAAACGACCAAAAAGCTAAAAAGTACAAAGTACAATCAAAGAGGTTCAAATTATTGATGAGAAACGTCTCGAAATTACAAGAATACAAGACGCAAAACGCAAAATACAAGATATTAAATTGTACGCAAGGACGTTCGAAAATTCAGAACCGCTGAAATGTCCC
Organism: Rutidosis leptorrhynchoides; assembly: GCF_046630445.1. Lineage (NCBI taxonomy): Eukaryota > Viridiplantae > Streptophyta > Magnoliopsida > Asterales > Asteraceae > Rutidosis > Rutidosis leptorrhynchoides. Next base: position 136,950,863 of record NC_092333.1, read on the forward strand.
GTTCTTATTGATTAAAAACGTTCCATATTAATTGATTTCGTTGCGAGGTTTTGACCTCTATATGAGACGTTTTTCAAAGACTGCATTCATTTTTAAAACAAACCATAATCTTTATTTCATAAATAAAGGTTTAAAAAGCTTTACGTAGATTATCAAATAATGATAATCTAAAATATCCTGTTTACACACGACCATTACATAATGGTTTACAATACAAATATGTTACATCGAAATCAGTTTCTTGAATGCAGTTTTTACACAATATCATACAAACATGGACTCCAAATCTTGTCCTTATTTTAGTATGCAACAGCGGAAGCTCTTAGTATTCACCTGAGAATAAACATGCTTTAAACGTCAACAAAAATGTTGGTGAGTTATAGGTTTAACCTATATATATCAAATCGTAACAATAGACCACAAGATTTCATATTTCAATACACATCCCATACATAGAGATAAAAATTATTCATATGGTGAACACCTGGTAACCGACATTAACAAGATGCATATATAAGAATATCCCCATCATTCCGGGACACCCTTCGGATATGATATAAATTTCGAAGTACTAAAGCATCCGGTACTTTGGATGGGGCTTGTTGGGCCCGATAGATCTATCTTTAGGATTCGCGTCAATTAGGGTGTCTGTTCCCTAATTCTTAGATTACCAGACTTAATAAAAAGGGGCATATTCGATTTCGATAATTCAACCATAGAATGTAGTTTCACGTACTTGTGTCTATTTTGTAAATCATTTATAAAACCTGCATGTATTCTCATCCCAAAAATATTAGATTTTAAAAGTGGGACTATAACTCACTTTCACAGATTTTTACTTCGTCGGGAAGTAAGACTTGGCCACTGGTTGATTCACGAACCTATAACAATATATACATATATATCAAAGTATGTTCAAAATATATTTACAACACTTTTAATATATTTTGATGTTTTAAGTTTATTAAGTCAGCTGTCCTCGTTAGTAACCTACAACTAGTTGTCCACAGTTAGATGTACAGAAATAAATCGATAAATATTATCTTGAATCAATCCACGACCCAGTGTATACGTATCTCAGTATTGATCACAACTCAAACTATATATGTTTTGGAATCAACCTCAACCCTGTATAGCTAACTCCAACATTCACATATAGAGTGTCTATGGTTGTTCCGAAATATATATAGATGTGTCGACATGATAGGTCGAAACATTGTATACGTATCTATGGTATCTCAAGATTATATAATATACAATACAAGTTGATTAAGTTATGGTTGGAATAGATTTGTTAACAATTTTCACGTAGCTAAAATGAGAAAAATTATCCAATCTTGTTTTACCCATAACTTCTTCATTTTAAATCCGTTTTGAGTGAATCAAATTGCTATGGTTTCATATTGAACTCTATTTTATGAACCTAAACAGAAAAAGTATAGGTTTATAGTCGGAAAAATAAGTTACAAGTTGTTTTTGTAAAGGTAGTCATTTCAGTCGAAAGAACGACGTCTAGATGACCATTTTAGAAAACATACTTCCACTTTGAGTTTAACCATAATTTTTGGATATAGTTTCATGTTCATAATAAAAATAATTTTCTCAGAATAACAACTTTTAAATCAAATTTTATCATAGTTTTTAATTAACTAACCCAAAACAGCCCGCGGTGTTACTACGACGGCGTAAATCCGGTTTTACGGTATTTTTCGTGTTTCCAGGTTTTAAATCATTAAGTTAGCATATAATATAGATATAGAACATGTGTTTAGTTGATTTTAAAAGTCAAGTTAGAAGGATTAACTTTTATTTGCGAACAAGTTTAGAATTAACTAAACTATGTTCTAGTGATTACAAGTTTAAACCTTCGAATAAGATAGCTTTATATGTATGAATTGAATGATGTTATGAACATCATTACTACCTTAATTTCCTTGGATAAACCTACTGGAAAAGAGAAAAGTGGATCTAGCTTCAATAGATCCTTGGATGGCTCGAAGTTCTTGAAGCAGAATTATGACACGAAAACAAGTTCAAGTAAGATCATCACTTGAAATAAGATTGTTATAGTTATAGAAATTGAACCAAAGTTTGAATATGATTATTACCTTGTATTAGAATGATAACCTACTATAAGAAACAAAGATTTCTTGAGGTTGGATGATCACCTTACAAGATTGGAAGTGAGCTAGCAAACTTGAAAGTATTCTTGATTTTATGAAACTAGAACTTTTGGAATTTATGAAGAACACTTAGAACTTGAAGATAGAACTTGAGAGAGATCAATTAGATGAAGAAAATTGAAGAATGAAAGTGTTTGTAGGTGTTTTTGGTCGTTGGTGTATGGATTAGATATAAAGGATATGTAATTTTGTTTTCATGTAAATAAGTCATGAATGATTACTCATATTTTTGTAATTTTATGAGATATTTCATGCTAGTTGCCAAATGATGGTTCCCACATGTGTTAGGTGACTCACATGGGCTGCTAAGAGCTGATCATTGGAGTGTATATACCAATAGTACATATATCTAAAAGCTGTGTATTGTACGAGTACGAATACGGGTGCATACGAGTAGAATTGTTGATGAAACTGAACGAGGATGTAATTGTAAGCATTTTTGTTAAGTAGAAGTATTTTGATAAGTGTATTGAAGTCTTTCAAAAGTGTATAAATACATATTAAAACACTACATGTATATACATTTTAACTGAGTCGTTAAGTCATCGTTAGTCGTTACATGTAAGTGTTGTTTTGAAACCTTTAGGTTAACGATCTTGTTAAATGTTGTTAACCCAATGTTTATAATATCAAATGAGATTTTAAATTATTATATTATCATGATATTATCATGTATGAATATCTCTTAATATGATATATATACATTAAATGTCTTTACAACGATAATCGTTACATATATGTCTCGTTTAAAAATCATTAAGTTAGTAGTCTTGTTTTTACATATGTAGTTCATTGTTAATATACTTAATGATATGTTTACTTATCATAGTATCATGTTAACTATATATATATCCATATATATGTCATCATATAGTTTTTACAAGTTTTAACGTTCGTGAAACACCGGTCAACTTGGGTGGTCAATTGTCTATATGAAACATATTTCAATTAATCAAGTCTTAACAAGTTTGATTGCTTAACATGTTGGAAACATTTAATCATATAAATATCAATCTCAATTAATATATATAAACATGGAAAAGTTCGGGTCACTACAGTACCTACCCGTTAAATAAATTTCGTCCCGAAATTTTAAGCTGTTGAAGGTGTTGACGAATCTTCTGGAAATAGATGCGGGTATTTCTTCTTCATATGATCTTCACGCTCCCAGGTGAACTCGGGTCCTCTACGAGCATTCCATCGAACCTTAACAATTGGTATCTTGTTTTGCTTAAGTCTTTTAACCTCACGATCCATTATTTCGACGGGTTCTTCGATGAATTGAAGTTTTTCGTTGATTTGGATTTCATCTAATGGAATAGTGAGATCTCCTTTAGTAAAACATTTCTTCAAATTCAAGACGTGGAAAGTGTTATGTACAGCCGCGAGTTGTTGAGGTAACTCAAGTCGGTAAGCTACTGGTCCGACACGATCAATAATCTTGAATGGTCTAATATACCTTGGATTTAATTTCCCTCGTTTACCAAATCGAACAACGCCTTTCCAAGGTGCAACTTTAAGCATGACCATCTCTCCAATTTCAAATTCTATATCTTTTCTTTTAATGTCAGCGTAGCTCTTTTGTCGACTTTCGGCGGTTTTCAACCGTTGTTGAATTTGGATGATCTTCTCGGTAGTTTCTTGTATAATCTCCGGACCCGTAATCTGTCTATCCCCCACTTCACTCCAACAAATCGGAGACCTGCACTTTCTACCATAAAGTGCTTCAAATGGCGCCATCTCAATGCTTGAATGGTAGCTGTTGTTGTAGGAAAATTCTGCTAACGGTAGATGTCGATCCCAACTGTTTCCGAAATCAATAACACATGCTCGTAGCATGTCTTCAAGCGTTTGTATCGTCCTTTCGCTCTGCCCATCAGTTTGTGGATGATAGGCAGTACTCATGTCTAGACGAGTTCCTAATGCTTGCTGTAATGTCTGCCAGAATCTTGAAATAAATCTGCCATCCCTATCAGAGATAATAGAGATTGGTATTCCATGTCTGGAGACGACTTCCTTCAAATACAGTCGTGATAACTTCTCCATCTTGTCATCTTCTCTTATTGGCAGGAAGTGTGCTGATTTGGTGAGACGATCAACTATTACCCAAATAGTATCAAAACCACTTGCAGTCCTTGGCAATTTAGTGATGAAATCCATGGTAATGTTTTCCCATTTCCATTCTGGGATTTCGGGTTGTTGAAGTAGACCTGATGGTTTCTGATGCTCAGCTTTGACCTTAGAATACGTCAAACATTCTCCTACGTATTTAGCAACATCGGCTTTCATACCCGGCCACCAAAAATGTTTCTTGAGATCCTTGTACATCTTCCCCGTTCCAGGATGTATTGAGTATCTGGTTTTATGAGCTTCTCTAAGTACCATTTCTCTCATATCTCCAAATTTTGGTACCCAAATCCTTTCAGCCCTATACCTGGTTCCGTCTTCCCGAATATTAAGGTGCTGCTCAGATCCTTTGGGTATTTCATCCTTTAAATTTCCCTCTTTTACAACTCCTTGTTGCGCCTCCTTTATTTGAGTAGTAAGGTTATTATGAATCATTATATTCATAGATTTTACTCGAATGGGTTCTCTGTCCTTCCTGCTCAAGGCATCGGCTACCACATTTGCCTTCCCCGGGTGGTAACGAATCTCAAAGTCGTAATCATTCAACAATTCAATCCACCTACGCTGCCTCATATTCAGTTGTTTCTGATTAAATATGTGTTGAAGACTTTTGTGGTCGGTATATATAATACTTTTGACCCCATATAAGTAGTGCCTCCAAGTCTTTAATGCAAAAACAACCGCGCCTAATTCCAAATCATGCGTCGTATAATTTTGCTCGTGAATCTTCAATTGTCTAGACGCATAAGCAATCACCTTCGTTCGTTGCATTAATACACAACCGAGACCTTGCTTTGATGCATCACAATAAATCACAAAATCATCATTCCCTTCAGGCAATGACAATATAGGTGCCGTAGTTAGCTTTTTCTTCAACAACTGAAACGCTTTCTCTTGTTCATCCTTCCATTCAAATTTCTTCCCTTTATGCGTTAATGCAGTCAAGGGTTTTGCTATTCTGGAAAAGTATTGGATGAACCTTCTGTAGTAACCAGCTAGTCCTAAAAACTGGCGTATGTGTTTCGAAGTTTTTGGGGTTTCCCACTTTTCAACAGTTTCTATCTTTGCCGGATCCACCTTAATACCTTCTTTGTTCACTATGTGACCGAGGAATTGAACTTCTTCCAACTAAAATGCACACTTTGAAAACTTAGCGTACAATTCTTCCTTCCTCAATACTTCTAACACCTTTCTCAAATGTTCACCGTGTTCTTGGTCATTCTTTGAGTAAATAAGTATGTCATCAATGAAAACAATGACAAACTTGTCAAGGTATGGTCCACACACTCGGTTCATAAGGTCCATGAACACAGCTGGTGCATTAGTTAAACCAAACGGCATGACCATAAACTCGTAATGACCGTAACGTGTTCTGAAAGCAGTCTTTGGAATATCATCTTCTTTCACCCGCATTTGATGATACCCGGAACGTAAGTCAATCTTTGAATAAACAGACGAGCCTTGTAGTTGATTAAATAAGTCGTCGATTCTCGGTAGTGGGTAGCGGTTCTTGATGGTAAGTTTGTTCAACTCTCGGTAGTCGATACACAACCTGAATGTACCATCTTTCTTCTTGACAAACAAAACAGGAGCTCCCCACGGTGATGTGCTTGGTCGAATGAAACCACGCTCTAAAAGTTCTTGTAATTGGCTTTGTAGTTCTTTCATCTCGCTGGGTGCGAGTCTGTAAGGAGCACGAGCTATTGGTGCAGCTCCTGGTACAAGAACTATTTGAAATTCAACGGATCGATGTGGGGGTAATCCCGGTAATTCTTTCGGAAATACATCGGGAAATTCTTTTGCGACGGGAACATCATTGATGCTCTTTTCTTCAGTTTGTACTTTCTCGACGTGTGCTAGAACAGCATAGCAACCTTTTCTTATTAGTTTTTGTGCCTTCAAATTACTAATAAGATGTAGCTTCGTGTTGCCCTTTTCTCCGTACACCATTAAGGGTTTTCCTTTTTCTCGTATAATGCGAATTGCATTTTTGTAACAAACGATCTCTGCTTTCACTTCTTTCAACCAGTCCATACCGATTATCACATCAAAACTCCCTAACTCTACTGGTATCAAATCAATCTTAAATGTTTCGCTAACCAGTTTAATTTCTCGATTCCGACATATATTATCTGCTGAAATTAATTTACCATTTGCTAATTCGAGTAAAAATTTACTATCCATAGGCGTCAATGGACAACTTAATTTAGCACAAAAATCTCTACTCATATAGCTTCTATCCGCACCCGAATCAAATAAAACGTAAGCAGATTTATTGTCAATAAGAAACGTACCCGTAACAAGCTCCGGGTCTTCCTGTGCCTCTGCCGCATTAATATTGAAAACTCTTCCGCGGCCTTGTCCATTCGTGTTCTCCTGGGTCGGGCAATTTCTAATAATGTGGCCCGGTTTTCCACATTTATAACAAACTACATTGGCATAACTTGCTCCGACACTACTTGCTCCGCCATTACTCGTTCTGACACCATTTGTTCCTTTCGTTCTATTAACCCCTGGTCCGTAGACCTCACACTTCGCTGCGCTATGACCATTTCTTTTACAATTGTTGCAAAATTTGGTGCAGAACCCCGAGTGATACTTTTCACACCTTTGGCATAGCTGCTTCTGATTGTTGTTGTTGTTGCGGTTATTATTGTTGTTGGGATGATTGTTGTAGTTGCTATTGTTGTTGTTGTTGTTGTTGTTGTTGTTGTTGTTGTTGTTGTTGTTGTTGTTGGGCCGTTTGTTGTAGTTGCGATTGATGTTGCGATTGTTGGGATAATTGTTGCGATTATTGTTGTAATTGCTGTTGTTGTTGTATTGGTGATTCTTATCACCGTTTTCCTCCCACTTTCTTTTGACTTGCTTCACATTAGCTTCTTCAGCAGTCTGTTCTTTAATTCTTTCTTCAATCTGGTTCACTAGTTTGTGAGCCATTCTACATGCCTGTTGTATGGAGGCGGGCTCGTGTGAACTTATATCTTCTTGGATTCTTTCCGGTAATCCTTTCACAAACGCGTCGATCTTCTCTTCCTCATCTTCGAATGCTCCCGGACACAATAGGCACAATTCTGTGAATCGTCTTTCGTACGTGGTAATATCAAATCCTTGGGTTCGTAACCCTCTAAGTTCTGTCTTGAGCTTATTGACCTCGGTTCTGGGACGGTACTTCTCGTTCATCAAGTGCTTGAATGCTGACCATGGTAGTGCGTATGCATCGTCTTGTCCCACTTGCTCTAGATAGGTATTCCACCATGTTAACGCAGAACCTGTGAAGGTATGCGTAGCGTACTTCACTTTGTCCTCTTCAGTACACTTACTTATGGCAAACACCGATTCGACCTTCTCGGTCCACCGTTTCAATCCGATCGGTCCTTCGGTTCCATCAAATTCCAAAGGTTTGCAGGCAGTGAATTCTTTGTAGGTGCATCCTACACGATTTCCTGTACTGCTAGATCCAAGGTTATTGTTGGTATGTAGCGCAGCCTGTACTGCGGCTATGTTTGAAGCTAGAAAAGTACGGAATTCCTCTTCATTCATATTCACGGTGTGTCGAGTAGTCGGTGCCATTTCCTTCAAAATAGTCAAATGGAACAAGTTAATCATACAGAATATTAAGAGTAGTTAATAGTATTTTGTAGCATAATATGAACTCATTTATAAAAGCTTTTTCTTCATATTAGCATTTTATAAGTTTAAATTCGGGTAGTACCTACCCGTTAAGTTCATACTTAGTAGCTAATATACAATTCAACTACTACAATTCTATATGAAAAACTGATTATAATAATATTTCGCGTTCAAACTTTTATACAATATTTTACAAATTTACAATACCGCTTATTTTACATAAAGCATGAAATATAGCACAAAATAACTTTGATACAAGATAGTTGTGAAGATAATTCTAGCTAGTACACAAGTCGTTCAGCAAAGGCAATAAAGACACGTAATTCATACGTCCAGAAACAAGTCATGCATTCTGGTTTTACTAGGACTACTTCCCATCCTTGGTCTTGTGGAACATAACCGTTATGGCCGTTGATAAGACAGCGTGTTGTAACATCGTCAAAGGGACGAGGGTTACGTAATGTCCAACAGTCCCGTAACAATCTAAAAACCTCATTTCTTACCCCAATTACCGACTCCGTCACTTGTGGGAACGTTTTGTTTAATAGTTGTAGCCCGATGTTCTTGTTCTCACTTTGGTGAGAAGCTAACATTACTAATCCGTAAGCATAACATGCTTCTTTATGTTGCATGTTAGATGCTTTTTCTAAATCACGAAGTCCAATATTCGGATATATTGAGTCAAAATAATTTCTTAACCCATTGCATAAAATAGCATTTGGGTTCCCCGTAATATATGCGTCAAAGTAAACACATCGTAACTTATGGATTTCCTAATGTGATATCCCCCATCTTTTGAACGAAAGCCTTTTATAAACCAAGGCATTCTTGGAACGTTCTTCGAATGTCTTACAAACTGATCTCGCCTTAAATAGTTGTTCCGAAGAATTCTGACCGACTCTAGACAAGATTTCATCAATCATGTCTCCGGGTAGGTCTCTTGAAATATTAGGTTGTCTATCCATTTTGTGTTTTTATACTGTAAAATAGACAAGAGTTAAATTCATAAAAAAAAATACTTTTTAATACAAGCAATTTTTTACATATATCATAAAGCATAAGCACACTATATTACATATATTACACCACACGAATACAACTATCTTATTCCGACTCGCTTGTTTCTTCTTCTTCGGTTTTGGTTCGTTTTGCCAAGTTTCTAGGGATATATGATGTTCCCCTAATACGAGCAGTTATTTTCCACATTGGTTTAGAAAAACCTGGTGGTTTAGAGGTTCCCGGGTCATTGTTACAACTTAAGGATTTCGGGGGTTGACGATACATATAAAGTTCATCGGGGTTGGAATTAGATTTCTCTATTTTTATGCCCTTTCCCTTATTATTTTCTTTTGCCTTTTTAAATTCAGTTGGGGTAATTTCTATAACATCATCGGAATTCTCGTCGGAATCCGATTCATCGGAGAATTGGTAATCCTCCCAATATGTTGCTTCCTTGGCGGAAACACCATTGACCATAATTAACCTTGGTCGGTTGGTTGAGGATTTTCTTTTACTTAACCGTTTTATTATTTCCCCCACCGGTTCTATTTCTTCATCCGGTTCCGATTCTTCTTCCGGTTCCGATTCTTCTTCCGGTTCCGACTCTTCTTCCGGTTCCTCTTCGGGAACTTGTGAATCAGTCCACGAATCATTCCAATTTACATTTGACTCTTCATTATTATTAGGTGAGTCAATGGGACTTGTTCTAGAGGTAGACATCTATCACATAATATCAAATGCATTAAGAGATTAATATATCACATAATATTCACATGTTAAAAATATATAGTTTCCAACAAAATTTGTTAAGCAATCATCTTTCAAGTAAACACGGTCGAAGTCCAGACTCACTAATGCATCCTAACAAACTCGATAAGACACACTAATGCAAAATTCTGGTTCTCTAAGACCAACGCTCTGATACCAACTGAAATGTCCCGTTCTTATTGATTAAAAACGTTCCATATTAATTGATTTCGTTGCGAGGTTTTGACCTCTATATGAGACGTTTTTCAAAGACTGCATTCATTTTTAAAACAAACCATAATCTTTATTTCATAAATAAAGGTTTAAAAAGCTTTACGTAGATTATCAAATAATGATAATCTAAAATATCCTGTTTACACACGACCATTACATAATGGTTTACAATACAAATATGTTACATCGAAATCAGTTTCTTGAATGCAGTTTTTACACAATATCATACAAACATGGACTCCAAATCTTGTTCTTATTTTAGTATGCAACAGCGGAAGCTCTTAGTATTCACCTGAGAATAAACATGCTTTAAACGTCAACAAAAATGTTGGTGAGTTATAGGTTTAACCTATATATATCAAATCGTAACAATAGACCACAAGATTTCATATTTCAATACACATCCCATACATAGAGATAAAAATCATTCATATGGTGAACACCTGGTAACCGACATTAACAAGATGCATATATAAGAATATCCCCATCATTCCGGGACACCCTTCGGATATGATATAAATTTCGAAGTACTAAAGCATCCGGTACTTTGGATGGGGCTTATTGGGCCCGATAGATCTATCTTTAGGATTCGCGTCAATTAGGGTGTCTGTTCCCTAATTCTTAGATTACCAGACTTAATAAAAAGGGGCAAATTCGATTTCGATAATTCAACCATAGAATGTAGTTTCACGTACTTGTGTCTATTTTGTAAATCATTTATAAAACCTGCATGTATTCTCATCCCAAAAATATTAGATTTTAAAAGTGGGACTATAACTCACTTTCACATATTTTTACTTCGTCGGGAAGTAAGACTTGGCCACTGGTTGATTCACGAACCTATAACAATATATACATATATATCAAAGTATGTTCAAAATATATTTACAACACTTTTAATATATTTTGATGTTTTAAGTTTATTAAGTCAGCTGTCCTCGTTAGTAACCTACAACTAGTTGTCCACAGTTAGATGTACAGAAATAAATCGATAAATATTATCTTGAATCAATCCACGACCCAGTGTATACGTATCTCAGTATTGATCACAACTCAAACTATATATATTTTGGAATCAACCTCAACCCTGTATAGCTAACTCCAACATTCACATATAGAGTATCTATGGTTGTTCCGAAATATATATAGATGTGTCGACATGATAGGTCGAAACATTGTATACGTGTCTATGGTATCTCAAGATTATATAATATACAATACAAGTTGATTAAGTTATGGTTGGAATAGATTTGTTAACAATTTTCACGTAGCTAAAATGAGAAAAATTATCCAATCTTGTTTTACCCATAACTTCTTCATTTTAAATCCGTTTTGAGTGAATCAAATTGCTATGGTTTCATATTGAACTCTATTTTATGAACCTAAACAGAAAAAGTATAGGTTTATAGTCAGAAAAATAAGTTACAAGTTATTTTTGTAAAGGTAGTCATTTCAGTCGAAAGAACGACGTCTAGATGACCATTTTAGAAAACATACTTCCACTTTGAGTTTAACCATAATTTTTGGATATAGTTTCATGTTCATAATAAAAATCATTTTCTCAGAATAACAACTTTTAAATCAAATTTTATCATAGTTTTTAATTAACTAACCCAAAACAGCCCGCGGTGTTACTACGACGGCGTAAATCCGGTTTTACGGTGTTTTTCGTGTTTCCAGGTTTTAAATCATTAAGTTAGCATATCATATAGATATAGAACATGTGTTTAGTTGATTTTAAAAGTCAAGTTAGAAGGATTAACTTTTATTTGCGAACAAGTTTAGAATTAACTAAACTATGTTCTAGTGATTACAAGTTTAAACCTTCGAATAAGATAGCTTTATATGTATGAATCGAATGATGTTATGAATATCATTACTACCTTAATTTCCTTGGATAAACCTACTGGAAAAGAGAAAAGTGGATCTAGCTTCAATGGATCCTTGGATGGCTCGAAGTTCTTGAAGCAGAATCATGACACGAAAACAAGTTCAAGTAAGATCATCACTTGAAATAAGATTGTTATAGTTATAGAAATTGAACCAAAGTTTGAATATGATTATTACCTTGTATTAGAATGATAACCTACTATAAGAAACAAAGATTTCTTGAGGTTGGATGATCACCTTACAAGATTGGAAGTGAGCTAGCAAACTTGAAAGTATTCTTGATTTTATGAAACTAGAACTTTTGGAATTTATGAAGAACACTTAGAACTTGAAGATAGAACTTGAGAGAGATCAATTAGATGAAGAAAATTGAAGAATGAAAGTGTTTGTAGGTGTTTTTGGTCGTTGGTGTATGGATTAGATATAAAGGATATGTAATTTTGTTTTCATGTAAATAAGTCATGAATGATTACTCATATTTTTGTAATTTTATGAGATATTTCATGCTAGTTGCCAAATGATGGTTCCCACATGTGTTAGGTGACTCACATGGGCTGCTAAGAGCTGATCATTGGAGTGTATATACCAATAGTACATACATCTAAAAGCTGTGTATTGTACGAGTACGAATACGGGTGCATACGAGTAGAATTGTTGATGAAACTGAACGAGCATGTAATTGTAAGCATTTTTGTTAAGTAGAAGTATTTTGATAAGTGTATTGAAGTCTTTCAAAAGTGTATAAATACATATTAAAACACTACATGTATATACATTTTAACTGAGTCGTTAAGTCATCGTTAGTCGTTACATGTAAGTGTTGTTTTGAAACCTTTAGGTTAACGATCTTGTTAAATGTTGTTAACCCAATGTTTATAATATCAAATGAGATTTTAAATTATTATATTATCATGATATTATCATGTATGAATATCTCTTAATATGATATATATACATTAAATGTCTTTACAACGATAATCGTTACATATATGTCTCGTTTAAAAATCATTAAGTTAGTAGTCTTGTTTTTACATATGTAGTTCATTGTTAATATACTTAATGATATGTTTACTTATCATAGTATCATGTTAACTATATATATATCCATATATATGTCATCATATAGTTTTTACAAGTTTTAACGTTCGTGAATCACCGGTCAACTTGGGTGGTCAATTGTCTATATGAAACATATTTCAATTAATCAAGTCTTAACAAGTTTGATTGCTTAACATGTTGGAAACATTTAATCATATAAATATCAATCTCAATTAATATATATAAACATGGAAAAGTTCGGGTCACTACAACCGGGACCAGAGTCAACTTTCAACGCTCGACGCAACGGACTAAAAATTACAAGTCAACTATGTACACGAATATAATATAATATTTAAATAATTCTATAAATTATTTATGGGGGATGATTCTAACACACCCTTTTTTGATCCTCACACACCTATTTTAACCTTTTACTCTTCTAATAATACTCCATTTCTTTAAATTGGTGTGTGAGGATCAAAAAAATGTGTGTAAGAATCATCCCCCATTATTTATATATTATATTATTATTAAATACCGTCGGCAAGAAAGAAAACAAGCTCATGTGAGCTGGAAAAAGAGTCCATGCGATCGCATGGCCTGGAGGTGCATTTTCCATGCGATCGCATGGCAGTAGGTAGCTGGCCACACTCCTATAAATTTCGCAGTTTGGTGATCAATTAACATATATTTTTCTCTATCTCTCTCACGTATACATATATATATATATAATTTTAATTTTAATTTTAATTTTAATTTTAAATTCTAATAATAAGGGTATGTTAGCGAATGTTGTAAGGGTGTAAGTCGAAATTCTGTCCGTGTAACGCTACGCTATTATTAATCATTGTAAGTTATGTTCAACCTTTTTAAATTAATATCTCGTAGCTAAGTTATTATTATGCTTATTTAATCCGAAGTAATCATGATGTTGGGCTAAAATATTAAGACGGGGTAATTGGGCTTTGTACTATAATTGGGGTTTGGATAAAAGAACGACACTTGTGGAAATTAGACTATGGGTTATTAATGGGCTTTATATTAACTAAATGATACCTCGTTGATTTAATATATAGACTTATAATTTGACGTATTTATATATAACCACATACGCTTGACTGGGTACGGTGGGCGGGATATCTATAAATACCAATAATTGTTCATTTTACCGGACACGAAACTGGATTAATAGTTAATAGACTTGTTGAAACAGGGGTGGATTACATTCAAGGGTAATTAGTGTAATTGTTAACAAAGTAGTAAAACCTTGGTTTACACGCAGTCGATAACCTGGTGTATTCATTAAACAAAGTATTAAGACCTTGTTACAATTCGAATCCCCAATTAGTTGGAATATTTGACTTCAGGAATAAGAATAATTTGACGAAGACTTTCGCACTTTATGATTATGACTGATGGACTATTATGGACAAATCCGTATGGACATATCGAATAATCCAGGACAAAGAACAATTAACCCATGGTAATAAACTAAAAACAACACGTCGAACATCATGATTACGGAAGTTTAAATAAGCATAATTCCTTTATTTCATATTTAATTGCACTTTTAATTATCGCACTTTTATTTACTGTCATTTTATTTAATTGTACTTTTAATTATCGTACTTTTTAATTATCGCAATTTTATTTATCGCACTTTTATTTATCGCAATTTCATTATCGTTATTTACTTTACGTTTTAAATTAAGTCTTTTATATATTTAATATTTTACATTAGGTTTTAACTGCGACTAAAGTTTTAAAATCGACAAACCGGTCATTAAACTGTAAAAACCCCCTTTTATAATAATAATACTACTTATATATATTTTTGTATTTTTACAATTATAAGTTAAAAAAATATAGCGTTAAACTTGGCGAGTTCCCTGAGGACGAACCGGACTTATTAAAAACTACACTACTGTACGATTAGGTACACTGCCTATAAGTATTGTAGCAAGGTTTAGGTATATCCATTCTATAAATAAATAAATATCTTGTGTAAAATTGTATCGTATTTAATAGTATTTTCTTGTAAAAATATAACTATTTTGTATACACCTCTACGCACATCACTAGAGCACTAGCCTTTTAACGGACGTATGCTATTTGAGAAGCGTATATGTTGGTTTGCGTGTATTATTAAGATTATTATACAAAGGGTACTTATTATATAGACGTTAAAGTTTAGTTACCAGGGTGCTCAATCTTGTAGAATATTTTGATAAACGTTTCTGGACGAAACAACTGAAATCTTGTGATCCACCTTTATATATACAGATTATATGAAACTATAAAACTATGAACTCACCAACCTTTGTGTTGACACTTGTTAGCATGTTTATTCTCAGGTTTCCTAGAAGTCTTCCGCTGTTTTCTTATGTGTTAGACAAGCTATGTGCATGGAGTCTTACATGACATATTTTTCAAGGAAACGGTGTATTCACCAAATCATCACCATGTATCTTATTTTGACTGCATTGTCAACAGAAGTATTATTGTAAACTATTATTTACGGCGATTGTCTATATTTAGAAATCATCAGATGTCGAAAACCTTTGATTTAAATATTCATTTATGGTGTGCCTTTTTAAAAGAATTCAATGTTTACAAAACGTATCATATAGAGGTCAAATACCTCACAATGAAATCGATGAATGACGTGTTCGTCCATATGGATTTGGAGAGATCATCACATGTATTCAGCTTTTTCAGAATTTGAAGTATTGATTTGTAGACTGAGTTCTTTTCAGAATTTTAGAATGAAAGATCATAATTCTAAGAGATAAATGTTATATGTATACATATAACTGTTGATGTAGACATGCTGTGAGATTTCAAGATACTGATTGCTAAATTTTGATGATTCGTATGGCAATTCTCGTTACAAGATGCGAATGAGTAAATGATGATTTTTCGGAAAGTCAAAGATCAGTGAAGTTGTTGGTAAGTTTATTACTAATGTGGTGGAACATGAAAGGTTCCCCAGTAACGATGATGAAAGGGCAACGTATATATCAAGGCTATAATAAGGCTGTTTCGACTGAAGAATCGAAGTTGACTTGCTGGAGCTGTGACAAAATTAACTACTTTGGAAAAGAACTGCAAAGTTATTTTGGGTACTAGTAACACTAAGGAATTAGCACGATTACGTGTTAAACGTTTACTCAGTTTTCGGGAGTTTTTCAGATGCATAACTATATGCATCAATCTTTACTTCTGTAGATGAAGTGCAGTTGATTCATCCTCTTGATTGAGGTGTTTTCAAGAATCATGAAAGGTTTAAATGCAGATTGTAATTGTCAAGATACAAATGAGGTTAAGATGAAATCAAGTGGCAAACTTGAAGAATTGTTTAGTTTCATATGTTATAATCAATATTTTAATTCATTTTAATTGTCCAATTTTGGTCCTCAGTTGATAGTCCACAGTTAGCAATTCAATAATTCATATATAGTTTAATATATAATATTCGAATTAAACAATACGTATCGTGACCCGTGTACAGATCTCAGACTCGATCACAACTCAAAGTATATATATTATTGTAGAATCAACCTCAACCCTGTATAGTGAACTCGAACATTACAGCATATAGAGTGTCTATGGTTATTCCAAATAATATATATACATGCGTCGATATGATATGTCAAAACCTTGTATACGTGTCCCGATATTTAAAGTGCGTAAAATAAATAACAGAAATTAAATGACGATAAATAAAATTGCAAGAATGTAAATTGCGAGAATGTAAATTGTGATAATTAAATTGCGATAAATAAAATGTAACCAGTTAGCTAGGAACAGTTAGCTAGGAACAGTTAGCGTGGATTCTTAACAAAATTCTTCTCATAGTTAAATTGTTTGTTTCTAACAAATTTTATTTTTCCAATGTTTTCTTCATTATACCACTTGTTGGATTCTGATAAGTCAAAATCCAATTATGAAATCGAATAAAAATGGTTATTTTGTGGTGAACAGATTCTAATATCGGTGAATGTAAATAGGATAGTAAATGACTGTTGAATCAGATTCGAAGAATGTACAATGTTACTTATTAATGTGAAATCTAAATATTCCTCGGGTATTACCTACCCGTTAAAATATTTTCACCATTAACAGTTTGTACAAAAGAATTTTTAATTACAATCTTTATGAAAACATATATACATATATATTTTCTTCAGATGTAATCATAGATTTAATGAGTTAATATGATATTAAACTCATATGATTTTTGGTTTGCTAGAATAAGTAATCTCTAAGACTATTAGGAACTACATATTCTTCGCAGAATATTAATGAAGTTATGGGTCAATACTTCATCGTTAACTATTAGGAATCACATATTCTTCACAGAATATTTATGAAGTTATAGATCAATACTTCATCGGTTATTGTTGTTGGTACTCCTTGGTACCTATGGTGCGTATGATGATTATGTTCGTGGGACAGATTGTGAATTTGAGGTGTGAGATGTGGATGTTGCTGTTGCTGTTGCTATTGTTGGATGGTGGTGGTCCTGTTTATGCTGCTGGTGCTGGTGCTGCTGCTGGGGTTTGTAACCTTCGTACCATATTCTCCAAAGCCACTACCTGAGCGCGAAACTCGTTGACTTCTTCTATTATTCCGGGATAATTTTCGGTTCGGACGACCGGATAAATAAAATCTAAAATTTGGTATAGTATATAATCGTGACGAGATACTATGGAAATGAGAGAAAAGATGGTGTTTCGGATAGGTTCACTGGTAACTGCTTCAGGTTTTTCGCCAAGAGGACAATGTGGTGGATGGAAAGGATCGCCTTCTTCTTGTCTCCAATGATTAAGGAGACTATGAACCCATCCCCAATTCATCCAGAATAGGTGATGACTGAATGGTTGATCCATTCTGGCCACACTGCTTTCGGAGCTTGAATGGGATTCCATTTCGGAATCCGAGTGACTTGAACTGATGACAAATTCCATTTCGTACGATTGGATAAAGGATTTTTCGATATAAAATGATTTTTCGGCTGTTGGGTGGTATTCTATTTACATAGGATATGTGAAGACCCGTACTAATCCATCCGGACGAAGTCCATATCGATTATAAACGATTCACAATAGTTGATTACATCGCGAGGTACTTGACCTCTATATGATACATTTACAAACATTGCGTTCGTTTTTGAAAAGACAATCGTTCATTACATCGAAAGTTGACGGCATGCATACCATTTCAAAATACATCTAACTATAATTGACTTAATAATAATCTTGATGAACTCAACGACTCGAATGCAACGTCTTTTGAAATATGCCATGAATGACTCCAAGTAATGTGTCTAATATGAGCTAATGCACAGTGGAAGATTTTTTTCATACCTGAGAATAAACATGCTTTAAAGTGTCAACCAAAAGGTTGGTGAGTTCATTAGTTTAACATAAATAATCATTTCATAATTTTAATAGACCACAAGATTTCATATTTCCATTTCTCATAAACATACGTCCCATGCATAGAGACAAAAATATCATTCATATGGATTGAACACCTGGTAACCGACATTCACAATATGCATAGAAGAATATCCCCATCATTCTGGGATCCTCCTTCGGACATGATATAAATTTCGAAGTACTAAAGCATCCGGTACTTTGGATGGGGCTTGTTGGACCCGATAGATCTATCTTTAGGATTCGCGTCAATTAGGGGTGCACTAATTCTCAAAATTAGTGATGTTTCCTAATTCTTAGATTACCAAGCTAAAAGGGGCATATTCGGCTTCGATCCATTCAACCATATAATGTAGTTTCAATTACTTGTGTCTATTTCGTAAAATAGTTATAAAAACAGCGCATGTATTCTCAGTCCCAAAAATATATATTGCAAAAGCATTTAAAAAGGGAGTAATGAAACTCACGCATATAAATATTGTAATATAGTTATTAAAACATTGCATGTATTCTCAGCCCAAAAATATATATAAAAAGGGAATAATGAAACTCACCATATGTATTTTGTAGTAAAAATACATAAATCGACAATAAACAAAAGTAGGGTTGGCCTCGGATTCACGAACCTATATCAATTGTATATTTATTAACACACGTAATTGTAATTGAACAAGTATATATATATTGTCATTATTAGTGATGTAATTATATATATATATATATATATATATATATATATATATATATATATATATATATATATATATATATATATAATAGATTAATAAGTTTCATTATATATATTTTCAATTTATATATAGAATTATTGATATAGTTAGGTTATATATATATATATATTAAATATGTTTTTGTATAAATAACATTTTGTCTGTTGACGTTAGTAATTAATAATGCAAATTAATATTTGTAATGGAAAAATGTTAATACTTAATAGTACTAATAAAAATAACAATGTTAATAATTTTATTAGTGACAAATATAATGATGTTAATAAAAATATTAGTTTTACTGTTAATGATAGTTTTAATGATAAATCTTATAACATTGACAATAATAGTTTTTTAAAAAAATGAAAAATTTAGTATTGAGGGTAAAGAAAATAATTATTTTGATAATAATACTTAGTAATAGTAATTTTAACAATTTTAATATTAATAATAATATTAACAATAATACTTATGTTTGTAATAACCATTCCAATGTTTATAACTTAATACTAATACTACCATTAATGAACATAATAATAAATTTTATTATCCTCATAATACTAATCATAATCATAATAATGATAATAACATTAAAATGATAACATTAGTAATAATAGTAATATTAATAATACTTATAATAATTTATGATAATAATAATAATAATAATAATACTTAAGGATGGTACAAAAATGGTAATAATATTCATGATGCATATATTAATACTATAACAATAACTACAATATTTAATAATAACAATAATTATAATAATCATAATAATCATAATAATAATAACAATAATAATAATAATAAGAATAATGATAATAATAATAATAATAATAATAATAATAATAATAATAATAATAATAATAATAATAATAATAATAATAATAATAATAATAATAATAATAATAATAATAATAATAATAATAATAATAAAAATCACATTATACCTTAAAATCACTAAAAAGAGATAAACTGCCTGGAACGGGACTCGAACCCACAACCACCAGCTAACACGAACCATCTCCAAACCATCTGTTCTGTTTCTGTTTTCTGTAATTAAACTCGATCCATTAATTTTTAACCTGTATTTTATTGTTATTATTTCTTCTTCTTTAGTTATCATCATTATCATATTTCATTATCTATTATCACATCTCGCGATCATCTTAACTGACCCATCATCATCTCACTTATTTATCCTCGTTGTATCATCATAACATCATCACTTCATATAACATAATCATCATCACGATTTGGTTTCGAGAGCGAATAAAAGATTGAGAAAAAAGTGCATATGACTTCGATTTATAGCAGCAAACAAATCGATGGTGATGGTTTGTGGTATGTTGTGGTGTTTGAATAAAACAGAAATTAGTGAGCTGCAACTACACAGTTCTCGTTGATCATGGTTTGTTAGATTTTCGATGGTAACAATTAAGCTGCAGCCCCAAATTAAAAACTCAACCAAACAGCTTAATTTCGGCCCAAATTCAAAACATTAAACACTGGTAGTCCAAGAAAAACAAAGTCTGACCCAACATAAACAATTAACGGCCCCAAAACCAATTAAAAATCCAACAGAATAGAATGTATAAAACAAATTAAAGTCATTCGGTTTTCATAAAGGAATTAATAGAGAGTTAGTGGATAATTATTTGTAGGGTTTTTTTATTTCAATTTGTCGATCACTAAGAAACAGAAAAGGGACGTCCATCATATTATATCCTTTTTATCATCAACTTCTCCATAATATAATTTCATAATTATCCATTATCTCACCTTATTCCCTTCCTCTCCCATTTTCTTCATTAACAGTAGTAATATAACGAGAGTTTGTAGGTTGTTGCTCGAATGAAGAACAATAGTATTTGGTTGTGGTTTGTGTCTGTTGATAGATTTAAAGTGGTAGTGGTTTCGTGGTTGGGTGGTGACGGTTGTAATGAACAAGTGGTGGTAGTCTTTGGTGGTTAACACCGAAAATAGGAAGGAACACAAGTAGTAGTCACTCACAGATATAGGCTGCTGTATTTTAACAGTTCCTATGAAGGTAACGAGCTTGTTGGGGGTTTAGGGTGGTGCAAGAAACAGAAAAGATATATATATATATATATATATATATATATATATATATATATATATATATATATATATATATATATATATATATATATATATATATATATATATATATATATATATATATATATATATATATATATATATATATTTCGCGATTTGCAAGAAAGAAGAAAAAAAATATTGGAAGTGAGAGAGAAGAGAGATAGATGAGTGAGAGAGGGAGGTGATCGCTGGTTGTTTGGGGTATTCTCGATGGAAACTAAATGTAGCAAGTGGCAGTTACTTACATGGGTGTTGAAGTGATGCCCGACAGTAGTTATTGTGGTGGTTCTAGATGGTTGCTTGTTGTGGTAGTGAGTAACCGGGGTTGAAGAAAGAAAAGAAAAGAGAGAGAGAAAAATAGAGTTTGATTTGCAGTTCACAATTGATAGTTGGAATGGCGAATTGAATGAGTGATATAAAATCACAATTTGGTCTATTACTATATGAAAATTTAGAGGTTGACAGGAATCAAAATCCAAAGGAGAAGAAAACAAAAAAAAAATTAGGAATTAGACAGTGAAAGTAAATATCTTCGTAGGATCGAATTTGATATGAAATGATCTTAGGGACAGATACAATAATTTAGAACAGTTAGATAGGTAAGTGTAACTGATTTGAGTCCTTGATTGGTACTATGAATTATATAATTGTTATTGTTATTAATATTAATATTTATAATTAGATTGATAATAATTTAAATACAAATAATAATAATAATAATAATAATAATAATAATAATAATTATAATAATACTAAAGGTAGTAATAATAATAAGTCATATTAATCTTAATGGATTTAATAATTACATTATTAATGACAATTATAATAATAATACTAATTACATCAATACTAATTATAATAAAACTAGTTACAACTAATAATAATAATATAACAATTTATACATATATCAAATATCATATCTATAATATTAGTAATAATACTCATTCTAATATTATTATTAATATTGATAATGGCAATGAAAGTAATAATATATTCTCAATATAACAACTATACTTTTAATCTGTAATTACCTTATATATATTGATATCACATCTTATTTAATATTACGGTATTTGATAATTTCTTTATAACATGTATTGAGTAATGAATATTCATACATTTCATATAATATGAGTTTTTATATCATTTTATATAAATATATATACATTTAAATATATATGTATCTATTTACAAATAGTTATTCGTGAATCGTCGGGCATGGTCAAAGGGTAATTGATTACATGAATATAGTTTCAAAATTTTCGAGACTCAATATTACAGATTTTGCTTATCGTGTCGGAAACATATAAAGATTAAAGTTTAAATTTGATCGGAAATTTCCGGGTCATCACAGTACCTACCCGTTAAAGAAATTTCGTCCCGAAATTTGATAGAGGTCGTCATGGATAACAATAAGAATGTTTTCATGACAAATATGAGTTGATAAATAGAGTTTTATTATCATTGAGTAATATGGATAAAACCATTTGATTTTGTAAAGAGTATAAGTGAAGCTATCGCATGAGAGGGAAATGAGTAAATGTAGATTCGTCATATCTTTTGACGTAGATAGGATTGATTTTCAGAGTTTAAGGGATTTGGAGAAAATCTTCGTAATAAGATTTGGTTCTTCGGCGATTAAGGAAATTAGGATCCTCTTTGATTAAATGCGATGATCTGTCTTGATTGTTTTGTCTGATATTTCACTATAAATCCACCCCCTTTCATTTCCTTATTTTCCACAACTCACACCTTTTATTCTTTCTCCCCAATTCATACTTTAAAACATTCGTTAATATGCTCCATCCCATTCTGATCCTTGATATCCTCCTAACTTTCATATCTGTCATTCTTCTTTTTCATCTGCCACCGGAAGAATCTATTTACTTCTACTATACCCTTGGGTTTATAGTGTTTTTAGTTCTCCCGTGTCTTTATGTTGCTATACGCACTGATATCCACAGTTTGTAATTTCGGTGTTGTTGTTGGGCTTTATATTTTCCCTTATATTTCGGAGTTTCATGCTCTTGTCTTCTTTTCCCAACTTTAAGTCAACCGAATAATGGTCCATAATTTGTAAATATAGAGTTTCGAATGATTATAATGTTCTAAGCAGGAAGGAACGTGATAGCACGATTTGATTTTCAAATTTATCAACATCACGGAAGATAGAACCATCTAGAATACCTTTTCTTGATATGTTCAGAAGTTAATCAGAATGTAAGAGTTATGTAACATGATACATGATGATGTTATAATCTGTGATTCATCATGTTCCATTTAGAAACTCAGCATGACTTACTGTAATATAATCACATTGATCAAGTGTCATTATATTATACTAACTCATGCTTCGGTTCCCAACATTACTTCAATAACATTCATATTTTAAGCTCGAAAGTTTACAGAATATAGAAACTAACAGTTTCTATATGATGTAACACTGATTGCACGAAGAGATTAATGATTTCAGATAAGAATAGTTATGAAAATATCTTCAGAAATATAGAGGATATTTATAATGAAAGATAAGATGATATCTTGGAATTTCTAATATCGAAGGGTGGTGAAGAAAATTTATCCGCAAGAGTTTGGAGTCAGAAGCAAGGTATTCGCTAAAGATTTCATCAGAAACAGAATCATCAGGATTCTTAATGTACAAACTTAGTTCTTGTGATTTGTTCAAAGACTCCTTCGTAGTTTGCTCAATCAGTTTTCCAGTTCTAACTTTTCTGAGCTTTTCCAACATACTATTCTTTATCATCAAACTTCTGATGATTAAGGGCGTTTATGGTTGTTTATGGTTTCTGCTGCTTCATTCAGCTTTTTCAACATTCAGAGTATTGATTTGTGACTGAGTGCTTTTCATAATTTCAGAATGAGAGATCATAATTCTAAGAGATAAATGTCATACATATAACTGTTGATGTAGATATGCTGTAAGTTTTCAAAGTACTGATTGCTGATTCCCGGTAATTGGTATGGCAGTTCTCGTTACAAGATGCAGATGAGTATATGCTAGGGTTTCAATGAATAAATATAATGATTTGTCAGAGAGATTTAAGCCAAGAAGCAACGAGGTTGCTGGTACGTCTGCTGGTAATATGGTGGAATATAAAAGAATTCTCCGGTATCAAAAGGGTAATCGTATATATCAGGATTTATAGTAAGGCTACTTTGAATGAAAAGTCGAAGTTGACCTGCTGGAGCTGTGACAAAATTGGTTACTTTGAAAAGGGATCGCAAAGTTATTTTTGCTAATAAATGCCAAAGGATCTGACGCGGCTACGTGTTAAACTTTTACTCAATTGCCGAGAGTTTTTTAGGTGCATAACTATATGCATAAATCTTTTCTTCCGTAGATGAAGTGCGGTTGATTCATCCTATCGATTGAGGAGTTTTCAAGAATCATGAAAGGTTTGAACGCAGATTGTAATTGTCAAGATACTAATGAAGTTTAGAATGAAATCAAGTGGCAAACTTGAAGAATTGTTTAGTTTCATATGTTATAATCAATATTTTAATTCATTTTAATTGTCCAATGTTGATAGTCCTCAGTTGATAGTCCACAGTTAGCAGTGTACAAATAATAATTCATATATAGTTTACTATATAATATTCGAATTAATTAATACGTATCGTGACCCGTGTACATGTCTCCGACTCGACCACAACTCAAAGTATATATATTATTGTAGAATCAACCTTAACCCTGTATAGAGAACTCGATCATTACTGCATATAGAGTTTCTATGGTGATTCCAAATAATATATATATATATGCGTCGATATGATATGTCAAAACCTTGTATACGTGTCCCGATATTTAAAGAGCGTAAAATAAATAACAAAAATTAAATGACGATAAATAAAGTGCGTAAAGTAAATAACAGAAATTAAATGACGATAAATAAAATTGCGAGAATGTAAATTGCCATAATTAAATTACGATAAATAAAATGTAATCAGTTAGCTAGGAACAATTAGCTAGGAACAGTTAGCGTGGATTCTTAACAAAATTCCTCATAGTTAATTTGTCTGTTTCTAACAAATTTTATTTTGTCAAATGTTTTCTTCATTATGCCACTTGTTGGATTCTGATAGGTCAAAATCCAAATATGAAATTGAATGAAAATTGTTATTAGGCGGTGAACGGATACGTATACCTGTGGATGTAAGTAGGATAGTAAATGACTGTTGAATTAGATTCGAAGAACGTACAATGTAACTTATTAATGTGAAATCTTAAATATCCCTCGGGTATTACCTACCCGTTAAAATATTTTCACCATTAGCAGTTTGTACAAAAGAATTTTTAATTACAATCTTTATGAAAACATATATACATATATATTTTCTTCAGATGTAATCATGGATTTAATGAGTTAACTTAATATTAAACTCATTTAGTTTTCGGTTGGAACTAGAATAAATAATCTCTAAAACTTTAGAGATTACATATTCGCCATGTCGAACGAAGATAAATGAGGTAGAACGATACGTCGAACGAAGATCATACTCGAAGTACAGATGGTGATATTGAGACATGTATTGTTGATGGTACTGGTGCTGTTATTGATGGTACTGGTGGTGCCGGTGATGTTGCTGAAGCTAGTAAATTTTGCACCATATTCTCCAAATTGATTACTCGAGTGCGAAGTTCGTTGACTTTTCCTATTATCCGGGATGATTGTCGGTCGGAACTAGCGGATGAATAAGATTTAGAATTGTGGATAGAATATAATCGTGTCGAACTACTCTGGAAATGAGGCTAAAAATGGTGTTTCGGATAGATTCGCTGGTAGATGCTTCAGGTTCTTAGCCAAGAGGGCAATTTGGTGGATGGAAAGGGTCGCCTTCTTCGCGTCTCCATTGTTTAAGTCAACTACGAACTCATCGGATGAATTGAGGATGGCTTATTGGTCGATTCATTCTGGTTATACTGCTTTTGGAGTTCGAGTGGAAATCCATATCGGAATAGCTGTCGGAATAACTATCGGAATAACTATCGGAATCTGAGGGACTCGAACTGGTTGAGGGATTCATCTCGTATGATCAGATGAAGGATTTTCGATAAGAAATAGATTATAGGATGTAGATTAGTACCCTGCAATACATAATTTACATATGCATATATAATAATAAAATCCCATAAGTTACGGAGGGATCTACGGAATCTGTCAGGCAAAGGTAACAATAGCAGATACGCTAAGATATTAATTTATCTATACACTGTCTATGCAATAGAGGCAGTAAGACATGTCTAGACTAAGAATGATAAGCATGTAATTTCCTAAGGGTGCTAAGCAGATGATTTTCGACACAAAATGATAAGCAAAACTTTTGACATGCAGACACGGTCGAAGTCCAGACTCACTAATGCATCCTAACGACTATCAGTTAGACATTCTAATGCAAGACTTGGTTTGCTAAGACCACCGCTCTGATACCAACTGTGAAGACCCGTCCTAATCCATCCGGACGAAGTCCATATCGATTATAAACGATTCACAACAGTTGATTACATCGCGAGGTACTTGACCTCTATATGATACATTTACAAACATTGCGTTCGTTTTTGAAAAGACAATCTTTCATTACATCAAAAGTTGACGGCATGCATACCATTTCATAATACATCTAACTATAATTGACTTAATAATAATCTTGATGAACTCAACGACTCGAATGCAACGTCTTTTGAAATACGCCATGAATGACTCCAAGTAATGTCTCTAATATGAGCTAATGCACAGCGGAAGATTTCTTTCATACCTGAGAATAAACATGCTTTAAAGTGTCAACCAAAAGGTTGGTGAGTTCATTAGTTTAACATAAATAATTATTTCATAATTTTAATAGACCACAAGATTTCATATTTCCATTTCTCATAAACATACGTCCCATGCATAGCGACAAAAATATCATTCATATGGATTGAACACCTGGTAACCGACATTCACAATATGCATATAAGAATATCCCCATCATTCCGGGATCCTCTTTCGGACATGATATAAATTTCGAAGTACTAAAGCATCCGGTACTTTGGATGGGGCTTGTTGGGCCCGATAGATCTATCTTTAGGATTCGCGTCAATTAGGGGTGCACTAATTCTCAAAATTAGTGATGTTCCCTAATTCTTAGATTACCAGGCTAAAAGGGGCATATTCGGCTTCGATCCATTCAACCATATAATGTAGTTTCAATTACTTGTGTCTATTTCATAAAATAGTTATAAAAACAGCGCATGTATTCTCAGTCCCAAAAATATATATTGCAAAAGCATTTAAAAAGGGAGTAATGAAACTCACGCATATAAATATTGGAAAATAGTTATTAAAACATTGCATGTATTCTCAGCCCAAAAATATATATATAAAGGGAATAATGAAACTCACCATATGTATTTTGTAGTAAAAATACATAAATCGACAATAAACAAAAGTAGGGTTGGTCTCGGATTCACGAACCTATATCAATTGTATATTTATTAACACACGTAATTGTAATTGAACAAGTATATATATATTGTCATTATTAGTGATGTAATTATATATATATATATATATATATATATATATATATATATATATATATATATATATATATATATATATAATAGATTAATAAGTTTCATTATATATATTTTCAATTTATATATAGAATTATTGATATAGTTAGGTTATATATATATATATATATATATATATATATATATATATATATATATATATATATATATATATATATATATATATATATATATATATATATATATTAAATATGTTTTTGTATAAATAACATTTTGTCTGTTGACGTTAGTAATTAATAATGCAAATTAATATTTGTAATGGAAAATGTTAATACATAATAGTACTAATAAAAATAACAATGTTAATAATTTTATTAGTGACAAATATAATGATGTTAATAAAAATATTATTTTTACTGTTAATGGTAGTTTTAATGATAAATCTTATAACATTGACAATAATAGTTTTTAAATAAAATGAAAAATTTAGTATTAAGGGTAAAGAAAATAATTATTTTGATAATAATACTTAGTAATAGTAATTTTAACAATTTTAATATTAATAATAATATTAACAATAATACTTATGTTTGTAATAACCATTCCAATGTTTATAACTTAATACTAATACTACCATTAATGAACATAATAATAAATTTTATTATCCTCATAATACTAATCATAATCATAATAATGATAATAACATTAAAATGATAACATTAGAAATAATAGTAATATTAATAATACTTATAATAATTTATGATAATAATAATAATAATAATACTTAAGGATGGTACAAAAATGGTAATAATATTCATGATGCATATATTAATACTGTAACAATAACTACAATATTTAATAATAACAATAATTATAATAATCATAATAATAATAACAATAATAATAATAAGAATAATGATAATAATAATAATAATAATAATAATAATAATAATAATAATAATAATAATAATAATAATAATAATAATAATAATAATAATAATAATAATAAAAATCACATTATACCTTAAAATCACTAAAAAGAGATAAACTGCCTGGAACAGGACTCGAACCCACAACCACCCGCTAACACGAACCATCTCCAAACCATCTGTTCTGTTTCTGTTTTCTGTAATTAAACTCGATCCATTAAGTTTTGACCCGTATTTTATTGTTATTATTTCTTCTTCATTAGTTATCATCATTATCATATTTCATTATCTATTATCACATCTCGCGATCATCTTAACTGACCCATCATCATCTCACTTATTTATCCTCGTTGTATCATCATAACATCATCATTTCATATAGCATAATCATCATCACGATTTGGTTTCGAGAGAGAATAAAAGATTGAGAAAAAAGTGCATACGACTTCGATTTATAGCAGCAAACAAATCGATGGTGATGGTTTGTGGTATGTTGTGGTGTTTGAATAAAACAGAAATTAGTGAGCTGCAACTACACAGTTCTCGTTGATCATGGTTTGTTAGATTTTCGATGGTAACAAATAAGCTGCAGCCCCAAATTAAAAACTCAACCAAACAGCTTAACTTCGGCCCAAATTCAAAACATTAAACACTGGTAGTCCAAGAAAAACAAAGTCTGACCCAACATAAACAATTAACGGCCCTAAAACCAATTAAATATCCAACAGAATAGAATGTATAAAACAAAATAAAGGCATTCGGTTTTCATAAAGGAATTAATAGAGAGTTAGTGGATAATTATTTGTAGGGTTGTTTGATTTCAATTTGTCGATCACTAAGAAACAGAAAAGGGACGTCCATCATCTTATATCCTTTTTATCATCAACTTCTCCATAATATAATTTCATAATTATCCATTATCTCACCTTATTCCCTTCCTCTCCCATTTTCTTCATTAACAGTAGTAATATAACGAGAGTTTGCAGGTTGTTGCTCGAATGAAGAACAATAGTATTTGGTTGTGGTTTGTGTCTGTTGATAGATTTAAAGTGGTAGTGGTTTCGTGGTTGGGTGGTGACGGTTGTAATGAACAAGTGGTGGTAGTCTTTGGTGGTTAACACCGAAAATAGGAAGGAACACAAGTAGTAGTCACTCACAGATATAGGCTGCTGTATTTTAACAGTTCCTATGAAGGTAACGAGCTTGTTGGGGGTTTAGGGTGGTGCAAGAAATAGAAAAGATATATATATATATATATATATATATTTCGCGATTTGCAAGAAAGAAGAAAAAAAATATTGGAAGTGAGAGAGAAGAGAGATAGATGAGTGAGAGAGGAAGGAGAGGGAGGTGATCGCTGGTTGTTTGGGGTATTCTCGATGGAAACCGAATGTAGCAAGTGGCAGTTACTTACATGGGTGTTGAAGTGGTGCCCGACAGTGGTTATTGTGGTGGTTCTAGATGGTTGCTTGTTTTGGTAGTGAGTAACCGGGGTTGAAGAAAGAAAAGAAAAGAGAGAGAGAAAAATAGAGTTTGATTTGCAGTTCACAATTGATAGTTGGAATGGCGAATTGAATGAGTGATATAAAATCACAATTTGGTCGATTACTATATGAGAATTTAGAGGTTGACAGGAATCAAAATCCAAAGGAGAAGAAAACAAAAAAAAATAGGAATCAGACAGTGAAAGTAAATATGTTCGTACGATCGAATTTGATATGAAATGATCTTAGGGACAGATACAATAATTTAGAACAGTTAGATAGGTAAGTGTAACTGATTTGAGTCCTTGATTGGTACTATGAATTATATAATTGTTATTGTTATTAATATTTATATTTATAATTAGATTGATAATAATTTAAATACAAATAATAATAATAATAATAATAATAACAACAATAATAATAATTATTATAATAATACTAAAGGTAGTAATAATAATAAGTCATAATAATCTTAATGGATTTAATAATTACATTATTAATGACAATTATAATAATAATACTAATTACATCAATACTAATTATAATAATACTAGTTACAACTAATAATAATAATATAACAATTTATACATATATCAAATATCATATCTATAATATTAGTAATAATTTGATTCTAATATTATTATTAATATTGATAATGGCAATGAAAGTAATAATATATTCTAAATATAACAACTATACTTTTAATCTATAATTACCTTATATATATTGATATCACATCTTATTTAATATTACGGTATTTGATAATTTCTTTATAACATGTATTAAGTAATGAATATTCATACATTTCATATAATATGAGTTTTTATATCATTTTATATAAATATATATACATTTAAATATATATGTATCTATTTACAAATAGTTGTTTGTGAATCGTCAGGCATGGTCAAAGGGTAATTGATTACATGAATATAGTTTCAAAATTTTCGAGACTCAATATTACAGATTTTGCTTATCGTGTCGGAAACATATAAAGATTAAAGTTTAAATTTGATCGGAAATTTTCGGGTCATCACAGGATATATATATATATATATATATATATATATATATATAGATCAAAAGATTTCGTAGATTACGGAGGAATTTGCGGGATATGTCAGGAAAAGTTTAAAGTAACAGATACGATAAGATATGATTTAGCAGATATGCTAAGATATGAATTTTTGTCTATACACTACTCATGCAATTAATATAGCAAGACGTGTCTAGACTAATAATGATAAGCATGTAATTTCCTAAGGATGATAAGCAGATGATTTCCGACTAGAAATGATAAGCAAAACTTTTGACATGCAAACACGGTCGAAGTCCAGACTTACTAATGCATCCTAACGACTTATCAGTTAGACACACTAATGCAGACCTGGTTCGCTAAGACCATCGCTCTGATACCAACTGAAAGGACCCGTTCATATACATTATAAACGAATCTCAATAGTTGATTACATCACGAGGTATTTGACCTCTATATGATACATTTTTCAGACATTGCATTCGTTTTTAAAAGATAAACTCTCTTTACATCGAAAATTAACAGACATGCATACTATTTGATAATATTCACTATCCAACTATAACTTGACTTAATAATAATCTGTGATAAACTCAATGACTCGAATGCAACGTTCTTCGAAATATGCCATGAAAGACTCCAAGTAATATCTTTAAAAATGAGCAAATGCACAGCGGAAGATTTCTTTAATACCTGAGAATAAACATGCTTTAAAGTGTCAACCAAAAGGTTGGTGAGTTCATTAGTTTATCATAAATATTCATTTTTATCATTTTAATAGACCACAAGAATTTCATTTCCAGTTCTCATAAATATACGTCCCATGCATAGAGACAAAAATATCATTCATATGGATTGAACACCTGGTAACCGACATTAACAAGATGCATATAAGAATATCCCCTATCATTTCGGGAAATCCTTCGGACATGATATAAATGAATTCGAAGTACTAAAGCATCCGGTACTTTGGATAGGGTTCGTTAGGCCCAATAGATATATCATTAGGATTCGCGTCAATTTGGAGATCGGTTTCCAAATTCTTAGGTTACCAAGCAAAAGGGGCATATTCGGCTTCGATCATTCAACCATATAATGTAGTTTCGATTACTTGTGTCTATTTCGTAAAACATTTATAAAAGATTGCGCATGTATTCTCAGCCCAAAAATATAAAGGGTAAAAAGGCAAATGAAACTCACCATACTGTATTTCGTAGTAAAATACATATAACGTCATCGAACAAGTGAAAGGTTGGCCTCGGATTCACGAACCTATATTAATTGTATGTTTTTATGTTTTGGTTAATATTTTTCTAAAATATTAGGTTAAGTCATAGTGTACCACAATCCTAATACTCGAGACTATTATGCAAACGTCAACAAAAGTTAATTTGACTCAAAAAATGTTTTTCCAAAATTTATACATGATTATTATATAGTTTAAATATTGTCGTTTATACTTTTAAATATTTTTAAAAGATTTTATTAGAGTAAATAATATAATTTATTTAAAAATATATACTTTTATATATCTTAAGTAATAAAATTTATAAAGTTCATTTAATATCATAAAAGGTTATGATAGATTTTATTAAGGTAATTATATTATTTGGGTTACATATTTATTTGATATAATAATATTGATAATAATAATAAGTATAAATTGTATTATTTTGTAATAATAATTATTATTATTCTATTGATAAAAATATCAATTTTAATATTTACAAAAAATGATATTATAAAATAATGGAATTTTATATTAACAATGACATAAAATAATAATTTTGTAAAAATGATAGTTTTGATATTAATAGTACTTTTAATAATAATAGTTATAAAAATAATGAAAAACGAAAATTTTATCTAAATCAATATCTTACGATATTTAAATTTCATCATGATACTCATACCCATTATTTCCTAATTAATTTTGTTAATAGTTTTTAAATCGTCTTTTATGTCGCGTTCATTTTAATGATAATAATAGTAATTAAAATAATTAAGTGTTACTAATCTTAGTTTAATTATAATAATACAAATAATAATAAATGTTATGATAATATTAATGCTAATAACTATTTTAATGATAAAAATAATAATAGTACTAATTATAATTTTAACGATAATGATAATAATAAAAATACATTTTTAATGATAATACATTTTAATGATAATAATAATAATAATAATAATAATAATAATAATAATAATAATAATAATAATAATAATAATAATAATAATAGTTTGATAAAAACTAGAACGACGATAATAACGACGATAATAATAATCATTTTTAATAATAATATCAAAAATTCAATTGACTATATCTTCTAATCCGTTCATCGAAACCATTCGACATCTAAAGGAAAAGTTCTTAATTTTTCGCTATCTTTCCAAGGACATGCATATCTTATACCTTATCTCAATCGCAGGTGTAATTAATTCGAGGTTCGACATCACCTATCTAAGGGCAATATCAAAAATACAAGCATGCATAATCCTATATTCTCAAGCACTAGTCAAGAATACACTATTGATATGTAAAAATTAATTTACGAGTACTCACATATCAATATTGAGATTCAATATTGCAGGAAAGGTACGTAGACGCAAAGGAGATAATAAACACTAAATTGATCTCATGAGCATACCCATGAACCATACCCATCACCTCCATAGCTATAACCCATAATTTCCTTAGCCCTACCCTACTCGAAAAACTTATTTGAAATAATTTGCCCATAACCTCGTCGTAGTATTTTATGTATAATACTAATAATATCGCTCCTAATAATACTAATACTAATAATAATAAGATTAATATTTATAATCATAATATTAATAATAATAATAATATTAATAATTATAAATATAAATATAGATAGATTGAGAGATTGAGAGATGTGAAGTAACAAATGAATCAGGAACCGAGTACGATCGAGCCTTTATGCATTTTTGCCCACCTAACACCCCATGCAATCGCATGGGGTTTGTAAGGTATAACCATGCGATTGCATGGCTAAAGATTTATGGCCACATTCGCATTTTTCTAATCCTGCCGACACACACATTGTAACACATATACTACATATTAAGTTTATTTATATATTAATTAATATATAATATATTTAATTTTTAGAATTAATTAAATATTATATTATATTTACGTGCGTAGTAAAAATATAATTTTTACAAAAATGACTCGTACGTTGTCACTCGACTCATATACCACTTTCGATTTTTCGAGCGCACTTTCGTACGTTTAGAAAACTAGACTTTTACGTTACGCGACGTGTACCTTTAGTAATAGTTTGATTTATTCATCAATAAATTACTTTGTAAAAAATGTATCTCATAAAATTTGAGCGTCGTTGTCATTTGCTTCTATAAATCAGTGACCCGTTGTTTACCAAAAATATTTTATTTTAAATTAAGACGTTTTATGACGAGGTTAAAATATATATACATTTTTTAGAAATATAAATTTGTATCCAAAATCTTTCATCTAACAATATAACATTTAGTTTTTCAAAATTATTTATTTTTCAAAGTTTATTTTTATTTTATTTAGGAAAATAGTTTAGCGCGTAAAGTTTTTCTTTTTAAGAATTTAAATCGATACAAGTACTAATCGTTTTTAAATATCAATCGCGTCACTAGGCGGGTGTTACTACCGTATACTTAATTTGAAAACATGAACACGTTTTAAATACACGTTACAACCAATATTTCAACTTACGTTTATTTATTCATAGGCAGTTTAGATAGACAGGTCTTGTTATATGAAAAAGTGTTTTTCGTACAGTTGAAAACTACATTAATTGGTTACTATGGAATTCCATCGACGAACATATGGAACCAAATACTATATTGTAAAGTATTTATACTTAATATTTCGTTAACGATATCAAGTTATAATATATATACGCGTGTTCATATATAACCATTTACGTTCGTTTAATGGTTCGTAAATCATTGGAATTTGGTCGAGGTTAAATGAATGTATGACCATAGTTTAAAATATCTGAAATTTAATCTTAACAAACTTTGCTTAGCGTGTCGGAATAATATGAAGATTAAAGTTTAAATTTGGTCGGAAATTCCCGGATCGTCACATGCGGTTCAGGTTTCCTGCCCGAAAGCGCGTGCGTGCGTGGCAAATGAGATGATTCGATGCCGATATTGCCGTAAAATAAAAAAAATTAAAAAAAAGGAAAATGTGTTGTATTCTTGTATAAACTAGTTAATGTTTACTTTTACATAGTTATCAAAAATATTTCTATATATTTTAGCGATAAATATATTTTACAAAAATACTTGAATGATTTATATCTTTGTAACCGTTTTATAAGTTTTACAATCTCATTCAAGATTTGACCACTGTAAAAGGAACAGAACACAAAAACCATCCGGATAAGGTGGGCCGCCATAGCAAGAGACAAGCTGACCAAGCATGCACGTGGTCCATCAACATCATGCATTCGTTAGATTTCCTTGCATTTTTTTGTTTAAACCTTTACTTTGCTTAAACCTTTACTTTTACTATTTACTATCTAGATAGATAGATAAATAAATAGATACACTTGATCAATTCAATCATCCATAAAATTTAACTTTTACGGAGTATTTTATTCTGGATTTTAAAGTTTATTTTTTCATGTTAATCATTAATGTTTTAATTTGGCTGCAAATTTATCACTAGAACTAACTGCTGTTGTATCATCTTTGTTAGTTTATGTCACGTGCTTTACATATGAGGATATAATAGTCTTTGTACTTTTTTGTCTATTATTATACATATTTGACCATTCGTTTTCATCTTTATAACCCGATTAAGTCAAATGTTTTACTAAATAGTTGATCATATTTAATTTCTGAGTTATATCATATGTATATGTAATCATTATAATTATACTTTTGTATAAAATATTTGTATTTATTTACAAACTTTTATATATACTAATCCATCTCTTACTTTTAGCGTGTGTATGTTAGAACTAGTTTGTAACTGAAGCTGGAACTAGAGGTTTTTTATTAAGTGTTAAACCAAAATTAATTAAAATTGAAGCTTAAATATTTGCATTTAGGTTAAGGACATAAAAATACATGATATATAACTATCTTATGGTTATTTATATAATTTTTATTTCATAGGCTCATAGTCTATATAATTTCAAGTGTAAAAATATATTAAAAACACCAAAATTACATAGCATGAGCATGGTATTTTCCTAACCCGAAAATAGAAACAACAATACAACTTGACACTAATATCAAACCATATTTTGGATCAAACTGTCTCATCTTTCATTACACGCCAACATCAAATCTCCCAAACCAAACACTCAATCGAATATCATTAAGCAATTCATTCAAATTCCAGGTTGTTATCATTCCATTTCAACCCACATTTCTTGGCCACTAACATAACTTTTCGTGACTGTTTTAGCTTCAAACTGCATAATTTCATTTGCATGAATTTCTTTATAGCTACACTAATTTCCATCACACTTCTTTTCTCCCCTTTAAATTATCGATTATTCCATTCAATCCAAATGTAATAAAGCACAACTACTATTGGCACTCTATTTAGCACATTCATGATACTCTTTTTTTGATGGATATCTAGTCACATCATTTACAATTTGTGCTAGATCATTTTGCAGTCACTGATATTGTGAAGGGATTTAGAGAGAACTAAGGGTTGGAGAGAACCCATAGAACTTACAGATAGAGCTCAATTTGCACACAGATTGGTTTAATCTGCACACAGACTGTCTTAATCTACACCACATATTGAGTTTAGTGTATGAGTTCTTTAAGTTATCCCCTACCCTTGGTTCTCTCTGGATCCTCACATATATATATATATATATATATATATATATATATATATATATATATATATATATATATATATATATATATCCAGAGAGAACAAGGGTTGGAGAGAATTCAAAGAACTCACTGATTGAATGCACATGTACCTACCATATTCACCTATTGATAGCAGACTCAAAAAAATTATCCTTTTAAAAACTTTTTTAAAATTCCACGTAGGAAAGATTGACCTACCACGTAGGACAGACTGAAGTCAGTCTGTTCCACACAGACTGACACGTAGGCGCAGACTGACATGTGGCTTAGTCTGTGCCACACAGACTGACACGTGGCAGATCAAAAAATAATTATTTAAAAATAAATAAAAAATTTACAAATTTATTTTTAGTATGTGATCTCACATCGAAGAATAGGTGCATTTTGTAAGTGTGTGTGCATTCAATCTATGAGTTCTCTCGATTCTCTCCGGATCCCTCAATATATATATATATATATATATATATATATATATATATATATATATATATATATATATATATATATATATATATATATATATATATATATATATATATATATATATATATATATATAATCAAGAGAGAAGCACTTTTTTGGGAGGAAGTAATTTTTTTCTTTTATTTTATTTTTATTTTTACAAACATTAAGATCACGTGAAAATATGAACAATTAAAAAAGACCCTTTGTGATAAATGTTATTATTTTGACCAGAAAACGCACGAAGAAATAACATTTAAAAAAGAAACTTTGTGATGTATGTTATTCTTCGAGCATTTTTTTAGGGTTTAGAAATTACAGTTTATGGTTTAGATTGAGTTTTTAACACAAACGGTTTAGAGTTTTGGGTTTTGGGTTCATGGACTAAACTCTAAACCCTAAACCTTAAACTCTAAATCGGACTAAATTTTGAAAAAAACTTCACTTAAGATGAAAAAAGCTCGAAGAATAACATGCATCACGATAAATGTATCAAGAACATTTATCAATGAATGTTATTTCTTCGAGCGATTTCTTGTCAAAATAATAACATTTATCACAAAGTGTCTTTTTAAATATTCATATTTTCACATAATCTTAATGTTTGTGAAATTCTTTTTTTTTAAACGGAAAAAAAATAATCAAAATTTACTTCTCTTTTCTCCTTAATGAATGTTATTTCTTCTCTTTAGAGTTTAGGGTTTAGGGACTAAACCCTAAACCCTAAGCTCTAAATCGGGCTAAATTTTGACAAAAAGTACTTCACAAAACATGAAGATGGAAAACGTTCGAAGATTAACATTCTTCACGATCAAATTATCTTGAATGTTATTTTTGTCGATCGTTTTTTCGCCTAAATAATAACATTCATCACGAAGTATCTTTTTTAAATGTTCATATTTTCGTGTAATCTTGATGCCTGAAAAAAATTCCAAATTTTTTTTTTTTTTTGCCTTCCCCCGCTTCCCCCAATTGGTTACTTCCCCATTGATCCTACCCATATATATATATATATATATATATATATATATATATATATATATATATATATATATATATATATATATATATATATATATATATATATATATATATATATATATATACACACACACACACACACTCTTCATCATTGAAGGTTGATTTCAAATCAAATAAAATGTCCCATAACTAATAATATAACTAGTCCGGTTCGGCCCGCGCGATGCGGAGGGATTTTTCGGTCTGCATATTCATATTTAACGTAGCGGTGTGCATGTACAGAAGGGGAAACGACTCATGTGTTAAGACCCGTTTTAGATGTAGATGAGGGTACTGTTTTTGAAAAATTGTCCGTTTTGAACGTAGTTAGTCTTGTTTTGTTCCAAAATTATTTCAAGTTTAATAGTGGTAGCGGTGAAAATTAACTCGCGCTGGGTAGAAAGATAAGGGCCGTTGAAGTTATGGTGAGTTTTGGTTTTTTAAGTAAATTAAAAAATAAGTTTGCATTTAGAACTTTGGAAATTGACAGATTATACTCCTGAAAAATTGTATTTGTTGAAATCTTGAGGGGGGTTGAGTGTAAATTTGTAGTGTGAAAGTAAAAGGTGGAACAACAATTTTTTTTTATGGGCACGACATCAAAATGCATGGCTTATAGTAAAATAAAATAAAATAATAATAATAATAATAATAAAATAATAATAATAATAATAATAATAATAATAATAATAACAGCTCGTGTTCTTTCTTCATCAGGCGTTGCTCCTTATAATGACGCCACACTGGCGGACTTGCTGTCTAAACACCCTTCTTCTATAGCTCCATCCTTGCCTGATATACCGGTTGATCACCTTCACCTCGTTACGACTTCTGCTGTTGTTTTGGGCCCGATTAAAAGTTTTCCTCGGGGCACATCATGTGGTAGAGATGGTTTACGTGCACAACACCTTATGGATTGCTTGAGTGGTGCTGCTGTGGCAGTCTCGGATGAGTTGGTTGGATCTATTACCGGTGTCGTTAATCTCTTTCTAGCTGGAAGGTGTCCTATGGAATTAGGAGAGTATATAGCTAGTGCTCCTCTCACACTGCTTGTCAAGCCCGGCGGTGGTCTTCGTCCTATAGCTGTGGGTACTGTTTGGCGACGTCTTGTTTCGAAGGTTGGCGCTGCTATGGTTAGCCAGTCTTTGGGAAGTTACTTCGATGGTCTTCAATTTGGTGTTGGTGTTTCTTCAGGGGGTGAGGCAATTCTTCATGCTGTGAATCGGTTGATTGAGGATCGTGGCTCAGATGTTGGCCTCTCTATGTTATTAGTTGATTTTCAGAATGCTTTCAATCTAGTTGATCGTACGGTAATGTTACGTGAAGTTCGCCGCCTTTGTCCGAGCATTTCTCGGTGGGTTGAATTTTGCTACTCTAATCCTGCCAGACTGTACTATGGGAACCACACCTTATGGTCTTCTCAGGGGGTGCAACAGGGTGATCCCCTTGGTCCGCTGCTTTTTGCTTTGGTCTTGCAACCCTTGGTTTCTAAAATCAGAGATAATTTTGAGGTTTGTCTTCATGCGTGGTATTTGGATGATGGCACTATTATTGGGGACACTTTGGTGGTGGGGAAGGTTTTGCATTTGATTATGGAGGATGGGCCTCGTTTTGGACTACTTCTCAACGTTGAAAAAACTGAAATTTTCTGGCCTACGGAGGACCCTCGCAGCAGGCTAGTGGGTGTCTTTCCTCCAAATATTGCTCGAACTTTAAATGGTGTTAAGTTGCTAGGGGCCCCCGCATGTTCCGATGCAGGTTTTTGTAGTGAAATGGTGATGCATAGGGTGACCAAGTCCATTGCGCTTATGGATAAGGTTGCTAAGCTTGATGATCCTCAGTGTGAGTTGTTGTTGCTTAGGGCATGTACGGGTGTTTCTAAACTATACTTTTCCTTGCGTACTTGTCCTCCTAGTATATTTGAGGCGGCTCAACGCGCTTTCGATGAAGCTCTTCGATCTTCCTTGGAGCGTTTTGTTACTGCTTCAGGGCCTGGGTTTGGTGATTGGCAGTGGCGGCTTGCCACCTTGCCATTTGCATTTGGAGGGCTTGGCGTTTATTCTGCGGGAGATGTTCGTCATTATGCTTTTCTGGCTTCTCGGTTACAGTCCGCTGGGTTGCAGACTAAGCTCCTACGTCATGCGGGTATTGTCGGTCTTGGTCGTGCTTTTGAAGATGCATTGGGTCTGTTTAATATAACGGTTGGGTTTGATATTTTAGGTAATCCGAGTGAGGTCGCTGCCCCAATACTCATGAAGAAATTGGCAGATGTTTATTTCACAAAGGTTACCGCTTCTGCTGAATCCACTTTTTCGTTATCTCCCCGACAATCGGCCTTATGGAAATCACAGCAGGGTGATCACACCTCTGCTTGGCTGAGGGCAGTCCCTATTTTGGGATTGGGTCAGACGATGAACGCTAAGACTTACCGATGTGTGTTGTGCTACCGGTTGGGTGTTCCATTGTTCTCTATCTCGACTGCATGCTCTGCCTGTTCTAGGGTTTTTACTGGGGATATTTATGGGGATCACGCGGTGTCTTGTGCTGGTATGGTGGGTATTAAGCATCGACATAATATTGTCCGGGATTCCCTTGTTGATGTTTGTTATCGATCTGGGATTTCGGCGAGAAAGGAGGTTGACATTGGGTTGTCTGGGGGGAACGACAGGACCCTCAGACCTGCAGATGTGTTACTTTATTCCTGGGATTGTGGTCGCGATGTTTGTGTTGATTTGACAGGGTCTTCTCCTTTGACACAGTCTGGGCTTTCTGACTTTGTCCCTGGACGTGCTGTGATTGATGCGGCTCGTCGGAAGCGGGTCAAGTACGGATCTAGTTGTCAGGCGATTGGTTATGGTTTCATTCCTTTCTCATTTTCTTCCCTTGGGGAATTAGAGAAGGAGGCTGTTTCTTTGCTAAAGCGGGTTCAGAAGAGTTCGATGGCGCAAGATATTGGTGCCGGTGCTGCTGCTCATATTTGTACTAGGATAGGTTTTGCTATTGCTAGAGGTGTGGGGGCTCAGATTGTCTCTAGGCTTCCCACTAATTTTTTGTAAGTTTTAAAAAACTTTTAAGTTTTTTATTATAATAATAATAATAATAATAATAATAATAATAATAATAATAATAATAATGGCTAATGAAGGATTACATGATATCAAGACAATCTTGAACTTTAGATTCTATTCCAAATTATGGGTATGATTAGTTTATGGCAATGGAATAAAAAATGGATTTTATTTTCTCTTTTCAGGTTAAGATTATAAAATTGTATTATATTTTTATTTTTATTTTTATGTAAGTTATATATTCAAAAAAGTACCAGTACAGTAAGTTTAATACTTTCAAAAAGTGTTCTAATGTATGCTATTGGTGACCGGTTACTTGCATGTGCAGTCTGGGACTAACGGACGTTAATAAGAAGCATTAATAGATCGAATTGATTAGAGTTTCAGGCTCCTGATTACTCTTTCAAGTTTCGTGTTGCATCAAATCGTGTTAAAATTCATCTATGAATAACAGATCAAAAAGTCAAAGTTTATGAGATTTTGGTCAACAATTCAATTGAATCGTTTCTCGAATTTTCAGGTCTTGATTTTAGTTCTCGAGTGTTAGGTGATGGAATTAGAACAACTTTCAGGAAGCATTCGTATGCTAAAGACGCCAAAATGTTAATGTCTGTTAGCTTCACGGACTGCACACTCGGGTAACCGCTCACAATAGTCTACATTAGAATAATTTCTGAAAGTATATGATCTACACTCGTATTTTTATGAATATATAGCTTAAATTAGAACGTAAATAAAAGTATAAAGCTATTTAATATCCTAAACTCTTACTTTCATACTTTTAAAGTATATGTTTAATGTAGTTGCCTAGTTGGTTTTGAAATTCAACCATCAAATGCAAAAAGAAAGCACACAACAAAATTGAAATAACATGAGTGTTTTTTTAGTTTGTTTTCATTACTACTCTATATCAAAAGCTACAAAACCTATTCATGTAAATGGTCACGAATGTTCTAGTGATTAATGTCCTAATAATTTTGCAAGAGGTCCTAGATTGAGATCTCACTAGCAGTAAAAGCAATGTGCCCCACATTCAAGGGAAAGCAAGGCAAGGTGCTAGCCCCTCCAGCCTTCTGTAATTACCAGAAGTTTAATATTATATAAATTTAAAATACATTAATTTTATATATTAATCTATCTAAAAAATTAGAAATAGTCCTTCCAAAATTTGAAGGAAAAAAAAAAAAACTAATTACTATATATATTCAATCTGAAAATTATGAACATTAAAAACTAAATTGAGCAACGTCATTGGGCAATAAAACTTGGAAACCACTTTCAACCCTTTTACCCTTTTTAATTACATAAATAAGTATTATTTAAAATAATTTAACATCTTCAAGGATACCTGAGTGGTTTACTGCCGGTCATAGTGTGCTACTGATCCTTTACCATAGTGTGCGGCCATCGTAAGGTTTTTTTCCTTAACTCTTCTTTTATTTTTTATTGTTTGTTAATAAAAGTAGTAAACTATTTATAGTTTTAATCTTAGTCTTCGTTCTTAAATGTAACGAGTTAGGGTGGTAGCCACACGTTGCTGCGGGTGTGTTGTTCTGGTTTCATGAGATGTTTTTTAATTGCGTTTGTTATGACTTTGACATATTTCACTTTATTAACCAGCGTTATCGTGCGGCGTGAAATCATTTTATGCAAAAGTATCAAGTATTATTTTAATAATTTAGAACTGTAATAAACATATCGATTATTGATATAAATTAAACACTAGTCTTTTTTAAAAAAATTTATATAAATTAATAAATCGCAAAAGCCATGGAAACATACTGAGCATTATTATCGTGCAGATGTATTTATTTGCACTGTGGACAAGCAATTTAAGGAGCTCGACAGTAGATTCAATGAGCATGCCATAACATTATTAACTCATAGCTCTTCATTACTGCCTACAAAATAATGGATATATTTGAT
The DNA here is from genome assembly GCF_046630445.1 of Rutidosis leptorrhynchoides. Lineage (NCBI taxonomy): Eukaryota > Viridiplantae > Streptophyta > Magnoliopsida > Asterales > Asteraceae > Rutidosis > Rutidosis leptorrhynchoides. The sequence continues at coordinate 136,994,350 of NC_092333.1, forward strand.
GTTGATAATATTTGTCTTCCTGTTGAGAAATATTATCGAACAGAGAACAAGAGTTTAATATGTTGAGATATCAGTTAGAGCATTTTAGAATTGAATTGCATGAACCAAAGCTTAAAGATGTTTCTACTGTCGCCCAACTATGCGCACCAGTCTTGTAGAAACTAACAAGTGTGAGCCGTATTATTTAATTTACCGATTGATCAAACTCAAATTAATACTTCCAGTTTCAACTGCTACGACTGAGAGGTGATTTCCTGCAATGAAAATATTCAAAAACCGACTTTGCAACAAGATGTCTGATGATTTGCTTGCTTCTAACTTGGTGGTTTACATAGAAAAAGATACTCTTGAAAGGTTTGATTCAGAATCTGTCATCAACGACTTTAAAGACTTGAAAGGTCATCGAGTCGAGTTGTAATTTTTATTTTATTTTATTTTATTTATTTTTTTGCTTCAACCTTATGTCTTTGTCTTATTTCATGGTACACGTATGAACTCATTATATATATATACACATATATCTATCTATGTGTGTGTGTACATTTTATGCATTGTGATTTACCTTGAAATCGTTTTCGCACTCTCAGTAGTATAGTTCAAGATTCGCCACTGTGACAACCTGGTTAACATTTCACTTCTAGATTAGGTTTCTAAACACCCCGTTTATAATTTGACCAAACTCAGGATCTTGTAAATCTTCTTTTAATTAAAGTAGTGAATGCAAGACAAGAACCATGTGGGCACCAAATTGCAAGATTAAACATACGTATTTAATTATATTCTTATATATGGCCCACTATTTAACCGACCGTTGCTATAAGAAAGATTTTCCTTAGAAAAGAATTTAGTGACGGTTTACCAATTTGACCACCAATGGTTTAAACTTCAAGGTGGCTAGATAAAATGGTCGAAACAGTTATATACCATAATAAGTGTTATTTGTTTTGATTTTTTAATATATTTATTTTACAACTTTAACCTTAAATATTTATCTGTATTATATACTCCCTCCGTCGTAGCGGATCTGAAATTTTTAAGTAAAAAATATCTGTTTTTTTATTTTGCCCCTAACCTACAACCCGATTACCCAAAAGTCTTCATCTTTTTGCCTAAAGCTTTCATATTTTGCAAAAAAAACCTCCAAAAGCCACCATATTTTGCTCACAACCCAAAAAGTTGTATTTTCATGAAAGAATGGAAGAAAACAAGTTGTGGTGAATGCGAACGCTCTTGAAAAAAATTCGCCCCCGTAAAAAACATGCATGTTTTCACGACTGCCACATAGCAGAAGGCAGTGTACTTGCTGAATACACGATCACATCAGGGTCGTCTCGACAAATTTGTAGGCCCTAGACGAAAACATAAATGTGCCCTCATACACGTTTAATTTTTTATAGATAATACTAAAATTTATTTATTTTTTACTTATAATGTATTTAATAAATTTAAATTAGTATTACAACGTTAATTGACAATTTTTATATAATTTAATTCACTCTTTTGAAAACACTTTATATATATTTAAATTTTTGAGCATTTCTAAAATTTTGCGTCCTGGACGGTTGTTCATCTTGCCCCTGTCCAAAGACGTCTCTGGGTCCCATATACAGTGCTGTAGACTCACTACTAAAGTAGCTAATGGAGTACGCTCAATATAGGTTACGCTGCTGTAGACATGTGAATGACTCGAAAAGTACAAGCAGCATAGTACTCGAGAGTGGCTTCCTCATCCAGGATCCAGATTGTTAATTTGTGAGAAACTAAGTTGTTTGAATTTGGAAGACATTAATGCCAATTAAGTAGTTTTTTCCTCGAATTCTTGTTGATCCATTCGAAAGCTTTGACTTGAATCTCATTTATAATCGTGCCCAAGATTTCGTTACGAAATATTTTTGCTAGTTGGTACTTCACTTGATGAAAGATGGTACCTTCCATACATCCACAACATACATTATTATAATATGTAATTATCTGTCAATCATTGCATATTTATTAATTAGTTAGTGTACTATTCGTACATATTTTGGAATCACCAAACATATGAATCAATAAATAAAGGGGATTGATCTGTAAATTATCAATTTTCTTCTATATATTATCAGCTATGTTTTATGATGAGAAGTAGTAGTAATTTATAAATTGTTTGTGAATTGCAATGTTAGCAAGCAGATATGGATTCTCATTATTGGAACATGGCTTAATATTAACATTCCCAGTTGGAGCTCCATGGATGAATTGTGGGATTGGTTTGATAATTTGCAGTTCGATGGGAGGAAAAGAATAGTTGTGAAAAGCATTTTGTACTCGACTCTTTGAAACATTTGGCGGCTTAGAAACAGCTACGCCTTCAATGATGCTAGCTTTCGGAAATCACATGTTTTGGACTATAATTGTTTCTTCATTTTTTTTTAGTTGTTTTCTAGATATAAAAAATCTAGAATTAATTGGTCATTGTGGTTACAAAACCCAATGGACTCTTTGTAATTTTTTTTTCTAGCTTCTTGCTAGCAGCTTTATAAAATTTTCTGCCGTTCAAAAAAAAGAAAAAAAAAAAGTAGTAATTTATAAATCATCACTTATCAATAGTTGATAGGATAAAATTTGTGAACCAAATTGAAATCATGTTAATCAATTTATCATCCGGATGGCATCTAGAAAATGAATGTAAATTTTAGAACCGATACATACATATACATATAATAATTATTATACACCATTAAATTAAATTAATAATTATATCTAAAGGTATCTGCTTTAATATATGAATGCGTTACATTATGACATTTTATTGACAAAAATAAAAAGAGTACTACTCCGTATAAATCATCTTTAGGAAATAGATTTTGCCAGCTAGTTATGAACATCTATTATCGAGGCTATATAAACAAGAGTTTTGTTAGTAAATGGTTTAAAAATAGTCAATAACACTAATTAGAGATTTAGCCACCTAAATGATTTTCTTCCTATGATCATCATATTAATATTAATCATCTTAACACCTTGAATTCACAACATATGTCATGTATTAATTCTCTCGTCTTCTATGATTCGATAGTCTTGTCATGTACTCATGCATCGTTAGTTATCTTAGTTGTTAAAATGATAATTAGAAGGATAAATTAGTGTGATAAATCATTAATTACTCACTTTTTTTTCCGGGACAACACATATGCAACTAAATTATCAACCTATATTTATATTTATTCCCATATATATAAGGATTTTCAAATATGTGCCCTATCGCATATCATATACGCCATTTATTAAAGCAAAATCATCCATGAATAACGTAATTTGTAATTAATATGCTTGCATATGTGGAAATTAGAGAGTTCATTTAGTGCATATTCTATTATATTTGGAAAGTTCTAATGTGTTTAATGATTCTTCTATTCTTAGGCATATGTTAGCCATTTATATATATGCAGAGAATTTAGTAATTATGCCAGCTATAATATCATCGCCCGTTCGCCCCTTTATGAGAAATTAGTAAATAACACCCGTTTTTTTTGTTAAATTCGATTAAACATGATATAATCTGATAACGTGATAACAATAGTGATTTGGAAATAATGCTCTCTAAACCCCGACCACTACTTCGGCAATCTTCATCGTTTTCTTTTTCCTGCATTATCTTCCATCTCTAATCACCATCTTAACATGTATACCATCCCTACTTCACCCTTCACATGTAACATCCTGAATTAAGTGTCACCACGAAGTGTTCTCAAAAAGTTTCAGAAAAAGTTCACTATACTTGTGCATTTTCATATTTTACACCAGAATCACGATCAGACAACTTCAGTCCCTGAACTTCAAAACAAAACTTGTTTTCCAGTTCTGAGCCGCGCCGCGGGCTAAAGAATGAGCTGATGATGAACTTTATTAAAATATGTCAGGGGTGCTTTTCAGCTTTAATCCGCGCTGCGGCCTATAACTGCAAGAGGTGCTGATCAGCCTTTTTAAATGAAGGGTATCATGGGTATTTCGCATGTGGACGGTTTTAACACCCCAAAACTGATCCAAACCTTATCCAAGCTTCATTTCTTTCATTTTCTTCTCATCCAAACACATGAAACCCTAGAGTGAGAAACAAAAGGTTTTGGAGAGAGATTAGGGGTTTTGAGGAAGAAGAAGAGTGACTCGGTCAAGAGTGCGGGAGTTAAAGTTGTTCTCCTCGTTCACGGCATCATTGTGGTAGTGTTGGTAAGTTCTAACTCCGAATTTCATTGTTTATGATTGTCGTTCAATTTAGGGTTTGAACTTTATATTCTTGAGAAAACTTATTTAGCTCTTTAATGGAAGTTTGGAGCTAGTAATTAGTGTGGTTGACCCTTGTTGGTGGATTTTGGGTTGGTTGATGATTTAACCATGTTTAAGACTTGTAATTGGGTTTAATAACTAGGTTTAGTGATTATGGAAGTATTGGAATCCATTTGGGTGTATTTGAAAGATTAATTTTGAAATGGGTCAAAATTAGGGTTTTTGAGTCAAATTGGGGAAAGACAAGTATTAATACTTGTGTTTTGGTTTAATTGTCGTATTAGGACCATTTTCACTAGTATTAGTGATTATTGGTTAGTTTGAGCACGGTTTGTGCTTGGAAGTGCGATTGGGTCAAAATTGCACTAAGTGTCAATTTGTGTTGTTTGTTATGTGATAAATGGAATAGGTACTTTCCATCGACGGTTGAGGAGCTTGTTTTGCTTACCTTCATTTCGGTTAAAAGCTGAGTGGAATAATTATATATGTATGTATACGATTTATTTACTTGTAGGATATGGGTTTAAAGTTCGGTATGACGATACCATATCCTTGTGTGCGTTATGGGTTGATGAGGGTTTAAAGTTCGATGGTGACGATACCTCACGTATAGATTTAAAGTTCAATGTTGACGATACCATACCACTATTGTAGTGATGTGTTGATGAGGGTTTAAAGTTCGATGGTGACGATACCTCACGTATGGATTTAAAGTTCGATGTTGACGATGCCATACCACTATTGTAGTGATGTGTGATGAGGGTTTAAAGTTCGATGGTGACAATACATATGCTCATATGTGGGTTTTAAGTTCGATGCTGACGTGACCACAATAAGTAGGGCGGATGGGATTTGAGTTCGATGTTGACGATACCATTCGCGGGGCTAGTATTGAATACTAACGGATGTTGTGAACATCAATAGTTTGTGTGTTGCTTATTACTTAGCATTTATATTGTTGAGATTATGTGCTAATGATGATGCTAGTTTATACGTTTGAAAGTGCTAGCTTGTATGCATTGATATGCCGGATTTATGCGTGTTTGTGTAAGTGGGTGCAAGTAAGTAAATTGTATATGTATAAATATAATTATTGCATTCACTAAGCTTTATAGCTTACCCTCTCGTTGATATTATTTTTATAGGTTCGCAAGGTGGCGGCTCAGGTAAGCGTGGGAACTAGTGGACTTTCGTAGGTTGCTTTAGAAGACGTGCTTTTGGATCGATTTAGGATTGGGTAGTGTGTCCCCAATCACCATGCTCGGTTTTATGTAGGGTTAAACACTTTAGGTCGAAAGTGTCTTTTGGGTCATGTTAAAACGGGTCATGGTGTTCCCGGGGTTGTCGTGCCCGTGTCGTTGATTTAAAGCAAATTAAATTATGTATTATGTCATTAAACTTGATTTGGGTTAATTGGCGTTTGTGGTTGTTAAGAGTTGAGACTTGTATTAAATTGGAATTTAGAATCAGGCCCAGGCCTAAGCCGCGCCGCGGCCCATGGGGGCGTGCCGCTGGTTAAAGAAGAAAGAGGGACCCAAGAGCATTTCAGTTCTTGACCATCAGCTACAGGTCCAGGCCGCGCCGCGGCTAGACTCCCCGCGTCGCGGGACAATGCTGGTAAGTCAGGTCAGCTTTATTTAAAAAAAAATGTACGTTGACGGTTGGTTATCGGGTTGGGTTGTTTCATCACACCTCACCCACCAATCAATAATCGATATCAACAACCTTCTCGCACCATTAACAACATCACCTATCAACCGGATAATGTTGGTATATGGATCAAAGTAGACAGAAACAAAAAACCTACTGCCAAAAACTCCAACCGATTCCATGAACTTCAAAAGGAAGACTTTCCACCTGTTGCCGATCCTCATCACCCCAAAAATTCGACTGCAATCAAAACCTTCCCATCCTCAACCTACATTTACCAAAGATTCAAAAGCAATGAACACGCAAGAACTTTAATAAACAAATTCGGTAACCCTAACACCAACTCAACCAACACTATACTTGTAAGGAAAAATATTACCTCCTTTCTATTCTTTAATTTCCTAGAAGATTGGTGCTCAGTTGATTTCTGGAAATTATTCAAAATATATGGAGAATTAAAGGAAGTTTACATCCCAAAAAAGAGATTAAAAAACGATTTAGTTTTGTGAGATTCATGAACATACTGTTACACCAAATTGATTCTATGAAAAGAAGGCTTAACATGGTGATAGCAGGTGATCTATTATTCAAAGTGTACAAAGCAAAATACCGTAACAAAAACACGGCTCAACTTCTACTCACAACTCTAATCCTCAACCAAAAACCACCCCCACTCCTAAACCCATCCCCAATAAGCTTATCGACGATCATAAATTCAATGAGGTTATCAATCGACTCAGTATCTCCAATGGTACAAATGACAAAACTATCAAGATTGAAGTCGAAAATAATGAAAAACTCACTGAGTTATTGGGACATGCCGTCATTGGTCATGTAAAGAAGATTGAATATCTTGAATATTTCAACGATATATGCAAATCAAAAAATCTCAAGGGCTTTGAAATCAAATATTTAGGAGGTTACGATTTAATGCTCATCTACGAAGACAAACGACCTCACTTGATATGCTCAATGATTCTAATCACGCTCTTTGGTGCTGGCTCGACAACATTAGGCCATGGGATCCAGAAGAATACATTTCATCGGGTCAATTGGTATGGCTTAACATCAAAGGTGTTCCCATCACTTGTTGGTTCGAAAAGACATTTAAGGATATTGCAAGAAATTGGGGTAATGTCATTGAACTCAAGAATTGTTCTATCGAAGACACTGGTCATCAAGATCTTTCACACGAAAAAGTGCTCATCAAAACTAACACATTCGAATTCATCAACTACAAAATCAGTATATCACACGACCCCAATGAATTCTTTACTTAAGTTTGTGAGGACCTCAATATGCAACCGGAATTCATTCCACTGGATCAATTCACCTCCGAAAAAGATGATGATTCCCAGCTAGAGGACTTTATCTCTGATGAAGAATCCCACCAAGATGGAGAAAACCTATTCGAAGCTCAGAACAACCGGAAAAATTTAAATTCCGGCGATAATCATCTCTCATTGGAAAATGTGGCAATAACACAACCGTCAATACCCCTCGTGAACACCAATCGTCGTCGACATCATCAAAACGCATCGGTACGAAAAAATTCTCACCTAACCCTATTAATTGCCCTAACAATCCCAATACTACCGATTCGTATGAAGTTAACAGTCATATTGATTGCAATATTCCCTACCCCAACCACCAGTCCACCTCCCATATCTCTGAGTCCATTTTGGCCCAATGACCTGAGCCCAATAACTCACCTACACCTAAACCCGTCAATCCCATTACTAATCACAAGACATACACTAATACTATTGACCACATTTACGAGCCCAATCCTGAAAACATCACCACCGATCACCATATACATGTATCATCTCCTATACAACTTCAACAACGTAACATTCAAGATTAAACAAACTCCCCTAATCACAAAACAATTCCCACCAGTGATAATCCCATCATTGATCATCACACGCCTGTATCAACACCTTCACCGATTCACCCCCACACTCTCGTAGAACAAACTGATTACTCCTTGTAAAATAATCCAATCGTAGCCTCCATCAATTCTCAACATAAACCCTCCAAATCCTCTACAGGAAAAATCACACACACCACTCATAGGACATCAGCTTTAAACGAGTTGCTAGAAACACCACTCCTACCCCTAAACTGCCATCACACAAACCATCCAGTCATATCACATTCGTCCAAAAAACGCCATTGGGGCTTCGGTGGGATTTTATTGATTTGGGACGAATGCTTTCACACTCGAACAAGCCTTAGAGGGTGAATTTTTCCTTGCTATAACTGGTACATGGACGGGAGATGATACTAATCTAGCCATTATAATTGTTTATGGTCCACACTCGAATCAAAAGAAAACCCGCTTCTGGTTGGAACTCACTTCGGTTGTAAGACCCTGTTTCCTGTTTCAGTTCAATGGGACGCCGTCTCAATTATTGGACGCCGTCCTGTCCTTTTGTACTGGATGCCATCCCACATTCTGGACGCCGACCAAATGTGCTGACGGGCCAGTTGTTAGTTTTGTTTTAAAAAGGGGCAAATTGGTAATTTCACTTGAGTGTCGGTTTGGAGCCTTCAAAGCTGATCCATTGGCCATTTGTGGATCTCATTCACCCACACAAACACTCTCTTCAAACCCTAGTGAGAGAAACTCACTTCTAGTGAGAGAGAGCTTGATTTGGAGAAGAAGGAGTCAGATTCTCGCCAAAGCTCGGAATTTAAAGTTGTTCATCTCGTTCACGGCTACGTTGTGGTAGTATTGGTAAGTTCAAACTCCGAATTTCATTTGTTAGATTTGATATTCAAGTTAGGGTTTGAGATTGATTAGTTGTGAAACCCTTTTAGATGATGAAGTGAGTTTAAGGTGACTAGTTATTCTTGTCACTTGGCGGGTTTTGGGTTGGTTGATGTTTTGGTCAAGTTTAAGACTAGCAAAATGGGTTAAATCATTAGGTCTAGTGATTATGGAAGTGTTGGAACACTTTTGAGTGTGTTTGGTTGACTAATTTTGAAATGGGTCAAAATTAGGGTTTATGTGTCAAATTGGGTAAGACAGGTGTTTAACCCTTGTGTTCAGGTTCAATTGGTGTGTTAGAACTATTTTCACTTGTGTTAGTGATTATTGGTTAGTTTGGGTGCGGTTTGTGCTTGGAAGTGCATTTGGGTCGAAATTGCACTAGTTGTCAATATGGGTTGGTTTGTAAATCCACCCTAATTGTGTTGTTGTATTTGTGATAATGGAATAGGTACGTTCCATCGGCGAGTTGCGGATTATCGGTAACATTCATTAAGATGACAAGGTAAGTGTCAATATCATATGTACATATGTATGTGTAGGATGGTTGCGGGTTTGGTGAAGTGGTTCTCGGTTATAGAGCTCACTTCACATATACGTGGATTTGATGGACTTGTGTAATAGGTCCAATTGGCACGTTTGTGCATTTCGGTTGACCACCTTTGAGGAGGTGCACACTTCGGGTGTAGGTTATCACATGGACTTGTGATGTGGAGTTATATAATCCCGATGGTGTGGGATTGGTATTGGAGTTGCGGTTGAATACCCCGATGATGTGGGTTTGATTTGGGAAGTGAATCACGTGTGGATGCGGATTCACGATTACGCGTGTAGTTCGGTCATCTTATTTGTGACGCCCCGTACAAAACCATCGTGTACGATTCGTCAACAACAGGATCTTTACACGGTCGAATACTACATGCTATTTGAAAACCAGTTTTGCATTCATAAAAGATAGCGTTTACAAAAGATAACGTGATACAAAGGTCATTACAAAGTCATTATTTGAAAATAACATAAACTACCAATGCAAAAGAAAAGTTCCATGATTGAGACATCTCTAAGTTATGCAGTGGAATTCTAGCACAGCAGGTCCTTAACAGCAAGTTTAAACACCAATACTGCAAGTCTAAACAGCAGAAGCAACAAACCTCTAAGCACCTGAGAAAACATGCTTAAAAACGTCAACAATAATGTTTGTGAGCTATAGTTTAAGTTGTAACAGTAATGTAAGGTAGGCCACGAGATTTCAGTGCTTCAAACAGCGTTTCAAAACAGTATGAAAAGTATATGTTTAACCGTGGGCACTTGGTAACTAACTTAACGTTTATAACCCCCAAAAAGTACACTTGGCGAGTGCGTATGTTTACGAAGTATTAAACACCCGTTAAATGCTAGCGCGACTAGCCCGAGTGGGGATGTCAAACCCTATGGATCCATATCTAAGATTCGCGTTCACCGGTTCAAAAACCAATGACTAAACGTTACCGAGCTAAGGGAAAAGTTTATGCTGTTGTATAACCCACACATATATAAAGTTTAAGTACTCGTACCTAGTATGTAAAATGTAAAAAGCGTATGTGTGACAACTCGGAAATTTCCAATCAAATTTAAACTTTATCTTTATATTATTCCAACACGATAAGCAAAGTTTGTTAAGTTAAATCTCAAGAATTTTAAATTGTGTTCATACATTCATTATAACCTCGACCAAATTCAGACGATTCACGAACCGTTATATATAAATAAATATGTATATATGTATATATATATATATATATATATATTATAACTTGAGAATATTAATAAAGTATTAAACGTATAATACTTTACATGATCGTATTTGTTTCAATATGTTTATCGATGGAATTAGAAGATAATATCAAATTGTTGATTTATCAGATACATTATGATATGATTACGGGTCTATGTTATGAGGTCCACTGTGATTTAAGAAATCTATTCTTTTTGACAACATTCGGAAAATGGTAAAGTGATTTATAAGTAAGAACGTGAAGTGTAAATAACTTAGATGTTGGATATCGACAAGTTAAGTAACTCGACATTTTTCATTAAGATGATTTCATATGTTTATTTAACCTTTGAACTTTATCCCATGCTTCACCAACAAACTGTAATTTAAAAACTTGAAACCTATTATGAATATATATGATTCTACTTTTTTAAAACATTTTATGATATAACGATTTCCATTATTTTAACCTTTAAACAAAATGATTCTTAAAAATATATTTGGTTTTGGAAAACAAAATTATTATATTTATTTGATTTAGTTTCAAACGTACAAAAACGTTTTCAGTTTAAAAAGAACTTTATTATTAAAACGTATATAACTTTTATAAATATCTAGAACCACTTTTGACAACTCATTACTTAACCAGTATGATAAAGATAACGATATTTATATTTTATTTTATTAAATATATATAACGATTTAAATTAATATTATATATATTTATACGCGTATTATACGTACATAGTTTTATACTTTTACTATACTTAAACTTTACCTTTACTTTATTTTTACTTTACTTTAACTTTAATAATTCACTTTAATAATTCATATTTTAATAATTTACTTTAATAATTCATACTTTAATAATTCACTTTAATAATTCATACTTTAATAATTCACTTTAATAATTCATACTTTAATAATTCACTTTAATAATTCAAAAATCTATTATAAATAGAATTCAATAGGTTTCATTATTTCATAGAAACTTGAAAATATTTTTCTCTAAACTCTCTCAATCGATTTACATATATATATTTACTCCGTATTATTTCAAGATATTATTAGTATACATAAAATATTACGTCAGAGTGCTGTCCGAGTGATTTCGAAATTGTTTTTCGAGTGGGATTGGATTAAGGAAATTATGGATTATAGCTATGGAGGTGATTGGTATGGTTCATGGGTATGCTCGTGAGGTCAATATAGTGTTTATCATCTCCGTTGCGTCTACGTACCTTTCCTGCAATATTGAATCTCAATATTGATATGTGAGTACTCATAATTTAACTTTTACATACTAATAGTGTATCCCTGACTAGTGCTCGAGTATATAGGATTATGCATGTTTGTACTTTTGATATTGCCTTTAGTTAGGTTATGTTGAATCCTGAATTAGTTATATATGCGACTGAGATAATGTATAAGATATGCATGTCGTTGGAAAGCTAGCGAAAAATTAAGAACTTTTCATTTAGATATCAAATGATTTCGATGAACGGATTTGAAGTTATAGTCCATCGAATTTTTGTATTATTATTAAAAATGATTATTATTATCGTCGTTATTATCGTCGTTCTAGTTTTATCTTATTATTATTATTATTATTATTATCTTTATCAATAAAAGGATTTATCATTAAAAATTGTTATTTTTTTTATTATTACTATCGTTATTATCGTTAAAGTTATAATTAGTATTATTATTATTATCCAATTATTATTATTATTATTATTATTATTATTATTATTATTATTATTATTATTATTATTATTATTATTATTATTATTATTATTATTATTGGTATTATTATTATTATTATTATTATCATTATTAATATATATATCATTATTTAAAAATGGTTATTGTTATTGTTATTGTTATTATTATTATTATTACTATATTATCATTAAGATAATTATTAGTATTATCGTTAATAATGTTATAGTAACTATCATTATTAATATTAGTGTAATTAAAACAAATATTTGTAACACCTAATTATTTTGATTACTATTATTATCATTATTATGAACACGATATAAAAGACGATTAAAAGCTATTAAACGAAACGATTAGGAAATAATGGGTAAGAGTATCATGATGAAATTAAAATATTATAAGATATTGATTTAGATAAAATTATCGTTCTTACTATTTTTATCATTACTATTATTATTAAAATTATCGTTAGTATTAAAACTATCATTTTAACAAAAATTATCATTTTAATAGAAATGTCATTGTTACTATAAAATATCATTATTATTATTATTATTTTAAATAGAATTATTATTTTAAAGATAATATTAAAAATTATCGTAAATATTAAAGTTATCATAATTAGAATTATCGTTTTATCATAATGTCATCTTAGTAATTATAAATATTGATATTTTTATAATAATAATTATTATTACAAAATAATACAACTTTTACTTACTATCATTATAGATATTATTTTATCAAATAAATATTTGATACAAACATATTTTACTACGTGTAATAACTTACTTTAATAATACGTATCATATTATCTTTATAATATTAAATAAACCCTATAAATTTTATTACTTAATATATATAAAAGTATATTTTATTATATAAATATAATATAAAATTTTATTTATTAATAAATAAATTATATTATTTACTCTAATAAATCTTTTAAAAATATTTAAAAATATGAAACGACGATATTTAAACTATATATTAATCATGTATAAATTTTTGGAAATTATTTTGAGTCAAATTTACTTTTGTTGACTTTTGCATATTAGTCTCGAGCATTAGGATTGTGGTATACTATGACTTGACCTAATTTGTTAGACAAATATTGACCAACATATAAATATATATAATTAATTTAGGTTCGTGAATCCGAGGCCAACCTTGCACTTGTTCAATGACGTTATATGTATTTTTACTACGAAATACAGTATGGTGAGTTTCATTTGCCTTTTTACCCTTTATATTTTTGGGACTGAGAATACATGCGCTTTTATAAATGTTTGACGAAATAGACACAAGTAATTGAAACTACATTCTATGGTTGAATTATCGAAATCGAATATGCCCCTTTTTATTAAAGTCTGGTAATCTAAGAATTAGGGAACAGACACCCTAATTGACGCGAATCCTAAAGATAGATCTATTGGGCCTAACAAACCCCATCCAAAGTACCGGATGCTTTAGTACTTCGAAATTATATCATGTCCGAAGGAGGATCCCGGAATGATAGGGGATATTCTTATATGTATCTAGTTAATGTCGGTTACCAGGTGTTCACCTTATGAATGATTATTTTTTGTCTCTATGCATGGGACGTATATTTATGAGAACTGGAAATGAAATTCTCGTGGTCTATTAAAATGATGGAAATAAATGATTATGATAAACTAATGAACTCACCAACCTTTTGGTTGACACTTTAAAGCATGTTTATTCTCAGGTGTTAAAGAAATCTTCCGCTGTGCATTTGCTCATTTTAAAGATATTACTTGGAGTCTTTCATAGCATATTTCGAAGAACGTTGCATTCGAGTCATTGAGTTCATCAAAGATTATTATTAAATCAATTTATAGTTGGATAGTGGATATTATGAAATGGTATGCATGCCTGTAAATTTTTGATGTAAAGAAAGATTGTCTTTTAAAAACGAATGCAATGTTTGTAAAATGTATCATATAGAGGTCAAATACCTCGCAATGTAATCAACTATTGTGAATCGTTTATAATGTATATGAACGGGTCATTTCAGTATGTATTCTCAGTCCTAAAATAATTAAAGTAAAAAGGGATGTTATAACTCACAGTGATAAGAGCGGTAAAGTCGATAATGAAAGTATGCAAGTAGTAAGTCGGTCCGAAAGGTTGTCAACCTAAGTCAAAGGTCACTAGGTCAGTATGTTGTCCCAATAAGCGTAAAAGTGAATAAATTAAGTTTAAGTGTCATCATCATCATCATTCATCATCAAAAAAGTTAAGTAAGTTTAACAAGAATAGAGATCGAAACAATAAGCTGACTTCGGTCAGCTGCTACGACCTCTATACAAAATGAAAAGATGCGTAGTCAGTGGCTATGGCTCCGTATATGAGTCCTCTAACTGTTGACCAATTTTCAGAACCTAACTCGTCTTCATTTGACCGTGGTGACAGTTTAAGTGCGAGTAGGTCAGAAATTTCAGCACAACATTAATAGGGTGTAGTGACTTTCGGAAGGTCATAAATCCTAAACCGTAACTCGGATTAAGACGAGGTCTAAACGGAAAATAATCTACTCGAACCGAACTAACTGAAAATCCACTTTTCAGTAGCCCAGGTGGTCTGATCAGATCCCGAAAACAGTAAGCAAGGTGCTCCAGTGGGGTTCTTAGTGCTTGATGCTTATCACGGTTCTCATCCTTGATGCTTGTAGCTTCAAGTGTATAACTCGTTGACGGGTTAGCATCACCTTGACCAAGATTCTACCATCAACACACAATATGTTAAAACCAAGTAAGAACACAACTCATTTAAGAGTCTTAGATGGATGATGAACCAAGGTTACATCATATCCTTAGTCTTAACACAATTACAAGTTACATTTTCAACTAAAGCTACAAATTTTACTTCAATCAAGCAAGTATGAATATAATCTAAGTCAAATAAAGTGGTGGAACCCTAAGCTAGAGAGCTTGGATCCTTTTCACACAAGTTATTAGGTCACAAAGCTAGAAAGCTTGAACCTTTAGTGTTCTTGAAGACCTTGAAGCATAAAGCTTAGATCTTTAAGTTACATGAAGACCATAAACATAAGTTTTGATATTTATAACAAAATAATGAGATCATAAGTTAGGAAACTTAGATCCAACAAAAGATATGAAGATTCAAGCTAGAAAGCTTGCATCTTGGTTGTTCTTAAAGATCTTGAAGCATAAAGCTTGGATCTTTAAGTTACATGAAGATTACAAACACAAGTTTGAATCTTTATAACAAAATAACAAGATTAAAGTTAAAAGATATAGATCTACAAAGTAGGTGAAGATTCAAAGCTAGAAAGCTTGAATCTTCCATGTTCTTGAAGGATTCAAATCCAAGTTTGAATCTACAAGATGTAATCAAGATCAAAGCTAAAAAGCTAGACCCATGATGATGATGATGATGATGAATTCGTGAGAGAGAGAGAGAGAGAGAGGAAGAAGAAGAAGAAGAAAAATCAATACTTACACTTTTTAGAGAGAGAAAGAACTAGAGAAAGAATTAGAGAGTGAGTGTGTGTACATTTACAAATGAAAGCAAGTGTAAAATAGATGGAATAAGGCTTGTATTTATAGGTGGTGAGGGTGTGGGTGGGTTAAGGTGGCCGTGATTTTGGAGGGGGGGACAAGGGAGACCAACTTTTGCTTTTTGGTTAATGGTTGTCTAAAGTTGGTGCTTATGTTAGGATCCCATGCAACATTAAGGATAATATTTGACATAAATGCTAGCATGTTCCCTCTAATAAATGGGCATTTGTCTTACATATTAATGGGTTACTAGCTATTTATAATTGGGCTAATTAAATAGTCCACTAACTAGTGTAGGGTGGGCTAAGGCCCAACAAGGTAGAAAGTCCAACAAGACTAACTAGTAAGCATAAGTAAATTACTACGCATAATTAAGCATCCAAAAACCCAAGTAATTATTATTATAAAATAATAATTAAGATTTCGTAGTCATAATATTCCGATTACGACAAAAGTTAAACGTGTACGCAGTACGCAGTTTGTTCGTAACGTCAAGTGACACTAACGGTCATAAAGGCTTCCGATGATCAAGTTAAGCATCCGACGTACTTAAAGGCACGTTTTAACACATAAATGAAAGTAAGCCATGTGTAAAGATTCCAGAGTATAAAGTAGCACAGTACACACAAATACGCAGTTTCGCAAAAACCACAAGGCACAAAAACAAGTCGAAAAAGTCGGGTCGTTACATTACCCACCTGTTAATGGAAATTTCGTCCTGAAATTTAAGCTGAGGTAGGTGTTGGAGTCGGGAAAAGGTGAGGATACTTCTGCATTATTTGATCCTCTCGTTCCCAGGTAAACTCGGGTCCAAGTTTGGTATTTCATCGGACTCGAACAATTGGAATCTTATTGTGCTACAAAGTCTTAACCTCACGGTCCATGATTTCGACAAGTTCTTCCATAAAGTAGAGTTTGTCATCAATCGTAAGTTCATCGAGAGGGATGACAAGTTCCGGTTCAGCAAGACATTTCTTTAGATTCGACACGTGAAAAGTAGGATGAACTGAGGTCAATTGAGTCGGAAGATCCAAACGGTAAGCAACGGGTCCAACTCGCTCCAAGATTTCAAGAGGACTAATATATCGCGGGTTTAACTTTCCGCGCTTTCCAAAACGGATCACACCTTTCCAAGGTGCGACCTTTAACATTACACGGCCACCCACATTGAATTCGAAGTCTTTACGTTTAAGGTCAGCATAACTCTTTTGGTGATCACGGGCCGCCTTAAGTCTCGCTTGAATTTGGACAATCTTCTCGGTTGTTTCATGGACTACCTCGGGTCCGGTGATTTGCTTTTCGCCTACCTCGGCCCAACAAATAGGAGAACGGTATTTGCAACCATACAACACTTCAAAAGGTGTGACATTAATACTCGAATGATAACTGTTGTTGTAAGAGAATTCAGCTAGCAGCAAATGCCTTTCCCAAGCTTTTCCGAAGTCAATAACACAGGCACGCAACATGTCCTCCAAAGTCTGAATCGTTCGTTCGCTCTGACCGTCGGTCTGTGAGTGATACGCGGCACTCATGTCGAGACGTGTTCCCAAGGCTTCTTGCAAAGAACGCCAAAATCTAGAAGCAAAACGGGTATCGCGATCTGAGATAATCGATAAGGGCATACCATGATGAGATACAACCTCTTTGATGTATAGTTGAGCGAGTCTCTCCACCGTATCCGTTTCCTTCATGGATAAGAAGTGTGCAGATTTAGTAAGACGGTCAATAATAACCCAGATGGTATCATAACCGCCTACCGTCTTCGGTAGCTTTGTGATGAAGTCCATCGTTATCCTTTTCCACTTCTATTGCGGGATTTCTGGTTGTTGAAGTAATCCAGATGGCCTTTGATGTTCGGCCTTAAATTTCGAGCAAGTCAAACACTTACCAACGTAAGTTGCTACATCCTTCTTAAGATTAGGCCACCAATATTGTTCCTTGAGATCGTGGTACATTTTATCGGCTCCTGGATGAATCAAATATCTCGACTTGTGGGCTTCATCTAGTATAAGGCTCTGTAGATCTCCATAACTAGGTACCCAAATCCTTCCGGCAAAGCATCGGAGTCCAGTCTCCTTAACCTCGAATCGTGAAACGAGAATGTTCAAGTGTTCTTGAGAAATATTCTACTCTTTGAGAGCCTCATCTTGGGCTACTCGGATCTGGCTATTGAGATTTGAATGAATGGTGATGTTCAAGGCGCGGACACGAAGAGGTACCATCCTCTCCTTTCGGCTCAGGGCATCGGCTACAACATTTGCCTTTTTAGGATGGTAACGAAGTCCACAATCATAGTCGTTCAGCGTCTCGATCCATCGTCGCTGCCTCATGTTCAGTTGTTTCTGATCGAATATGTGCTGGAGACTTTTGTGGTCGGTGAAGATGGTACTTTTAGTTCCATAAAGATAGTGTCTCCACAGTTTGAGCGCAAAGACAACGGCTCCAAGCTCGAGGTCGTGAGTAGTGTAGTTTTACTCGTGAATCTTTAGTTGACGAGAAGCATAGGCAATAACCTTCGATCTTTGCATCAATACGCAACCAAAACCATTTTTCGAGGCATCACAATATACTATGAAATCATCACTGCCTTCAGGAAGAGATAAGATAGGTGCGGTGGTCAATTTCTGCTTCAAGTTTTGAAATGCTGATTCATGTTCTTTTTCCCAAACGAACTTCTTCCCTTTGTGAGTCAGCGCGGTCAAAGGACACAAAATTAGAGAGAAACCTTCAATAAATCTTCGGTAGTAACCGGAAAGACCTAGAAATTAGCGTTTGTGAGTCGGAGTAGTGTGGGTTTCCCACTTGATGATAGCTTCGATCTTTGCTGGATCAACTTTGATACCTTGATCACTCACAATATGACCCAGAAATTGGACTTCCTTCAACCAAAATTCACACTTGGAGAATTTGGCATAAAGTTGCTCTTATCTCAAGAGCTCCAACACTAGTCGAAGATGTTGTTCATGTTCTTCTTCACTTCGGGAATAGATGAGGATATCATCTATGAAAACGATAACGAACTTGTCCAGATATGGCTTGCATACTCGATTCATGAGATCCATAAACACGGCAGGTGCACTGGTTAAACCGAATGACATCACGAGAAACTCATAATGACCATAACGAGTTCTAAACGCAGTCTTCATCACATCACTCTCCTTCACCCTCAACTGGTGATAACCTGATCGCAAATCTATCTTGGAATAAATGCTGGATCCTTGCAGCTGATCGAAAAGATCGTCAATTTTGGGAAGGGGATACCGATTCTTAATCGTCAACTTGTTCAGCTCACGATAATCGATACACATGTGGAAAGATCCGTCCTTCTTCTTCACGAATAAAACAGGTGCGCCCCAAGGCGATGAACTCGGTTGGATAAATCTACGGTCTAGCAATTCCTGCAGTTGACTCTGCAACTCTTGCAGTTCAGAAGGTGCTAGTCGATAAGGTGTGCGAGCTACGGGTGTAGCTCCCTGAACTAGATCGATCTAGAACTCCACTGCTCTCGGTGGCGGTAATCCAGGCAATTCTTCCGGAAAGACATCGGGAAATTCGTTCATAATTCGTACATCATTCACTCTCTTCACCTCAGCTTCTAACGTCTTCACATGTGCTAAAATAGAAAGACGTCCTTTCTTCATGATCTTTTGTGCTTTCATGCAACTAATGAGGTTCAGCTTCAAACTACATCTCTGTCCGTAAATAATCAGTGGCTCACCATCTCCGTGTGGTATACGAAGAGCTTAATCTCCACAGATAATGTCGGCCCTTACTTTGGTCAACCAATCCATACCGACAATCACATCGAAGCTTCCTAATTTGATGGGTATCAAGTCAATCTCGAAATTCACACCAGCTATGTTGATAATAGCTCCTCGGCCAATTTGGTCAACTTTCTCAAGTTTTCCATTGGCTACCTCAACAAGCATACTTTCCTTTAAAGGGACTAACGACCAATCTATCTTAGAACAAAAGTGTCTACAAACATAGCTCCTATCGGCACCAGTATCAAATAGGACAGAAGCTAATAGGTTGTTGATAGTGAATATACCTGTAACCAAGTCGGGATTCTCACGGGCATCCCTTGCGTTTACATTGAAAGCTCTTCCACGCGCTGGCCCACCATCCTTCTTCTTGTTGGGACATTCATTCCTGAAGTGGCCCTGTTGTCCGCACTCATAGCACTGCCTTGGCCCAGTAGGGTTTATCTTCACCGTTGGGGTGGGAATCTTGCAGTCCTTACCAATATGCCCGGTCCTTTTGCACTTTTCACAGACCACATTACAGTACCTAGTATGGTGCTTGTAGCACCTCTTGCACTGCGGTAGAGTACCCTTGTAGTTGGGGTTCGAGCTAGGGGTCAGGTTGGGGTTCCTCCAGTCGTTGTTTCCCTTGAAACCCTCATGCCTCTTAGCTGGGTTTTGATCAAAGACCTTTCACTTGTTTCCATCCCACTTATGCTTCTCATGACTAGTCCCCGATTCCGATTTAGCCTTTTCCGGTTCTTTGCTGGTAATTTGATTCATAAGGGTATGCGCCATGCGCATAGCTTCCGGGACGTTGGGTGGCTTAGAAGAGGTGACATTTCCCTGAATGGATTTGGGAAGTCCCCACAAGTATCGTTCAATTCTCTTAAATTCCGGGGTAACCATCGTGGGACACATCAGCGCTAACTCCAGATACCTACGGTTATAACCATCAAGATCGTTTCCCACAACCTTCAACTCCCAGAACTCAGACTCCATTTTCTATATCTCTGTTCTGGGGTAGTACTCTTCGATCATGGCTCCCTTAAATTCTTCCCAAGGAGTAGCATAAGCCTCGTCAATACCTTTGGCCTGAGAAAGTGTGTTCCACCAGGTTAGGGCGCCATCCGACAGCGTACAGGAGGCATACTTGGTTTTGTTCGTCTCTGAGCAGTTGCTTACATGGAACACAGCTTCTAGTTTCTCAAACCACCTAGTCAATCCAACTGGCCCCTCAGTACTACTAAAGTTGTGGGGCTTGCAGCTTTGAAACTCCTTATATATACACTCGTTACGAATGGACTGGTTAACTGGTTGAGCTTGTGGGTTAATTTTCGCAATAGCTGCGGCTACTCTTTCAGCAATCATTTCCTCAATTTGTGCTGCTGTGGGCGCTGCTCTTCCGTTTGCCATTGCTCTTCTAAACAAAAATTTTGACTTAAGTCAAAATCCAGCATTTAATAAATAATAATATAGCATATGGCAACCAACATGGAATCAACACAACACATATTAACTAAGTAATGCAACTAGATACAGATACCGCAGAATCATTATACAGTAACGTAATTAGAAGATCGTACAAAAAGTAAACAACACTAAGTTCCATTCATTAATAATAAGTTGCATACATCCGCATAGGTTCGCATAATACATGAGTAAAACATGAAACTACAAACGAGATTACATAATGAAATCTACTACAATGCCCTATGGTGACGGTGGGTAAAGGATGTCCATTACGTGGGACATCTGGTCCTCGAGCTCAGTTACCCGAGCACGGAGGATCTCCACTTCTCTCGTCAGTTCCTCGACGGAGGGAGATGGTGCGGCTGGCGGTGCAGATGGTACAGGTGGTGCAGGTGGTGCAGACAATCCAGCGCCAGAAGTAGATGGTGCGTAACGATAAGCCTTACGCATGAATGGATCAGCAGGATAAGGCACAACCCGCTTACTGGCGGTGACCCTAGTCCTCAGTCCATGTGCGTTAACGGATGACCTACCCCCGTTAACCCCTGGAATAATGGTACCATCGAAAGGATACCACTTCTTCGGCAGGGTAGAGGGTGGCTGCATGGGCGCCTCCTCAGGGTCCTTGTCGGAATCCTCGTCACTGGAGTCATCAGAGGATGAGTTGTCAGATGATGAGTCGTCAAAAATAGCTGGAGGTGGCTCTGCTCGGCCGGTAGTCATAATCCGATATCTGAAAGGTGGGATCGGCATGACACGCATATCAGGAAGGCGTCTAGCCCAATGGTTATGCTCATTACGGAACGGAACATCCCCGTATTCTCCGGGAATCACAACACCACTGGAATGGTGCTGTGGCTCCGAGGGTCCTGGGATGAGTGGAGCTGGAATCTCTGGTGGATCCTCGTGTCTGTCTGAGATGATCACTGGGTTGGGTGCATGGCCACTGGCTCCAGAGGACGAAGCGCCAGAGTCACTGGAGTGTGTCGATGACGGGATCTGTGAATCGGCAACAATGGCAGGCGAGGTGGAGAGTGAGTCTGAGTCGCTCTCCAAAATGATAACGGGCGGGACATCCGACATCTGAACAAGGAAAAATGACTTTTTCCATGTCAGTAAGTCATAAAGCAAGCACGTATTAGGCAAAATAACTACGACAGTCTAGATCATCTATAGAAGTAAATAGCATGGCAATAATAGCAAATCGTACAGAAGTATCATGTAATCGAAAGCAGATAGTAGCATGCAGTAATGAAAATCAAGTAGCAGTATATGTCATATAGCAGTAAAAGTGAATAGCAGGATGCAGTAAGTTTCGCGGAAACAAGTAAACTAGTAAGTTGTAGATTAGTCCTATTAGTGAATCCTACTCGGTCCGGTCTAGACTAACTAATGCAACCTAATTCCCTACAACCAATGCTCTGATACCAAATGTGACGCACCGTACAAAACCATCGTGTACGATTCGTCAACAACAGGATCTTTACATGGTCGAATACTACATGCTATTTGAAAACCAGTTTTGCATTCATAAAAGATAGCGTTTACAAAAGATAACGTGACACACAGGTCATTACAAAGTCATTATTTGAAAATAACATAAACTACGAATGCAAAAGAAAAGTTCCATGATTGAGACATCTCTAAGTTATGCAGCGGAATTCTAGCACATCAGGTCCTTAACAGCAAGTTTAAACACCAAGACAGCAAGTCTAAACAGCGGAAGCAACACACCTCTAAGCACCTGAGAAAACATGCTTAAAAATGTCAAAAATAATGTTGGTGAGCTATAGTTTAAGTTGTAACAGTAATGTAAGGTAGACCACGAGATTTCAGTGCTTCAAACAGCATTTCAAAACAGTATGAAAAGTATATGTTTAACCGTGGGCACTTGGTAACTAACTTAACGTTTATAACCCCCTAAAAGTACACTTGGCGAGTGCGTATGTTTACGAAGTATTAAACACCCGTTAAATGCTAGCGCGACTAGCCCGAGTGGGGATGTCAAACCCTATGGATCCATATCTAAGATTCGCGTTCACCGGTTCAAAAACCAATGACTAAACATTACAGAGCTAAGGGGAAAGTTTATGCCGTTGTATAACCCACACATATATAAAGTTTAAGTACTCGTGCCAAGTATGTAAAATGTAAAAAACGCATGTATTCTCAGTCCCAAAATAATTAAAGTGAAAAGGTTCAGGTGGTCTGATCAGATCTCGAAAATAGTAAGCAATGTGCTCCGGTAGGGTTCTTAGTGCTTGATGCTTATCACGGTTCTCATCCTTGATGCTTGTAGCTTCAAGTGTACAACTCGTTGACGGGTTAGCATCACCTTGACCAAGATTCTACCATCAACACACAATATGTTAAAACCAAGTAAGAACACAACTCATTTAAGAGTCTTAGATGGATGATGAACCAAGGTTACATCATATCCTTAGTCTTAACACAATTACAAGTTACATTTTCAACTAAAGCTACAAATTTTACTTCAATCAAGCAAGTATGAACATAATCTAAGTCAAATAAAGTGGTGGAACCCTAAGCTAGAGAGCTTGGATCCTTTTCACACAAGTTATTAGGTCACAAAGCTAGAAAGCTTGAACCTTTAGTGTTCTTGAAGACCTTGAAGCATAAAGCTTAGATCTTTAAGTTACATGAAGACCATAAACACAAGTTTTGATCTTTATAACAAAATAATGAGATCATAAGTTAGAAAACTTAGATAAAAACAAAAGATATGAAGATTCAAGCTAGAAAGCTTGCATCTTGGTTGTTCTTGAAGATCTTGAAGCATAAAGCTTGGATCTTTAAGTTACATGAAGATTACAAACACAAGTTTGAATCTTTATAACAAAATAACAAGATTAAAGTTAAAAGATATAGATCTACAAAGTAGGTGAAGATTCAAAGCTAGAAAGCTTGAATCTTCTATGTTCTTGAAGGATTCAAATCCAAGTTTGAATCTACAAGATGTAATCAAGATCAAAGCTATAAAGCTAGACCCATGATGATGATGATGATGATGATGATGAATTCGTGAGAGAGAGAGAGAGAGGAAGAAGAAGAAGAAGAAAAATCAATACTTACACTTTTTAGAGAGAGAAAGAACTAGAGAAAGAATTAGAGAGTGAGTGTGTGTAAATTTACAAATGAAAGCAAGTGTAAAATGGATGGAATAAGGCTTGTATTTATAGGTGGTGAGGGTGTGGGTGGGTTAAGGTGGCTGTGATTTTGGAGGGGGGATAAGGGAGACCAACTTTTGCTTTTTGGTTAATGGTTGTCTAAAGTTGTTGCTTATGTTAGGATCCTATGCAACATTAAGGATAATATTTGACATAAATGCTAGCATGTTCCCTCTAATAAATGGGCATTTATCTTACATATTAATGGGTCACTAGCTATTTATAATTGGGCTAATTAAATAGTCCACTAACTAGTGTAGGGTGGGGTAAGGCCCAACAAGGTAGAAAGTCCAACAAGACTAACTAGTAAGCATAAGTAAATTACTACGCATAATTAAGCATCCAAAAACCCAAGTAATTATTATTATAAAATAATAATTAAGATTTCGTAGTCATAATATTCCGATTACGACAAAAGTTAAACGTGTACGCAGTACGCAGTTTGTTCGTAACGTCAAGTGACACTAACGGTCATAAAGGCTTCCGGTGATCAAGTTAAGCATCCTACGTACTTAAAGGAAGGTTTTAACACATAAATGAAAGTAAGCCATGTGTAAAGATTCCAGAGTATAAAGTAGCACAGTACGCACAAATACGCAGTTTCGCAAAAACCACAAGGCACAAAAACAAGTCGAAAAAGTCGGGTCGTTACATTATTGAGGTAGTGATCTCCTGTGGTTGCGGATTCACTAAGGCTCGTGTAGTTCGGCTAACCTCGACGTTTTTGTGATATTGAAGATAGTAGCCTTGTGTGGATGCGGATTTACTAAGGCTCTTGTAGTTCGGCCAATCTTCTTTTGGTATTAGGTTAAAGGGTTAACCTTGGGTGTTTTATGCTTTATTTTTATATATATTGTCGTATTGTTGTGACGTAGCTAGCCCTCCGGGTGTAGCTTGATGGCGTTGTTCATATCGTTGTTGGTGAACTTACATTGCTGATATTGTTAGCTTATTTTATAGCGATTGTACGGTATGCTTAGATTAGCTTTCCTTATGCTTGGATGCTCCGGTATGTGATATTTGATTATTCGTGTGGCGTGTCCATTTTATGCATATATATGTATGTAGTATATTCTCACTCACTAAGTGTTAGCTTACCCTCTCATTGTTTATATTTTTTATAGATTCGCATGGAGGCGGTAGCTCGGATAAGCGTGGGGACTAGTGGACTTGCGTATTTCGCTTTAGAAGACTTGCTTTTGGATTAGGATTGGGTAGCGTATCCCCAATCACCATGCTCGGTCTATGTTTTGTATTAGAACTAAAATGGGTCGAAATGGTCACTTGACGTAATTTGGGTCGATGTGGGCCCGGTGTTGTAAAACTCGATTTTAATGTGGGAATCTCTTAATTATAATTATATTAATGTATTGTAAAAACCGTTTAGCTTAAAAGTGTCGGGAAGCGGGTTTTCTGCTCACGTGAAATTGGAAAACAGATCAGTCAGTTTTAGTTCATTTGGACGCCGTCCAATATTCTTGGACGCCATCCTGTCTTTCACAACTGGACGCCGTCCAGATGACTGGACGCCGTCCAGATGCACTGTCTCACAAATTTTTTTTTTAGGGTCGTGTTTTCAGTTGGATAACGGGCTGGGTCGCTACAAGTAGTATCAGATCATGGTCTAAGGGATTTAGGTGACTTGAGATAGGTGCCTAGACTTAGACTTTTGTGTGTGTGCTTGTTTGTTGCGGGACTTGTAGGAGTACGGGTCGAAATAGGTTGTAGTTAGTGCCTTAGTTTGTAGGCGAACTAACTAGGATTGTAGCTTGCATCATGATATCGTTTTGTATATGTTTATATCGCGTTGTGTTTGTGTTTATGTTTGCTTTGCGAATATCATCGAGCAAGGTAGTCGTTGTACTAATAAGTTGAGACGACGTGTGCACGTAATAATGACTAGCTACCATTGTTACGAGTACAAATCATGTGTAACAAGTGATGTAAGATGATTATTGAGCAAGATGGGGCGATGTTGTGCGTATATATTTTATGCGTTCGTGGTTTAATCATTTTGCATTCCTTAGAATGAAGACGGAAGATGAATACAGAATGGACGGGCCTACTCATGAAGGGGAGAGTGAGTTGACGGTAAGGGTTGAAGCCACGATCAAACACTATGTCTCGGGTTTGGCCAATGAAGTTAGACAAGTAGTCAAGGAGTCAATCGAAGGACGAGTAACCGAAATGATCCGGGACCAAGTGGCTAAAGTCGTAAGGGAAGAGTTTGAGAAGAGGTTTTCCAAACCTCGAGGTAGTGACAATGAAGAAATACTTGCAAGGTTAGAGTCACATAGTGCTCCGGGTAAGAGGGCGCGAAGTACGCCTGAAGGCGTCGGGAATGGGAATAAAAAGAGTAAGGGAGGTTACGTACCTACGTGTTATAACTGTTCACGGCGGTGTCATTTGTCGCGTGATTGCATGGATGCGCCTTCTAACCATAACGCATGTTTTAAGTGCCAGAAGGAAGGGCACCGAAAGTCAGAGTGTCCCGAGTTGATTGCTGAGCAGACCAAAAAGTAGGGAGGTTACGGGCCTACGTGTTTTAAGTGTGCAGAACAAGGTCACTTGGCACGATGTAACGACCCTGGATTTTCCAACGTATTATTATTAATATTTATTATTAACGCTTGCGCTTTAATAAATGTATTTTTATACATTTACTTGTTATCGTAATTGACTTTACATGCTCGACTTGTCTTTGTGACACACGTACTTTTCACGAATAATAATTGGAATATTATTTACATTCATGATTAATTATTATTAATCATTTTTAATTAACTAATGTTAGTAGTTAATTACTTGGGCTTATGTATTTAATTTGTTGCATACTTACATGGACTTATACTTGGGATTATATACTTGGAATTGGAAGCCCACCCTACTTTTCTTAATGGACTATTAGGAGCCCAACATCATGCTAATGACTCATTAAGGTTAAGAACTAGATTAATTAAGTTAAGTATGAAGAGACTTGTCACAAGCATGCTAGCACCAAGCTCCCATGCATTTAACTTTATACCATTTTGAGCTTACACCATTCTCCAACACATGAAAGTAAGTCTTGACCTTCCCCTTTGGAGAGCTTAGCCGTTGGTTTTGGGAGATGGGAGGGAGAGTTCAAAAAATATTTTTTTTTTACTTATTTACTTGTATTACTTCCCCTCTTTCACACACACACACAAAATACTTACACTTTTCTCTCTACTTTGTAAGTAACAAATTTCATTTTTCTTTCTTTTTCTTCCATGAAAAGCGCCACTAGTATCATCATCATTTGCTTGTTTTGTTACTTGTTGTTGTTTGTTAAAGATCAAGTTACCTAACT
This sequence comes from Rutidosis leptorrhynchoides, assembly GCF_046630445.1. Lineage (NCBI taxonomy): Eukaryota > Viridiplantae > Streptophyta > Magnoliopsida > Asterales > Asteraceae > Rutidosis > Rutidosis leptorrhynchoides. The sequence goes on from NC_092333.1 coordinate 137,021,797, forward strand.
TGTATCTTCATGTAATCTTGGTTACTTCCATCTTTTGTTGAAGAAGAACCAAGAACAAGAATCTAAACTTGTTAGTTTATGGTTCTACACTTAAATGTTATAAGATTTAAAGTTCAAGTTTCATAATCATACTTGTGTTCATGTTTTGTAGACTTAAATCCTAAGATCTAAACTTTGATTTGAATCTTCTTAAGTATGAAACAAACATGAACATAATATTTGTAACTTTAGTTTATTCCTTTCTTTTGTAAGTACTTTAAAGTTGTGATGTTGTTAATTTGGTCAAGTATTACTAGTTAATCTTGATCTCAAATTTCTTGAAACTAAAGTTGACTTTATAAGTTCAAGAACATGGAAGTATAACTGTAATGACCCTGGATTTTCCAACGATTAATTAATAATGGTTATTATTAATACTTGTGATTTAATGAATGTATGTTATTACATTTACTTGATACCGTGATTGACTTTAAATGTCCCGACACGTCTTAGTGACACACGAACTTTACACGAATAATATTTCGGATATTATTTACATACATAGTTAATTATTATTAATCATTTTAATTAACTAAGGTTATTAGTTAATTACTTGGACTTTGTTGGTTTATTTGTTACATACTTGGTCTTTTATTAATGGACTCATGATTAATGGACTTAAGAGCCCACCCTACACACTTAATGGATTATTTAGCCCATTACTTTCATGTAAGTATTACATTTGAACTTAACTAGATGGTTTAGTGCACATGGAATCTAGTTACAAGTTACTTACACCATGTTCCCATGCAAACACCCCATATGACCAACTTTTGAGCCAAAATACATGAAGAACCTAGTGGATATCTCCCTCCCCCCTCTTGCTCTTGAAACCATCGGCCACCTAGGGCCTTTAGAGGAGTTTTGTTTCATTTTTTTTTTTTTTTTTGCATTACTTCTTACTTGAATTCTCTCATTCCAAACACACACTTTAACTTGCATCTCATTTCTCTCCTTTTTCTCTCAAGTCTTGTGAGTAACAAAGTTTCTTTCTTTCTTCTTTTCTTGCTTAAAACCGTAGCCTAGCTACACATAAATCATCATCATCATTTACTTGTCTTTGATTCTTGTTTACTTACTTATAGTTGTTTAATGTTGTTAAGAATCAAACTCTCTAGTTTGTTTTTCATTTTATCTTGTTCATACAAGAACATACAAGAATAAAACTTTCTAGTTTATGTTCTACATCTAATGTTTTGAAAGATTGAAGGTTCATGTGTTGTAAAAGTCATACTTGAATCCATGTTTGTAAACTTAAAGTTTACTTTCTTAAAGATCAAGATCTTGGCTTGAATCTTTAAAGTATGAACAACCATGAACTAGTTACTTGTTTATTTAGTTTATTACTTCATTTCCTTGCACTTTAATTTCGTGATTCATGTTGTTGTTGGTCAAGTGTTACTAGTTAACTTTGATCTCATTTTTCGTGAACTAAAGTTAACTTATAAGTTCAAGAACATGGAAGTTTAACTTTCTAGTTACAACTTCACATACTTATGAAAGATCTAAGTTTCTATAGCTTATAGTCTACTTATTTTGTCATAAACAAAAGCTTGAAAACTTACATATACTTTACAAGATGAAAATCTAAGTTTTATAGCTTATGGTTTCATTAAAGAAAAGATTCAAGTGTTATTACTTAGGATTTAACTTAATAACTTTAGATCTAGACTTTTGCATCTTGGATCTTCAAGATCAAACTAAGAACTATGTTCTACAACTTAAGATCTTGATTAGTTAATTTACTTTCAAGTTTGTAGCTTAATATTACTTTTAGAGTTTATGTTTGTGTCGGATCTAAGATCTTGATGTAACTTTGGTTCATCAAACTACTTGCAACACTTAATTGAGTTGTGCTATTTATCTTAGACTTACACTTGTGTTATGATGTTCAAAACTTGGTAAAGATGATGTAAACACATCAACGAGTTGTACACTTGAAGCTATATGCATCAAGGATGAGAACCGTGATGAACATCAAGCACCAAAAACCCACCGGAACCTACTATTTACTGTTTTCTAGAACGGATCAGAATACCTGGGCTACTGTAAAGTTTATTTTCAGTTAGCTCTATTCGATTAGATAATTTTTTGTTTAAGACTCATCTTAATCCGAGTTACGGTTTAGGATCTATGGCCCTCCGAACGTTACTATGTCCTTTTAATGTTGTGCTGAAAATTCTGACCTACTCGCACTTAAACCGTCGCCACGGTCAAACGAAGATGATTTTGGTTCTGGAATTTTTAAAGAAACTAAAGGACTTATATACGGAGCCATGGCCACTAGTCTCACCTTATTTCAGTAGGTATAGAGGCCGTGGTGACTGATCGAAGTCAGCCTTTGTTTTAAACTCTTTTCTAGAACGAAACTTACTTTATACTTTTGTTTGATGATGAATGATGATGACCTTTAAGACCTAATTTACATACATTTAAACCTATTGGGACGATTTACTAACTTAGTAATATTTGACTTAGGTTGAGGACTTTCCGGACCTACGTACTTGCTTACCTTCCCGAACCAACTTTACTACTACTTTTTCACTTTGAGTTATAGCATCTCTTTTTACTTTAACTATTTTGGGAACTGAGAATACATGCGCATTTTACGTTTTACATACTAGGAACGAGTACTTAAACTTTATATATGTGTGGGTTATACAACGGCATAAACATTACCTTTAGCTCGGTAACGTTTAGTCATTGGTTTTGAACCGGTGAACTCGAATCTTAGATATGGATCCATAGGGTTTGACATCCCCACTCGGGCTAGTAGCGCTAGCATTTAACGGGTGTTTAATAGTTCATATACATACGCACTTGCCAAGTGTACTTTCAGGGGGTTATAAACGCTAAGTTAGTTACCAAGTGCCCACGGTTAAACATATACTTTATCATACTGTTTTGAAATGCTCTTTGTAGCACTGAAATCTCGTGGCCTACCTTACATTACTGTTATACTTAAACTATAGCTCACCAACCTTTGTGTTGACGTTTTTAAGCATGTTTTTCTCAGGTGCTTAAGGTTAGTAGACTTCCGCTGTGCTTTACTAGAGATGTCACCGCATGAAACACTTTATCTTGCATTCAAACTTTAATACTTTTGAAACAATGATTTGTAACGACCTAAGGGTCACGCACTATTATCTTTTCTTCTATTCATAGGATCATACTTTTGATGTAAAACATTCGACGTTAGTTATGACGTCATCTTTTATCATGAATGCAAACTTGTTTTGAAAACGCATATAGTGTTTGATCTTGTAATGATCATGTTGTTGATGAATCGTACACGATGGTTTTGTACGTGGCATCACATTTGGTATCAGAGCATTGGTTGTAGGGAATTAGGTTGCATTAGTGAGTCTAAGACCGACCCGAATAGGATTCACTAATAGGACTAATCTACAACTTGCTAGTTTACTTGTTTCCGCTGAACTTACTGCATGCTGCTGCTTACTTTTACTGCTATATGCTGTATGCTACTTGTTTTCACTACTGCATGCTATTATTTGCTTTCGATTGCATGCTACTTCTGTAAGATTCGTCATTATTGTCATGCTATTTACTGTTATACATGATTTAGACTATCATAGTTACTTTACCTAATACATGCTTGCTTTATGACTTACTGACATGGAAAAAGTTATTTTTCCTTGTTCAGATGTCAGATATTCCACCTGCTATCATTTTGGGTAGCGAAACAGACTCATCAGCCACTTCACCTGCCGTTGTTGCCGATCCTCAGATCCCGTCGGTGACACCCTCTAGTGACCCAGGCGCTTCGTCCTCCGGAGCTAGTAGTCATGCACCTGGCCCGATGGTTACCTCTGACGGAGCCGAGGACCTCCCGAAGATTCCAGCTCCACTAGCCCCAGTACCTCAGGAGCCACAGCATCATCCTGGTGGTGTTGTGATTCCCGCAGAATTTGGGGAAGGTCCATTTCGTAATCAGTATCGTCATTGGTGCCGACGCGCTCCTGATGGATGTCTCGTGCCGATCGGACCCGCCCGATACTGACAGATGATGACAGTCCGATGAGAGCCAGTACAGCCACCCGTGCAGCCACCTCCACATGATTCAGATGACCCATCATCCGATGACTCATCCACAGACGACTCTAGTGACGATGACTCCGACGAGGAGGACCCTGATGATGCACCTGTACAGCCACCATCCACCCCACCGAAGAAGCGGTACCGTTTCGATGGTACCGTCATTCCAGGGATCAACGGAGGTCGAGCATTCACTGACGCATATGGTCGGCGTCGTAGGGTTACCGCTCGTAAGCGGCTTGTGCCGTATCCTACTGATCCCTTCATCCGTAAGCCTTACCACTTCGCAGCCTCTACTTCTGGAGCCGGACCGTCTGCACCACCAGCTCCACTAGCACCACCCGTACCGACTGCACCTCCTGCCCCACCATCTCCCTCTGTTGAGGAACTGATGAGGGATGTGGAGATCCTCCGTGCTCGGGTAACTGAGCTCGAGGACCAGATGTCCCACGTATTGGACATCCTACACCCACCTTCACCGTAGGGCTTTTGTAGTAGAATTCATTATGTAATCTAGTTGTATTTTTATGTATTACTTATGTATTGTACGAATCTATGCGAATGTATGAAACTTATTATTAATGAATGGAACATTGTGTTGTTTACTTTTTGCACAAGTGTTCTATTTACGTTAATGTACGATGGTTTTGTGATATCTATATCTAGCTGCTCTACTTAATTAACATGTGTTGTGCTGTTTACATGTTGGTTGTTGTATACTGTATTATTACTATTTGAATACTAGATTTTGACTTGAGTCAAAATTTTTGTTTAGAACACCATAGCCAACGGACGATCAACACCCACCGCAGCCCAAATCGAGGAGATGATCAATGAACGAGTCACCGCAGCTTTAGCGGAAAGGAACCTCCAAGCTCCGCCGCCACCGCCACTGGTTATCCAGCCCATTCGTAATGGGTGCACATACAAAGAGTTTCAAAGCTTCAAACCCCACAACTTTAGTGGAACGGAGGGGCCGGTTGGTCTCACTAGGTGGTTTGAGAAATTAGAATCTGTATTTCGAGTTAGTAACTTCTCAGAAGTGAATAAAACCAAGTTTGCTTCATGTACGCTATCTGACGGCACACTAACATGGTGGAACACGTTGGCTCAAGCAAAGGGTATCGATGAGGCGTTTGCTACCCCATGGTAGGAATTTAAAGGGGCCCTGATTGAGGAATATTGCCCTAGGACCGAGATCCAGAAGATGGAGATTGAGTTTATGCAGTTGAAGGTTGTGGGAAACGACCTCGATGGTTACAATCGTAGGTATTTGGAACTAGCCATGATGTGTCCTACCATGGTTACCCCGGAATTCAAACGTATGGAAAGGTATTTGTGGGGACTTCCTAAGTCCATTAAGGGAAATGTTACCTCGTCTAAGCCACTCAATGTCCCGGAAGCAATGCGCATGGCGCATACTTTAATGAACCAAATCATCATCGATGAACCAGAGAAGGCTAAGTCTGAAGCGGGTAGTAGTGTTAAGCGAAAGTGGGATAACAACAAGGGTAGAGCCTATGAACAAAACCTGGCGAAGCGACATGAGGGTTTCAATGGAAACAACAATGGTGGGAACCCCAACTCGAACTACAAGGGAACCTTACCACAATGCAAGCGGTGCTACAAGCACCATACCGGGCATTGTAATGTGGTTTGTGAAAAGTGCCAACGGACTGGACATATCGGTAAGGACTGCAAGGTCACCACCCTGAATGTGAAGGCGAACCCCAATGGACCGAAAAAGTACTACGAATGCGGACAGACGGGCCACTTTAGAAATGCGTGTCCCAACAAGCGAAAGGACGGCAGACCACCCCGTGGTAGAGCTTTCAACGTTAATGCAAGGGATGCACGTGAGAACCCCGACTTGGTGACATGTATATTCACTATCAACAATCTATTAGCTTCTGTCCTATTTGATACTGGTGCCGATAGAAGTTATGTATGTAGACACTTTTGCGATAAGATTAATTGGTTGTTAGTTCCTTTAAAGGAGAGTATGCTTGTAGAAGTAGCCAATGAGAAACTTGAGAAAGTTGACCATATTAGTCGAGGAGCCATTATCAACATAGCTGGTGTGGATTTCGAGATTGACCTGATACCCATTAAGTTGGGAAGCTTTGATGTTATTATCGGTATGGACTGATTGACCAAGATAAAGGCTGACATTATCTGTGGAGATAAAGCTCTTCGTATACCACAAGGAGATAGTGAGCCACTGATCATTTACGGAGAGAGATGTACCTCGAAGCTGAACCTTATTAGTTGCGTGAAAGCATAAAAGATCATGAAGAAAGGACGTCTTGCCGTGCTAGCACATGTGAAAACATTAGAAACCGAGGTGAAGAGTGTGAACGATGTTCGAATCGTGAACGAATTTTTCGATGTCTTCCCAGAGGAATTGCCTGGATTGCCGCCACCAAGAGCAGTAGAATTTCAAATTGATTTAGTGCCAGGAGCTGCACCTGTAGCTCACGCACCTTATCGACTCGCACCTTCCGAGATGCAAGAGCTACAAATCCAACTACAAGAACTACTTGACCGTAGATTTATCCAACCAAGTTTCTCACCTTGGGGCGCACCTGTGTTGTTTGTGAAGAAGAAGGATGGATCCTTCCATATGTGTATCGACTACCGTGAACTCAACAAATTGACGATCAAGAATCGGGGAGCCCTTCCCCATATTGACAATCTTTTTGATCAACTACAAGGATCGAGCGTTTATTCCAAGATCAATTTACGATCCGGTTATCACCAGTTGAGGGTAAAAGAAAGCGATGTGATGAAAACTACATTCAGAACTCGTTATGGTCATTATGAGTTTCTCGTGATGCCATTCGGTTTAACCAACGCACCTGCCGTGTTCATGGACCTCATGAATCATGTCTGCAAGCCGTACCTGAATAAGTTCGTTATCGTCTTCATAGATGATATCCTCATCTACTCTAAGAGCGAAGAAGAGCATGAGCAACACCTTCGACTAGTACTTGAACTCTTGAGACAAGAGCAACTTTATGCGAAATTCTCCAAGTGTGAATTTTGGTTGAAGGAAGTTCAATTTCTGGGTCATGTTGTGAGCGACCAGGGTATCAAGGTTGATCCCGCCAAGATTGAAGCTATCAGCAAGTGGGAGACCCCCACTACTCCGACTCATATTTGCCAATTTTTAGGCCTCGCCAGTTACTACCGAAGATTTATTGAAGCTTTCTCTCTGATTGCACGTCCTTTGACCGCGCTGACTCACAAAGGGAAGAAGTTCATATGGAAACCCGCACACGAATCAGCATTTCAAACCTTGAAGAAGAAGTTGACCACCGCACTTATCTTATCACTTCCTAAGGGCAGTGACGACTTTGTTGTTTATTGTGATGCATCGAAAAGTGGTTTTGGTTGTGTACTGATGCAACGCATAAAGGTTATCACTTATGCTTCTCGTCAACTAAAGATTCACGAACGAAACTACACTACTCATGATCTCGAACTTGGAGCCGTTGTCTTTGTGCTCAAATTGTGGAGACACTATCTTTATGGAACTAAGAGTACTATCTTCACCGATCACAAAAGCCTCGAGCACATCTTTGATCAGAAGCAACTGAATATGAGATAGCGTCGATGGATCGAGACGCTAAACGATTATGATTGTGAACTTCGTTATCATCCTGGTAAGGCCAATGTTGTAGCTGACGCTTTGAGCCGAAAGGAGAGGATGGCACATCTTCGTGTTCGGGCTCTGAACATCACCATTCATTCGAATCTCAACAGCCAGATCCGAGTAGCCCAAGATGAGGCTCTCAAGGAGGAGAATATATCTCATGAACATTTGAACATTCTTGTCTCTCGATTCGAGGTTAGGGAGTCTGGACTCCGATGTTATGCCGGAAGAATTTGGGTACCATGTTATGGAGATCTACGGAGCCTTATTTTAGATGAAGCCCACAAGTCGAGATATTCGATTCATCCCGGAAAGGAAAAAATGTACCACGATCTTAAGGAACAGTATTGGTGGCCGAATCTTAAGAAGGACGTTGCAACTTATGTTGGTAAGTGTTTGACTTGCTCAAAAGTTAAGGCCGAGCATTAGAGACCTTCTGGGTTACTTCAACAACCGAAAATCCCACAATGGAAGTGGGATAGGATCACAATGGATTTCATCACCAAGCTGCCAAAAACGGTGGGCGGATACGATACCATTTGGGTTATCGTTGACCGTCTTACCAAATCTGCACACTTCCTAGCTATGAAGGAAATGGATACGATGGAGAGACTCGCTCAACTATACATCAAATAGGTTGTATCTCGTCATGGTGTACCTTTATCGATCATTTCAGATCGCGATCCCCGTTTTGCTTCTAGATTTTGGCGTTCTTTTCAAGAAGCCATGGGAACTCGTCTCGACATGAGTACTACATATCACCCACAGACTGACGGGCAAAGTGAATGAATGATTTAGACCTTGGAGGACATGTTGCGTGCATGTTTTATCGATTTCGGAAAGGCCTGGGAAAGGCATTTGCCGCTAGCTGAATTCTCTTACAACAACAGTTATCACTCAAGTATTAATGCCGCACCTTTTGAAGCGTTGTATGGCCGCAAATGCCGTTCTCCTATTTGTTGGGCCGAAGTAGGCGAAAAGCAAATCACCGGACCCGAGGTAGTCCATGAAACAATGAAGAAGATTGCTCAGATTCAAGCAAGACTTAAGACTGCCCGCGATCGTCAAAAAAGTTATGCCGATCTTAAACGTAAGGACTTTGAATTCAACGTGGGTGACCGTGTAATGTTGAAGGTTGCACCTTGGAAAGGTGTGATCTGTTTTGGAAAACGTGGAAAGTTAAACCCACGATACATTGGTCCTTTTGAAATCTTGGAGCGTGTTGGACTCGTTGCTTACCGTTTGGATCTTCCAACACAATTAAGCTCAGTTCATCCTACCTTCCATGTATCAAACTTGAAGAAGTGTCTTGCCGCACCCGAACTTATCATACCACTGGAAGAACTTACCATTGACGACAAACTCCACTTTGTGGAAGAGCCTGTTGAAATTTTGGACCGTGAGGTCAAAACTTTAAAACGCAACAAGATCCCGATCGTCCGAGTATGATGAAATGCCAAACGAGGACCTGAGTTTACCTAGGAGCGAGAGGATCAAATGATGCAGAAGTATCCTCACCTTTTCCCAACTCCTCCATCTACCTCAGCTTAAAATTTCGGGACGAAATTTTCTTTAACAGGTGGGTAATGTAACGACCCTGGATTTTCCAACGATTAATTAATAATGGTTATTATTAATACTTGTGATTTAATGAATGTATGTTATTGCATTTACTTGATACCGTGATTGACTTTAAATATCTCGACACGTCTTAGTGACACACGAACTTTACACGAATAATATTTCGGATATTATTTACATACATGGTTAATTATTATTAATCATTTTAATTAACTAAGGTTATTAGTTAATTACTTGGACTTTGATGGATTATTTGTTACATACTTGGTCTTTTATTAATGGACTCATGATTAATGGACTTAAGGGCCCACCCTACACACTTAATGGATTATTTAGCCCATTACTTTCATGTAAGTATTACATTTGAACTTAACTAGATGGTTTAGTGCACATGGAATCTAGTTACAAGTTACTTACACCATGTTCCCATGCAAACACCCCATATGACCAACTTTTGAGCCAAAATACATGAAGAACCTAGTGGACATCTCCCTCCACCCTCTTGCTCTTGAAACCGTAGGCCACCTAGGGCCTTTAGAGGAGTTTTGTTACATTTTTTTTTTGTATTACTTCTTAATTGAATTCTCTCATTCCAAATACACACTTCAACTTGCATCTCATTTCTCTCCTTTTTCTCTCAAGTCTTGTGAGTAGCAAAGTTTCTTTCTTTCTTCTTTTCTTGCATAAAACCGTAGCCTAGCTACACATAAATCATCATCATCATTTACTTGTCTTTGATTCTTGTTTACTTACTTATAGTTGTTTAATGTTGTTAAGAATCAAACTCTCTAGTTTGTTTTTCATTTTATCTTGTCCATACAAGAACAAAACTTTCTAGTTTATGTTCTACATCTAATGTTTTGAAAGATTGAAGGTTCATGTGTTGTAGAAGTCATACTTGAATCCATGTTTGTAAACTTAAAGTTTACTTTCTTAAAGATTAAGATCTTGGCTTGAATCTTTAAAGTATGAACAACCATGAACTAGTTACTTGTTTATTTAGTTTATTACTTCATTTCCTTGCACTTTAATTTCGTGATTCATGTTGTTGTTGGTCAAGTGTTACTAGTTAACTTTGATCTCATTTTTCTTGAACTAAAGTTAACTTATAAGTTCAAGAACATGGAAGTTTAACTTTCTAGTTACAACTTCACATACTTATGAAAGATCTAAGTTTCTATAGCTTATGGTCTACTTATTTTGTCATAAACAAAAGCTTGAAAGCTTACATATACTTTACAAGATGAAAATCTAAGTTTTATAGCTTATGGTTTCATTAAAGAAAAGATTCAAGTGTTATTACTTAGGATTTAACTTAATAACTTTAGATCTATACTTTTGGGTCTTAGATCTTCAAGATCAAACTAAGAACTATGTTCTACAACTTAAGATCTTGATTAGTTAGTTTACTTTCAAGTTTGTAGCTTAATATTACTTTTAGAGTTCATGTATGTGTCGGATCTAAGATCTTGATGTAACTTTGGTTCATCAAACTACTTGCAATACTTAATTGAGTTGTGCTACTTATCTTAGACTTACACTTGTGTTATGATGGTCAAAACTTGGTAAAGATGATGTAAACACATCAACGAGTTGTACACTTGAAGCTATATGCATCAAGGATGAGAACCGTGATGAACATCAAGCACCAAGAACCCACCGGAACCTACTGTTTACTATTTTCTAGAACTGATCAAAATACCTGGGCTACTGTAAAGTTGATTTTCAGTTAGCTCTGTTCGAGTAGATAATTTTTCGTTTAAGACTCATCTTAATCCGAGTTACGGTTTAGGATCTATGGCCCTCCGAACGTCACTATGTCCTTTTAACGTTGTGCTGAAATTCTGACCTACTCGCACTTAAACCGTCGCCACGGTCAAACGAAGACGAGTTTGGTTCTGGAATTTTTTCAGCAACTAAAGGACTTATATACGGAGCCTTGGCCACTGGTATCACCTTTTTCAGTAGGTATAGAGGCCGTAGTGACTGATCGAAGTCAGCCTTTGTTTTAAACTCTTTTCTAGAACGAAACTTACTTTATACTTTTGTTTGATGATGAATGATGATGACCTTTAAGACCTAATTTACATACATTTAAACCTATTGGGACGATTTACTGACTTAGTAATATTTGACTTAGGTTGAGGACTTTCCGGACCTACGTACTTGCTTACCTTCCCGAATCAACTTTACTACTACTTTTCCACTGTGAGTTATAGCATCCCTTTTTACTTTAACTATTTTGGGAACTGAGAATACATTCGCATTTTATGTTTTACATACTAGGCACGAGTACTTAAACTTTATATATGTGTGGGTTATACAACGGCATAAACATTCCCTTTAGCTCGGTAACGTTTAGTCATTGGTTTTTGAACCGGTGAACGCGAATCTTAGATATGGATCCATAGGGTTTGACATCCCCACTCGGGCTAGTAGCGCTAGCATTTAACGGGTGTTTATTACTTCGTATACATACGCACTTGCCAAGTGTACTTTCAGGGGGTTATAAACGTTAAGTTAGTTACCAAGTGCCCACGGTTAAACATATACTTTATCATACTGTTTTGAAACGCTCTTTGTAGCACAGAAATCTCGTGGCCTACCTTACATTACTGTTATACTTAAACTATAGCTCACCAACCTTTGTGTTGACGTTTTTAAGCATGTTTTTCTCAGGTGCTTAAGGTTAGCCGCTTCCGCTGTTGTACTAGTCATGGCTCGTAACTTCCACTGTGCGTTACTAGAGATGTCATCGCATGAAACACTTTATCTTGCATTCAAACTTTAATACTTTTGAAACAATGATTTGTAACGACCTAAGGGTCACGCACTATTATCTTGCTTCTATTCATAGGAGCATACTTTTGATGTAAAATATTCGACGTTAGTTATGATGTCACCTTTTATCATGAATGCAAACCTGTTTTGAAAACGCATATAGTGTTTGACCTTGTAATAATCATGTTGTTGATGACTCGTACACGATGGTTTTGTACGGGGCATCACAATAACTTTCTAGTTATAACTTCAAACACTTATGTTGAATCTAAGTTTATATAGCTTATGGTCTTCTAATTTTGTTGTAAATAAGAGCTTATAAGCTTATATACATTTTACAAGTTGAAAATCTAAGTTTCATAACTTATGGTTTCATTAAAGTGAAGATCCAAGTTCTATAACTTAGGATCTAACTTAAGAACACTAGATCTAGACTTTCTAGTCTAGGATCTTTAAGATCTAACTAAGATCTAAGTTCTACAACTTAAGATCTTATTTATTTAGTTTACTTTCTAGTTTGTAGCTTAATATTACTATTAGAACTCATGTATGTATCGGATCTAAGATCTTGATGTAACTTTGGTTCATCAAACTACATACAACTGTTAAGTGAGTTGTGCTACATATCTTAGACTTACACAAGTGTTATGATGGTCAAAATTTGGTTAAGATGATGCAAACACATCAACGAGTTGTACACTTGAAGCTATAAGCATCAAGGATGAGAACCGTGATGAGCATCAAGCACCAAGAACCCACCGGAGCACCATACCTACTGTTTTCTGGGTCTGATCAGTAACCTGGGCTACTGGAAAATTTGATTTCCAGCTTTTTTGGTTCGAGTAGATGATTTTATGTTTAGACCTCGTCTTAATCCGAGTTACGGTTTAGGATTTATGGCCATCCGAAAGTCACTACACCTTTTTAACGTTGTGCTGAAATTTCTGACCTACTCGCACTTAAACCGTCGCCACGGTCAAAAAAAGATGATTTTGGTTCTGGAAATTGGTCAGCCTCTAGGGGACTCATATACAGATCAATGGCCACTGGTCTCACCTCATTTCAGTTTGCATAGAGGTCGTGGCGACTGAACGAATTCAGCCTTTATTTCAAACTCTATTCTTGATTGAAACTTACTTTACACTTTTTGTTTGATGATGAATGATGATGATACTTAAGACCTAATTTACATACTTTTAAACCTTTGGGAATGATTTACTGACTTAGTAACTTTTGACTTAGGTTGAGGACCTTTCGGACCAACCACTTGCTTACTATTCCCGCGTATCGACTTTTACTACTTTCCACTGTGAGTTATAGCATCCCTTTTTTACTTTAACTATTTTGGGAACTGAGAATACATGCACATTTTATGTTTTACATACTAGGCATGATTACTTAAACTTTATATATGTGTGGGTTATACAACGGCATAAACTTTCCCCTTAGCTCGGTAACGTTTAGTCATTGGTCTTTGAACCGGTGAACGTGAATCTTAGATATGGATCCATAGGGTTTGACATCCCCACTCGGGCTAGTAGCGCTAGCATTTAATGGGTGTTTAATACCTCATAAACTTTCGCACTCGCCAAGTATACTATTAGGGGGTGTTATTTACGTTAAGTTAGTTACCAAGTGCCCAGGGTTATACATATACTTTTCATACTGTTTTGAAACCATGAAATCTCGTGGCCTACCTTACATTACTGTTATACTTAAACTATAGCTCACCAACCTTTGTGTTGACGTTTTTAAGCATGTTTTTCTCAGGTGCTTAAGGTTTGATTGATTCTGCTGTAGTTGCCATGCTTTGTAGAGTCCCGCTGCGCTTATTAGAGATGTCTTCACATGAAATGTTTATTTTTCATTCAAACTATGTTACTTTTGAAACAATGAATTTGTAACGACCATTGTGTCGCGTACTAATATTATAGCCTTCTATTCGTAGAGGCACATTATCGTATGTTAAACATTTTGCGTTGGTTATGGCGTCACCTTTTCTTATGAATGCAAACTTATTTTAAAACAGCATATAGTATTTGACCTTGTAATGATCATGTTGTTGATGATCCGTTCACGATGGTTTTGTACGGGGCGTCACACATGAGATTGTACGGGTGTACCTTCAGGCACGATCAGGTGCTTTGTTTGTCGGAAGGAAGGACACTGAAAGTCGGAGTGTTCCGAATCATTTGACGATCGGTTTAAGAGGTTAGAGCGCGACTATTTGGTGGGTAGTGAAGCACGGGAGTCTAACAATGCTGCATCAGGCACTTTAATGTGATATTGTATGTTGTTCGATAATAATAACATGCTTTGTGTATATAAGTCTTAGCTAAATTTTATGCTCCCTTGGAGATAATTCGTAGACGGTTTAGGTTTATGATTTTGAGTTGCACTCGGTCGAGTGTGTAAGTGGTGTGTTGTGCTTTGACTTTATTGTACGAATCTACGGGTGCTTCGGCACTTGGTTGGTATCGAGTCGTTAAGCTCGTTCGAGCGAGACCCTTAAGGTTTCAATTGTGTTGTGCATATTATAGTTATGGGTGACATTCCTAATGGAATTACCCTACGGTGACGTTTTAGCAAATGGACGAAGGGTGTAAGACTTGGTGCAACCTAGCATTCCTTGGTGTTTGGAAAATGTTTCTACCCAGCCATGAGAATGGGCTTTGGTGTTCGGTTGTTAAGCACATGTTCACGTTTGTGTTGAGGATGGTGAACCATGAGGTTCGTCGGGTGGGTGGAACCCTAAAGATCGAGTGTTTGATCTCAATGTATGTCGGTGATGGAGTCTACGTGACGCGATGTCAGGTGCCTTTTTGTACCTGCTGGCGTGATGTGCGACTTCGATGGTGGTGGTTACATTGTACTTAGGGTACCCTATAGAAACCCTTAGGTACATAAGTGACTAGGTGGAAATTTGAAAAGCTATGGCAATCGGAGGATTGCAAGAATAAAGTTTGTGTAAATTGTGGTAAACTCTTCGTTCGAAGTGATTAAGGATTGGTTAAAATCCTTCGTGTACTCAAGGTTGGAGCAAGATGTGGTGATGGGTCGTGTGAACCTAATTGTTAGAAAAGTCTACCTTTCGGTAGCATTGTACGGTTGTACAAGGTGCGTGTTGTGTTGGTTTTGTGTCGTTGTTTAAATAAAGCCAACGGGTTACGGTGAGCGTAAATTTCTAGTGTGCGAAATGAATTTCATGAGAATTCGAGTGTTATGACCGATGGAGAGATTGGTCACGTATATCGGAGAGTGGTAATTATTGCAGATGATGCTACCACGACGATGCGGTTATGGGACGTAGTTCCAAGTGGGGGAGTTACACTCCCACACTAGAAGATTTTAGTGTGAGATTTCGGATAATGCTCATAGTAGATCCGGAATTAGTGTCGGGACCTAGATTGGTCGATTTGTGGTAGGGTACAATTTTACTTAGATTATACTTATGGTTTTGGATTTAAATTATCACCGAGGTGGTAATGTAGTGAATCTCATTGAGAGATAATGGACATGTTTGAAGAGCAAGGTGAATTCCCTCGGTTAAGGGATGTGAATTCTCTTCTAGAGAATTATTGGTGTGCCTATGTGTGCGATATAGGTGGTTCTTGGCTCGATTGTGATAGCGATGTTCGCGCGTGCGGATATTTCGTGTGCATAAATTCCAGGCGGTGTGGAATGATTCTAGTATGTATATACTTGTGGTGGTGTTGGTTAGTGTATTCCGTTAGGATTCACTATGGTGTATGCAGTACGCGATGCTACACTACTCGTTGATTGAGGCCAAAAGAGCGTGTGCGATTGGTGGGTAATGGCCGTTGACTCGGTCCGCTAACTTCACCTTGTGAGTAGTGTTATATCAGCATGGTATAACATTATCGGAATGGGAGTACCATTCCTGCGTTGAGATTTGGGAGGTGGATCACGTGTGGATGCGGATTCACAATGACACGTGTAGTTTCGGTCATCTTATTGAGGAAGTGAGTCTCGTGTAGTTCGGATTCACAATGACACGTGTGGATGCGGTCATTCTATTGGGAAGTGAGTCTCGTGTAGTTCGGATTCACAATGACACGTGTGGATGCGTTCATTCTATTGGGATAGTGACTCTCGTGTAGTTCGGATTCACTAGGGCGCGTGTAGTTCGGCCAATCCCGATTGTTATTGCGGTGGAGGTAGTGAGTCGCATGTGGTACGGACTCACTAAGGCGAGCGTAGTTTCGGCCAGTCTTCACGTGATTAGTGTTGAGAACTATAGGTTGTTTTATACGCCGATGGTGGGGTCGTGAAGACCATGTTGTGTGATTAGTGATGCGATAGTCGTGTTTCGCTCACATGTTGGTAAGGGTGTGACAATAGTCGATTTTGTACACCTTGAGTTTAGCGTTGCCATAGTCGTTTGGGACGCTAGCGGATTTTAGTCGTTTTGCACTCTTGATTTCGGTAGTTCTGTATTGGTTGTGTTGCGCACTACAGGGGATGTTAAGTGGTAAGTGTAATCCGTAAGGATTCGTTTTTATTCGGTCTTCATCGTTTGGGTTGTTGAACTTAGGTTGGAACGTGGTGCTATTAGCATTGTACTTGGTAAGGGTACGCTAAGGGGTTGATATCTCGGTACGAGATTGGTTGAGTTGTTCCCGGTGAGAGGGATTGAGCAAGTTTTAGTGCTCGGATTTGTGAATTCGATAAATCGCGGATGACGATTTAGTGTTAAAGGCGATTCATTGAGGAGAATTGCCTAGAGAAGTTTGATGAAAACATGATGATTCCGCGTATGCTAGGCGATTGTAGTAGTTTTCGGATGTTGTGTGCATTGCATGTCTCGAAATGCGTGCACATGTGTAATTGGTAAGTGGAATGATCATCAAGATTTTCGATAAATGTGGCGGAAGTCAAATTGGAACGCATATTTGAGGACCATAGAGTATGGGTCTGGTTGGTTAAGTGATGGAGATCACGGGGACGTGATCCAATTTAAGTAGGGGAGAGTTGTAAGACCCTGTTTCAGTTCAATGGGACGTCGTCCCAATTACTGGACGCCGTCCTGTCCTTTTGTACTGGACGTCGTCCCACATTCTGGACGCCATCCAAATGTGCTGACGGGCCAGCTGTTAGTTTTGTTTTAAAGAGGGGCAAATTGGTAATTTCACTTGGGTGTCGGTTTGGAGCCTCCAAAGCTGATCCATTGGCCATTTGTGGATCTCATTCACCCACACAAACACTCTCTTCAAACCCTAGTGAGAGA
Organism: Rutidosis leptorrhynchoides; assembly: GCF_046630445.1. Taxonomy (NCBI): domain Eukaryota; kingdom Viridiplantae; phylum Streptophyta; class Magnoliopsida; order Asterales; family Asteraceae; genus Rutidosis; species Rutidosis leptorrhynchoides. Next base: position 137,039,157 of record NC_092333.1, read on the forward strand.
GAGCTTGATTTGGAGAAGAAGGAGTCGGATTCTTGCCAAAGCTTGGGTTTTAAAGTTGTTCATCTCGTTCACGGCTACGTTGTGGTAGTATTGGTAAGTTCAAACTCCGAATTTCATTTGTTAGATTTGATATTTAAGTTAGGGTTTGAGCTTGATTAGTTGTGAAACCCTTTTAGATGATGAAGTGGGTTTATGGTGACTAGTTATTCTTGTCACTTGGCGAGTTTTGGGTTGGTTGATGTTTTGGTCAAGTTTAAGACTGGCAAAATGGGTTAAATCACTAGGTTTAGTGATTATGGAAGTGTTGGAACACTTTTGAGTGTGTTTGGTTGACTAATTTTGAAATGGGTCAAAATTAGGGTTTATGTGTCAAATTGGGTAAGACAGGTGTTTAACACTTGTGTTCGGGTTCAATTGGTGTTAGAACAATTTTCACTTGTGTTAGTGATTATTGGTTAGTTTGGGTGCGGTTTATGCTTGGAAGTGCATTTGGGTCGAAATTGCACTAGTTGTCAATATGGGTTGGTTTGTAAATCCACCCTAATTGTGTTGTTGTATTTGTGATAATGGAATAGGTATGTTCCATCGGCGAGTTGCGGATTTTTGGTAACATTCATCAAGACGACAAGGTGAATGTTAATATCCTATGTGCATATGTATGTGTAGGATGGGTGCGGGTCGGGTGAAGTGGTTCTCGGTTATAGAGCTCACTTCACATATAGGTGGATTTGATGGACTTGTGTAATAGGTCCAATTGGCACGTTTGTGCATTTTGGTTGACCACCTTTGACGAGGTGCATACTTCAGGTGTACGTTATAACATGGACTTGTGATATGGAGTTATATAATTCCGATGGCGTGGGATTGGTATTGGAGTTGCGGTTGAATACCCCGATGATGTGGGTTTGATTTGGGAAGTGAATCACGTCTGGATGTGGATTCACGATGACGCGTGTAGTTCGGTCATCTTATTGAGGTAGTGATCTCGTGTGGTTGCGGATTCACTAAGGCTCGTGTAGTTCGGCCAACCTCGACGTTGTTGTGATATTAAAGATAGTAGTCTCGTGTGGATGCGGATTTACTAAGGTTCGTGTAGTTCGGCCAATCTTCTTTTGGTATTGGGTTAAGGGGTTAACCTTGGGCGTTTTACGCTTTATTGTTATATATATTGTCGTATTGTTTTGACGTAGCTAGCCCTCAGGGTGTAGCTTGATGGCGTTGTTCATATCGTTGTTGGTGAACTTACATTGCTGATATTGTTAGCTTGTTGTATAGAGATTGTACGGTATGCTTAGATTAGCTTGCCTTATGCTTGGATGCTTCGGTATGTGCTATTTGATTATTCGTGTGGCGTGTCCATTTTATGCATATATATGTATGTAGTATATTCTCACTCACTAAGCGTTAGCTTACCCTCTCGTTGTTTACATTTTTTTTATAGATTCGCGTGGAAGCGGTAGCTCGGGTAAGCGTGGGGACTAGTGGACTTGCGTAGTTCGCTTTAGAAGACTTGCTTTTGGATTAGGATTGGGTAGCATATCCCCAATCACCATGCTCGGTCTATGTTTTGTATTAAAACTAAAATAGGTCGAAATGGTCACTTGACGTAATTTGGGTCGATGTGGGCCCGGTGTTGTAGAACTCGATTTTAATGTGGGAATCTCTCAACTATAATTATATTAATGTATTGTGAAAACCATTTAGCTTAAAAGTGTCGGGAAGCGGGTTTTCCGCTCACGTGAAATTGGAAAACATATCAGTCAGTTTTAGTTCAATTGGACGCCGTCCAATATTCTTGGACGCCGTCCTGTCTTTCACAACTGGACGCCGTCCAGGTGACTGGACGCCGTCCAGATGCACTGTCTCACAAATTTTTTTTTAGGGTCGTTTTTTCAGTTGGAGAACGGGTTGGGTCGTTACATCGGTAACATCTTCCTTATATATCCCTTTCATAATCGGTGGTGACTTCAATGAAGTCAGAAACCATTCCGAAAGAATTAACACTGTATTCAAACAATCATGGGTGGACAATTTTAATAAATTCATTACCGACTCAAACCTCATTGACGTCCCCCTTGGTGGTAAAAATTCACTCGCGTTTGTGATAACAACTTTAAATTTAGCAAACACGACCGCTTTTTAATCTCGAATGACATCTTCAACTTCTGGCCAAACGTCTCTTCTAAAACCCTCGATCGTGACTTATCGGATCATTGTCCTATAATACTAAAAAACACCAATATTAACTCCGGACCTAAACCTACTAAAGTTTTCAACACTTAGCTAGAACTAAAAGGAGCTGAGGATATAATTAAAAATACATGGCTTGAACCCGTCATTGAAAACCGTCCTGACTGTATCCTACGTAATAAACAAAAAAACGTAAAACTAGAATTAAAAAATGCTGTTCCCAACTCGACAACCTTGGCAATCAAATAAAATCCCATTTTAACTATGCATCTGAATAGGAAAGGCAAGATGAAATTAGAACTCTTAATGATAATGAAAGAAAAAATGGGTTGAAGAAAAAATGAATCATCTCGAAAAAGAAAAAAAAGAAATCTAAAATGTTAAAACAAAAGGCTCGCATAAAATGGGCCCTCGAAGGAGATGAGAACTCCAAATACTTTCACAATTACATAAAAAGAAGAAATAACAAAAACAACATACGGGTGATTTCTTCAAATGGTACCTGGTTCGAAGATCCCAATACTATCAAAAAAGAAGCACTTCACTATTTCAAATCACTATTCAAACCAAAAAAAACAAAATGGTTCCTGCTCCTTCGAAAACAAACCACACTTGGAATATATTTCTCAATCCGATACTTCCATACTCGAAGACCATTTTTGCGAAAGCAAAATATGGGAAGCCATTCAAGGATGTGAAAGCTCTAAAGCCCCTGACCCGAATGGTTTCAACATGAATTTTTTCAAAAAATATTGGTGGTTGATTAAAGAGAATCTCATTAAAGCCTTCGATGGTTTTAGAATAATTCCAAAATCTCTAAAGGTTGCAATGCCTCATTTTTCACACTTATCCCTAAAAAACCGAACCTAGTGGTTTTAACGAATATCGCCAAATATGTCTAATCGGAAGCTGTTATAAAATTCTAACCAAAGTCCTCTCCAACCATCTTTCCAAAGTCATTCATAAAGTCATAGGATGCGAACAAACCGCTTTTTTGAAAGGTAGGAATATCCTCGATTGTGTTTTAATCGCAAACAAAGTCATAGACAAACTTAAACGTAAAAACGTAAAGGTTTAATATTTAAAGTAGACTTCGAAAAAGCCTTTGACTGTATTGAATGAGAATTCCTCTTTAACATAATGCGTTCCATGGGATTCGGTAATAAATGGATCAGTTTTATTCGTGCTTGCCTATCCTCGTCAACAATATTCATCCTCATTAACGACTCTCCAACCAAAGAACTTTCTCCCTGGAGAGGTATACGTCAAGGTGATCCAATCTCCCCATTCCTCTTTATCATCGCGGTCGAAGGGCTAAATATTCTTTCTAAAAGGGCCATATCAAAAGAACAATTATGTAGCCTACACGTTGGACACGACAATGTAATCGTCTCTCACCTACAATACGTGGACGATACCATATTTTTTGGTGAATGGAGTAAAAAAATGCTAAATATTTTTCCAAACTACTTAAATGTTTTGAAAACATATCGGGTCTTAAAGTGAATCTAAAAAAGGTAATTTATACGGGATCGGCGTTCCATAAAATGAAGTAAACGCAATGGCAAGATATATCAATTACTCCACGGATTCTACTCCATTTACATACCTTGTCCTTCCAATTGGAATCCCTACATCAAACGCTTCGTCATGGCTTCCGATCATCAAAAAATTTAAGAGACTCTCCGACTGGAAAGCCAAATCCATTTCCTTTGACGGCCGACTAACACTCGTCAAATTCGTCCTTAGTAGTATTCCATTATACTACTTCTCACTCTTTCATGCTCCTATTAATATTATTAATACACTTGAATCTAAAAGGCGTAAATTTTTCTGGGGTAGTACCGAAGCGGATAACAAAATAAACTGGATAAAATGGGATCGCATCTTACTTTCCTATGACAAAGGGGGCTAAACATTGGTTCACTATTTTTCAAAAAGATATCACTACTATGTAAATGGTGGCGGCGTTTTAAAAATGAGAAAAATACACTATGGGTTAAAATCATCTCTAGTATTTATGGGGCGGGGGGATGGTTAGACACTAACTCTTTTTACATGGCAGGACGATTTGGAACGAAATTATAAAAGCTGGCAGAATCACTGATAACATTGGCATTGATTTCACATCTTCGATAACCAAATCAGTCGGCAATGGTGCTTGTACCAAATTTTGGACAGATTGTTGGTGCGGCACAGATCGCTTGAACATCCTCTTCCCACGGATCTTTATGCTCGAGTCCAACAAAGATGCGCTAATTGCCGATAGAATTGTTACTCATAATTCGACCTCCACCGGAACATGGAACTGGTTACGAGAACCTAACGGAAGCACCTTAAATGAACTAAATGAACTTAATAATTTAATCTCCTCTTCTTTATTGTCTGACAGGTTAGACTCGTGGAAATGGTCAATGGATCCATCGGGCCAATTCAAAACTAAGACGCTAGCTAATGCTCTCGATAATTTCAAACTAGCTCCATCTTCATCTACTGACAAAACACCACACAACAAGCTCATCCCACAAAAAATCAACATATTCATTTGGCGTACTGATGTGCGTAGAGGTGTATACGAAATACTATTATTTTTACTAAGAAATACTACGAAATATTACACAAGTTTTATTAATTTACGGATGGAATATACCTAAACCTTGCTACAACACTTATAGGCAGTGTACCTAATCATAGAGTAGTGTAGTTTTTTTATTAAGTCCGGTTCGTTCCACAGGGAGCTAGCTGAGTTTAACGCTATATTTTTAACAAATATATTTATATAAAATATATTTAATTATATATAGTAATATTATTATAAAAGGGGGTTTTTACCGTTTAATGACCGGTTTGTCAATTTTATATTTTAAGCGTAAAGATAAATGACGATAATATAAATGATAGAATTTAAATTGCGATAAAGTAAATTGCAGTAATTAAAATGACAGTAAATAAAGGTACGATGAAATATGAAATAAAAGTATTATGCTTATTTAAACTTCCGTAATCATGATGTTCGACATGTTGATTTTAATTTATTACCCGAGTTAATTGTCCTTTGTCCTGGATTATTTGATACCTATTTGGTTTTTGTCCATAATAGTCCATTGGTCATAATTATAAAATGCTCGTCAAATTAACCTTATTCCCGAAGTCAAATATTCCAACTAATTAGGGATTCGAACTGTAACAAGGTTTTAATACTTTGTTAATAATTACACCAGGTTATCGACTGCACGTAATCCAAGGTTTTAATACTTTGTTAACAATTACACCAATTATCCTTGTATGTAATCCACCCCTGTTTTAATGAGATATGAATATTAATTTACCCACTTGATTAGAATGAATAATCAATTACCCAACCCGAATAATTAATTAAATGATCGTAAAAGATGTCGTATAAACATCACTAAATAGGACATACATAATCATTTTAATAATTATTAGATTAACTAATTTGAAGATAGGTTCGACAGGTTCCAATGAGTTGTCGCTCAATTAGACAATACCCCTTATCTATTAATAGTCATAGTCCAATGTGAAATGTCCCATTCATATTGATTATAAACGTTCCATATTAATTGATTTCCTTACGAGGTTTTGACCTCTATATGAGACGTTTTTCAAAGACTGCATTCATTTTTAAAACAACCATAACCTTTATTTTATCAATAAAGGTTTCAAAAGCATTACGTAGATTATCAAATAATGATAATCTAAAATATACTGTTTACACACGACCATTACATAATGGTTTACAATAGAAATATATTACATCGACATATGTTTCTTGAATGCAGTTTTTACATAATATCATACAAACATGGACTCCAAATCTTGTCCTTATTTTAGTATGCAACAGCGGAAGCTCTTAATATTCACCTGAGAATAAACATGCTTTAAATGTCAACAAAAATGTTGGTGAGTTATAGGTTTAATCTATATATATCAAATCGTAACAATAGACCACAAGATTTCATATTTCAATATACATCCCATACATAGAGATAAAAATCATTCATATGGTGAACACCTGGTAACCGACATTAACAAGATGCATATATAAGAATATCCCCATCATTCCGGGACACCCTTCGGATATGATATAAATTTCGAAGTACTAAAGCATCCGGTACTTTGGATGGGGTTTGTTAGGCCCAATAGATCTATCTTTAGGATTCGCGTTAATTAGGGTGTCTGTTCCCTAATTCTTAGATTACCAGACTTAATAAAAAGGGGCATATTCAATTTCGATAATTCAACCATAGAATGTAGTTTCACGTACTTGTGTCTATTTTGTAAATCATTTATAAAACCTGCATGTATTCTCATCCCAAAAATATTAGATTTTAAAAGTGGGACTATAACTCACTTTCACAGATTTTTACATCGTCAGGAAGTAAGACTTGGCCACTGGTTGATTCACGAACCTATAACAATATATACATATATATCAAAGTATGTTCAAAATATATTTACAATACTTTTAATACATTTTGATGTTTTAAGTTTATTAAGTCAGTTGTCCTCGTTAGTAACCTACAACTAGTTGTCCACAGTTAGATGTACAGAAATAAATCGATAAATATTATCTTGAATCAATCCATGACCCAGTGTATACGTATCTCAGTATTGATCACAACTCAAACTATATATATATTTTGGAATCAACCTCAACCCTGTATAGCTAACTCCAACATTCACATATAGAGTGTCTATGGTTGTTCCGCAATATATATATAGATGGGTCGACATGATAGGTCGAAACATTGTATACGTGTCTATGGTATCTCAAGATTACATAATATACAATATAAGTTGATTAGGTTATGGTTGGAATAGATTTATTATTAACTTGCACGTAGGTAAAATGAGTAGTTTTTATCAATCTTGTTTTACTCGCTATTTCTTCGTTTCTAATCTGTTTTGAGTGATTCCAGTGGCCACGGTTTCGTATTGAACTTAACTTTATGAATCTAAATAGTAAAAGTATAAGTTTATAGTCGGAAATACAAGTTAAAAGTCATTTTTGAAAGAGGTAGTCATTTCCGTCGAAAGAACGACATCTTGATGACCATTTTGAAAAACATACTTTCACTTTGAGTTTAACCATGATTTTTGGATATAGTTTCATGTTCATAAGAAAAATCATTTTTACAGAAGTATAGCTTTCAAATCAAAGTTATTATTAGCTTTTAATTATCCCAACCAAAACAGCCCCCGGTTTTACTACGACGGCGTATATCCAGTTTTATGGTGTTTATCGTGTTTCCGGGTTTTAAATCATTAAGTTAGCATATCATATAGATATAGAACATGTGTTTAGTTGATTTTCAAAGTCTAGTTAGAAGGATTAAATTTATTTGCGAACAAGTTTAGAATTAACTAAACTATGTTATAGTGATTACAAGTTTATAACGTTGAATAAGACAGCTTTTTATGTATGAATCGAATGATGTTATGAATATCATTACTACCTCAAGTTCCTTGGATAAACCTACTGGAAATGAGAAAAATGGATCTAGCTTCAAAGGATCCTTGGATGGCTTGAAAGTTCTTGAAGCAGAATCATGACACGAAAACAATTTCAAGTAAGATTTCCACTCGAAATAAGATTGTTATAGTTATAGAAATCGAATTAAAGTTTGAATATGATTATTAACTTGTATTATAAATATAATCTAATGTAAGTAACAAAGGTTTCTTGATCTTGGATGATTACTTGGAATAGATTTAGAAAACTTGGAAGTAAACTTGCAATCTTGGAAGTATTCTTGATTTTATGAAACTAGAACTTTTGGAATTTATGAAGAACACTTAGAACTTGAAGATAGAACTTGAGAGAGATCAATTAGATGAATAAAATTGAAGAATGAAAGTGTTTGTAGGTGTTTTTGGTCATTGGTGTATGGATTAGATATAAAGGATATGTAATTTTGTTTTCATGTAAATAAGTCATGAATGATTACTCATATTTTTGTAATTTTATGAGATATTTCATGCTAGTTTCCAAATGATAGTTCCCACATTTGTTAGGTGAATCACATGGGCTACTAAGAGCTGATAATTGGAGTGTATATACCAATAGTACATACATCTAAAAGCTGTGTATTGTACGAGTACGAATACGGGTGCATACGAGTAGATTTGTTGATGAAACTGAACGAGGATGTAATTGTAAGCATTTTTGTTAAGTAGAAGTATTTTGATAAGTGTCTTGAAGTCTTTCAAAAGTGTATGAATACATATTAAAACACTACATGTATATACATTTTAACTGAGTCGTTAAGTCATCGTTAGTCGTTACATGTAAATGTTGTTTTGAAACCTTTAGGTTAACGATCTTGTTTAATGTTGTTAACCCAATGTTTATAATATCAAATGAGATTTTAAATTATTATATTATATTGATATTATGATGTACGAATATATCTTAATATGATCTATATACATTAAATGTCGTTACAACGATAATCGTTACATATATGTCTCGTTTCAAAATCATTAAGTTAGTAGTCTTATTTTTACATATGTAGTTCATTGTTAATACACTTAATGATATATTTACTTATAATTTAACATAATTAACCAAGTGTATCAATATCTTAATATGATTCATATGTACCTAGTAAGACGTTATAACGATAATCGTTATATATATCGTTTTCGAGTTTCTTAATTTAATAGTCTCTTTTTTATGTAAATAACTCATTGTTAAAATACCTAATGAGATACATACTTATAATAAAATCATGTTAACTATATATATAACCATATATATGTCATCGTATAGTTTTTACAAGTTTTAACGTTCGTGAATCACCGGTCAACTTGGGTGGTCATTTGTCTATATGAAACCTATTCCAATTAATCAAGTCTTAATAAGTTTGATTGCTTAACATGTTGGAAACACTTATTCATGTAAATATCAATTTCATTTAATATATATAAACATGGAAAAGTTCGGGTCACTACAGTACCTACCCGTTAAATAAATTTCGTCCAGAAATTTTAAACTGTTGAAAGTGTTGACGAATCTTCTAGAAATAGATGCGGGTATTTCTTCTTCATCTGATCTTCACACTCCTAGGTGAACTCGGTTCCTCTACGAGCATTCCATCGAACATTAACAATCGGTATCTTTGTAACGACCCGGATTTTTCCAATCATTTTATACTTATGAGATTAATATTTACATAAATTAAACCTTACCAATATGATAAGCAATCCAAATTGTTGAGACTTGTGTTTTTGAAAAGAGTTTTACACAACGTTTGACCGTCCAATTTGACCGATGATATCACAAACTATATAACATACGATAATTATACGTTTGTGTATATATATGTATTTATATATATTTAACATGATCTAAGGATGGTTTAACATCTCATTGTGTACTAATGACAATGAGTTATAAGTATATTTTGAAACTACTAACTTAAGTTTTCAAAACGATAACTATACATAACATTCTTTGATATATATACTTATAACTTATAATGCTTATACATGTATCGTATATATAATGTATTTAATCACTTTTTAAGGACTTAAATACATAAAACAATATAAGTATATTCAGAAAAGATAGCTATATTTGAATTCTCATTCCGTTTCCTCAAGATTTCTATACGTATATCTAGGGTATATGTACCCGTATCATACCCAGCTTCTATATGTATTTACTGTTGGTATATACACATCAAATAAACATCCTAATCAACATTATTACTGCCCTAGATATGAGGTAACTAGGATTTATCAAGTAGCATGAATTATTAGTAAGAAAACAAAATTAGGAATCTTTTTCTTTCTTTATAAACTAAAAACGTTTTTATGAATGAACACCATTTCTTCACTCCATTTCCTCATACCTACACCCTCATTTCTCTCTCAAAATACTCCTAACTTCATACTTGATCATATCTAAGCATTTTCCCCATCATTTAGCTTCAATTACAAGCCTTAAACACCATAAGAAAAATCTTTCAAGAACATATCAAAATAACCACCCATTTGAAGAAGTATACTTCCAACATTTTAATCTAACTCCACCACTCTTTGATTCCAAGATTTTTTCTTATCTCTTACAGTAACTTTGTCCAAGTAACTTGAGGTAGTAACCTTGTTCATAATCTTGTTCGATTCATAATTATATAGCTATCTTATTTTATGTTGTAAAATTTTAACAACAACAACATAGTTTGAATGATTTCAAACTTGTTTGCAAACTAAATAGATCCTTCTAACTTAACTTTTAAAACACTTCAAGACCTGTAATATATCATAATGATATACTAACTTAACAAGATATAACTTGGTTTTACAAAGAACACCTTAAAAACTGAATCTACATCGTCGGAGTGCAACCGGGGGCTGTTTTGGGTTGGATAATTAAAAACCATCTTGAACTTTGAATTGGAAGTTCATATTCTGGAAAAATAATATTTCTTATGAATATGTTAACACATAAAAATTTCATAGTTTAACTCAAAGTGTAAGTATTTTTAGAAAAATGATCATTAAATGTTGTTTTTATGATGGAAAATGATCACTTTCATAAGTTTTACCAAAGTTTGACCTATAACCTGTGATTTTGAATATAAACTAAGATATTTTCAGTTCATATTCTTAAAATTTGACTCGATCCAAGGAAGTGGCAAGTTGAACCAACAAAAACGGAGTTGTAATGAAGAAACTACGACTAAAACAAGATTGGGTATCCGAAGCTAGTTTAGCTACGAAAATATTTGGAGATAAAGTAAATTAATCATATCTTTTCTAATTAATATGATATTTTATATATAATTACTTATGATTTGATTTTATATATTTCAGGACCACCCATAAACAACCGAGAAGATTAATCATAAGACCTCATGATTGTACGCAACACGTCATTTGACAACACGGTACTTTATGTACGCAACACGTCATTTGACAACATGGTACCATGGGTCGAGATTAATTCTGATCAATACGAATACGATGGGGTCTTTATTTATTTTATTGAGCAACTAATTGTGGACCACTAACATCGAACTGCTAACTACGGACTAAGAAAATATTAAAAGTATTATAAGTATATATATATATATATATATATGTAACGATTACTTGAAAAGAAAATATGTTGATATATTATATATATATATGGTTAGGTTCGTGATATCTATGGGAGACCAAGTCGAGTTAAATACCTTCAAGGTAAAAGTGAGTATATAGTCCCACTTTTAAACTCTAAATATTTCGGGATGAGAATACATGCATTTTATGATTTACGTTATGGACACAAGTGAAAAAAAATATATTCTACGTTGAGTTGTACCACTGGCATACTTCCCTGTAGCTTGGTAACTACTATTTACATGTGGTATTGTAAACGCGAATCCTGTTGATAGATCTATCGGGCCTGACAACCCCAATCGGACTGGACGACCAGTATTCAACGGTTGCACAGTACTTCGTTTCGGTGACTACACTTGGTACAGTGTAGTGAGATTTCATAATAAAGGGAATATGCGACGTTGATTAAATGTTAAGTATGGTTATCAAGTGCTCAACCACTTAGAATATTTTTATTAAAACGTTTATGTATATGAAATCTTGTGGTCTATATTTATAACGTTGCTAGCATTAAACCTATATCTCACCAACTTTATGTTGACGTTTAAAGCATGTTTATTCTCAGGTTCCTAGAAGTCTTCCGCTGTTTGAATATATGTTAGAGAAACCATGTGCATGGAGTCATACATGTTTTATTCGAGGAAGCCTTGCATTCACAAAATCATCACCGAGTATTTATTTTGACTGCATTGTCAACGGAAGTATTCTTGTAAACTATTATTTACGGTGATTGTCTATATGTAGAAATCATCAGATGTCGAAAACATTGAATTTTAAATATTCATTTATGGTATATCTTTTCAAAAGAATGCAATGTTTATAAAACGTATCATATAGAGGTCAAATGCCTCGCGATGTAATCATATGTTATTGTATTCGTTCCTATGGATTGGGTCGAGTCGTTTCATGTGGTATCAGAGCGGTGGTCTTAGCGAACCAGGTCTACATTAGTGTGTCTAACTGATAAGTCGTTAGGTTGCATTAGTGAGTCTGGACTTCGACCGTGTCTGCATGTCAAAATTTTGCTTATCATTTTGTGTCAAAAATCATCTACTTATCATCTATAGGAAATTACCTGCTTATCATCTTAAGTCTAAACGCGTCTTACTGCATTCATTGCATGAATGGTGTATAGACAAAATTCATATCTTAGCGTATTTGCTAATTCATATCTACGCGTATCTGTTACTGTAAACTTTGTCTGACATATTCCGTAAATCCCTCCGTAATCTATGAGATCTTTTGTTCTATATATGTGGATATTCTATATAATTAGAGTACCACCCGATAGCCGAAAAATCATTTCATATCGAAAAATCCTTTATTCAATCATACGAAATGGAACTCGTCACTAGTTGAAGTCCCTCATATTCCGATATGGAATACCACTCAAGCTCCGAAAGCAGTGTGACCGGAATGGATCAACCAATCAGTCATCATCTATTTTGGATGGATTGGGGATAGGTTCATAGCCTCCTCAATCATTGGAGACAAGAAGAAGGTGATCCCTTCCATCCACCAAATTGCCCTCTTGACGATGAACCTGAAGCACTTACCGGCGAACCTGTTCGAGAAACCATTTTCTCTCTCATTTCCAGAGTATCTCGTCACGATTATATACTACATCAAATTCTAGATTTTATTTATCCGCTCGTCCGAACCGACAATCACCCCGGTGTAATAGAAGAAGTCAACGAGCTTCGCACTCGGGTAGTGGCTTTGGAGAATACGGTACGAAGGTTACAAACACATCAGCAGCATCAGCAGCATAACCAGTACCGTCAATAACATCAACATCGCAAGCCTCAATACCCTAAGCACCAGCAGCATCACCAGCATCAACGTTATCACCATCATCAACATCAACAGGATCATTACCACCACGAACAATCACATCCGCATCACACGCCTCAATATCACCATCCGTACCTCGGATATCAACGTCACACGCATCATAGATACCAAGAAGTACCAACAACAACAAACGATGAAGTATTGATTCATAACTTCATCGGAGAAACATTCTATGGTGATTATGTAATCTCTAAAGACATAGAGATTACCTATTTCTGCCTTAACCATAAATCAGATGAGTGGACAGAAATGATAAAAGGAAGAGTAGAAACCCCGACAAGAATGATGCGTAAGGTACAAGCTAGACTTGTTTTACCAACAGCATCAGCAGTACCCTTAGCCTCACCAACACAGTCAGTGCTGTCAACATCGCTAGAATCGTCAGCAACTTTAACATCACAAGCTCCACCAGTTCAAGAATCACCGTGGACATCATCAATAACGCGTATATTGCATCAACGAGTTATGAAGTATTAACTCATTCTTCTGAAGAATTTATATAAATATTTTATATATATGAATTCATAAACCAAAATAAATCTTTTCGTACTAAGCTATTAAGTATGAATTGAAAAAGGGTAGATACTACTCGTTTAAATTCATACTACAAATATGAAATGATGTACGTCCTTCGTCAGCAACTTAATCATCGTTAACTACAATCCCTGTTTCAATTCAATGAATTTCATTTTATAATAAACCAAGTGTATTATTCAATAATATGTTTGATTTTACACTTTCATCATCAATGTACTCGAAGCTTACTTGGAAACAACATTCATATCTTGCGAAGTTAGCAAGAGTTCAATGAGTATCAGCATGATTCACTAAGGAAATATATATAAGAATAAATAATGAAGTATTGATCCATAACTTCATTAATATTCTGTGAAGAATATGTGGTTCCTAATCGTTTTAGAGATTACTTATTCTAGCTCAAACCGAAAATCAAATGAGTCTAATATTATATTGACTTATTAAATTCATGATTACATCTGAAGAAGATATATATGTACATATATTTTCATAAAGATTGTAATAAAATTCTCTGGTACAAAACATTACTTGTGAAATTTTTTTAACGGGTAGGTAATACCCGAGAGATATATAAATTCACAATTAATATGATTATATTCTTCGACTCTGATTCAACAATCATCAACTATACTCACTACCTTCACAATAATATACATTCTTTCATAGAAATCAAAACAACCATTCTCATCCAAATTTGATTACGATAAAACGAAATCCAAGTCAAGACTTAACAGAAGACATCACTCTTAGGACTCTTACATCTTTCAAAACTATACTTTGACTTCAAAACTATGCTAAAACATCATTCGATTCTTGGAACCCAGAAAAATATTTGTATCATTCAAAGTCCTAAAACATCATATGTATATTAACAATTACAATCTTTGATCAAACCCTTCGAAATTCCTGAAGACACTTCAAATAATGGACAATCGAGATGATGATCCAACCACACATTACCCGCAGTCTTGCACCTGAAAAGCTCTCGAAACCAAGGACATAATTTAACACGTATCCGCGTTAAATCTTTTAGCATTTATTAGCAAAAATAACTTTGCGATTCCTTTTCAAAATAGCAAATTTTGTCACAGTTTCAGCAAGTCAACCTCGACTTTCCATTCAAAGTAGCCTTATTATAACTTGTAATACATACGATTACCCTTTTATTACCAGGGAACCTTTTATATTCCACGACATTATCAGCAGATGTACCAGCAACTCGTTACCCCTTTGGCGGAATGAACAATTGGTATTTTGAAATCTCGCAGCATTTCTATTTCGGCAGTTATATATATATACAATGTCTATCCCCAAGAATTACATATTTCAAATGTGAAGTTTCTGAAAAATGCTCCAGTCTACGAATTAGTGCTATTAAGTTTTGGAAAAGACTGATAAAGTGGTAAAGACAGTAGACAACAATTACGGTCAGAAGTTTGACAAATAATAGATTGGAAAAGCTCGAACGAAAAATTTGGTACTGGAAAACGGATTGAGCAAAGTATAAAGGAGGTCGTGGACAAATCACAATGACGAAATCTACCTTCAAAGGATTCAAATGATTCAGTGTCTGCTGAAACTGTTAGTAAGAACCTAACTCCTTATTCTAAACCTTCACAGACAGATTTTCCGCATCATTCCCTGATCTTAGATATTCTAAGATATCATCGTATTTTTAATTATAAATATCTCCGATATTCCGGAAGATATATTCCCAACTATCCTCATCAAAAATCATTTATCTCTTCACAATATTTGCGTTACAACATAAAAGAAACTGTGTTAGTTTCTAAATTCTGAAAAATTCGAGTTTAAAATATGAATGTTTTGAAGTAGTGTTGGAAACTGAAGCATGAATTAGTATAATATAATGACACTTGATCAACGTGATTATATTACAGTAATTCATGCTGAGTTTCTAAATGGAACATAATGATTCACAGATCATAACGTCATCATGTGCCATGTTACACAACTCTTACATTCTACCCAATCTCCAAACATATTAAGAACATATCTCCTTGATAATTCTATCTTTTCGGACATTCTGGTAACTTACCAAATCAAGATCGTTCAATTACTATTTCCTTCTTAGAACATTAACTATGTTTATTTCAAAATCCATACCTACGAATTCCGGACCATTATTCGCTTGACTCGAAGTCGGGAAGAGGAAACAGAAGTATGGAACTGTTGAATATAAAAGAAAATATAAAGCTCGACAACAACAAATAAATTACAAACCGTGTATATCAATACGTATTGCAACGTAAAGGCACGGGAGAATTAACAATACTATAACCCCAAGGTAATAGTAGAAATAAATAAAATCCTCCGGAGGTAGATGAAAAAGAAGAATGACAGAGATGAAAGTTAAGAGTATATCCAGGATCAGTACTGGATGAAGCATACTGATAAATATTTTAAAGTATGAATTGAGGTAGGAAGAATAGAAGGTATGAGTTGTAAGGAAATGAAGGGAGGTGGATTTATAGTAAAAGATCCGACAGAGCAATCAAAATAGATGATCGCATTTAAAGCGGATTCTAATTTCCTTGATTATCGAAGAATCAAATCTCATTATGAAGATTTTACTCCAAATCTCTTGAACTTGGAAATCAATCCTATCTACGTCAAAAGATATGACCAATCTATACCTACTCTTTCACCCTTTGGTGATAGCCTCACTCGTACTCTTCACAAAAATCAAATTGCTTTATCAATATTACTTGATGATAATAAAACTCTAATTTCCAACTCGTATACATCATGAAAACATACTTATTGTCAGCCATGACCATCCCATTCAAATTTCGGGACGAAATTTATTTAACGGGTAGGTACTGTAACGACCCGGATTTTTCCAATCATTTTATACTTATGAGATTAATATTTACATAAATTAAACCTTACCAATATGATAAGCAATCCAAATTGTTGAGACTTGTGTTTTTGAAAAGAGTTTTACACAACGTTTGACCATCCAATTTGAGCGATGATATCACGAACTATATAACATACGATAATTATATGTTTGTGTATATATATGTATTTATATATATTTAACATGATCTAAGGATGGTTTAACATCTCATTGTGTACTAATGACAATGAGTTATAAGTATATTTTGAAACTACTAACTTAAGTTTTCAAAACGATAACTATACGTAACATTCTTTGATATATATACTTATAACCTATAATGCTTATACATGTATCGTATATATAATGTATTTAATCACTTTTTAAGGACTTAAATACATAAAACAATATAAGTATATTCACAAAAGATAGCTATATTTGAATTCTCATTCCGTTTCCTCAAGATTTCTATACGTATATCTAGGGTATATGTACCCGTATCATACCCAGCTTCTATATGTATTTACTGTTGGTATATACACATCAAATAAACATCCTAATCAACATTATTACTGCCCTAGATATGAGGTAACTAGGATTTATCAAGTAGCATGAATTATTAGTAAGAAAACAAAATTAGGAATCTTTTTCTTTCTTTATAAACTAAAAACGTTTTTATGAATGAACACCATTTCTTCACTCCATTTTCTCATACCTACACCCTCATTTCTCTCTCAAAATACTCCTAACTTCATACTTGATCATCTCTAAGCATTTTCCCCATCATTTAGCTTCAATTACAAGCCTTAAACACCATAAGAAAAATCTTTCAAGAACATATCAAAATAACCACCCATTTGAAGAAGTATACTTCCAACATTTTAATCTAACTCCACCACTCTTTGATTCCAAGATTTTTTCTTATCTCTTACAGTAACTTTGTCCAAGTAACTTGAGGTAGTAACCTTGTTCATAATCTTGTTCGATTCATAATTATATAGCTATCTTATTTTATGTTGTAAAATTTTAACAACAAGAACATAGTTTGAATGATTTCAAACTTGTTTGCAAACTAAATAGATCCTTCTAACTTAACTTTTAAAACACTTCAAGACCTGTAATATATCATAATGATATACTAACTTAACAAGATATAACTTGGTTTTACAAAGAACACCTTAAAAACCGAATCTACATCGTCGGAGTGCAACCGGAGGCTGTTTTGGGTTGGATAATTAAAAACCATCTTGAACTTTGAATTGGAAGTTCATATTCTGGAAAAATAATATTTCTTATGAATATGTTAACACATAAAAATTTCATAGTTTAACTCAAAGTGTAAGTATTTTTAGAAAAATGATCATTAAATGTTGTTTTTATGATGGAAAATGATCACTTTCATAAGTTTTACCAAAGTTTGACCTATAACCTGTGATTTTGAATACAAACTAAGATATTTTCAGTTAATATTCTTAAAATTTGACTCGATCCAAGGAAGTGACAAGTTGAACCAACAAAAACGGAGTTGTAATGAAGAAACTACGACTAAAACAAGATTGGGTATCCGAAGCTAGTTTAGCTACGAAAATATTTGGAGATAAAGTAAATTAATCATATCTTTTCTAATTAATATGATATTTTATATATAATTACTTATGATTTGATTTTATATATTTCAGGACCACCCGTAAACAACACGAGAAGATTAATCATAAGACCTCATGATTGTACGCAACACGTCATTTGACAACACGGTACTTTATGTACACAACACGTCATTTGACAACATGGTACCATGGGTCGAGATTAATTCTGATCAATACGAATACGATGGAGTCTTTATTTATTTTATTGAGCAACTAATTGTGGACCACTAACATCGGACTGCTAACTACGGACTAAGAAAATATTAAAAGTATTATAAGTATATATATATATATATATATATATATATATATATATATATATATATATATATATATATATATATATATATATATATATATATATATATATATATATATATATATATATATATATATATAACGATTACTTGAAAAGAAAATATGTTGATATATTATATATATATGGTTAGGTTTGTGATATCTATGGGAGACCAAGTCGAGTTAAATACCTTCAAGGTAAAAGTGAGTATATAGTCCCACTTTTAAACTCTAAATATTTCGGGATGAGAATACATGCATTTTATGATTTAAATTATGGACACAAGTGAAAAAAAATATATTCTATGTTGAGTTGTACCACTGGCATACTTCCCTGTAGCTTGGTAACTACTATTTACATGTGGTATTGTAAACGCGAATCCTGTTGATAGATCTATCGGGCCTGACAACCCCAACCGGACTGGACGACCAGTATTCAACGGTTGCACAGTACTTCGTTTCGGTGACTACAATTGGTACAGTGTAGTGAGATTTCATAATAAAGGGAATATGCAACGTTGATTAAATGTTAAGTATGGTTATCAAGTGCTCAACCACTTAGAATATTTTTATTAAAACGTTTATGTATATGAAATCTTGTGGTCTATATTTATAACGTTGCTAGCATTAAACCTATATCTCACCAACTTTATGTTGACGTTTAAAGCATGTTTATTCTCAGGTTCCTAGAAGTCTTCCGCTGTTTGAATATATGTTAGAGAAACCATGTGCATGGAGTCATACATGTTTTATTCGAGGAAGCCTTGCATTCACAAAATCATCACCGTGTATTTATTTTGACTGCATTGTTAACGGAAGTATTCTTGTAAACTATTATTTACGGTGATTGTCTATATGTAGAAATCATCAGATGTCGAAAACATTGAATTTTAAATATTCATTTATGGTATATCTTTTCAAAAGAATGCAATGTTTATAAAACGTATCATATAGAGGTCAAATGCCTCGCGATGTAATCATATGTTATTGTATTCGTTCCTATGGATTGGGTCGAGTCGTTTCAATCTTGTTTTGTTTAAGTCTCTTAACCTCACGATCCATTATTTCGACGGGTTCTTCAATGAATTGAAGTTTTTCATTGATTTGGATTTCGTCCAACGGAATAGTGAGATCTTCTTTAGCAAAACATTTCTTCAATTTTGAGACGTGGAAAGTGTTATGTACAGCCGCGAGTTGTTGAGGTAGCTCCAGTTGGTAAGCTACTGGTCCGACACGATCTATAATCTTGAATGGTCCAATGTACCTTGGATTTAGTTTCCCCCGTTTACCAAATCGAACAACATCTTTCCAAGGTGAAACCTTAAGCATGACCATTTCTCCAATTTCAAACTCTATATCTTTTCTTTTACTGTCCGCGTAGCTCTTTTGTCGACTCTGGGCGGTTTTCAATCTTTGTTGAATTTGGATGATTTTCTCGGTAGTTTCTTGTATTATCTCCGGACCCGTAATCTGTCTATCCCCCACTTCACTCCAACAAATCGGAGACCTGCACTTTCTACCATAAAGTGCTTCAAACGGCGCCATCTCAATGCTTGAATGGTAGCTGTTGTTGTAGGAAAATTCTGCTATCGGTAGATGTCGATCCCAACTGTTTCCGAAATCAATAACACATGCTCGTAGCATGTCTTCAAGCGTTTGTATCGTCCTTTCGCTCTGCCCATCAGTTTGTGGATGATAGGCAGTACTCATGTCTAGACGAGTTCCTAATGCTTGTTGTAATGTCTGCCAGAATCTTGAAATAAATCTGCCATCCCTATTAGAGATAATAGAGATTGGTATTCCATGTCTGGAGATGACTTCCTTCAAATACAGTCGTGCTAACTTCTCCATCTTGTCATCTTCTCTTATTGGCAGGAAGTGTGCTAATTTGGTGAGACGATCAACTATTACCCAAATAGTATCAAAACCACTTGCAGTCCTTGGCAATTTAGTGATGAAATCCATGGTAATGTTTTCCCATTTCCATTCCGGGATTTCGGGTTATTGAAGTAGACCTGATGGTTTCTGATGCTCAGCTTTGACCTTAGAACACGTCAAACATTCTCCTACGTATTTAGCAACATCGGATTTCATACCCGACCACCAAAAATGTTTCTTGAGATCCTTGTACATCTTCCCCGTTCCAGGATGTATTGAGTATCTGGTTTTATGAGCTTCTCTAAGTACCATTTCTCTCATATCTCCAAATTTTGGTACCCAAATCCTTTCAGCCCTATACCGGGTTCCGTCTTCCCGAATATTAAGATGCTTCTCTGATCCTTTGGGTATTTCATCCTTTAAATTTCCCTCTTTTAAAACTCCTTGTTGCGCCTCCTTTATTTGAGTAGTAAGGTTATTGTGAATCATTATATTCGTAGATTTTACTCGAATGGGTTCTCTGTCCTTCCTGCTCAAGGCGTCGGCTACCACATTTGCCTTCCCCGGGTGGTAACGAATCTCAAAGTCGTAATCATTCAACAATTCAATCCACCTACGCTGCCTCATATTCAGTTGTTTCTGATTAAATATGTGTTGAAGACTTTTGTGGTCGGTAAATATAATACTTTTGACCCCATATAAGTAGTGCCTCCAAGTCTTTAATGCAAAAACAACCGCGCCTAATTCCAAATCATGCGTCGTATAATTTTATTCGTGAATCTTCAATTGTCTAGACGCATAAGTAATCACCTTCGTTCGTTGCATTAATACACAACCGAGACCTTGCTTTGATGCGTCACAATAAATCACAAAATCATCATTCCCTTCAGGCAATGACAATATAGGTGTCGTAGTTAGCTTTTTCTTCAATAACTAAAACGCTTTCTCTTGTTCATCCTTCCATTCAAATTTCTTCCCTTTATGCGTTAATGCAGTCAAGGGTTTTGCTATTCTGGAAAAGTCTTGGATGAACCTTCTGTAGTAACCAGCTAGTCCTAAAAACTGGCGTATGTGTTTCGGAGTTTTCGGGGTTTCCCACTTTTCAACAGTTTCTATCTTTGCCGGATCCACCTTAATACCTTCTTTGTTCACTATGTGACCGAGGAATTGAACTTCTTCCAACCAAAATGCACACTTTGAAAATTTAGCGTACAATTCTTACTTCCTCAATACTTCTAACACCTTTCTCAAATGTTCACCGTGTTCTGGGTCATTCTTTGAGTAAATAAGTACGTCATCAATGAAAACAATGACAAACTTGTCAAGGTATGGTCCACACACTCGGTTCATAAGGTCCATGAACACAGCTGGTGCATTAGTTAAAACAAACGGCAAGACCATAAACTCGTAATGACCGTAACGTGTTCTGAAAGCAGTCTTTGGAATATCATCTTCTTTCACCCGCATTTGATGATACCCAGAACGCAAGTCAATCTTTGAATAAACAGACGAGCCTTGTAGTTGATCAAATAAGTCGTCGATTCTCGGTAGTGGGTAGCGGTTCTTGATGGTAAGTTTGTTCAACTCTCGGTAGTTGATACACAACCTGGATGTACCATCTTTCTTCTTGACAAACAAAACAGGAGCTCCCCACGGTGATGTGCTTGGTCGAATGAAACCACGCTCTAAAAGTTCTTGTAATTGGCTTTGCAGTTCTTTCATCTCGCTGGGTGCGAGTCTGTAAGGAGCACGAGCTATTGGTGCAACTCCTGGTACAAGATCTATTTGAAATTCAACGGATCGATGTGGGGGTAATCACGGTAATTCTTTCGGAAATACATCAGGAAATTCTTTTGCGACGGGAACATCATTGATGCTCTTTTCTTCAGTTTGTACTTTCTCGACGTGTGCTAGAACAGCATAGCAACCTTTTCTGATTAGTTTTTGTGCCTTCAAATTACTAATAAGATGTAGCTTCGTGTTGCCCTTTTCTCCGTACACCATTAAGGGTTTTCCTTTTTCTCGTATAATGCGAATTGCATTTTTGTAACAAACGATCTCTGCTTTCACTTCTTTCAACCAGTCCATACCGATTATCACATCAAAACTCCCTAACTCTACTTGTATCAAGTCAATCTTAAATGTTTCGCTAACCAGTTTAATTTCTCGATTCCGACATATATTATCTGCTGAAATTAATTTACCATTTGCTAATTCGAGTAAAAATTTACTATCCAAAGGCGTCAATGGACAACTTAATTTAGCACAAAAATCTCTACTCATATAGCTTCTATCCGCACCAGAATCAAATAAAACGTAAGCAGATTTATTGTCAATAAGAAACGTACCTGTAACAAGCTCCGGGTCTTCCTGTGCCTCTGCCGCATTAATATTGAAAACTCTTCCGCGGCCTTGTCCATTCGTGTTCTCCTGGTTCAGGCAATTTCTAATAATGTGGCCCGGTTTTCTACATTTATAACAAACTACATTGGCATAACTTGCTCCGACACTACTTGCTCCACCATTACTCGTTCCGATAACATTTGTTCCTTTCGTTCTATTAACCCCTGGTCCATAGACCTCACACTTTGCCGCGCTATGACCATTTCTTTTACACTTGTTGCAAAATTTGGTGCAGAACCCCGAGTGATACTTTTCACACTTTTGGCATAGCTGCTTCTGATTGTTGTTGTTGTTGCGGTTATTATTGTTGTTAAGATGATTGTTGTAGTTGCTGTTGTTGTTGTTGTTGTTGTTGTTGTTGTTGTTATTAGGCCATTTGTTGTAGTTACGATTGATGTTGTGATTGTTAGGATAGTTATTGCGATTATTGTTGTAATTGTTGTTGTTGTTGTATTGGTGATTCTTATCACCGTTTTCCTCCCACTTTCTTTTAACTTGCTTCACATTGGCCTCTTCAGCAGTCTGTTCTTTAATTCTTTCTTCAATCTGGTTCACTAGTTTATGAGCCATTCTACATGCCTGTTGTATGGAGGTGGGCTCGTGTGAACTTATATCTTCTTAGATTCTTTCCGGTAATCCTTTCACAAACGCGTCAATCTTCTCTTCCTCATCTTTGAACGCTCCCGGACACAATAGGCATAATTCTGTGAATCGTCTTTCGTACGTGGTAATATCAAATCCTTGGGTTTGTAACCCTCTAAGTTCTGTCTTGAGCTTATTGACCTCGGTTCTGGGACGGTACTTCTCGTTCATCAAGTGCTTGAATGCTGACCACGGTAGTGCGTAAGCATCATCTTGTCCCACTTGCTCTAGATAGGTATTCCACCATGTTAACGCAGAACCTGTGAAGGTATGCGTAGCATACTTCACTTTGTCCTCTTTAGTACACTTACTTATGGCAAACACCGATTCGACCTTCTCGGTCCACCGTTTCAATCCGATCAGTCCTTCGGTTCCATCAAATTCCAAAGGTTTGCAGGCAGTGAATTCTTTATAGGTGCATCCTACACGATTTCCTGTACTGCTAGATCCAAGGTTATTATTGGTATGTAGCGCGGCCTGTACTGCGCCTATGTTTGAAGCAATAAAGGCACGAAATTCCTCTTCACTCATATTCAAGGTGTGTCGAGTAGTCGGTGCCATTTCCTTCAAAATAGTCAAATGAAACGAGTTAATCATATAGAATATCAAGAGTAGTCAATAGTATTTCGTAGCGTAATATGAACTTATTTATAAAAGCTCTTTCTTCATATTAGCGTTTTATACTCTTTAATTCGGGTAGTACCTACCCGTTAAGTTCATACTTAGTAGCTAACATACCATTTCAACTACTACAATTCTATATGAAAAACTAATCACAAAAAAATATATATCATATTCAAACCTTTATACAATAACTTGCAAACTTACAATACCGCTATTTTACATATAGCATGAAATATAGCACATAAAACTTTGATACAAAGTAGTTGCGAAGATAATTCTAGTTAATAAATAAGGCGTTCAGCAAAGGCAACAAAGAAACGTAATTCATACGTCCAGAAACAAGTCATGCATTTTGGTTTTACTAATACCACTTCCCATCCTTGGTCTTGTGGAACGTAACTGTTGTGACCGATAGTTTGACAACGTGTTGTAATGTCGTCAAAAGGACGAAGGTTACGTAATGACCAACAGTCTCGTAATAACCTAAAAACCTCATTTCTTACCCCAATTACCGACTCCGTCACTTGTGGGAAGGTTTTGTTTAATAGTTGTAGCCCGATGTTCTTTTTCTCACTTTGTTGAGAAGCGAACATTACTAACCCGTAAGCATAACATGCTTCTTTATGTTGCATGTTAGCCGCTTTTTCTAAATCATGAAGTCCTATATTCGGATACATTGAGTCAAAATAATTTCTTAACCCGTTGCGTAAAATAGCATTTGGGTTCCCCGCAATATATGCGTCAAAGTAAACACATCGTAACTTATGGGTTTCCCAATGTGATATCCCCCATCTTTCAAACGAAAGCCTTTTATAAACCAAGGCATTCTTGGAACGTTCTTCGAATGTCTTACAAACTAATTTTGCTATAAATAGTTGTGTCGAGGAATTCTGACCGACTCTAGACAAGATTTCATCAATCATGTCTCCGGGTAAGTCTTCTAAAATATTGGGTTGTCTATCCATTTTGTGTTTTTATACTGTAAAATAGACAAGAGTTAGATTCATAAAAGATACTTATTAATACAAGCAATTTTTACATATATCGTAAAGCATAAGCACAAATACATATATTACACCGCACAAATACAACTATCTTATTCCAACTCACTCGTTTCTTCTTTTTCGAACTTGGTTCTTTTTGCTAAGTTTTTAGGGATATATGATGTTCCCCTAATACGAGCTGTCGTTTTCCACATTGGTCTAGAAAAACCTGGTGGTTTAGAGGTTCCCGGGTTATTGTTACAACTTAAGAAATACGGGTGTTGACGATACATATAAAGTTCATCGGGGTTGGAATCAAGTTTCTCTATTTTTATGCCCTTTCCCTTATTGTTCTCTTTTGCCTTTTTAAATTCAGTTGGGGTAATTTCTATAACATCATAGGAATCCTCGTCGGGATCCGATTCATCGGAGAATTGGTAATCCTCCTAATATTTTGCTTCCTTGGCGGAAACACCGTTGACCATAATTAACCTTGGTCGGTTGGTTGAGGATTTTCTTTTACTTAACCGTTTTATTATTTCCACCACCGGTTCTATTTCTTCTTCCGGTTCCTCCTCCTCCGGTTTCGATTCTTCTTCCGGTTCCGATTCTTCTTCCGGTTCCTCTTCGGGAACTTGTGAATCAGTCCACGAATCATTCCAAATTACATTTGATTCTTCATTATTATTAGGTGAGTCAATGGAACTTGTATTAGAGGTAGACATCTATCACATAATATCAAACACGTTAAGAGATTAATATATCACATAATATTCACATGTTAAAAATATATAGTTTCCAACAAAATTTGTTAAGCAATCATTTTTCAAGTAAACACGGTCAAAGTTCAGACTCACTAATGCATCCTAACAAACTCGATAAGACACACTAATGTAAAATTCTGGTTCTCTAAGACCAATGCTCTGATACCAACTGAAATGTCCCGTTCATATTGATTATAAACGTTCCATATTAATTAATTTCTTTGCGAGGTTTTGACCTCTATATGAGACGTTTTTCAAAGACTGCATTTATTTTTAAAACAACCATAACCTTTATTTTATCAATAAAGGTTTCAAAAGCATTACGTAGATTATCAAATAATGATAATCTAAAATATACTGTTTACACATGACCATTACATAATGGTTTACAATAGAAATATATTACATTGACATATGTTTCTTGAATGCAGTTTTTACATAATATCATACAAACATGGACTCCAAATCTTGTCCTTATTTTAGTATGCAACAGCGGAAGCTCTTAATATTTACCTGAGAATAAACATACTTTAAACGTCAACAAAAATGTTGGTGAGTTATAGGTTTAACCTATATATATCAAATCGTAACAATAGACCACAAGATTTCATATTTCAATATACATCCCATACATAGAGATAAAAATCATTCATATGGTGAACACCTGGTAACCGACATTAACAAGATGCATATATAAGAATATCCCCATCATTCCGGGACACCCTTCGGATATGATATAAATTTCGAAGTACTAAAGCATCCGGTACTTTGGATGGGGTTTGTTAGGCCCAATAGATCTATCTTTAGGATTCGCGTCAATTAGGGTGTCTGTTCCCTAATTCTTAGATTACCAGACTTAATAAAAAGGGGCATATTCGATTTCGATAATTCAACCATAGAATGTAGTTTCACGTACTTGTATCTATTTTGTAAATCATTTATAAAACTTGCATGTATTCTCATCCCAAAAATATTATATTTTAAAAGTGGGACTATAACTCACTTTCACAGATTTTTACTTCGCCGGGAAGTAAGACTTGGCAACTGGTTGATTCACGAACCTATAACAATATATACATATATATCAAAGTATGTTCAAAATATATTTACAATACTTTTAATACATTTTGATATTTTAAGTTTATTAAGTCAGCTGTCCTCGTTAGTAACCTACAACTAGTTGTCCACAGTTAGATGTACAGAAATAAATCGATAAATATTATCTTGAATCAATCCACGACCCAGTGTATACATATCTCAGTATTGATCACAACTCAAACTATATATATATTTTGGAATCAACCTCAACCCTGTATAGCTAACTCCAACATTCACATATAGAGTGTCTATGGTTGTTCCGCAATATATATATAGATGGGTCGACATGATAGGTCGAAACATTGTATATGTGTCTATGGTATCTCAAGATTACATAATATACAATATAAGTTGATTAGGTTATGGTTGGAATAGATTTATTACTAACTTGCACGTAGGTAAAATGAGTAGTTTTTATCAATCTTGTTTTACTCGCAATTTCTTCGTTTCTAATCCGTTTTGAGTGATTCCAGTGGCAACGGTTTCGTATTGAACTTAACTTTATGAATCTAAATGGAAAAAGTATAAGTTTATAGTTAGAAATACAATTTACAAGTCATTTTTGAAAGAGGTAGTCATTTCTGTCGAAAGAACGACATCTTGATGACCATTTTGAAAAACATACTTTCACTTTGAGTTTAACCATGATTTATGGATATAGTTTCATGTTCATAAGAAAAATCATTTTTCCAGAAGTATAGCTTTTAAATCAAAGTTGTTCTTAGCTTTTAATTATCCCAACCAAAACAGCCCCCGGTTTTACTACGACGGCGTATATCCAGTTTTATGGTGTTTATCGTGTTTCCGGGTTTTAAATCATTAAGTTAGCATATCATATAGATATAGAACATGTGTTTAGTTGATTTTAAAAGTCTAGTTAGAAGGATTAACTTTATTTGCGAACAAGTTTAGAATTAACTAAACTATGTTCTAGTGATTACAAGTTTATAACGTTGAATAAGACAGCTTTTTATGTATGAATCGAATGATGTTATGAACATCATTACTACCTAAAGTTCCTTGGATAAACCTACTAGAAATGAAAAAAATGGATCTAGCTTCAAAGGATCCTTGGATGGCTTGAAAGTTCTTGAAGCAGAATCATGACACGAAAACAATTTCAAGTAAGATTTCCACTCGAAATAAGATTGTTATAGTTATAGAAATTGAATTAAAGTTTGAATATGATTATTACCTTGTATTAGAAAGATAACCTACTGTAAGTAACAAAGGTTTCTTGATCTTGGATGATTACTTGGAATGGATTTAGAAAACTTGGAAGTAAACTTGCAATTTTGGAAGTATTCTTGATTTTATGAAACTAGAACTTTTGGAATTTATGAAGAACACTTAGAACTTGAAGATAGAACTTGAGAGAGATCAATTAGATGAAGAAAATTAAAGAATGAAAGTGTTTGTAGGTGTTTTTGGTCGTTGGTGTATGGATTAGATATAAAGGATATGTAATTTTGTTTTCATGTAAATAAGTCATGAATGATTACTCATATTTTTGTAATTTTATAAGATATTTCATGATTGTTGCCAAATGATGGTTCCCACATGTGTTAGGTGACTCACATGGGCTGCTAAGAGCTGATCATTGGAGTGTATATACCAATAGTACATACATCTAAAAGCTGTGTATTTTACGAGTACGAATACGGGTGCATACGAGTAGATTTGTTGATGAAACTGAACGAGGATGTAATTGTAAGCATTTTTATTAAGTAGAAGTATTTTGATAAGTGTCTTGAAGTATTTCAAAAGTGTATGAATACATATTAAAACACTACATGTATATACATTTTAACTGAGTCGTTAAGTCATCGTTAGTCGTTACATGTAAATGTTGTTTTGAAACCTTTAGGTTAACGATCTTGTTAAATGTTGTTAACCCAATGTTTATAATATCAAAGGAGATTTTAAATTATTATATTATCATGATATTATGATGTACAAATATCTCTTAATATGATCTATATACATTAAATGTCGTTACAACGATAATCGTTACATATATGTCTCGTTTCAAAATCATTAAGTTAGTAGTCTTATTTTTACATATGTAGTTCATTGTTAATACACTTAATGATATATTTAATTATCATTTAACATAATTAACCAAGTGTATCAATATCTTAATATGATTCATATGTACCTAGTAAGACGTTATAACGATAATCGTTATATATATCGTTTTCGAGTTTCTTAATTTAATAGTCTCTTTTTTATGTATATAACTCATTGTTAAAATACCTAATGAGATACATACTTATAATAAAATCATGTTAACTATATATATAACCATATATATGTCATCGTATAGTTTTTACAAGTTTTAACGTTCGTGAATCACCGGTCAACTTGGGTGGTCATTTGTCTATATGAAACCTATTCCAATTAATCAAGTCTTAATAAGTTTGATTGCTTAACATGTTGGAAACACTTAATCATGTAAATATCAATTTCATTTAATATATATAAACATGGAAAAGTTCGGGTCACTACACAATGTCCACAAATGTCGGTATTTTGTCCAAACCTTAATTATGGTACAAAATCTAATAATCCCGTCTTAATATTTTGTCTAACATCATGATTACTTTGGCTCAAATAAGAATAATAATAACTTAGTTACGAGACATTAATTTAAAAATGAAGAACATAGCTTACCGTGGTGATTAATCACGTAGCGTTGCACGGACAGAGTTCCGACTTTAAAATCCGTAAAACATTTCTTACATTAACCCAACTAAACCATAATTTATTATTAATTTTAATTATAATTAAAATTATAATTATAATTATATATTACATAGAGATAAAGAGAGATTAAAAAAAAGGTGTATAACTCGTCCGAAAAATGCTGAATTTATAGAATGTGGCCTGCTACAGTAACTCATACGGTCGCATGAGATTTTAGTGCAAATCTCATGCACTCGCATGGGCTCATGCACTCGCATGAGTTTTATGCCTATTTGTCATGCGATCGCATGGCCGTCAGATCCAGCTCACATATTTTTTGTTTGCTAGTTTGTCGACGTTATTTAATATAATATATAATATATAAATAATTTATATAATTATTTAAATATTATATTATATTCTTGTGCATAGTTGACTTGTAATTTTAGCTCCGTTGCGTCGCGCGTTGATAGTTGGCTCAGGTCCCGGTTCCGGTTTTTCGAACGTCCTTGCGTACTATTTAATATCTTGTACTTTGCGTTTTGCGGCTTGTACTCTTATCATTTTTGGATGTTTCTCATCAATAAATTGAACCACTTGAATTATATCTTGTACATTTGAGCTTTTTGGTTATTTGCGTCTTCAAATCGTCGTTTTCTTCTTTTGTCTTCGCACTTATTTATTTAAACGAATATTACATAAAAATAGAAAAATTACAACTAAAAGCTTTACATATTGGAAGGATATTGTGCCTAAATATATGTTCATTTGGAGCACTATCAAATATCCCCTCACTTGAACGTTGCTTGTCCTCAAGCAATACAGAATTCGAAATTAAATCTCACTTCACTCGAATCACTTTTTTATTTTCACACTTTATACATCAGTGATTTTGATACGGCGGTATAAACAATGATAGTAACGATGTGGTTTACAGTCCCACATGACTATTAAAAATTTAGATCCTTTAAGGAAATTAGATCTTTATGAAAACATTTGATCTTTTGAAAATTTATTCTAGCTTTTACCCTAGATAAGTTTTCCGGAATAACCCTTCACCGGTGTTTACAAAATATTTTTTGTGGGTTTTGTGGGTTTCAGATTTTAAAATTTTAGCTCAAAACTTGCGGTTTTGTGTCACCCACTTGCTAACCTTGTATTAGGAAAGCACACGTCCAGTATACTTGCTTCGTATATTACCTTTCGGTAAACTACCGTCCGGTTGTAAAGGAAAGCGTTGAACAAGCAACTGTTAAGGCAATGTCTAATGACATGCAGATGTTCATGGTCTAAAACGTGTCAGATGCAATTACTATCCTTTGTAGGAGCAATAATAAAGATCATCCTATAGTTTTTCGGTCTGGCACAAGGTCCTGTCTTCGACCATGCTATGCAACCACTGTTCTTACGGTGGGCACCCGAATTGATTCAGGTGACCTAATGAATTCCAGGTAAATTCCTAGGATTTTACGTTCAATGGTAATGAACGCATTGAAAATGGGTTTTTAGAAAACAAATCAGTTTGTAATTTTGATCAAAATATTTTCTCGTTCAAGCTCGAGTTTAGATATCATTGAATTCCATGAGTTTGTAATTCTCAATCTTTAAAGTCAATCTCAAGGATTGAGTAATATCAGGCTTAAAAGCTGATTTTTAATCTTTTAAGGAGATTATCCTTTCTGGGGGTCTGATTCATTAGTCTTATCAAGCTAATTTGCACTGCGCCCTCCCCATTTTACGAGACAGATCCTCTCATGGTTAGAATAAGTCTGACCACTTGGCGACCCTGTTTGATGCTGAGGTCCGTGGATTTCCTGCTGATTTTAGAGATGATTTTTCTAAATTTTTCGTCAACCTACAGCTGGTCTGGACGACAACTTCCTGACCTAAATCAAGAAGCGCGTGTCTTTTTCGGAAGACTTTACTTCCTTTTAATGATGGAATTGATTCATCGTGTAGATCCATCTTTTCATTCAAAGGTATTACAATAAATCGGGTAAAACTGATTAGTTTAGTCCAAAGCAAAAGTACCTGCAATAATCTGTACCAAATATGTGATATGTGTTTTAAAGAAATTAGTAAATTCTTCCCACACTTAGCTTTTATTTATTCTTTTCTTTGCCTTTTTATTCTCTTCTATTCCATTTTAAATGAATTCAAGCATTTTAGGTTGTTTCTCCATTTATGTTTTCTCCGAGGTAACAATAAATTCGGCATTAACACCTAGTTTTATCGTTCATAAATATGTATAAACATGATTTTGAATTCATTTTATTGAAAATTTTTCAAATTTTCACAAAATTTGGCAATTAAACTAAGTGTAAACCCGAGAGAATTTATAACCCTTCCCCACACTTGAGATCATGCAATGCCCTCATTTGCATGAAATCAGACTATAATTATAAATTCATGAGGGTGATTAGTGTAGAAAAGTGATTAAGAATACCGAGTTTGCAAACATATTATTTTATATCACATTTGATATTTTACGTCTTGTCGTCAAAATTAGTATCTTTTGCTGAACTTAATGTCAGTCTTTGAAAGTGCGATGTTTTACCCTGTTTTGTACATAAGATAAACTACAAACATACATAATATTTTTATTAAATTTTTTTTATAAAACCTTTATTTATTAAAACAATTTAAATGAATAATTTTTTTTTTAAATTTTGTTTCCTTTTAATTTAGGTAGTTTCGGTACGTTTACCTAGTCCGTTCCTCGACAAAATTTAAAATTTGTCGTTAAAGTGATTGTTTTAAAAGCAAAGATTTTTTGGTTTTTTTTTTTTTTGGTATACTTTAGATCAATAAAATTAAAAATAATGATAACAAAATTTTTCGCCCTGCCCTCAGGTAAAGCAATTTCGGTTCCATGACCTAGTCTTCAACTTACGATGAATTTTAGAAATCATTTTTTAAACTTAATGAAATAAAGTAATTTTTGTTTTTTTTTATTCACACAAAACTTAAATTTACAAATGCATATTAATTTAATACAAAACCTACAAAAATTCAGAATGGGGGAGAAAACTAGTTCTTTAGTGTTTGCTAGTGGAAAAGACCAATCGGATTCAATTCTCGGAACTACACGAGAACAGAACAACTAACTCTAGACAGCATTTTCTTCTTAGAACTTTTGAATCTCCCCACACTTAGGTAGCTGTGGTTTTGAAATTGTGATTAACTTCATCGTCAATTTCTCTTGGACCATAATCAACTTGCATATCTGTGACTTTTGCTTTGAGCCATTGGTCGGATTCCTGTGTAATTTCCACAAATTCAACTAGTTTCGCCTTTTCTTTAGGCGATAGATTGGATACTAACCGGTTATATAACTTAAAGTTTCCCTTGGTTCTAGCATCACGAATTTGTTTAATAAGTTTCTTCATTGAACTGTTAATAACGAGGTCATTTAATTTCGCATCAACAGCGGGGTTCTTTGTTATCAGGTCATCATTAGGTGTTACTTCATCTTCCCCACACTTAGGCGTTTTATTATTGTTAAGCACTACCGTTGGAGTTGGTAAAAGCACATGGTTCTTACCAATCATTTTTATCGGTTCAACGGTTTTGGTTGGTGGAGATTTAGACTTTCGACTCACAAAAGTGATCGATTTTTCACCATCACTAAGTGTCATTCTACCCTCTCTTACATTAAATAACGCCCCGGTGGACGCTAAGAATGGTCGACCTAAAATTAGCGGAATTTTTGGGTCCTCTTCTATGTCATTGATAATAAATTCGACTAGAAAGGTTAAATTACCTACTTGAACGGGTAGGTTATCAGCAATTCCAACTGGGTGCCTAATGGTTTGATCAAAGAGTCGGACACTCATCTCTGTTGGACTTAACTCACCTACTCCTAATCTCTTATATAATGAAAGAGGCATAACACTTATACTCGCACCTAATTCTACTAGTGCATCATACATGACACAATCACTAAGTAGACAAGGAACAATAAATTCACCCGGATCACCCAACCTGGGTGGAGGTTTTGGTGGAACTGTCTTCACCGGGTTTATCTTTACGGTTTTTGTTTCTTGCACTTTCTTATTCTTCTTCTTTCCAGAGGTATCACAAACTTTATTACCTATTACTTTCTCATACTCAACTCCTTTTCTTAGAAACGGGATGGGTGGTCAGTATGGTGCCACCACTGGCTTTACATACTCGGGTGATGGTGGTGTTGTAACTTCTTCATTGTTACTCACATCTAAAACCTTCCCATCTTCTGATGCTGGTTTTTCAGAATTCGTTGATACCATATTAACATTCTCATTCCGAGGATTTACTTCAGTATCACTCGGTAGCTTTCCTTGTTCCCTCTCACTCATCATGCTAGTAAGAGTACCTACGTGTTTTTATAGATTTAAAATGGAAGCTTGTTGAGTTCTTAATAATTGATCAAACCTCTCATTTGTTTGGGTTTGAGATGTTATAAATTGTGTTTGAGATTCCATTAACTTTGCCATCATTTCTTCCAGATTTGACTTTTTCTCTTCTGTTTGTTTTGGTGGTTTATACAAGCCAGGTCTTTATTGATTGAAAGTGTTGTTTTTAGTTGGTTGGTTATTCGGACCTTGTTGGTTGTACGAGTTATTGTTGGGCCCATTTGGATTGTAAAGAATGTTTTGATTTCGATTGAAGTTTGGCCTTGGCGGTTGATAATTATTTTGATAATTATTTCCCGGCCTTTGGTTCATATAGGAAACATTCTCACCTTGTTCCATCGTTTGCTCAATGTGACAATCTTTTGTTAAGTGTGGTCCACCGCATTGCTCACAACTGATTCGTATTGCGTGAATATCTTTAGTCATCTTTTCCATTCGTCTTTCGAAAGCATCTATTTTTGCGAAAACGGAATCAAAGTCATGGCTAGAATCGGCTCTAGCCGCTTTAGATGAACGAAAGATATCTTTTTCTTGGTGCCACTCATGTGAGTGGGAGGCTGTGTTATCAATGATTTTGTGAGCTTCGGTTGCGGTTTTCTTCATAATGGAACCACCAGCTTCTATGTCGATGTCTTTTCGTGTAGCAATGTCGCATCCTTGGTAAAATATTTGTAGTATTTGATAAGTGTCTAAACCATGTTGCGGACATCCTCTTAACAATTTTCCAAATCTTGTCCACGCCTCATATAGAGTTTCATTTGACTTTTGCGTGAACGTAACAATTTCTCCTTGAAGTCTCACGGCTTTAGATGCCGGAAAGAATTGTTTAAGAAATTTTTCAACTAAGACATCCCATGTATCAATCGCCCCTTCAGGTAACGATTCTAACCAATCTTTGGCTTCTCCCTTTAAAGTCCAGGGAAACAACATGAGATAGATCTGTTCATCCTCAACTTCTCGGATTTTAAATAGAGTACAGATCCTATTAAAGGTTCGAAGATGTTCATTTGGATCTTCCTTCGGCGTACCACTATATTGGCATTGATTAGTTACCATGTGTAGGATTTGTCCTTTGTTTTCATAATCTGGCGCATTAATGTCTGGCTTAATAATGGCGTGACCTTGGCCAGTGCGTGTGGCTCTCATTCGGTCTTCCATACTTAGAGGTTCAGTTACTTCCATAATTGAATTTGTTGAATACGAATCACTAGAGAATTCTGATTTAACGGTTTGTGGTTCAGGAGGAATGATTAGTGGTTCAGGATCTTGGAATTGTCCTTGAATATCCTCCGGGTTCTCGATAGTGAAGTCAGGTTCAAAAAATGGATTATCGGAAATTTGAGTTGGAGTACTTGGTCGACTAGATGACGATTCTAAAGAAAAATCAACGGTGACAATATTGGCTAGATGTCTTAATCGAGTTACATGTGGTGAACGTATGAAAGGTGGTGAACGTTTTGTCCGGTGCATTCACAGAATATCCTATTAGTTATAAAAGATAAAAATTATATAAGTTATCAAATTAATAGACTTTTCTGATTTTGCCCACGTTTCGAATAGCCAATAGATGCAGCAGGTAGCCAGGACCCTTTAAATCGAAAGCCCACAACTCGCCACTAACAAATCCAACTATTACTACGAACCAGAAAATTTTGGATGTCTATCAATTTAACCGCTTAAAATAATTTTTCGTTTTGAATTTTTAGAGAAGAAATAGAAAATTCTATGTCCTAAAAACTAGAGCGTCGAGAAATACGAAAGAAAAAGAGCGCGTCGAAAAACGTCGAAAAATAAAAGGACGAAAAATAAAAATAAGAAAGAAAAACGTCGAAACTTAAAAGTCTAAAAACTAAATCTAAAAAGTTGCGCCTAAAGGTATTAAAGCTTAAAAGGAATTCTATATCCAAAACGGCAATAACTTAAAAAGTACTAAAATCTTAAAACGGCGTCGCAAAATTCTAAAGCACCTAAATCTTAGTCTAAAGAAAAAACACTTAAGGGATTTTACGGCAAAGACTAAAAATCTAGAAATAAAAATAACTACAGCAAAATACTAGTCTTAAAACTAATTACGAATGAAAAATATACAATTTACGAATTAAACGATTAAAAATATACAATTTATAAAAAGAGACAAAAAATGATAAAATTACATATTTTTATAAAAATATTATTTTTATATTATTATTTTATAAAAGTATTAATTTATATATTAATAAAACTAATTATAACTTAAAAATAAAAAATAAATAAAACTAAAATTAATTAATATAATAATTAACCCTAATTAGGGTTTAATAATAATAATAATAAATAATTTAAACCCTAAACCGTACCAGCTCTGGGATCAGACCTGTCAGACAGGCTCATGCGATCGCATGAGTCTTCTTTATAAGGCCATGCGGTCGCATGGACTGTGGATCCAGGCCATAAGTTGGGCTGCTACAGTGTTCGGCCCAGTTCGTTTTAATTATATATATTTTTTTCAAATTTTAATTTTACAAAATAGTAAAAACAAACTTATATTTAAAAAAAAACTAAAAATAAAATAAAAATACTTTTTAATTTAATATATTTTAAACGAAATCTTAAAAATATTTATATTTTTATATATATATTTTTTTTCTTTTTATTATTTTTAACCTCTGTTGCAAAACACCTCGTCTCGAGCCGTTGCGACACCCGTCTCGACGGTTTGGTGACTAGCCCGTCCCGTCTCGAAGAAAACCGTCTAATATGACAGTCAATGGTCAAAATTTGGGTCAAAGTTGAAAAAAATCGGGTTAAAGTCAAAAATCGGGTTAAAGTCGGTCAAAAGCCAGAAAATCGGTAAAATCGGTGAAATATATCGTATTTTAGTTTGAATTTTTTGAATTAAATTGACGATGATAGCAATTATGGGTACAAATTAATCGATTGAAGTTTTTAGCTTTAAAATATGTGTACATATATGCATTTTTATACTTATATATTTAAAAGTCAACTTTGGTCAACGTCCGTCTCGACCCCCGTATCGACTCCGTCTTGAACGTCTCGACCTTTTCAGGACCCGACCGTCTCGACCCCGTCTCACGTCTTTTGCAACCTTGTTTTTAACACTTATTATAAATACAAAATATTTATATGAAATAAGAAATAATATATTTTTACAAAAATATAGTTTTACTAAAATATAGCGTAAAAATATAGCGTTTCGCCGAGTCCCCGGCAGCGGCGCCAAAAACTTGATGTGCGTAGAGGTGTATACGAAATACTATTATTTTTACTACGAAATATTAAACAAGTTTTATTAATTTACGGATGGGATATACCTAAACCTTGCTACAACACTTATAGGCAGTGTACCTAATCGTAGAGTAGTGTAGTTTTGTTAGTAAGTCCGGTTCGTTCCACAGGGAGCTAGCTGAGTTTAACGCTATATTTTTAACAAATATATTTATATAAAATATATTTAATTATATATAGTAATATTATTATAAAAGGGGGTTTTTACCGTTTAATGTCCGGTTTGTCGATTTTATATTTTAAGCGTAAAGATAAATGACGATAATATAAATGACAGAATTTAAATTGCGATAAAGTAAATTGCAGTAATTAAAATGACAGTAAATAAATGTACGATGAAATATGAAATAAAAGTATTATGCTTATTTAAACTTCCGTAATCATGATGTTCGACGTGTTGATTTTAATTTATTACCCGGGTTAATTGTCCTTTGTCCTGGATTATTTGATACCTATTTGGTTTTTGTCCATAATAGTCCATTGGTCATAATTATAAAATACTCGTCAAATTAACCTTATTCCCGAAGTCAAATATTCCAACTAATTAGGGATTCGAACTGTAACAAGGTTTTAATACTTTGTTAATAATTACACCAGGTTATCGACTGCGCGTAATCCAAGGTTTTAATACTTTGTTAACAATTACACCAATTATCCTTATATGTAATCCACCCCTGTTTTAATGAGATATGAATATTAATTTACCCACTTGATCAGAATGAATAATCAATTACCCAACCTGAATAATTAATTAAATGATCGTAAAAGATGTCGTATAAACGTCACTAAATATGACATACATAATCATTTTAATAATTATTAGATTAACTAATTTGAAGATAGGTTCGACAGGTTCCAATGAGTTGTCGCTCAATTAGATAATACCCCTTATCTATTAATAGTCATAGTCCAATGTCCACAAATGTCGATCTTTTGTCCAAACCTTAATTATGGTACAAAATCTAATAACCCCGTCTTAATATTTAGTCTAACATCATGATTACTTTGGCTCAAATAAGCATAATAATAACTTAGTTACGAGACATTAATTTAAAAAGGAAGAACATAGCTTACATTGGTGATTAATCGCGTAGCGTTGCACGGACAGAGTTCCGACTTTAAAACCCATAAAACATTTCTTACATTAACCTAACTAAACCATAATTTATTATTAATCTTAATTATAATTAAAATTATAATTATAATTATATATTACATAGAGATAAAGAGAGATTAAAAAAAAGGTGTATAACTCGTCCGAAAAATGCTGAATTTATAGAATGTGGCCTGCTACAGTAACTCATGCGGTCGCATGAGATTTTAGTGCAAATCTCATGCACTCGCATGGGCTCATGCACTCGCATGAGTTTTATGCCTATTTTCCATGCGATCGCATGGCCGTCAGATCCAGCTCACATATTTTTTGTTTGCTAGTTTGTCGATGTTATTTAATATAATATATAATATATAAATAATTTATATAATTATTTAACTATTATATTATATTCTTGTGCATAGTTGACTTGTAATTTTAGCTCCGTTGCGTCGCGCGTTGATAGTTGGCTCAGGTCCCGGTTCCGGTTTTTCGAACGTCCTTGCGTACTATTTAATATCTTGTACTTTGCGTTTTGCGGCTTGTACTCTTATCATTTTTGGACGTTTCTCATCAATAAATTGAAACACTTGAATTATATCTTGTACATTTGAGCTTTTTGGTCATTTGCGTCTTCAAATCGTCGTTTTCTTCTTTTGTCTTCGCACTTATTTATTTAAACGAATATTACATAAAAATAGAACAATTACAACTAAAAGCTTTACATATTGGAAGGATATTGTGTCTAAATATATGTTCATTTGGAGCACTATCACGTACCATCCTTGGTAGGATCCCGACCCGTGTTGAACTCAATAAATGTGGGGTCAACCTTGAATCCATACTTTGCCCACTTTGCAATAATCTTGTTGAAACCATAGAACACATCGTTTTCCATTGTCCCATATCAATGGAAATTTGAAACCATGTTTTAAGATGGTGGAATCTACCACTAAACTCGCTTACCTTGTATTGATGATATTCTCACTAATTATCAATCACTCGCCAATTCTACACAAGGTCACCTCATTTGGCAAGCCATCAAATGAGTTTGTTGCTACATAATTTGGAAATATAGAAATCTCAAGGTGTTCTCCAACAAGGAATGGATCCTCGCATCCATAATCTCTGAAATCCAAATTAAAAGTATCTCATGGATTTCCAAACGTGCAAAAAAAATCATGTCTTGAATGGCATCAATGGCTCATCAATCCTTAATTTTATGTAGCCGCTTCCAACACACGTACGGGCATTGGTTAAATGGTCACGATCCATCATCTATTGGGTTGTATGCTCTTGGGATTAAAAAGATTTAGTTGTATCCTCCTTTGTCACCGCTAGTTCGATAATGGTGGATTCCGCTTTCCTGCTTGCATGCAAGTTCAACCGATCATGCTCCCAATGCATTTCACAACTATTATCACCCTAATATCGTTTTTATGTAATATTTGTGTATACGCTTCGTGTGTTGTATAGTATCGTGTATATGGCTCATTGTAATAACTTATTATATTAATAAAAGTTTGGTTGCTTTTCAAAAAAAATCTGATAGTTGATGTACTATTATTGAAATACAGAATACAGATATAATTAAATTAAATGATCGATATATATATATATATATATATATATATATATATATATATATAGTTTATTTAAGCATACAACTAAATAATCGAAACTACGACAACTATTTCATTTGTTCGCATAAAGCATCCAACACAACTGGACACATTACATTTACAAGTAATTTGATGAGTTGACTTTTAACGGTTTGACCGTACACCGAATACTTCTTAAGTTCATTTGTTTATTGTTAATTTAATACTTACGTCTAATATTAAATAGCACAAAATACTATTTACATTTTAATCCCCTGCACTTCTATAGAATAATATATTTTCATTTTCAAGGGCTAGTAAAACAAAGTTTTGTTAATTACATTCCTTCAATTTATTTTTATTCGAAAGTAAATTAAAAGGTAACATAAATGTTAAAATTTTCTGACAAAAAAATATCACTTTTTCATTATGATTTCACTTTTTTAGAACGACAATTTTGACATCGAATCCTCTCATTTTCCACTCACACACCCGTTAAGAAGAAACTTCTCACATTCATCGCGCAAAGCGTACCCGGAGCTTTAAGTTAACTGCTTGGCTCGCACAGAGTGAAGGATACCAGAGGAACTACCTTTGGAGAAAACTCTTCACTCAGGATTTGAATTTGCACCTATTTTTTCAAACATACATGCCCAGAACCAACTGAGACTTTTTACCACTCAATCAATAGTTCGGTGGTTATGATTTCACTTTAATGCTTAGAAGAGGTTTTGATTGTAAAATGTTGCAATTGAAGTAAAAATGGACATATGACATTTTTATTTTTATTTTATTGCTGAGTTATATATTACTATATTATCTAATAGACAAAAATGGTGAATAGTAATTATAGGCATTTTCGTCCTTTTACTTTATTTTTTTAATTCTAATTAAATTTCACTTCACCAACAAAGACCCCCACACGTTTTCCAAATATTCAAATCGACACCCCAAACAGGGGGTAAAGTGTCAAATAACCATTTTCATAAAAAAATCATAAATAAACTCCACCCAAATATTCAACGAGTCATATCTTCTCTGTGACGCCCCGTACAAAACCATCGTGTACGATTCGCCAACTACAGGATCTTTACACGGTTGAATACTACATGCTGTTTGAAAACCAGTTTGCATTCATAAAAGATAACGTTTTACAAAAGATAACGTGCATCCTACGAATAGGAGCATAAACATAAGTATTTGACCCGAAGATCGTTACAAAGCCATTGTTTGAAAATAACATAAACTACGAATGCAACAGAAAAGTTCCATGAATGAGACATCTCTAGTAATGCAGCGGATAACTAATACAGCAGGTCCTTAACAGCAAGACAGCAAATCTAACAGCGGAAGCAAGAAACCTCTAGGCACCTGAGAAATACACGCTTAAAAGTCAACACGGATATTGGTGAGCTATAGTTTAAGTTGTAAAAGTAACGTAAGGTAGACCACGAGATTTCAGTGTAACAAAACAGTATGAAAAGTATATGTATAACCGTGGGCACCCGGTAACTAGACTTAACGTTTATAACCCCTGAAAGTACACTTGGCGAGTGCGTATGTTCACGAAGTATTAAACACCCGTTAAATGCTAGCGCGACTAGCCCGAGTGGGGATGTCAAACCCTATGGATCCATATCTAAGATTCGCGTTCACCGGTTCATAAACCAATGACTAAACGTTACCGTGCTAAGGGGAATGTTTATGCCGTTGTATAACCCATACACATATAAAGTTTAAGTACTCATGCCTAACATGTAAAACGTAAAAAGCGCATGTATTCTCAGTCCCAAAAATAGTAAAAGTGGTAAAAAGGTATGCTATAACTCACAGTGGTAAAAGCGGTAAAGTCGGTAATGAAAGTACGCAAGTAGTAAGTCGGTCCGAAAGGTCGTCAACCTAAATCAAAGGTTACTAGGTCAGTAGGTTGTCTTAATAAATTCTAATAGTGCATAAAATAAGTTTAAGTGTCATCATCATCATCATAAAAGCTAAGTAAGTTCGATAAGAATAGAGATCGAAACAATAGGCTGACTTCGGTCACCTGCTACGACCTCTACGTAAATCGAAAAGACGCATAGTCAGTGGCTATGGCTTCGTATATGAGTTCCCTAACAGCTGACCAATTTTCAGAACCTAACTCGTCTTCGTTTGACCGTGGCGACGGTTTAAGTGCGAGTAGGTCAGAAATTTCAGCACAACGTTAATAGGGTATAGTGACTCTCGGAGGGCCATAAATCTTAAACCGTAACTCGGATTAAGACGAGGCCTAAACGGAAAATCATCTACTCGAACCAACTAACTGAAAATTAATTTTCCAGTAGCCCAGATGGCCTGATCAGATACGAAAATCAGTGGACAAGTGCTCCGGTGGGGTTCTTGGTGCTTGATGCTCATCACGGTTCTCATCCTTGATGCTTGTAGCTTCAAGTGTACAACTCGTTAATGGTTTAGCATCACTTTTGACCAAGATTCTACCATCAATACACAATATGTTAAGACCAAGT
Organism: Rutidosis leptorrhynchoides; assembly: GCF_046630445.1. Classification (NCBI taxonomy): domain Eukaryota; kingdom Viridiplantae; phylum Streptophyta; class Magnoliopsida; order Asterales; family Asteraceae; genus Rutidosis; species Rutidosis leptorrhynchoides. The sequence goes on from NC_092333.1 coordinate 137,081,630, forward strand.
GGTAACACAACTCATTTAAGAGTCTTAGATGGATGATGAACCAAGGTTACATCATATCCTTAGTCTTAACACAATTACAAGTCCTATTTACAAACAAAGTTACAAACTTTACATCAATCAAACAAGTATGAACATGATCTAAGTCAAATGAAGTGATGGAACCCTAAGCTAGAGAGCTTGGATCCCTTTCACACAATTTATAAGGTCACAAAGCTAGAAAGCTTGAACCTTTAGTGTTCTTGAAGATCTTGAAGCATAAAGCTTGGATCTTTAAGTTTCATGAAGACCATAAACACAAGTTTTGATCTTTATAACAAAACAACAAGATCATAAGCTAGAAAACTTAGATCCAACAACAAGATATGAAGATTCAAGCTAGAAAGCTTGCATCTTGATTGTTCTTGAAGATCTTGAAGCATAAAGCTTGGATCTTTAAGATATATGAAGATAACAAACACAAGTTTGAATATTTTTAACAAAATAACAAGATCATAAGTTAGAAAACTTAGATCCAACAAAAAGATATGGAGATTCAAGCTAGAAAGCTTGAATTTTGATTGTTCTTGAAGATCTTGAAGCATAAAGCTTAGATCTTTAAGATATATGGAGATAACAAACAAAAGTTTGAATCTTTTTAACAAAACAACAAGATTAAAGTAAGAAAAATATAGATCTACAAAGTTGGTGAAGATTCAAAGTTAGAAAGCTTGAATCTTCCATGTTCTTGAAGAATTCATGCTTGAATCAACAAGATATAATCAAGATCAAGGCTAAAGAGCTTGATCTTCCATAATGATGATGATACACGAATTAGAAAGGTGAAAGAAGAAGAAAAAGATCAAAAACTTACAAGTGAGAAATGCTAGAAAGGAAGTAAGAGAGTAAGTGTGTGTGAAATTCAAATGAGAGCATGTGTAAAATGAGAGGAAGATGACTAGTATTTATAAGCAAAATTTGACAAGGATTGATGACTTGGAAGGGCCTAGGGCCGTGATTTTCAAAGGGGGAGAGGGGGAGACACCATTTTGCTTTTTGGTTAGTGGTTGTCTAAAGCATGTACTTATGCTAGAATCTCATGTAACAATATGGATAATCCTTATCCAACTGCTAGTATGACTCATTAATTAATTTATTTTATTTATTTTATTTATTATGGATCACTAGTAATAATACTTGGGCTAATTAATTGGGCCACTAGTTAGTGTAGGTGGGCTAAGGTCCAATAAGGTAGAAAGTCCAACAAGACTAACTATTTTGATCTAGTAAATAATTAATTAAAATTAAGCATCCAAAAACCCAGGTAATTATTATTATAAAATAATAATTAATATTTCGTAGTCATAATATTCCGATTATGACGAAAGTCAAACGTGCGCGCAGTTCGTGGTTTATTCGAAACGTTAAATAACACTAACGGTTATAAAAGCATCCGGTGAACAAGTTAAGTATCCTACGTACTCTAAGGCACATTTTAATATATAATTGGAAGTAAACCTCGTATATCAAGTTTCCAGAGTATAAAGTAACACAGTACGCACAGATACGCAGTTTCGCAAAAATACAAGGTACAAAAGCAAGTCGAAAAAGTCGGGTCGTTACATTCTCGCTCGCAACGAGTTAAATTTTTTCAACACCATCGTTAAACTCGAAATAATTTTAGGAACACAATGTCACTAACTATACGCAAAACAGACGCTTTTTAAAAAACGCTAAATATTTGGGTTACTTTTCATACACGTTGATTTTGCGTTAAATTTTTAAAAATCGATAATTACATAGTTAAACGTGGAGTTGGACATATATTGTTAATATAAAATAACATTTAAATCTTTCACGGGTTATACCTTTTAGTTCGACTCGAGTTGCGCTTCAACGACATCATTCTTTAGTCACGAAATAATTTTACAAACTAAACGCAATAAAATACATTGAAAACCGAACCCCGGCGCGAAGCGAAGGTTCAACAACTAGTTACATACATATGTCAAGATTCAATGAGGCAACATTAATTTTATTTTATTTAATTTAAAAAATAAAAATAAAAATCAACATGAACAAATTGATCCATCAAAATATAAAACTTTAAGTTAATCTGGCACTTTTTGAGAAATTAGAATTGAAAGAAATAAAAACCACGATTCTTATGAACAAATAAATGTTTACAAACATTACGAAATCACCATTCAAACAAAAAAGTCATAGATTCGTATGATATCACAGCAAACATTATGAAATCACCATGTTTTCCCCTTCATGCAAAAACACCATTTTATCAAATCACCACAACCACCAGTACCGAAGCTCGCCATAGCCACCATTACCGGAACTCACCACCGCCACAACCACTTAGGGTCTGTTTCAGAGATTGTTTGAGAAAGAAATAAAATGAAATGAAAAGGAAGGAAGGAAGAGGATCCTTCCAATTTGGAAGGAAACTTTAGAGAGAAATTACATTCAATAATCTCTCCACTTCATTTCCTTTCTCTCCAAACTTAAACTCGGGAACACCAAATCTCTAAATTTTCCTTTCACTTCATTTCATTTCTTTCCAAATTAAAACTAGAGAACAAAGCCTTAAAGTTTTCATATATGTTATTCTTATTCACCAAACATACCTTCAACTACTATTTGAAAAATCAAATTAACAATGAAACCAAAACATTGGTTCTTAAACATCTTTTTGTTAAGGCCGAACACAACCCAACGTGCGACAATTTGCCCAAATTACACCAACCTTTATGAAGTGATTCAATATCGCTCTGAGTGGAGTTCCCTTTCTAATTATACCGAAAAGTATTTTTAGACTTAATACTCGACTGACTGGGAGCCTGCTTTGATTGTGGTAGACCTTCCTTTCTCTCATTAATTGCAGCTTTCGCATCTCCTTCTGTCACCTTGGCCATAACAAACGCTTGTGACAAGGTTGTTGTTGCTCTTGCCACGTTTCTGTATCCGGGTAACAAGATATCTACAAAATGTTAAATCATGGATTGTTCGTCTAGGACCTACTGTTGAACGAACTGCAGTTTATTAGTGAACTTTACAATCACCTCGTCTACTGTCATTTGTCCGGTCATCTGTAACCCCATAAACTCTTTCTTCAACTTTCAGTGAACTTTACAATCACCTCATCTACTGTCATTTCTCCGGTCATCTGTAACCCCATAAACTCTTTCTTCAACTTCCACACACTTTACTGTAAAATTGCTCCAAAGTGATCTGGAAAATCTGTTCTTTTGGTATTAGAAAATGACAGAATCCCACCACACCATGGCTCTATCTTTTAATAACTTGCTCCATACGTAAGCAACAACTCTGGCTCGCATTAACACATCTAGTGCCTGGTCTACTTCTTTTAGCCGGTTTAAAGTTGAAGTTGCATCTATATTTCGTAATGAAAAGAATGGTTAAGTTAGCGTAAAGGCTGCCAGTTTTAATTACATCTTGATTGACTTGTACCCAAAACAGAATATTCTTTAACCCCAACACCATCCAAAATCATACACAAGTCACTTTTCTCTACTTAAACATGAATTATAATGAAGCTGCTTAACCTTGAGATAGGAGGCGTCTCTAAGGCATGTGTAAAGTGTGCAATCGAGAGCTCAAATGTTTTGTAAGAGCCCAAAATTTTATAAAGATTGTATAATAATCCATTTATACATTTCGTGATGGAATAACATTGAAACAAAGATTATAAAGTATAATGAGACCTCAAAATTACAAGGGCTCGTTTTAATGCATTGAACTTAAATTTATAATTAATGAGACACACTTCTAATTAAAGACACAGTCCTGCTTGAGATGACCAAACATGTTTAGTTAAAAATTGGTACGAGTTTACTGGGTTAGCACTTAGCATGTCATTTTTGTAACATCGTCCAATATTTTTTTTTAACACAACGGAATATATTTAACAAACATTTCATATACTAAAAGATATTGGTACTATAAATTACAGCCATCCTTTTCAAAACAGTTCAATGTTATTAATACAAACATGAGAGTTCCTGGTGTCAAATATAATACAAGCACTAACAATCTTCACCCATCTCTAGCATGCATAAACATCGAAACTGCAGGGGAGATGTAGCGAATCAAACGAAGCTAAGTGAATGAAACAACCTAACAGATAATAGCATGCATCATCAAGCTCTACTAGCATCACAAACATCAATAATTTAAGTAACTAGAGGGGGTGAATAGTTACTTGATACGATTTTTAAACTTTTTTCGATTTAGAACTTGAGATTGCTATAGTGTGATTTGATTGATTTGTTCACAAGTATAATAAATATAAAGATAAAGGATAAGAGAACAAACACGAAGATTTATAGTGGTTCGGAAAGATGTTAACTAATCTTCCTTATTCCACTCCTCAATTCTAACGAATTGAGAGTTAGTTTCACTATACTGCTCCAAACTCGGTGGAGTGTCCGGATACAACACTAACTCCTCGATAAGCCGCAAATTATGAACCCTTACATCCCTTTGAAGAATTCACAATCACCAAATGCTCTTACCACAAGATCCTAATACTTCCTCTAAGTGAAACCTCACATATTTTCTAGATCCCTTTAAGAAGAAAGTTTACAAGTAAACTCACAAGAAAGTTTACAATCACTCTTGCTTGAATCACTCTAAATAGACTACATTAATATTTGAATGATATCAGTAAATGTATGGAAATATAAGTGCAAGAGGTGAGTCTTCAAGTGCTCCAAGGTTTGGCTTTTATAGGCAAGAGAAATTCAAACCCGGATGACTGCGGCTCACCTCATGTTCGACCTTGGGTCGACCGTGTAGATATATGACTTCTGAATTTGTAGCCGTTTGAGATCTTTAACTTTGTCATTTTCCCTTATTGGATGGTTGCAATTAGATGCCAAAACATCTGAAAAGACCTGCATTATCCCTTTTATCTTGGATGTATTCTTTGAGGTTGACCTTGGGTTAAAAGAAGAAGGTCACATTGTACTAGAGGTGTGTCATTGATTTCTCTTTAAGGAAAATGCAGAATTTTGATCCCATGACAACCACAAGCTTCCAAACTTCAAGTCACAAGTCTTCAAGACTTTTGTCAACATTAGTTTTTGCAAGTATATGCACTCATTGGCTATTTGCAACCTTCCAAATTAGACTAACTAGTTTTTACATGAAGACTTTTGGGAGTTTACACTAAACTCTTATTAAGCATGTAATTAATGTTTAATGGTTAATCAAAAGAAAAGCATCTCTTTCATTGGGACTTAATGACCATCTTTAAGTATTTCATTACTTTTAATTTAGATTTAAAAAGATACCCTTTGAAAAAGAACTTTTAGCCATACTTGTGTGTTTAACATTAATCATAAGCTAAAAGTATCATTAAGGCGTCATTAAGTATGATTAACCAAGATTAGTATTTTAGTGACAAAAACTCATTTGAATATGAAGGAGGCAGCTATTCTAAGCATGTTTAAATAAGTTTTGTAAATTAAAGATGCCCCGAAGTAGTCAAACATATTTCTATCAAAAATTCGGACAGAAGAAACTGTGACCGTGGAGTCGACCGTGTACCTTGTTTCGTGGAATCAAGGTACAGGGCATCCCACGGTCTGACCTGCAGTCGACCATGGACCTAACCGTGCTCCTTCGATATTATTCAAATGACTCTTTTGATTTAACGGTTTTGTTTATTGGTCGTTAGCTAGAGATTGTGTAGGCTTGTGAACTTGTGTTGTTCTATAGTTGTTTAAGCACAAAAGACTTGGTGTCATCATCAAAACAAAGTGGTTAACATTTGAATATTATTATTGGATCACTAACCAACATTCTCCCTCTTTTTGATGATGACAAACCTATGTTAGTGTGCTTAAGCGTATAATACAACACATGTGTTATCATCACTTACCATACACTTTCTCCCCCTTTTGTCGAAGCGAAAAGGTTAGCTCTCCCTGGAACTAAGCACGCCTGAGAGTTATGTTCCCCCTTGAATCTTACAAAGTGATCCACAATATAGCTCCCCCTTGAAATGTGCAATATAAGACTCATAGAAAATAGGATTAGTACGCATAAGTCATAATAAGAGTAGATAACACATTACACATCATAAGCATAAGTCTTAATCATAGACTAGTTTAACATAACTACCCGCCCTTAAGATAATCCTAACCAACATTTAAAGGTAATTGGCATTAGTGCTGACTGCATCTGAAATATCCGAGTCCTCAGAGTCGGATGAGATTATTGTGATAGGAGTGGTAATCCATAAGGTAAGCGGAGTGGTTAACATGGAGCGAGGAAACTCTAGGGGAGTTATCATACCTAGGTGTCGGAAGATGTGATTGAGATGAATACAATAGGGAAGTGGACTATTAGGAAGGTTACGAAGATTTCTCATTCGTTGAGTCACGACAAAGGCTAAGTTTATGGCTTCGTTTGACAGAAAGGACCATAGAATGGCTACCTCGTTTTCTGATAGACGATCAACGGAAGTCTCCCGACAAAAGATATTGTGTCAGATGACGGTTAGGAGGAGTTGAAGATCATGACGAATCTTGGAGTCTCTAACACGGATGCGGTGTTTGAGATTGTGAGGTACATCTGAGTGAGTGATGGTTGATAGTACTTCCCGTGTGGGGTATGTTGGGTGCAAAGATCTATGATCAGTTCGAGGAGTGTAGAAATTTCGACCTTGTGAAGGAATTCTCGTAACCGAAGCAAAGTACGAGAGAGGCCAAGTGTGAATTTTCTTTTCGAGTTAATTTGACTTGATTTGGTTTGACAAGTTCGAAGTTTGTATAAAATTCTCGGATAAGTGGTGGATAGATGACCTCATCTAGGTTTAAGAAAGAGAAACATTCTTTTTGAGTGAATGTTGTTTGAAGGTTTGGAAATTCATCAGAGTGAAAAACTGCATTTTCAAGAAAGGTTCGAGTTTCCATTTGTTGTTGGTGATATGCCGCACATTGTCTTCTTGTGTTAGTCATTTCCTAGGAACGTGAACATTTTAGTGAGAAAGTCATGTTTACAACATGGTTTTGAAAACCTATATGTAAAATATGTGTCGATTAATTCTTTTCTTGACGCATTTTTGAAAACAAAGAAACTGTGCCATTTTGAAAAGATAGACAATTTTCATCATTTCAATTTATGTTTGTGAAAGTTTGATAAGTATCATGAGATTGACATTTATCACAAGAACTTGGGCAAACATTTGTGTGTGCATGAGTGGTTTTCAAAAACAATTTTTATGAATTATGCAAGAAAAAGTTCCTACTTGACACTCTATTAATTTAGATCTTTGCAAAGTATCTTTCACACAATTGATAAGTTATGCATCAAAACAAGTGTTCCTATTAGTATGAAAGACACTAAAATTATTCTCATGTAAGATTATGCAAGTAGTCAAGGATCACATGAGAAAATTTTAAAGTAAGCAAAATTAAAAAGTTTGGATGCTTACCTTTGAGGACCACTAGATGTTGGAGAGAAGGGAGACAATGAAATATGGAATCTAGTGGTTGGGGTTTAAAGAATGAGTGGGGTTGGTGAAAAAGTGGTTTAGATAATAAAGATGGTGAGGAAAGGACAAAACAGCCGTCAGCTGTTGTGCGGTTGACTCCACGGTCAACCGCGGTTCGATCGCACGGGCTTGGTAGGTTTAATTAAGGCACAAGTTCCATCATTCCCAACCCATTCCTAAGTAGAGTGAAGGTTTCCTTTTTAAGAGGCTTAGTAAAGATATCAACAATATTTTCTAAGGAGTCTACCTTATCAATCACAATATAACCTTTTTGGACATGGTCACGTAAAAAGTGGTGCCTAATGTCTATGTGTTTAGTTCTAGAGTGTAATATTTGATTTTTAGATAGGTATATAGCACTCTTAATCCACTCCTTAATCCGTAACGGATGTTTGCTTCTTGGAGAACCATGATGTTAAGCAAAGCCCGGTAAATGCACATACACCACTTGTGCTATTTCGATCAATCAACGATCCTCCATGGTCGGAATCCGCAAAGCACATAATGTCAACATCGGTGAACTTTGGATACCATTGACCAACATGCATGCTACCTTTCAAGTATCTAAAGATTCGTTTGACCACTTCTACGTGAGACATTTTGGGATTCTCTTGGAATCTTGCACACAAGAACACGCTATACATAATATCGGGTTGGCTCGCCGTTAAGTATAGAAGAGATCCAATCATTCCTCTATACCCGGTGCTATCGAATGAATATCTTTGTCCTTCAAGAGTAAGCTTGACAGTGGTTGCCATAGGAGTGGTCATAGGCTTTGAGTTTTCCATTTCAAACTTTTTGAGCATATCATGAATATACTTTTGTTGATTGATGAACGTTCCATCTTTTAGTTACTTAATTTGGAGTCCGAGAAAGAACTTGAGTTCACCCATCATGCTCATTTCAAACTTAACATGCATTAACTTAGAAAACTCATTGCTAAGAGACTCGTTAGTAGAACCAAATACAATATCATCAATATATATTTGAACAATAACCAAATCTTTTTAATGCTTTTTGAAGAATAATGTATTATCAATTTTCCCCATTTCATATCCATGATTAATAAGGAAGGTTCTAAGTCTCTCATACCAAGCTCTAGGAGCTTGTTTGAGTTCATATAGGGCTTTCTTAAGTTTAAACACATGATATGGTTTTTCAAAATCTTCAAAGCCCGGAGGTTGTGACACAAATACTTCTTCATTTTTGACACCATTTAGAAAAGTACTTTTGACATCCATTTGATATAGTTTTAAGTTTTTAGCACATGCATATGCAAGAATTATTCTAATGGACTCTAGTCTAGCTATGGGAGCAAAGGTCTCATCGTAATCGATTCCTTCTTGTTGGCTATACCCTTTTGCAACCAACCTAGCTTTGTTTCTAACAACCTTCCCATCTTCATCTAGTTTGTTCCTATATACCCATTTAGTTCCTATGATATTTTGCTCACTTGGTAAGGGAAATAAATCTCATACATCACTCCTTTAGAATTGATTTAATTCCTATTGCATGGCTTCTGCCCAACTCTCATCTAATAAAGATTCCTTGACATTTTTAGGTTCTATTTGGGAGATAAATGCATAGTTTGCAACTAGATTGAAGATTTGTGATCGTGTGGTTCTAGTGTTGATATCTCCTATGACTTATTCTATTGGATGATCCTTAATATGTTTAAGGTCGGTTGTGGGTTCCAAATTGTCTTTGCTAGAATCTTTTTCCAAGTGAGATTCTTTCTCATTGGTGTCTTCGACTTCTTTGGGCTCATTTTCGGTTGTGCTAGTCACAATGGCTTCTTGTTCAATCACATCATCATCTACTAGTGGTTTGGACTTAGGTGGAGGAGTTTCATCAAAGGTGTCATCTAACAACTCTTTTATGACATTAGTGTACTTGTTTAGAACTTTATAGGCTTTGCTTTCTAACGAATATCCTAGGAATACTCCTTCACAGGCTTTAGGTTCGAACTTTGTTAGGTATTCTTTTTTGTTTAATATGAAACACTTACATCCAAATACTCTAAGGTGAATTACGATGGGTTTCCTACCATTTAAGATTTCATATGGTGTTTTATCCATTGAAGGCCTAAATAGAACTCTATTTTGAATATAAGTAGAGGTTACTACCGCTTCACACCAAAAATTTTGAGGGATTGATTATTCATTTAACATTGTTCTATTCATTTCTTAAAGAATTTGGTTTTTCCTTTTAACAACCACATTTGATTGAGGAGTGCGAGGAGCCGATAAATTATGAGAAATTCCATGTAAATCACAAAAGACTCCAAATTGGGCATCATTATCAAATTCACTTCCATGATTCGTTCGTATGGTGACAATTGTACACCCAAGAAAGTTTTGTATTTTTGTAGCAAAAATTACGAATCTCAAATGCCTCATTTTTGTGTTTTAGAAAAAATGTACATGTATATCTAGAAAAATCATCAACGATTACCAAGGTGTAGAAATTCCCACCATAACTTTGAATGGATGATGGACCAAACAAATCCATGTGTAGGAATTCTAGATATCTTTTGGTTGAAATGAAGTTCTTAGGTTTATGACTAGCATGGACTTGTTTTCCTACTTTACATGCATCACAAATATGACTTTTATTATTAGCTTGGGTAAATCTCTAGCCATTTCTTTAGAAGATATGTTGTGAATTAGTTTCATATTAGCATGCCCAAGTCTCCAATGCCACAAAGTGGTAGTGTCATGAATGAAAGTGAGACAAATATCTAAATATTTAAAGTCATTTAGTTAACACGTGTAAAGGCCCTTTTTCCTAATTCCATTTATAACATCTTTACCATCTTTGGTTATATGTGAAGATAATTTAGTGAATGTCATGTTATAACCTTTATCACATATTTTACCAACATTTAGCAAATTAAAGCTTAGATACTTAATATGCAAGACATCTTCAAGAGTAATTTTAGAGTTAGTGATGTTACATTTACCGACGATTTTACCTCGTACATCACCACTAAAGATTACGTCACCACCATTATGTTCTTTGTACCTTGTGAAGATGTCTTTGTTCCCCGTCATGTGCTTTGTACATCCACTATCGATTATCCAATGTTCTTCTTGTACAACGCCATTTAGGCAAACCTATATTTGGTTGATTAATATCTTTGGTACCCAATGTTTATTGGGTCCGGGATGATTAGCATCAAAAACTCCTATTCTAACCCATCTTCTTACAACCTTAGCATTGTAGTTTCCTTTTGATTGAGCCCTTGTTTCAATGATTTTCTTCCTAAGATTTCTAGAGTGGTTAGTCTTATTTTCTAAGGAATTCCTTTTAATTTCTTCCCTTTTAGGTGACCTATTTTTTGAAAATGGTCTTACGGTCGACTTCACGGTCTTGCCATGCTTCGACCGCATGCCTTTGGTAATGTTTGGATTTCCTTGAGACTTAACAAACACTATAGGTTGTTGTTTTGATGATTTAGTTTTAAGGGAGCTTTCTTTAAACCCTAACCCATGTTTGTTATTGCTTGTTCATTGAACACTTAAAATATCTTCTAGCACTTTTTCACTTTTATTATATATTGAAAACTGTATTTTATTTTCAAGTAGTTTGACGGTTTTGTTAAGCGTTTTATTTTCATACTTTAGATCATCACAAGTAAGACATTCGTGTGAGTTAGTTATTCTTTCCTTTAGCCTAGACACTTATAACTTAAGTGAGTTATTTTCTTCTTTTAAGTTAGTATTACTAGTGCTAACTCTACTACTTAGATCACAAAGCTTAATGAAATTATTAAAATTGAATTCAAAAGAGTTTAGAAGAACCTCATTATCGATTTTTCCGACTAGGCAAGCTTCATCATCTTTGTTTGAGCTTGGTGCTTCAACGGCCATGAGACATATTTCCTTTTCTTCTTCTTGTGTCTCATTCTCTTCATCGTCCTATGTACCTCCAAGAAATACCTTCTCGTTCTTTCTTCTGGGACATTCACTTATTAAATGATTTGGATCACCACATCCAAAACATTTCCTTACGAACTTCTTCTTAGAATCAAAAGGTGCTTTTTTGAGTCCATTGGAGTTCGAACATGATTCTCGGGTCTTCGGTAGAATTTCTTGAAGGATCGAACAATAAATGCAAGTTGTTCATCGTCATTTATGATATCATCTTCATCCTCTTTGTATTAACCTTCTTCACTTGCTTTGGCCTTCAAAGCAATTGACTTATTCTTTTCTTTCTTGACTTTGTCCGCTTCTTCATCCTTGTCTAGGATGACATCATGGACTTGAGATTTTCAATGAGTTCATCAAGAGATAATTTTTCCATGTCCTTTGACTCATATATTGTCTTCATTTTAGGTCTCTATTTAGAGGGTAATGCTCTTAAGAATTTTCGAACATATTGCATGTTCGTGTAGATAGTACCTAAAGCTTTCAAACTTGAATAAATATTGTTAAATCTAAAATAAGCGATATCAATTTTCTCATCATTCGATATAACAAATTGTTCATATTGAGCTACTAGTGGTTCAATTTTATTTTCAGTGACTTGCACATTTCCTTGATGAGTAACTATTAAACTATCTCATATTTCCTTTGCACTCTTAAGCATAAAGACCCTTTCATATTCTTTTCTAGGAAAATCGTTAAATATGACTAGTTTAGCTTCATAGTTTTTCCCTACATCCATTTTATGTTCTCTGGACCAATTATCTTTGGGTATAATTATTCTAGTTTTCCTATCCTCACTTAGTGTGAATGGAACATAATCGCCCTTAGTAATGATGTTTTAAATGTCTATATCTTTCGCACGGACATATGTTTCAAATCTTTGTTTCCAGTAGCAAATCCTTCACTCTCAAGTAGTGGAGGTCTTTGCATAGAGGAACCTCACTATAGCTCAAGTTCTCAAATTTTTGTTCCACGATCTATAACTCAAAAGTTTGCAAAAATTAATTTTTATCTTAAAACAACAACTTTAGCAAAACGTTTAGAGCAACCGCTCTGATACCAATTATAAGTAACTAGAGGGGGGTGAATCAGTGGCGACTTTACACTAGGACCCGCGGGGTCCCTAGATACCACTAGTTTTCAGAAATTTATCCAAAAGGACACCACTAAATATAATAATTACACCCCATAAATTTTTAGAGATTATAATTTTATAGTTTTGACTCCTAAAGTGTTTGAAATTAGCTCACTTACGACTTTATAGTATAAACCATTGAATATATTATATATAAAAATAAACAAACCTTTGTGCAAGTCCAATTCTAAATTTTTTTAATTCATTCTATATCACAATTTCTTTTGGTTCTATCTTCAATCCTTCATCCTAGGGATGTCAACGGATCGGATATGAATCGAGTGTGGGCGTGAGGCCATATCCATTTAATTATTGTTCATATTCATATCCATTTAAATTTAGTTCGTCCATCTATATATATATATATATATATATATATATATATATATATATATATATATATATATATATATATATATATTCAGTGGATTAAGCTGATTAATGGATATCAATAGGATATTAATCTTATAATTTTTTCAAATATATAATGAAAACAAAATATAATATAACATGACATAATTTAAAATTATTGCATCGGAATGTGTAATAATTGTCTAAGAATAAACATAATTTGTTAAATTTACTATCAGGCATATAATATGATAAATTATGTGTAATTTTTATGTTGAGATATATATGTTTTATTGTGAGTACTCATAGTGAATTCATTATATAATTGTAAGTAAGATGAATGTGTAATGGTAAATATATATGTAATAGTTATTGTATATGAATCCCTAATCTCATCACTCATAACTACATATAAACAAATTATTCAATTATATCTTTGTGTTTTGGGCACGACCCGACCCGACCCGATTTGACTTGACACATTCAATATTTTGTGCAAGTTATCGAATAAATTTTTAGGACCCCATTGGGTTTTGATTCTAGAATCGCCACTGGGGTGAATAGTTACTTACTACGATTTTTAAAACTTTTTCCGATTTAGAACTTGAGATTGCTATAGTGTGATTTGATTGGTTTGTTCACAAGTATAATAAATATAAAGATAAGGGATAAGAGAACAAACACGAAGATGTATATTGGTTTGGGAAGATGTTAACTAATCTTCCTTAATCCACTCCTCAATTCTAACGAATTGAGAGATAGTTTCACTATGATGCTCCAAACTCGGTGGAGTGTCCGGATACAACACTAGCTCCTCGATAAGCCGCAACTTATTAACCATTACGTTTCTTTGAAGAATTCACAATTACAAAATGCTCTTACCACAAGATCCTAATGCTTCCTCTAAGTGAAACCGCACCTATCTTCTAGATGCCTTTAAGAAGATATTTTACAAGTATACTCACAATTAAGTTTACAATTACTCTTGCTTGAATCACTCTAAATAGATTACAATAATATTTGAATGATATCAGTAAATGTATGGAAATGTAAGTGCAAGAGGCGAGTCTTCAAGTGCTCCAAGGTTTGGCTTTTATAGGCAAGAGGATTCAAACCCGGATGACTGCGGCTCACCTTACGGTCGATCGTGTAGGTCTATGATTTCTGAATTTGTATCCGTTTGAGATCTTTAACTTTGTCATTTTTCCTTATTAGATGGCTGCAATTAGATGCCAAAAACATCTGAAAAGACCTGCATTACCCCTTTTATCTTGGATGTATTCTTTGAGGTTGACCTTGGGTTAAAAGAGGAAGGTCACATTGTACTAGAGGTGTGTCATTGATTTTCCTTTAAAGAAAATGGAGAATTTTCATCACATGACAACCACAAGCTTCCAAACTTCAAGTCACAAGTCTTCAAGTCTTTTTTTCAACATTAGTTTTCCAAGTGTATGTACTCATTGGCTACTTGCAACCTTCCAAATTAGACTAACTTGTTTTTAAATGAAGACTTTTGAGAGTTTACACTAAATTCTTATTAACCATGTAACTAAATGGTTAATCAAGTGGAGAGCATCTCTTTAATTGGGACTTAATGACCATCTTTAAGTATTTCATTACTTTTAATTTAGATTAAAAAGATACCCTTTGAAAAAGAACTTTTAGACATACTTGTGTGCTTAACATTAATCATAAGCTAAAAGTGTCATTAAGGCGTCATTAAGTGTGATTATCCAAGATTAGTGTTTTAGTGACCAAAACTCATTTGAATATGAAGGAGGCAACTATTATAAGCATGTTTAAATAGGCTTTGTAAATTGTTGGTTGAATGTGGGTTAATGCACTAAACGATAAACTTAATTAACCAAAGAATATGTTTTGATGATGACACATACATATGCATAAGTAATGACTGACATCTTAACATAAAACATGCAAGGTCACTAATCTATACTTTATCTTGCAACCAACCAAGTCAAACATAGGATAAAGAATGAAATTAAAAGTTCAGCTAAACACACGATCGAGGTACGGTCGACCGCATAGTCAACCGTGAAACCCCAAACTAAATTGCAACGCAGTTTTGTGAAAACAAGTTGCACGGTCGCCACCACGGTCAACCGCAGTGCGACCGCAGTTTTCTCTGTTACCATTTTCGACCAAATAAAGTTTGAATAGTTCCCAACATCTATAATTCATGAAACCTTTCTCAACATGCTTAGAATAGATGCCTTCTCCATACTCAATTGAGTTTTGGTCATAAAAACACTAATTGTGATTAATTACGCCTAATGACATTTTAATGACAAATTAACCAAGATTAGGCATAACACATAAGTTTTAATCAACAACTTGTGATCTTAATTCTTATCTAGATATTCTTAGTATGATTATCAAGTACCAACACACTTAAGCCAATATCACTAGAACAATAATTGCTATTAGAAATGACTTAGTGATTAGTTAAGGCTAAATGAGGAAGAATGCTCTCAAGGTTAACTAGTAATGACTTGTAATCCTAAAACACACTTAGATACATTTAGGATGGTCACCAAGTCCCAACTAGATATTTCTCTTTCCTTGTGCATGTGTTGGACATTAATGTGTGCTTACACATTAATCAAGCAATATGTTATATTGCACTTAAACTTGTTAAAGCTTGAATTATAAATTGTGCAAGCATCTATATGATTGATTCTAGAATAACTATCTCTTGCTATGTGAGTATTACTTGCTACTTGCCAATATGATTAATACTCATAAACTTGTCAACTTGATTAATATGTTTGCTATGTGCTCACTAGTTAGGATTCAAGTAACTAACATACTCCAATATATTAAGTGTAAAATGGTTCACAATGAAAGTATATTCAATTGTCTATTTGGTCTAGTCTAAGTAACTAAGGGTGATTGCTTATGACTTAACTTTGATGTCTCTACATACTTCATGATTATCTTATAGAGACATTATTCAATTAATCTCTAACCAAACTCAAAAAGAACATGACTTGTGATTAATTGAAACTAGGAAGTTAATGACATAGTGACTAGTCTTTAGAATTGAACCAAGGGCACTAAAGTGACTAACTAAGTCTTGACCAAACTGAGATTTCCCAAAATATCAATCAAGACACTTCTCCAAGAATGTTGGGTTTGCCACTTTTGGAATGATTAGTCACTTTCATGCATTAAGACTAAATCTCACACACTTAATGCATATAGTAATTGTATAGGATGTTTGGTTTCTTTTGCAGGTGCTAAAAGGAGTAAAGGTGCCAAAATGTGGTGTTCAAATTTGAGTCAAACGGCTATACAACGGATACCAATTTTGGACTGGAGCACGAGCGATCGTACCACGGTCGACCGTGCAGGCAACCGTGTGTCAACGGCTACTTTTTGAATCCCACTATAAAAGGCAAACATTTAAGAGCATTTGAAGCTGACCCTCTTACATATATCAAAGGCTTATTTCCACATATCACAAGGGCAAGGTTGGAGAACTCGGATCTCGGGGAGATCTCGTTTGGACATTTTTGAGGAGATCTCGGCATCTCGAAAAAATCTCGGGGAGATCTCGGACGTTGACTTGTGTTGACTTTCTAGTTTTTTTAATATAAATATGTATAAATATATGTATATTTATATGGATTTTTACGAGAAAATTTGAGAAATGAGCGAAAAATTAGAAGAAAATCCGAGAAATTGCGAGTAATTACGAGAAAATCCGAGATCTCACCGAGAAAATCCGAGAAATCGTGACGTTGACTGAGATTTTAACCGTTGACCGAGAAATCTCAACGAGATGGGAAAATATTCTCGGCTGAGTTTTGAAACCGAGATCTCCCCGAGATCTCGCCGAGAAATTCCGAGATCTGCAACACTGCACAAGGGCTCCAATTACTACTCAAATGTGATCTCGCAAGAAAAGGTTCTATGATCTTATAGATATAGAATTTGGTTGTTGTAAACTTACTAATCAAAATCATTAATCTTGTGAGTTTACTTAGTGTAATGTATGTCCTAGTATTGTCTTAGGATCATCATTGCAAAGTGTATAAGTCTTGTTACTTCAATTAGTAGAAGCATAGGCTAGCTTAGTGATCTACTTCCTTAAAAAGACTTAGGAAGTTGATTAATCTTATTTGGAGATTAATACTTGTCCAAGGTGAAGACAAGTTGATCTAGGTTGGAGTTTATCTTTCAAAGGGATAGAAAGATTAGGTTTGTTGTCTACCAAAGAAGTTGAAGACTTGTAAATCGGATCTCCACCGGGTTTGGAGAAACGTGCTTAGTGAAGCAACAAAACTCGATTAGTGTAATCGGGGAGTGGATTAAGGTGCATTAGTTAACATCCACCCGAACCACTATAAATCCTTATGTCTATGTTCTTTACATTACTTCATTTATCATTTTGAACATATACACTACACACATCAAGTTTGAATTGAGTTGGTTGATCAAAGTTAAATCGAATTTGGTGATCAATCAAAAAAGTGTTAAAAACGTATCAAGTAACTATTCACCCCCTCTAGTTACTTACAATTGGTATCAGAGCGGTTGCTCAAATCATTGCTCTACAAATGTTTTTGAAAGTGTCAAAATTCGTTTTGTGCAAAAACTTGAGTTAACGATTCTCGGATCAACTCAAACTATGGGATACTTGGAAGAATTGGTGAAAGAAGCACCAATATTTAATAAGATGAATATTGATGTGTGGAAATTAAGATTTGAGTCTTATCTCAAATCCAAGGATTACTACTTGTAGAGAATAATCAAAGTAGGAGACTTTGTACCACAAGCTAGTTCAAGACTAGTGAAGTCAACTTTTCAAAATAATGATGTTTTGAAACAATTTGATGAAATTTCACTACTTCATGAAATTCTTCCTAGTGAAGAAAGATTAAAGATAATCTCATGTGAAAGTGCAAAAGAATGTTGGGATTCACTATGTTCTCAAGAAGATTTAAACTCTAGGAGTTTAAAGGGTAAAGGAATAGAGAAGGATTTAGAAAAGGTTGGTAATTCTCAAGCAAAAGGGTTGAATGAAAATGAAAACTTTTGCCTCATGAGTTCTTGGAATGATTTGGATCAAGATGGTCAAAGTGAAGAAGAGGTTGAATCTCCATTCAAAGAAGGTGATGTCTCAAGCATGGATTTCAATGAGGTACATGTATTCTATCCTTCTAATTACGAAGAATTGTTAGATGATTACAATATTATTACATTTTTGTATGATAGTAGTCGTGACAAAGTAAAACTTTTGGAGAAAGAATTACACAAAGTTAGACAAC
This sequence comes from Rutidosis leptorrhynchoides, assembly GCF_046630445.1. Classification (NCBI taxonomy): domain Eukaryota; kingdom Viridiplantae; phylum Streptophyta; class Magnoliopsida; order Asterales; family Asteraceae; genus Rutidosis; species Rutidosis leptorrhynchoides. The sequence goes on from NC_092333.1 coordinate 137,099,846, forward strand.
TTAACAAAGTTTTAATTGATGAAAATAACACCTTGAAGAGAAAACTTGAAAGGATATCTATTTGTGATTCATCAAGAGGTAAACATGAAATGAATATATGTCATGACTCTAGCAAACACAAATCTTGTAATCAAAGTCCATTGTCTATTATTAGAAAAACTGAAAATATAGGAAAAATGGACCAAGCTAGCAATTCTATGGTAGGGATAAGTCAAGGATTGGGTAACCTTAAAATCAATCAAAATTAATGATCAAAATGCTAATGAGAATAACCTTCTCAAAAAGACTTTGTATTAATGAAAAGTTTTTCTTACAAATTCAAAATTGTTTTTGAAAAGTGATTTTAAAAGATTAGTGTAGGAAGCTTACTTGCCTTAGGATTGTGTGTTTATGTGAAAATATATATTGCATGCTAAATATTATATTGATGCGTTTTGTGTATACTATGTGAATGATTGAATATGAATATATATATATATATATATATATATATATATATATATATATATATATATATATATATATATATATATATATATATATATATATATATATATATATATATATAGAGTATATTACATTTCATTGATGATTAAACATTGGGAGGATGTAATCATTCAATGTTAGGTAAAGAAAACTTGTCCTCAAGTATTCTATAGAACCTAAGAATCATCAAAACGCGCTCGAAGAAAGAAGAAGTGAAGAAATAAGTGATCAGAAGGATCCACGGCAGCACCTGTGATGACCCGGGAATTCCCGACCAAATTTAAACTTGATCTTTATATGTTTCCGACACGATAAGCAAAGTCTGTAATGTTGAAATCTCAAAAACTTTGAAAACTATGTTAATGTGTTCATTTGACTTCGACCATTCCCGACGATTCACGAACAAACTAATTTTAAATAGATACATACATATATATATATATATATATATATATATATATATATATATATATATATATATATATATATATATATATATATATATATATATATATATATATATATATATATATATGTATGTATGAATATAAGTATGTATTATAGTGTGAAATAATAAAATACAAATGTAAACATTTGAAACTAGAATATAAAATAATATATACAAGATAAATAAGTTGTTACATATATTGTAATATATTAAAATATATATTAAATATGCAATATATACTATTATATCTATATATTATACAAATTATTAAATATTACATAAATAAAAAAAATTTAAATATTATTATATGTAATTACAAGTTAGAATATAATCATATTATTATTATCATTTTCATTATCATTATTAAGATGGATATTAATATTGATGTTACTATCAGTATTATGACTAGTAGTATTTTAATATATAGATATGAATCTTGATACATACAATGTGTTATATAAATATTATTATTAATAAAATTATTATATATAGATATTATTATCATTATTATCTTTATCAATAATACTATTGTTATTATTAACATTATCATTGATAAATATCATTATACTTGTTATTGGTATTATTATTATTACCTTTATTATTATTATTCTTAATATTGAAAAGAATTATTATTATTAATGAATTTATATTTGTTACCTATAAATATTAAATTATAAATCAGTAACCATTTGAGGTTGTTTGATATCACAATCATATTTTTTTCTAAAGTTTTTGGTTTTCGGCTGAATGTTGTTACCAATCAATTTCAACTTATAATACAACAAGAATTAGTGCAAATCAACATCATCTTTTATTTTTTGGAATCATGCCTAAATTTTCTTACAAGTCGATATCATCACTACTACCATACAAAATTGATCAACTAGTGGCACATCATGAATCAACAACTGGTATTATACATTACCTACTACCACTTATCTTAGATACACATATATTAGATATACATAAAAGATGCATCTTGATCATCACTCTCACAACCAAACCATCACCAATTGAATCCAGAAGAAGACTCACCATCATCTTCAAAACGTAACCATCTTCACAGATCTATTTCTAATTCAGTTTGAACATAACCGAAGAACCACTACTTGTTTACACCAAAATCATTGACTAATTGCACTAAGAAATCGACCTAAAACCAATCTTCTTTTCTATTTTACTTCTATAAAAAAACTGATATACTTGGACTGCTATGTTGCTACTCGTTACCTGTTTCAGTTTCAGTCCAAGAACACCCCTTTAAACCACCCTCCTCGAATCATATCAGCACCACTGCAATCCTTACTCACCATTTTCCCCATCATGTACTCACCATCAATTAGTGTTACTGCTGCTGCCATTTCCAGCTATCCATAACTGCCACCATCATCATCAAGCTACTATGTTCTTGTTTCATTCGAAGACCTTCACCATCATTATACCTGCAACATAACCAAGCACACTGCAACTAATATGGTACGTTTCCTGTTTCTGATGAGAATAAAACATCAGACTATCCTTAATCACCATCATCCATATCTATCTATATCTCTAATTTACATATATACATTATATACATAAGAAACACCTAAAGAAACCAAAAAATTACCTCTTCCACAACCACCTTACACCACCACGATCACCATTCCATCATCACTTAGACTGTTACTGCTACCTGGTTTTGTTTCAACTGGAATCAAAACAGTCACCACATCTTCTTGATTGTTTCTTCTTCGTGAACCTCAAAACCATCACAAACACTAATTCTTTAAACTTTACCTGCTACTACCTTGCTTCTGTTTCATGATGGAACTATTTGCAATTAACACAAACCAACATATTAACAATCATTTCCTCTACTGCAAATTTCTGTTGTATTTTGAACAACCACATATCACCATTAACAACTGACATTTAAAATACCACTTGTCATCATCATTTTCTACATATATACTTCTATTCAACAATCAACACAACAATATAATATAAAACCTGAAATTATTACTATTATTATGAAGATAAAGAATCGATTACCTGCTATGCCGATTCTTCTGTCTCAATTAACAACATCTGCTAGATCGATTTATTGGTTTGATGCTTTAATCAATCCACTCCTGCTCCTATCCTGTCGACAAACATCATCAACGGACTAATAATGACGATTGAATGAGGATGATGATGATTAGGGTAGATGGTGACGATTTAATGATGATTATGATGAATAGATGGCCTGTTATACTCCGATGATGGTTGATTGATCGATTGATCAATTAATCGATCGAAGAACCGAAGACCCAAGAACCCTAATTTATTCTGCCTTTTTTCTTTACCATCTCGATCTGTTTTTGGGAGCACAAATAAAACGCGTGATCTGTTATATATTATTATTATTATTATTATTATTATTATTATTATTATTATTATTATTATTATTATTATTATTATTATTATTATTATTATTAATATTATTACTATGAGTATAGGTGTTATTATTATCATGATTGTTAAAATTATCATTCTTATCATTAAAACTATCATTATTATTATTATTCGAATTATCATTATTGTTATCAATATTATTTTCATTATCATTATTATTATTTTTATGAAAATTACTATTATTTTTATGAATATAATAATAATTATTATTATCATTATTATCATTATTTTTGACATATATATTATTATTTTTAACATTATTATTTTATTACTACAAATAAATATCAGTTATAAAGAAACATTTAACACATATAATATAACTATATTGATATTTTTTATAATAAATACTAATTATAAATTTAAAGTATATAAAATGAATATATTTAATTAAATTATTAATGAAACCTATAAATTATTAAAATATAAAAATTTTATCAATAATAATAATCAGTATAATTATTCGATTTCAATTATATGTGTTGATATAAATAATTTTTATAGGTTCGTGAATTCGAGGCCAACCCTGCATTGTTCAATATAGCCATATGTATCTTACTACAAAATACATTAGGTGAGTTCATTTGCTCCCTTTTACTCTTTACATTTTTGAAACTGAGAATACATGCGCTGTTCTTATAACTGTTTTATTAAATGCTTTTGAAATATATTTGGAACTGCGAATACATGAAATGCTTTTATAAATGTTTGACGAGATAGACACATGCAAAACATTCCTCGAATGAATTATTATGCAGACAGAAGTTCTGCGGATTATTGTTGAATTATGTGGACATGATAATTGCCACCGTTGAATTATGTGGACATGATAATTGCCACCGTTGAATTATGTGGACATGATAATTGCCACCGTTGAATTATGTGGACATGATAATTGCCACCAATTGATATGAATGTTATGTATCGAGAGAATGATTTTTATACACAGGTTATGTGTATGTTATTTTTGTGCACAAGATATGTGTACGGTTACTAAGATTTATGAAAGATGATTTCGTACACGAGAAAGGTGTACTGTATTTCAAAGATATCGCATGTACATTACAGGTGGGTATAGAATTCGGGCCCATTTGTACCATGCAGCATTTAAATCTTGTGGTCTATCAAAATGATAAATTTTATTGTTTTATGATAAACCTATGAACTCACCAACCTTTTGGTTGACACTTTAAAGCATGTTTATTCTCAGGTATGAAAGAAATCTTTCGCTGTGCATTTGCTCATTTTAAAGATATTACTTGGAGTCATTCATGACATATTTCAAAAGACGTTGCATTCGAGTCGTTGAATTCATCAAGATTATTGTTAAGTCAATTATAGTTGGATATATTATGAAATAGTATGCATGCCGTCAACTTTCGATGTAAATGAAAATTTGTCTTTTAAAACGAATGCAATGTTTATAAAATGTATCATATAGAGGTCAAGTACCTCGCGATGTAACCAAATGTAATGTATTCGTCCAGATGGATTAGGACGGGTCCTTTCAGCACCACGGCTGACCGTATACTCGACCGCAGATTCCTATCCTATACGTGTACAAATTCCTGCACGGCTAACACCACGGTCGACCGTGCTTCGACCGTGCGTGGTCTGATTCTGTTTTAAATTAAACTAAACCCTCACTTTTATTTCTTTTTAACCCACTTCAAAACACACACACTTACACACGGCTGAGGAGATCGACCACACAAAGAAGAATGCTCATTCCTTCAATTTCAATTCCTACTTTCGGTATGATTAATCCTTGCTATCCTAGCATTCAATTGTGTTTGTATGATGAATTAGGGTTATGAAGAAACCCTAACTAGAATGAATCAAAACCTAAATTGATGTAAACAATCGAAATTGTTCTTGAAGAACAACATGAAAATGATTGTAGTAGTGCCTATCTATGCGTTAATTTAACATTGAATGATTCTAGGGTTCATTATACATCTAAGTTAGATTTTCATAGAAGCATTGTTCACATGATATGAATGACATTGTTGCTAATTGAGTGTAATAATGTTGAATGTCAAAACATGTGTTGATGATGATCTCAAAAGTCTAGAACAAATATGAACTTTGTGAAAATTTTAATCTAGTTGTAAACTCATTGACACTAATGAAGAGTGAAAATGTGAAGAACATTAACATCAAAACATCTAAGTATTGATGATAATTAAAGTTTGCAAAACTTGTTGCCTACAATTGAATTGTACACTTTGAATTAATTTGAAGTGTCAATGCGCAGAAAATGGCCAATCGAGGAGAAAGCTCATCCTACTTTCGTCTGCACCAATCGACACTTAATAGAGAAAAAGTGAAAAATTGAAAAATAGCAGAAGGAAGAATAATTGAAGCAGAAGATTTTCCTGAAATGGTGGCAGCTTTATCAGACTTAAACTGGGATGTATTTCTTGATCTAAATGGACCAATTTATCCTTCACTCGTTCGAGACTTTTACTCTAGCTTCGTCTATGCCAACGGATCAGTTTCCTTTAGGCTAAAAACAACAAGAATGACTATATCACTTCAAGAATTTAGAAAACTTTTAGGAGTTTCAGCAAGTGGACACAGGTTCTTCCACACAGGACACAGTCTGACCTATCTTCCTGATTTCATCAATAAAGATGATGCCATTTGAACACTGTGTGAAGACAATGCTCCAAGAGAAGAAATCCTTAGTCGAGGAGTACTAAGCAAACATCTGCGAAAGAAGTTCCGGACATGGAACACAGTGATCGATTACAATATTTATTGTAGAATGGGAAATCGTTCACATATCCATGTTGTTCAGATGGCTCTCCTTTGGTGTCTAGAAATGCAAGAACCAGTGAACATGGCTTACTTTATGGCCATACAAATGAGTGATGTACCAAAGGACTCAACAAGAGCTCTTCCCTATGGAATGCATCTTACAAAGTTATTCGAAAGACTAAGAACAACAGATGATATTCGCATGAATCCAACCAATCAAATATTTAATCGCCATACATTAACATTGATGGGGTGGGATGATGAAGATAACTCTGATGAGATTGAAAGAGTCTATGAAGCCATGACCAACTCTCAAATCAACTTGGAAGATATATCCGACAGTGATGAGGAACAGTTTCTGGATGAAGCTAATAATCCTTTTTAAGGCTTGGATCGTGATTCAAAGGCTGAACGAATCTACCTGAATCAAGCTAAGATAAAGAAGTATCAATCCAAGATCCGTCTGCTACTGAAGAAAGCGAAAAAGGCTTTTTCATGTCGAAGTAGTAGCGATGTGAGAAGTAGAAGGTGAAGGAAGTGAGAGAAGATAAAATGTTGGTTGAATAACTTATTTTGTAATAATTGAATGTGTGACTATTTGAATTTGTTTTTAGCATCTGTTTAAATTGAGTTGATTATTTTTTTTCTGACAGAACTCACACGGTCGACCGTAGAATCGACCGTTTATTAGTCTGACACTTCTTCCTCTCTCTCCTTGAAAAATAAATGCACATTAAACCTCTCAAATCTAATTAGATCTGTTTTCAAAGTATCATTCACAAACTAGCATACTTGAATATGATCAAAATTCTCAAAAGATTCAATTACTCCAAAAGGGAATGAAAGATTAAATGAAGGTTCATCTTTTTCCCTTTAAATTGGGAAGATTATGATGCAAAACTCACTACACCATCTCACTCAAAATGAGTCAAGCAAACAACTCTCCCAACAATCCTTTTGTGATTGACTTGTCTTCTTCAGTTTCTGACTCCTTTGACAATCTCTTTCCTAACTCTCAAGAAGAACGAGATGTGATCAATCGCAACCGGCAAATGGTTAGCACTAGACCAATTGTCGAAGGTTGTATGGTTACTATTGAGAACTTTTCAAAAGAGCTTCTCAAAAACTTTGCTCACATAAAATGGGATTCATTCCTGACTCTGAAAGGTCCCATTCACTCCACTCTTGTTCGCTAAATTTCAGTTGTTTGATAAAGGGTTTTCCATGTCTCTCAAAGACTTTGGAAAATTCATGCATGTTCCCGATGAAGGCGTGGAATGTTTCTCCTATAGTCCATATCTCCTCTGTCTTCCCTAATTTGTCACAAAAGGTGACATCATCAACACCTTTTGTCAAAGGCCCATCAATCACATTGAAATTCAAAGTGATGGTCTTAAGGCAAATCATCTTGCACCTAAGTTTGACCTTTGGCTCAAAGTCATAAGTCAAAACATCTACTGCAAGGGGGAAACACTATCCACAAATGTTCATGCTTGTGAAGCCTCACTACTCTGGTGTCTCCAACACCGAATTCAAGTTAACATGGCACTATTCATGGCAAAGAGGATGAATGGATTGGTGTACAATGAATCTCTCTCCCTTCCCTATGGGGCACACTTAATGAAGCTCTTCACACAACTGTGCGTTCGTGACGTACATCATGTTGGTCTAACCTCTCTCCCAATCAATTACGATTCGGTTCGACCTTTTAACAAAGAAACAGAAGGTGAGAACACACCTGCCTGGAGTGTTACGGGATCTGATGATAGTGTTGAAGATGACCAATTCATTGCACTATTATCCTCCACTCAAATGTCCATCCTTCATCGTCAGAATCGTCGAACTCACAAGATCCTGCGGCGCTTTCTGAACAATCTTGTTTGTGGAAAATGCTCATCTCACCCAAGCGCATCTCGTCCCATGTAGAACAAACTTAGGATTGATCTACTGTACCTTCCATGCATATTTTCATATATGCATTACTATGTTTCTTGCTTACTTTGAATAAAATGTGTGCTTGTTATGTTTTAATATATGGTTTCAAACGTGTACAATTTAATGGGGAGTTTTGCTCTAAGGGGGAGCTTAGTTCTAAGGGAAGCTAACCTTTTTGCTTCGACAAAAGGGGGAGAAACATGGATACAAGTGATTGTTAACACTTGCGTATTTATAGCAAAATATCACTCATCACTTGTATGTTTGTCATCATCAAAAAAGGCGAGAATGTTGGTTGAATGTGGGTTAATGCACTAAACGATAAACTTAATTAACCAAAGAATATGTTTTGATGATGACACATACATACGCATAAGTAATGACTGACATCTTAACATAAAACACGCAAGGTCACTAATCCATACTTTATCTTGCAAACGACCAAGTCAAACATAGGTTAAAGAATGAAATTAAAAGTTCAGCTAAACACATAGTCAACCGTGAAACCCCAAACTGAATTGCAACGCAGTTTTGTGAAAACAAGTTGCACGGTCGCCACCACGGTCAACCGCAGTGCAACCGCAGTTTTCTCTGTTACCATTTTCGACCAAATAAAGTTTAACTAGTTCCCGAGATCTATAATTCATGAAACCTTTCTCAACATGCTTAGAATAGATGCCTTCTCCATACTCAATTGAGTTTTGGTCATAAAAACACTAATTGTGATTAATTACGCCTAATGACATTTTAATGACAAATTAACCAAGATTAGGCATAACACATAAGTGTTAATCAACAACTTGTGATCTTAATTCTTATCTAGATATTCTTAGTATGATCATCAAGTACGAATACACTTAAGCCAATATCACTAGAACAATAATTGCTATTAGAAATGACTTAGTGATTAATTAAAGCTAAATGAGGAACAATGCTCTCAAGGTTAACTAGTAATGACTTGTAATCCTAAAACACACTTAGATACATTTAGGATGGTCACCAAGTCCCAACTAGAGATTGCTCTTCCCTTGTGCATGTGTTGGACATTAATGTGTGCTTACACATTAATCAAGCAATATGTTATATTGCACTTAAACTTGTTAAAGCTTGAATTATAAGTTGTGCAAGTATCTATATGATTGATTCTAGAATAACTATCTCTTGCTATGTGAGTATTACTTGCTATTTGCCAATATGATTAATACACATAAACTTGTCAACTTGATTAATATGTTTGATATGTGCTCACTAGTTAGGATTCAAGTAACTAACCTACTCCAATAGATTAAGTGTAAAATGGTTCACAATGAAAGTATAGTCAATTTTCTATTTGGTCTAGTCTAAGTAACTAAGGGTGATTGCTTATGACTTAACTTTGATGTCTCTACATATTTCATGATTATCTTATAGAGACATTATTCAATTAATCTCTAACCAAACTCAAAAAGAACATGACTTGTGATTAATTGAAACTAGGAAGTTAATGACATAGTGACTAGTCTTTAGAATTGAACCAAGGGCATTAAAGTGACTAACTAAGTCTTGACCAAACTGAGATTTTCCAAAATATCAATCAAGACACTTCTCCAAGAATGTTGGGTTTGCCACTTTTGGAATGATTAGTCACTTTCATGCATTAAGACCAAATCTCACACACTTAATGCATATAGTAATTGTATAGGATATTTGGTTTCTTTTGCAGGTGCTAGAAGGAGTAAAGGTGCCAAAATGTGGTGTTCAAATTTGAGTCAAACGGCTATACAACGGATACCAATTTTGGACTGGAGCACGCACGGTCGTACCACAGTCACACCACGGTCGACCGTGCAGGCAACCGTGTGTCAACGGCTACTTTTTGAATCCCACTAGAAAAGGCAAACATTTAAGAGCATTTGAAGTTGACCCTCTTACATATTTCAAAGGCTTATTTTCAGAGATCACAAGGGCTCCAATTACTACTCAAATGTGATATAGCAAGAGAAGATTCTATGATCTTATAGATATAGAATTTGGTTATTGTAAACTTACTAATCAAAATCATTAATCTTGTGAGTTTACTTAGTGTAATGTATGTCCTAGTATTGTCTTAGGATCATCATTGCAAAGTGTATAAGTCTTGTAACTTCAATTAGTAGAAGCATAGGCTAGCTTAGTGATCTACTTCCTTAAAGGGACTTAGGAAGTTGATTAATATTATTTGGAGATTAATACTTGTCCAAGGTGAAGACAAGTTGATCTAGGTTGGAGTTAATCTTTCAAAGGGATAGAAAGATTAGGTTTGTTGTCTACCAAAGAAGTTGAAGACTTGTAAATCGGATCTCCACCGGGTTTGAAGAAAAGTGCTTAGTGAAGCAACAAATCCCGATTAGTGTAATCGGGGAGTGGATTAAGGTGGATTACTTAACATCCACCCAAACCACTATAAATCCTTGTGTCTATGTTCTTTACATTACTTCATTTATCATTTTGAACATATACACTACACACATCAAGTTTGAGTTGAGTTGGTTGATCAAAGTTAAATTGAATTTCGTGATCAATCGAAAAAGTGTTAAAAACGTATCAAGTAACTATTCACCCCCCCCTAGTTACTTACATAAATTATAGATGCTCCGAAGTAGTCAAACATTTTTCAATCAAATATCCGGACAGGAGAAACTACGGTCGACCCACGGCTGACCGTGGAGTCGACCGTGTACCTTGTTTCATGGAATCAAGGTACACGGCATCCCACGTTCTGACATGCGGTCGACCGTAGACCCAACCGTGCTCCTTCAGTATTTTTCAAATGACTCTTTTGATTTAACGGTTTTGTGTATTGATTGTTTACTAGAGATTGTGTAGGCTTGTGAACTTGTGTTGTTCTATATGTTGTTTAAGCACGTAAGACTTGGTGTCATTATCAAAACAAAGTGGTTAACATTTGAATATTATTATTGCATCACTAACCAACAAATAGCATAGAGGTAACAACAACTATAACAAGAGGATCAGCGGCTTGTACAGGCCTACAATCACTAGCTGATCGGGCTAGGATCTACCAATAGTTCATTATACTAAATCATCAATATAACCATCATCACAGTATAATCATTACTATAACCAGTCAGTCTTATTTGTAGACATGGCCACAATAGCACAACTTGCTAATATATACTATTATCCGAAGGGATAGTTTCACTCATCTTTAGCACAAGGTTGAAACTCAAAGATCTTATTTTACTGAGCCTTCACCTTTGTATTAATCACATGAAAATATCATATTCCGAGTCGGTATAATATTCCAACTTATACTTAACAAATTTAAAGCAAGAAAATAGTCAAAACATGCAAACACATCACATCGGGTAATCTATCGGATCATATTGACGTGTGACTCTCACACGCCCATGTGAGTCACTTCACCCATGCGAGTGACATCTGATATGTGTGAGTGACTAATATCATTTAGTAATAGAATCAATAGTCTAGCCCGTAAGGTTGAACTTTCATCTGTACGGTTAACCACTTGGTACGCAAGAGTGAACTCACTTGTGTTAGTCAAGTCTCATTTAAGGTTAAGGTTTCACTCGTACGGGTGAGATCTCATCCGTACTAAGACACACTCATGTCCCTAAATGGGCTCATCTGCAAGAGTGACATCTCATTCATGTGAAGTCAAAGAAAAGCAGCATCTTGATGTTTACGAATTTACACCCAAATCTTGATGTTGATATGTTTTAAACAAACCATACTCAAAAAAACTTCACTTATATCATATATAAACCATTACAAGCATCACTTTTGCATAACAAAAACATATAAACAAGATTTAATCACTAATTCATAGTTTAAACAAAAACTCATAAAACTCTAACCTAAATCATATTGATCAAGCTTTAGATTACCTATTTTTGATTATAGATTCACACGGAATAATCACACGAATTTATTTACTTGATTTCTTCAAATATTAAATTTTTAAGATCTTAGGGCAACAAGGTTTTAGGTAAGGTTGTTAAGGTTTCCTAAAATAGAAATAAGATATGGAATCAGTATAAAAGGCATTCCAGGTTTTTTTAGGTAAAGGAAACCCATTCCCAACACACACATGTATTTTAACTTTTATCTAAAACACAATGCTCACGTTAGGTGGTCCAAGCGAAGTGCAAATCAAATATACAGATTAGTTTCGTAACCCTTGTCACAAAATGAATTCATCTAAACACTTATAAATTATAAACACATTATTTATTATTTCATTACTATCAATAATTTAATATAAACCAAGGGTAAAATAGTCACTTACCACTAAGCCCTAAACACGGGTATTACAATTTTTAATCCGTTTGAACCTATCACAATATTTTCAATTGTATAAGATTAATATTGCATATGAGTTCTGTTAGGAATAAATCAAGTGAGCCCTAACAAGACTTGAAAACCCTAGGTTATCAAACTCACTTACAATAAACTAAACTAGTTGATGTATATGAAGAAACTAGCAAAAACGATAAAGACAAGAGAATTTAACGAGGTTATATGTAATCACGAATGATTACTTTAATCCTCGGCCACCAAAGAGAGTTTTTTATTGATAATTTTCGTGGATACATGTATGGGTTACAATAAGATACTTAAATAGGCAAAACTCAACAAGAAGATAGCTTTGGGAACAATAAAACATGATTCTGGAAACATCCTGTCAGACACGCATCGTGGTCGCAATACATGCATCGCGGTCGCGATGCAGTCTTTTCCAGATCCTTATTTTGCTGTCCACCCATCGCAGTCTCAATGATCCTATCGCGGTCGCGATTCGCTTGTTTTCAGCAATGTTCAATTTTTGTTTTCTGATTCCTAGTTTAACTCACGTCGCACTCCAACAATCTCTCACTCAAAGAGACGTTAAACAACACTCACTGAAACCTAACATCATCGACATCAACATCATAATCCCACAACAAAGACCCGCTAATTATACCTCCTTTTGATACCGTCGGATTTGCACCCGAATCACCCGCACTTCACCCGATAAACTTCGAGCAAGTGAAGTCTTCCGACACCAAAAATACCGTTGAGCTATAATTCGATCCTTTATGTTACTAGCTTGGGAAACAAGGACAACTCTTTGGCTATGGCACCCACCTCCTTATTTTTGGAGATAACGGGTCGTTTGAGTCCGACTCGACCCAACTAACCCCATCGCCCAAGCGATCCACCCGTACACAATATCATCCGCCCGATTCAACTTTACAATAAAGAATAAACCCACCGGTAGATTAAACATGTGGATAACACCATCAAGGCAACCGTGTGAGAACGCAACCTAACCCTTGATCTTCCACATAACCACCTTTGCTTTCACCATTGGAACACCGACCACATACGTGCGCACGTCTTTTGACAAAGCCAATTTTCCATCCCAAGCCCACTCCCACTGTACGTATGTATCATCAACCATGACTCTTAAGAAAACCTCTTGTTCATCTTTCTCGATCGACCACAACAAAATTGCCATTGAAGAAGATCTACGTGAAGTACCGAAAGCTCTAGCGTACCCAATTCGACCAGAATCTCCACTAGCTTCAACTTCCTTTGAGCTCCTAGTCAAACAAGATCCCTCAATAATTCCGAAAAGCATTAGCATGCAAGGAATTTTGAAATCCACAAAATCACCTAGCCATTTCTCTTTAGGAACTTCAACCATATACATGGTTCTTCTTCTAAACCCGCGAGTAACCACATAATCTCCCCTAAACACTACCCACTTTTGATCTCCAAATAGGACATGACAATTATCATCATTCAATTGCCCAACCGAGATCAACCGACTTTTGAGCTTTGGAATGAACCGCACATTCCTCAAGATTCAAGCATAATTCAAGTGTCTAACCACGAGATCACCAATACCCGCAATATCAAGTGCACTCTCATTCGCAACTCGAACGTTAGCGGAGTATCCCTTGAAGTTCACCATCTCTTTCATCTATAGGGTAACATGATACGAGTCACCCGAATCTAAAACCCAAGATTCATCAAGAACCCCTTTTTGGCACATCAACGCATCTCGATCACCATAGTCGATACGCTCCCACCAGATTTATGACTCGGTCACTTTGAATTATGGTGACCAACTTGTTAAAAATTCCAACACACCACGTTCTTGCTCCTTGATGGACTTCTGACCTAGCTCTTCCCCGACTAACACTTAGAACCGAACCCGAACTTCTATTCGAATCTTTCCTACGAATACCTTTGCTAAGAGTCAAATCTCGGATTCCTTCAAAAGTTAACTTAGTAGTTCCGGAGGAACTACCAACTGTCGTAACCGTACCGACCTAACTATCGGGCAATGAAGATAGCAAAAACAACGCCTCAAGCTCATCATCGAATTTAATATTCACCAATTTCAAACGAGTTAAAATAGAATTAAATTCGTTAACATGATCCGCCACCGAGGAACCCTCCATCATCCTAGCATTCACCAATTGCCGAATCAAGAAAACTTTGTTCAAAGCGGATGGCTCTTCATACATGTTAGATAAAGCCGGAAGTAAACCCGCCGTTGTGGTTTCACCCACGATGTTGTAAGCAACGTTCTTGGCCAGAGAAAGTCGAACAACTCCTAGGGCTTGCCTATCCAACAACTCTCACTCGCCTTGAGTCATCTCTTCCGGTTTAACACCCTTCAACGGTTAGTAAAGCTTCTTTTGATAGAGCACATCTTCAATTTGCATCTTCCAAAAGCTAAAATCATTCCCATCAAACTTATCAATCTTCACATCACTCTTTTCCGCCATTGTTCCCGTGAAACCGAACCAAAGCTCTTGATACCACTTGTTAGGAATAAAGCATGTGAGCCCTAACAAGACTTGATAACCCTAGGTTATCAAACCCACTTACAATAAATGAAAATAGTTGATGTATATGAAGAAACTAGCAAAAAAGATAAAGACAAGAGAATTCAACGAGGTTATATGTAATCAAGAATGATTACTTTAATCTTCGGCCACATAAGAGAATTCTTTTATTGATAATTTTCGTGGATACATGTATGGGTTACAATAAGATGCTTATATAGGCAAAACTTAACAAGGAAATAGCTTTGGGAACAAGAAAACGCGATTCTGGAAACCTCCCGTCAGACACGCATCGCGGTCGCAATACATGCCTCGCAGTCGCGATGCAGGCTTTTCCAGATCCTTTTTTTGTTGTCCACCCATCGCGGTCGCAATGATCCTATAGCGGTCGCGATTCGCTTGTTTTCAGCAACCTTCAATTTTCGTTTTTCGATTCCTAGTTTAACTTGCTTCGCACTCCTAACACGTTCTACTAGTGGTATCATTCTCCAAACACAAACTTCGATGTGAGACGCACAATGGATGGCGTTTCAACTCTCGTGATTTCACATAATAAATTGAATACTGCATGTTGTGTGATTAATGAAAAAAGGTCCCATTGAAATCAACTGATCCCGAGTTATGATATATTGCCTGATCAAACAACCTTTTGTGAATTATCAGCCAGTAACCAGTTTATTTTCGAACAACGTAATAACTGATCTGAATATCAACAAGTAAAACTGATACAACAATTTCAACAACGAGTCCTAGCAGAGATAAACAAATCAAATCAAACGGTATCACCAATATGGTAAAAGCGCATTTGCCAAGAAAATAAAGCAGACTAAAGCTATAAACAGTGGAAATCATAAATACCGGCTACACTAAACTATTCTTAAGAACAACCAAACTGTGACTACGATAGTGACCAATAGAACGTCAGTTTATCTAGTTTACACAAAAGTCATACTCTAATTAAGTAGTCTAACCATTAAAAACTAACAAAAATAGTACTCTACTTGAGTTATTTAAAGCCACAACTTCCTTACTTTATGAGCAAAATGTACACCTCTATAATACGGACACAAAGTTATGTTACCTTATTAATTATTATAGTATCTCTCTAACCCTATTGGCTAAAAACTTAGAAAAATAAATTGATGTCTATTGGTCAATTATACCAAATAAGAAAAAGACAACTGGACCCAAAGGGGCTGCACATGACAAGCATCAGCAAGTAGCCAATATCCTCCATATTTACATCTCACACTCTGCAAACACACAGTAACTACAACTAGTTCTACTTGTACACATTTTTAACGACTTAATTTATAACTCTGTATATATTTATAAAAGTCTCATAAAATATGGAAATGCCCACGTTCTATCTTCCTCTATCATCATCATCATCATCATCATCATCATCATCATCATCATCATCATCATCATCATATTCTTGTTTCCATATACTCCGTAAAACTTGCTCTCTTTCATACAATCCAGAACCTCATGAATAACTCAAATCATACTCTCCAAGATACAATATTTTTCCTCTTTTGTGTCTCACTTATCTCATTTGCATATGGGTTTGGATCCATGGGTCCGATCTCGGCTGTTTTCGGCCAAAACGACTTCTTTTGTGCCATAGATGCAAGTGGGAAACAAGAAGTTATATGTTGGGGTAGGAACACTAGTAGCTTAACTTCAAATTCTTTAAATTTGGCTATTAATGTGCCACCTATGGCTGCACTTAGTGGTGGGTATGGGTTTATGTGTGGTATTTTAGTCAATACTTCATATGTTTCTTGTTGGGATTCAATGGGTTATGGCTCTGATCTTGTTCCTCAGGTATATCAATCCATTTCTTACTCACATATATCTTCAGGTAAAGATCATGTTTGTGGTATCAGAGGATCTTATTATTCTGAAACCGATTCGACCGTTGTTGATTGTTGGGATATCGTTGATAACGGTAATAACGGTCTCACTTCGAAACAAAGTGGCCAGTATTATAATTATAATCAAGATTTGTTTAAAAATATAGTTTCTGGTGATGGGTTTAGTTGTGGTAGTCTTAAAGATGGTGGGATCAAATGTTGGGGACCAAATGCATATACTTTAAATGTTCCAAATTTATCAGAACATTTTCTTGCTTTATCGTCTGGTAAAAGTTCGATTTGCGGTGTTTTGGAATCGTCCGGTGAGATCAAGTGTTGGGGCGATTCGAATTTGGTAAATTCATCGATTCTTGATCCGCCCGTTAACCGATCGTTTGTTTCGTTAGCAATTGGTGCTCAACATTTTTGTGGTATAAGAAGAGATGATCATGGTATTGAGTGTTGGGGGAAGGTAAATTACTCTTCTATCCCTAACGAAGGTTTTTTATCGATTGCATCTTCGGATTCGATCATGTGTGGGATAAGAGAAGAAGATTTGGTTCTTGATTGTTGGTTTGCAAATGCTACTTCACCTAAAGATTTCGATCCACCGTTGCAGTTATGCAGCCCGGGTTTATGTATCCCCGGATCTTGTGGGCCCGGGAAGTTCGCGTTTAATGCTAGTAATTTACACGAGCCCGATTTGACAAGTTTGTGTGTTCGAAAAGATTTGAACATTTGTTCGCCTTGCGGGTTCAATTGTTCGAACGGGTTTTTTCCTTCGAGTTCGTGTACTGAAAACGCTGATCGGGTATGCACCCCATGCTCACTTTGTCAAAACAGTTCTTGTTATGAAGTTTGCAACATTAAGCCTCAACAACCTCATCAAGATCATCGGTTACATCAATTGCGTAAACTAATGATCATAATCGGTTCATCGATTCTCGGGTTCTTGTTAATTTTAATCTTCGTGTGCGTTACGCTTCGTTTTTACCCAATGAAAGGTAAGAAAAAGAAGCAGTTTGCATCTTGTATGGGTAAGCAAAGAGAAAAGGAAACAGATGCACCAGATGGGACAGTTGTACCATGTGCAGTATCGGTTGCACCGTGTCCCGGTCTAGCTCAAGTGTTCCGATTATCGGAGCTAAAAGACGCGACAAACGGGTTCAAAGAGTTTAACGAGCTGGGTCGGGGGAGTTACGGGTTCGTTTACAAAGCTGTGTTGGCAGACGGGCGCCAGGTGGCGGTCAAACGGGCCAATGCTGCAACAATCATTCATACAAACAGTAGGGAATTCGAAATGGAACTCGAGATTCTTTGCAGTGTTAGGCACAGTAATGTGGTTAACTTATTAGGATACTGTGCCGAAATGGGCGAAAGATTGTTGGTTTACGAGCTGATGCCACACGGTACGCTCTATGATCATCTCCACGGAGGATTATCGCCTTTAAACTGGCCACTTAGGCTAAGAATCGCGATGCAGGCTGCAAAGGGTTTAGAGTTTTTACATACAGAATTCGTCCCTCCAATCGCGCATCGTGATGTTAAAAGTTCGAATATTTTACTAGACGCTGATTGGGGTGCTCGAATTTCTGATTTCGGACTATTAAGAAACGATGGTGATGTGATTCTCGATATGCGAGACGATGTTTACAACTTCGGTATTTTGTTACTTGAAATACTTAGTGGAAGAAAAGCGAATGATCGAGACTGCACGCCTTCAAGTATAGTCGAATGGGCAGTACCATTGATTCGACAAGGGAAAGCAGCTGCGATAATCGATAGGTTTGTTGGTCTGCCACGTGTCGTTGTACCATTGCTTAAACTTGCTGACATGGCAGAGGTGGCTGTGAGGGAAAATCCATGTGAAAGACCATCAATGGCTGAAGTATCAACATTCTTGGAGCAACTTGTGAAAGAAGGTTTGATTTTGTGATTCATGTTCATTTAAAAAAAAAAAAAAAAAAGTTGAGTTTTTTTTTTTTTTTTTTTTTATCTTTTTTTTGGGCAGATTCTTGGTGAGTTACTTGCTGCTCTTTTGCAACTGTATATTGTTCTGAGCTGTTGTTAATTATAAACTCTCACCATCATTTCAGATTTAATAAATATATTGGTATTTCATACTTTATACACATGTTTTTGATTTTTCAGCTATCTTAGTTTGGTTACTATTTAAGTTCTATAAAATTAATCACTTTTTTATTTGTAAGTTCATTTATTTCTCTTTGTTTTTTGCTTTGTAACTCATTTATATGTTACCTCTTATATCTAATTATTCATATTTAATTGAAGAAAAATTAAATATCAATACATACAATCTATAGTAATAAAGCAAAGGTAAACAAAAAGGGAAAATGAGTTTATATATAGAGGAAAAGAAGTTGTCTTATTGGTATAGTAAAGCATTGATATGGGAATCTAATTCCTCATGTTTCTAATACAACAAACAACCTTTTGAAATTAGATCATGATTCATGTGTACCAACACTACTTTTACTAACTAAAATATATTACTCTGTATATTAAAAGTGATAAAGTTTAAGGTCATATGTTATTAAATTAATTAAGAATTAAGAATGTTGATCTTTGATACACATAATTCATGATATCATCTAAAACTATTGCAATAGAAACCTAATCTACAAATCAATATCAATAATGTAGATAATTAGTAACGGATATGATTGAAGTTGTGCAATGCAATCACTGAATCAAGCATCCAAATGAATTGTAAGTAGTACATACATCGAACTAATACTATAAAAGCTGGTTAACAAATTAGATGCATAACAATCAACTGGAATTGAAAGAGGAACTTAATTATTCAATTTCAATAATTTGCTAAATCAAAAACCTAAAATTAACTTTACCTCAATTTGATTAAAGGAAACAGGTTAGAACTAGGTAACTTCAGTTGAGTGATTGCATTATGAATTGGCTTCTGATATTTAGTGGTAGTAATTGCCTAATTGGTGAAACACGACGGAAATCCGTCATAATTGATGGCTGAGATCAGAAGAACGGCGAATCATGAAATGAAAATATATATACATATTTAAGTAGACTCAAAGATTAAAAGATTACATTTGATATAAAACCATCAGACAGGTCTGCTTTGCACTGAACAACATCCATGCAGGATACTGACTGACTGATGTGTCACTACAATTTGGTTATAACAGCCATTTAGCGCATTTGCTCAAGTCATAATAGTACATGCAATTGAAGTTTTGGCACAAAGGTATTGCAGATTCGTTAGTTAGTCGTTACTGGTAACAAAAACTAAACTAGAAATATGAACATGACAGACGGGTGTAACTTCTCGGGTGGGGTGCTAACTTCTCGGGCAGTGGTTCTTTATCGGAGCTATTCTCGACAGACGGGTGTAATGGTAATAACATGGCTAAGTTTCAAAAACTTTCTTGGCAAGCGGTGCGGTGGGTGACGGGGTACTACATTTGGAAAAATAGAAATCACAAATTATTTCATAATGAATCGTGGGCGTCGCCAAAAATTGTTAGTGAGATTCAACTCAAAGCTTTCGAGTGGATAAACAATCGGATGAAGACCACCTCTTTTGATTGGCATCGTTGGTTGTTAGATCCGAATAGTGTTTTGGAGGCCAAAGTGCATGTGTAAAGCTTTGTAAAAGCACTTGGCTGTTCTCGTGCTTGGATGTCTGGGTCTTTATTTTGACCCATTCGTTCCACTCTTGTACATGTTCATAATATCAATTATAGTTGCTTTTCAAAAAAAGAAAAAAAGAAATATGAACATGAAAATTTGAGATGCATTTCAATCAACATGCCATTGCCTGCTACGTAGTATATCACTACAAAACAAACTTGTTTGTATTAAAAATTAACAAACATACCCTGTTTTCCTTTTAACTAGTTGCAAATATCAAACATAAAAACTGTCAAGGTAAAGAACAGAACTAACATGAAACATGGGTATTGGATTATTAGTATTCATTTTGAAACAAAATGAAACTTGAATTATTAATTAAGGTTAGTTATTATTACATCTCTCTTTCATACTTACAAATTGATTAAAGTGTCCTGTTTCACTCATCAATTCCCCATCAGCATGGGAACATCAGCATCATCTGTTGTTGGTTAGTCTATTACCTTCTGCACAAAACACCTATTTTGCATCCACAAACTCAACATAACCTTAAAAATGAGCTCAAAATCATTGCCTGCTGTTACTAAATGCAACCCCAACTTTAAGAGGCTTCTCGTTCAAACTTGTATCCGAAACCAATTCGGACTCTGAACTTGGTCTGCTCCAGACCTTAATGTGACCTTCTCGACACACAGTCAGGATCGAATCCCGAGTGAATATTAAACCAGAAAGTGGTTCAGTTTCAGCACGATGAACTGCTAAAGGTGAGATCATTGGGACGTCTCGCATGCTCGGTGCAGGTTGTAAACCACTAACCGGGGCACCGTTGTCCCAATGAGCAGATTGGCTTCCAGTACTGAAAGTGGGTGAACCACCTGCAGCACGACGTAGTGGTACTACTATCTCGTTCATTTCCAGATCCCACAATAGTAATTGTGTGTCCTGCACACAAACTGCTCGTTAAAATGTCTCAACCAAAAATAAGATATTGCACTTTTCAGATTGAATCCTAGCATACCTGGCCAACAGAACCAAATCGATACACGACACTTTCAGTATTATCCGTATTTGGAGTTGACCAATACGAGTCAAACGCAACACCACTCACCTGCAACCGTCAATAGTAACATCAGGACCCAAAAAAAAAAACAAAACAAAACAAAAAAAAACAAAAAACAAAAAAATCTAAATAAGTAAATTATCAGAACTTACCCATGAACTATGCCCCTCACCCCATGCAACAATTTTTCGCTCTTCCATACTCCAAACCTGAACCAAGTCATCTTCACCTCCGGTTAATATGTATTTTCCATCCATACTGTCATTAATAACAATTAAATTTTAATCATACTTTTTTGTTTTTTTTAAAAAAAGGTCAAGATTAAGACTTTCACCTCCAAGAGCAACATAATAGAGCACCATAATAGCTTTTCCCTCCACATACGAGCTGTTCAGTTTTGAAGTCGAAGACTCGAAGATAACCTGCCATTGAAATATATATACTAAATGATAAAAAAAAGTAACCCAAAATTTCCAAGAAACTAAGAATGTTACTTACCATCCCTTCCAACAATCGCGATATATGCACCATCACTTGAGAACGTGATGCTATTTATTGAACCCTGACATATATGCCATCGAGCAATAGGATTCTGCACAAACGAGTATATATTTATGCAATTACCATACGAACGATAAAATTAGTCTGTGTATAGATAAATCAATTTAGTAGTACCTTACTGTTGCGTGCATGTGAGACAGAAAATTGAGTTGGATCCTTGATAGCAGGAAAAGAAGGATCACCCGAACCATCTTTACTCTGTAAAAAGGGAGCCAGTATTAGACACATAAATATTTAAGTCCCACCACAAGAAAAAAAAAATGTACAAGCTTTTTATTGTATAAAACTTGCCTTTTCATATACATACATATTACCATCTGCATGGGCCACAACGAAGGTGCCATCGCCATTAGGAACCCATGCAATGCTAGTACAGCGACTGCAGGAAAAAATATTAAACAATTACATTAGCAGACAAGAACATAGAACCTGCTAAAAGAATATAATATAACAGATTAAAGAAATTCTTGTATTGCCTGTTATTTACACAGCCATCTTTGTTATAATGCTGGGCTCCGACAAGCTTTTTTCCAACATCTTGTAATTGTAGTCTTAATGAAACTGAATAAACTACAAATTCAAAGCATAAATGCAATTAATATGCATTTATAAAATACTAATACTATGACATATTTACAGAAGATATGTATACCATCTCCACAATTCAATCCAATGAGCAAATCATGTCCATCTCTTGCATCTGGATTAAAGGCGTGAGAGATAGGATTTGAAGTGCTGAACTGTATAGACTTTATTGGATCCTGCATAGAATGTTAAAGGATCTCATATTCTGACTCGTTTAATGGGATTTGATTTTTAAAACTGATTATCTGAAATCTCAATAATCAAATTTATTGTTAAAATTAACAGACTCTACTGCAAAATATCCGAAACAATAATCAACTTTCTAGAAATCATATAAGCTGCAACAAAACTTAGTATCGAGGTATAACAAATTACCAATTTACCCCATGAATTATCCTGAATTGAGAGGCTTTTACTCTTCTTTCAGCAAAACATCTCTTTTTTTATCACAAAAGTGTCAATTATGTATTAACTTCTTTCGTATTTAGATCAGTGCTATACATGAACATATAGTGAACTATAGTAAATTCAAAAATATAAATCCTACAGAAGGCTATCCAACTCACTATCCATATTTACATAATCATTATATCGCTATAAAATTACACAACCAAACAACCCCTAAAACATACATAAACAATTAAAACTATTATCACAATGACATTAAAATTAGTATCGAGATATAACAAATTACCTATTTAGTATTTACTCCATGATTTATCCTGATTTGAGAAGCTTTTACTCATCTTTCAACAAATCATCTCTATTTTTTATCACACGAATTTCAATTATGTATTAATTTCTTTAGTAATTAGAACATATAGTGAACTATAGTATATTCAAAAAATATATTCTACAGAAGACTATCCAACTAACTATTCACATTTACAAAAGCACTAAAAAAACGCACAACCAAACAACCCGAAAAACATACATAAACAATTGAAACTACAATCACAATGACATTAGATTACCTTATCGGGAGAGCTCAAATCACTGATGAAAATAGCATCACCAACATTGAATACCAAGTAAGTCCCCTTTCCATCAAAGTTCATATTATTAGCATAACTATTAGTATTTGAAGTACCCGATAACCCAACTTTACTGGCCCCACTCAATAACTTACTTCCCCCATTCCCACCAACAAGACCAAGTGTCTTACTCCCATTACTCCCTAATAACTTTGCAGCTGCTGATCTCACCCCACTTCCAACACCTAAACTAGATAACGATGATGACGGCAACGAAGCAGTAGATTTCTCCTTGAGACACGCCAAAGTCACCTGGTATCCACATTACAAATATAGACAGCTCACAACTAATTACAATACCACTATCATCTTATGATTAATATAATTTGTATGCATAGGTGAAAGTTTCGATAAGAACTGTGAGAACTGCTAAATACGTATAAATCCAAGTCGTGTAAGTTGACAAAATCGCATTATGAAGTTATTAATATCTTTCAATCTGTATACAAGTTCTTGATTGAATTCTGAGGCCTTGCAGTTCACAAAATTCAAATAATTTTTCGGTATACGTCTAGACGCATCGAAAAACCTTGGCGTGTGATTATAATTCCTACTGTTCTTAGCAAATATTATTAAAATTGCACAATCAAACCATAATTTAATAATGCAATCCAGAAATTCATTCAATTTAAGCTATTGAAAGCATAACCTAACAACAAAATTGAGCAAAATATAATATTAGGTTAAAAATTGAGGAAAAGTATGAAATTTAGAAACCCTAGAAATTGATTAATTACCTGAGTAACTGATTTACCATGAGTGTAATGAAGGAAGCCGGTGGGATGTGATTTCTCATATTTAAGTTTGTATCTTCCTTCTGGTGTTTTAAAGTAGGTTTTCAATCCGGTCGGTTGTTGTTGTTGTCCGCCGGCGACGGTTGAACCGGTGGCGTTGTAGTTATTGGTTGCTGATGACGTCATTGTATTAGTGGTGGATGTAGAGATCATTGTTGTGAATTAGTGATTTTATCATTGTGTGAAGTGGTTTGATTGAATGGGGAATTAAATTAGGGTTTATGTTGGTTATAAAAGAATTTGAATGATGATGATCGGGGTGACTAAGTCGGATTTATGGGGCCGATGGATATGAAAAATTGAAATTAAAGTGTAATTTATATTTATTTTATATTTATATTTATATATTTGAATTTGAATATACTTATGTGTGGATGATAATCTATATCTATCTATATATCCATGCCGTGCAACGACAATTTTATAAATTAGTTTTTGATAGCGTTAACATTGAGACTGATTAGCTGTAAAATACAAGTACAATGAAAAAATATTTTAATTATTTTTTAATTAGAATGGTCTTTAGTATATAAGCATGTCGTTACAATGTAGTTAAAAATTATAGTAAAAGTGAAGTCGCTCTTAGTGTAAAAAAAATCATGAAATGGTACATAAATGAAATACTTCACTATGATAAATGCAATTTACTAATTACAATTAAAAAAAAACCTATCAATTATTTTATCTCTAGTGTATGAGCCTGGAAAAGGTCAATTATCTACTCAAATGATATGTCTAACACATATATACAATGATATTAATAACTTAATATATTTATATAATATTGTCTAAATTGAATTCGATTTTATATTCGGTTTTCAGTTAACCAAATTCAAAATTTTCAAAACTAAAAAACGAATCGAAAACCGAATTTGAATTCGATTTTCAGTTTCGGTTGATCCGAAAACCATTTTATAAATTTAGTTTGGATTTTTTCGGTTTAGTTTCTATTTGATGTTCAGATTAAACGAATTTAACCAAACCGATAAACACCCCTAGCGTACCCCACATCTAAAATATAAAAAATCTATAACTAAAATCTATAACTTCCATGTCTAAATTTGCTACGGACTATATCATTACATATAGATATAGATTATTTTCATATATATTTATTTATATAGACATTCACACATAAGATTATTATATTATATTTAATATATATAAAGTTTTCATATGTAAGTAAGATTGATACGGAGTATATTATTATTTATTATTATTTTTTTATATTATATATTATTGAAATAGTAAATAATTTATGGATAAGTTTTGATTGATTTGGAATCTCCTTAAATATAGTGTATATGATAATTACTATAAATTATAAGTTAGTCACAAGCCGCCACATAAGCAAATTTAACCAGAATTAATAATAGACTGACACGTATGATTATTGGCACGTGCTTTATAATAATGTATAGATATAGATGTATAGATATAGATAGATAGATAGATTATATATATATATATATATATATATATATATATATATATATATATATATAT
Organism: Rutidosis leptorrhynchoides; assembly: GCF_046630445.1. Classification (NCBI taxonomy): domain Eukaryota; kingdom Viridiplantae; phylum Streptophyta; class Magnoliopsida; order Asterales; family Asteraceae; genus Rutidosis; species Rutidosis leptorrhynchoides. The sequence goes on from NC_092333.1 coordinate 137,125,782, forward strand.
ATATATATATATATATATATATATATATATATATATATATATATATATATATATATATATATATATATATATAGTAATTGAGTCCTAGAATTATAAGTATGGTTTATTAAATACGGTTAACTCAATAAAATTTATCCATGTAAGTATGGTTTATAATAATGTATCGAAGAAACACCCATTTCAAAATATTGTAAACCGCAGACAAGGCAAGAAAACGTGATTGACTCTATGTTCGATCGATTCGTCCAAAGATCTCTTTTTAATGTTATTATTATGATATTATGATCATTATATTGTATATTTGAAAAACTTATATGATTAATAATTAAGATTAATGATTATAATTCATAATTATAATTATGAATATGATTACGATTATTATTTTTATTATTATTACATTTTAGTTATAATTCATATAATTATATGATTGTTAATAAGTGTAATGTTTTTTATACATGTAAATATATAGATAATGTTTACTTAATTAATTTATATATATATATATATATATATATATATATATATATATATATATATATATATATATATATATATATATATATATATATATATATATATATATATATATATATATATATATATGCAGATATTATTATGACTATAAATCATAATTATAATTATGAATATGATTACGATTATGATTAATAATAATAATAATTATTTTTATTATTGTTACATTGTATAATTTATATAAGTATGATTATTATTATAGGTGTAATGTTTTTTATCCATGTAAATATATAAATCATGTATATAAATAATTATATATATATATATAAATATATATATATATATATATATATATATATATATATATATATATATATATATATATACAACGATATCTATCAATGTAAATATGAAACATAAAAAGTTTGAAACTATTGTTATTATTTATGTCATAGCTTAATTTTAAATTTATGACAAAATAATAATAAGGAAAATGAAAAGGTTGAAATTAATCATATAATTTATGACATTTAAATTTTACTTATTATGAATGAATGTTTATAACTAAAGTTAAATTAAGAAAAATAAAAAGATAACGGTTACTGAAAAGTTAATAAGGTTTACTATTCTTGGTGGTGTTACATATCTTTATTATAATATTTAATAAATAATTGTTAATTTTATATCAATTGTTATTCAGTGTTATGAACCTCCAATTTTATTCTATTCACGAGTTTTATATTGTGTGATGTAGTAATACGTAACGATTCGTGTTTTTATTTAGAAGTTTTTTTATGTACTCTAATTATTATGTATCTATTATTCTACTTATTATCACATATGAAGTCATAAAGAGAGACCTTCAAAAATTTAATGGTAAATTGTAAAGGAAATATACGTTTTAATATTATGAATCATACTAAAATATGCAAGTCTTATATTGTATTTTGACATCATTTGTTAACTCATTTAACTACCTTTAGTAAACTTTTGTTTATATATAGTTTCATGGTTAGTACATATGACCCGAATGTGCAGATTTTCATAGTGGCAAACAAAACATATGTACAAAATTCTACATGACCACTTGTATAATGGGATCAACATCAACTTTCACTTCAAGGTTAATATGTTTTCAACCAATTCTCGTCATGACTCTAACCATTCGAAACACGAATTTCAAAATAGTGAAATTTGAGACAAGTCGTGCAACGCATGGGCATTGCCACCTAGTGATAACGTAGATGATGGTTGGGTTTGGAAAAAAAAATACAGTAATTTATTATTTATTATAATAATTAATTAATAATTTGTTATTTAACTATGACTGTTTAATCTTCTTTAAAAAAAAAATTTAAAATAAGCACGGGATTTATAGTGTTACGGAGGATACAAATTACCGTCTGTTTGACAAGACCCATAGTCTATATGACACAAAAGCATAGCGAGTCAACCTCTAAAAAAACAATACAACACGTCGACTGTAGAATAAGGTGGCTAGTCAGCAGTAACTCTGCTCGCCACCTACAAATCGACGGCGAGAAAGGAACAAAGAGGTCGGAGGACGAAGCTAAATATGACAGAGAAATTAGGGAAAGAATAACGAGATGATGGGCGGGGAAAGGGGGAAGAGAAGAAAGTACGTGAAAGAAAACCGTATCACCAACTATTGCAGTGGCAGGAAGAACTAGAATAAGTTGAAAATCGAATTCAAATGTAGTTAAGTGAATTGAAGTGCGAATGTAAATATGATTTTGTTTCAAGTTGGAAATTTTAAACGTTTAAGTGTAAAATTCATTCTTATTTGTAAAGTTACAATTAGAATGTTAGAAAGTCATTTACGGTTAATGGTATTCCAGAAATTTGATATAATAATATATATTAGTATATTGACAAATTGCTTAAATAATCTCTGTGTTTTCACTTTTTTACACATTTCATCCTCACAATCTATAACTACACATATAGTCCTTAAAGACTGATAGTGTACCCCACCTCCGGCCCATTTATCAGCTTCAAAGTTTGCTTCAGAGGATACGGCTACAATATATGGAACGAAGGAAACTTCAGCTACGGTGAACGAGGTCATGGAATCAGAGCAAAAACAGTGAGCTTAGAGCCCATAAAACCTCGGTCAATTACAAAGTCAAGACTAGCGAAACTATTCCTAGCTCGGTGCACGCCTGTACCACAAAGGAAAGGGGACAAACTCACTTTCCTCTGCAGGTTTACCAAAAGGGAAAGTCAACTAGTGATCCAAAATCATTGAGAACTAGCGAACTGGTATGGAAAGTCGTTCCAACCCACTTATAAATGGTATAGAATGCAGGAAACATTATACATTCAATCCATACACACATAATAACACAATCATGTTATACCATTTGCTTCGGTGGCGTAAAACATTCTCCTGACTATTACCTTCGAGGAATCGCCAGCGAATATATCCAAAAACACAGTCACTCAATCTCAATCTCTGTGACTTGTATATCCCCATATCAATACTAATCGCCGGTTATTGTACAAACAATTGGCGCCATCCGTGGGACTCACATCTTATTCATCTTATTGAGCAAGAACCGACATAATGGCGGACTCCAGTCACATACCTCCAGGCTTCACGCCACCCAGAATCACACAAGCCTCAGATTTAACACAACTAGAGTTCTCAACTGTGGGAACCTTAACCAGGTCACCCGCCACTCCGGCTATACTCGTCTTGACGAACCCTTATGGGCCTCATTCCGCAGAACCACCACCGCTGATAGATAAAAACTTTGTCTTGAATAATTATGATCATATCAGATCAGTGATAAAGAACTTAAGGGACACAGGGGTCTTGCAGAGTAGAAGGATGCTAATGTACGAAAGCGAGGAGTACGACGAGGAGATAGAAATGGAACCTCCGAATCAAAATTCGCAACCTAGAATCCCGCCAGCAAACTCATCGGCAGAAACTGTGACTCGTGCTGGGGAAACTCCCAATACCTCTCAGGTAACCCTAGCTATACCTACTGCACCCCTCTACACCTGTAACATGACAGCTCCAACTGTGTCCTTAACATCCCAAGCGCCAAATATACATGTACCACCTCCTCACCCGAGCTGGGTAGCTTCGGGCAACCCAACCAATATATATGGGGCCAAGGAAACCCCCATGTCACCCCCAACATATCCTGTATGGAGATAACCCCTGTAGGTAACCAACCAAACGCTTCGGTACCACCGGTGACCAACCACGCCTACTTCCAAAATTAGAACCACTCACCACAACAAATGACCACCTCCTGGATATATCCTCCTAACCCAGGGGGGATGTGCTACACCCAAGGTCACCAAATACTACCCCCTAATGTTGCCAACAGCAACTTCTGGATAAACCAAAAAACCCCGTTCGTGCCCTACATCCAAAACTGTGCATTCCCCGATGGAATGAAAATACCCTCGCACCTAATTTACTACGAGGGAAAAGACGACCCGGATGATTTCCTTAGTATATTTAGGGGGAGCACGAATGGCCAAATGGGACATACCCGTAGCATGTCATGCATTCTCTTACATGTTAAAAGGAGATGCTAGGGTTTGGTTTGATTCCCTACCAAGAGACTCAACGGCAATTTAGGTCTAAGTTTAATCAGTAAAAGCGACACAATAAGAATCATGTGGCCGCTCATGGGATAAAGCAAAAGGATAGTGAAGGTTCTAGAGCCTTTCTCGCTAGGTATACCAATGTAACACAACAAATTCCCAACCTACCAGAATCCCAAAGAAAATCTGGGTTACTCTATGGATCTAGGGTCAGGCCTCTCATTGAACATCTTAGTCGAGACCTACCAAGCACTTACAAAGCTTTGTTAGAAAAGGCATATATATGGTTAGATGCTAAGGAAACAGCCGGTAACTTCGTCCTAGATGACATCCCCATAAATAGGCGAAAAGAGAAGTCAGAAAGAAGGGATGATAAACATGGTAGAAAAAAGGATAGGGGAGGTTCCACCCTTACCGAAGGAAAACCGGAGCTGGGATCTTGGGGGCATTAATAAAAACTCCCAAGGAAATCCTATCAACTGAGAAAGCCGCCCACAAGTTCAAAACCCCGGGAAAGATGTCAAAAAGAGGAAGAAATAGGGATATGACCAAGTTTTGTGACTTCCACAATGATTTTGGGCACGATACGGATGAATGTTTCAACCTCAAAACAGCCATTGAGGAGGCTGTTAAGTCGGGCAAACTGTCCCATCTCATAATGTAGTGACCCGTACTTTTCTATGTTTATATATATTAAATGAAATTGTTATTTACATGATTAAGTGTTTCCAACATGTTAAGCAATCAAACTTGTTAAGACTTGATTAATTGAAATAGGTTTCATATAGACAATTGACCACCCAAGTTGACCGGTGATTCACGAACGTTAAAACTTGTAAAAACTATATGATGTCATATATATGGATATATATATATATATATATATATATATATATATATATATATATATATATATATATATATATATATATATAATATATAGTTAACATGGTATTATGATAAGTAAACATATCATTAAGTATATTAACAATAAAAAAAAAAACATATGTAAAAATAAGACTACTAACTTAAGGATTTCGAAACGAGGCATATTTGTAACGATTATCGTTGTAACGACATTTAATTGTATATATATCATATTAAGATATATTAATACATCATAATATCATGATAATGTAATAATTTAACATCTCTTTAGATATAATAAACAATGGGTTAACAACATTTAACAAGATCGTTAACCTAAAGGTTTCAAAACAACACTTACATGTAACGACTAACGATGACTTAACGACTCAGTTAAAATGTATATACATGTAGTGTTTTAATATGTATTCATACACTTTTGAAAGACTTCAAGACACTTATCAAAGTACTTCTACTTAACAAAAATGCTTACAATTACATCCTCATTCATTTTCATCAACAATTCTACTCGTATGAACTCGTATTCGTACTCGTACAATACCCAGCTTCTAAATGTATTTACTATTGGTATATACACTCCAATGATCAGATCTTAGCAGCCCTTGTGAGTCACCTAACATATGTGGGAACCATCATTTGGCAACTAGCATGAAATATCTCATAAAATTACAAAAATATTAGTAATCATTCATGACTTATTTACAAGTAAACAAAATTACACATTCTTTATATCTAATCCATATACCAACGACCAAAAACACCTACAAACACTTTCATTCTTCAATTTTCTTCATCTAATTTGTAACATCCCGCCTTTTTCCATTTACTTTTCCGTTATACTAATATAAAGTCCGTTATATGTTTATAACATCTCCCGTTGATAAGCGTTTTAAATTATCTCGTTTAGGTAATTCCCGCACCCGAACGAAAGTTGAGGGACTAAACTTGACAAGGGATCAAACCCTTGACTAGGTCAAAGGGTCAAACCCCTTTCACCCATTCATTTGTAACATCCCGCCTTTTTCCATTTACTTTTCCGTTATACTAATATAAAGTCCGTTATATGTTTATAACATCTCCCGTTGATACGCGTTTTAAATTATCTCGTTTAGGTAATTCCCGCACCCGAACGAAAGTTGAGGGACTAAACTTGACAAGGGATCAAACCCTTGACTAGGTCAAAGGGTCAAACCCCTTTCACCCATTCATTTCCACCTCCATCTCTCTCTCTTTCTCTCTAGCAAGAACACACACTCAAAAACCAAATTCATTCAATCATCATCTAAATTCGATCTAGGAGGCTTACAACAAAATAAACTACATATTTGTGATCCTCTCTTCATCCTCTTCATTTTGGTACCAACTTCATCTCATTTGGGTAACTTTCTAAAATCTCTAATTTTATGTGTTCTTAAGATTTTTGAGTTATAAAGTTGTTAATTAGTGTCTATGGCTCATTGTGATGTCGTGTATGTAATTTGTATGCTCGATTCGTTGTTTTTGGTGTAACTAGTTCAATATGAAAATTACTTGCTAAATCCTTGATTTTGGATGATCAAATGTTGTTAGATTGTTAAAGTGCATGTTTTAAAAGTGTTACTAGTATCGTTAGCTTCGTTTTGATGTATAGGTTGATTAAGGAAACTCCAAGAACATGATTAATGATTTTGTGAACTTGGATTAGGGTTTGATGAGCTTTACATGAACTTTTGATGCGTCAAATGCTATGAGATATTGTTGTTAAGTGCTTTGTTGCAATGTGTGTTTGATTACCTTCAAAACGGCATATCACATGTGTGAATTGGATTCCCGAAACTTAAAATGCATTTGATGAACTTGAAACTTTGAAAATGGATTCTTAATGATCACTTGACGGAAAATCGGTTATTGAAATTGATGTTTTTGTTTGATGAAACGTGTTTAGTTGTTTTCCTTGTCAAATTACCTTTCCGACGATATATAGTATGCATTTTGGATGTTTTCGGTTCATAAAATAGGTTAATTTGAGTTTTGGTTCGTGACTTGGTCTTTTTCTGCAAACTGCATGTTTCCCAGGTATTGCGCGCCGCGCATATACCCGCGCGCCGCGCAAAATTAGAAATCCCAGATGTTTGCCTTCGTGGTTAAGTTCTGACCAGGATTTACACTTGGGTGCGCGCCGCGCAACCCTTTGCGCGCCGCGCATATGCCCAGCTCATTTTAGTTTTTATTTTTCCTTTCACAAAATGTTTCCCGCTTAACCGTAACTCCGATTAACATGAAACTTGGCCATTCTGCTCATAAATGATTTCTCATCATGAGAAAATTGTCGGACACCCGATCCGACCCCGTTGACTTTGACTTTGACCAAGTTTGACTTTTAGTCAAACTTAACCAAACAATTATACGATCGTTCTAACATGCTTAGTTACTTGTATCGTGCATGAAACTTGACTAGTTGATTCACATGCTACATAATCGAGTCGTAACGAGCCATAGGACTAATTGAACATCTTTGACCTATCGTGTTTACCGTTATTGATACAACCCTATTGTTTAGGTCAAGACTAGCATTGTTCTTTGCACACGTTTACTTGTCGAAGTACTTTACTACTCGTGCACTCAAGGTGAGATCATAGTCCCACTTTTACTCTTTTTGAAGTTATAATGGGATGAGAAAACATAAACGATTCTTTTGAACTAAGTGAACACAAGAACGGGAAAACAAACATTCTACATACGAGTTTAGAACAAAAATCCTCAATTCGATTATCATTAGTTACACTTGCCGGGTGTAAGCGAGAACTTATGTTATATGGCCATATGGGTTGACAACCCTCATCTTTGACGGTTCGCTACCGTCTACGGATGAAATATATTTTCGAGAATCAGTGTTTGTTCTAGCACTAAGTGATGGGGTATACAATGGAAGGAATGTTAAGCTTTGATAATTGGGTGCTCGTGAAACAAACTTTTGGAATGTATTACTATTATTTCATTGATGCAAATCTTGTGGTTCACTTGTACTTACTTACTTAAACCTATGATTTCACCAACGTTTTCGTTGACAGATTTCTATGTTTTTCTCAGGTCCTTGAACGATACATGATACATGCTTCCGCTCATTATTTGATACTTGCATTGGATGTCGAGTATATGTGCATTTCATGGAGCGTCTTTTGACTTTACTTTAAAACGTGTCGCCTAGATTTCATTCGTATTATAACGTTGTAACTTAACTATTGGTTGAACAATTCTTGTAAACTTTGGGAACAATCTTTATTTTGAAATGAAGGCGACATATTTTGGTCAAACCTTGTCTTAAAGACTTATGACCACGTAACGGGACCTAAGTAGACGGCGCCGTCAAACATGATTTGGTCGGGTCGCTACAGATGGTATCAGAGCGTTGGTTGTAGGGATTTAGAGTTCATTGGTGTCAACCTCGAGTCATAGGGTACATTGGTGAGTCTAGACTACAACCGGCATATAGACTTGAAGTAGGAATTACTTGACTACTTGTGCATTTATACTCGAACGCTTCTACTCATATCTACTCTTAGTTCATCTTAATCTCACGTTGTTTAATTTGATTGACGCGCCACCTTGACTATATGAAATGATGTCGAATGCACATATGAATCAGGGTAATATAATTTCCGGGATTATATTACGGTGACTCATATGAACGTTCCGACATTATGACATAAAGAATTTAAGGCGAGTCGAGGAAAAACTTCTCTTTATCTTTATTCTATATCACGGTTAGTATTATTGAGAATACTAATCAATGATATTCTTGTGTCTTGAAGGAACAATGGCTCCTCGTCGTGTACGCCGCAATGAAACTCCCGAACAAGCTCTCGAACGGATGATAGCTACCGCCGTAGATGCGGCCATGGCCGGTCACTCATCCAACAACAATAATAATAACAACCACAACAACAACAACAACAACAACAACAACAACAACAATGGAGCCGGAAACTCAAACGAGGGATGCTCCTATAAAGCTTTCATGGGGTGCAAACCTCACACTTTTGATGGAACCGGGGGACCGGTCGTGCTCACCCGATGGTTTGAGCAAACGGAAGCCGTCTTTAGCATAAGCGGTTGTCGGGACCAAGACAAGGTCAAATACTCCACTCACACTTTCTCCGGAATTGCTCTAACATGGTGGAACACCTATGTTCAATCGGTGGGTACCGATGAAGCTCATGCCCTCTCTTGGGCCGATCTAAAGGAAAAGATGATTGTTGAATATTTTCCGCGCGAAGAAACCCGAAAACTTGAGGAAGAACTAAGAGCTTTGAAAGCGGTCGGAAACGATCTTAAAGCTTATAATCAACGCTTCGCCGAACTATCCTTGATGTGTCCTAATCTTGTTAACCCCGAATCTCAAAGGATTGAGCTCTACATGCTCGGTCTCCCAAAAAGCATCAAACAAGGTGTGATGTCATCCAAACCCACTACTCATCAAGCCGCTATGAACATGGCTCGCCAACTAATTGAAACGGTTGACGAAATCGTAGTTCCGGCACCTAAGGCCGAGGATAAATCGGGCGGCAACAAAAGAAAGTGGGAACCCTCCCAATCAAGCAACAACAACTTTGCTAAGAAGCCTTACACCTCCGACGGCAAGAAAGGTTATGCCGGGAACCTACCTCTTTGCAACAAATGCAACAAACATCACTTTAGTGAATGTGGCAAGTTAATTTGCCACCGGTGCCAAGGAGTTGGTCATAAGACCAACGATTGTAAAAGTGCCACTCCCGTTGCTCGAAAGTGGCCCAATGCACCAAAGACGGGCACTTGTTACGAATGTGGTCAAACGGGTCATTATAGAAATGCATGCCCAAAGAAGAAAGCCAACCCCAACAACCGAGGCCGAGCCTTTAACATCAACACCGAGGAAGCCCGAGATGACAATGAACTAGTCACGGGTACGTTTCTTCTCAACAACTCTTATGTTACTTGCTTATTCGATTCGGGTGCCGATAAATGTTTTGTGTCCAAGACTTTAGCTCCTACCCTTTGCACTCCACCACACCCTTTAGATACTACTTATTCCATCGAAGTGGCCTACGGAAAACTCTTAAGTGCCGACACATATTACCGGGGGTGTACTTTGAACATTTTGGGTAAGGAATTTGAAATTGACTTGATACCCATGGAACTAGGAAGCTTTGATGTAATAATCGGTATGAATTGGTTAGTCAAAACGAAATCTCACATTCTTTGTGATCTTAACGCAATCCGAATTCCTATCGAGAATGGTGAACCTTTGATCGTCTATGGCGATAAGAGTTGCACCGGACTCAACCTCGTTTCGTGTATTAAAGTTAGAAAACTACTCCGTAAGGGTTGTTTTGCGATCCTTGCTCACGTTAAGAAAGTCGAGTCCGATGAGAAGCACATCGATGATGTGCCAATTGTTAGTGACTATTCCGATGTATTTCCCGACGAATTGCCAGGTCTTCCGCCTCATCGACCGGTTGAATTCCAAATCGATCTTATTCCGGGAGCCGCACCCGTAGCGCGTGCACCATATAGACTCGCTCCATCTGAAATGCAAGAATTGCAAAGTCAAATCCAAGAACTACTTGATCGTGGTTTTATCCAACCTAGCCATTCACCTTGGGGCGCTCCGATTTTGTTTGTTAAAAAGAAAGACGGATCCCTACGAATGTGCATTGATTATCGTGAACTAAATAAATTGACGGTTAAGAACCGATATCCTCTTCCTCGCATCGATGACCTCTTTGATCAACTACAAGGGTCTTGTGTATATTCGAAAATCGATCTCCGCTCGGGTTATCATCAATTAAGGGTTAAGGGGGAAGATGTCTCCAAAACCGCTTTCCGGACTCGCTATGGTAGTTATGAATTCCTCGTCATGCCATTTGGTCTCACTAACGCACCGGCGGTGTTCATGGATCTTATGAACCGCGTGTGCAAACCGTATCTCGATAAATTCGTTATTGTGTTCATCGATGATATATTAATCTATTCTAAAAATGAAGAAGAGCACGAACAACATCTCCGACTTGTGCTTGAACTCTTGAGACAAGAACGACTTTATGCCAAATTCTCCAAGTGTGAATTTTGGTTGAAGGAAGTTCAATTTCTTGGTCATGTTGTAAGTGATCAAGGCATTAAAGTCGATCCCACAAAGATCGAAGCCATTAGTAAATGGGAGACTCCTACTACTCCTACTCACATTCGTCAATTCTTGGGTCTCGCCGGGTACTATCGTAGATTCATCGAAAACTTCTCTTTGGTTGCACGTCCTCTAACCGCATTAACTCACAAGGGAAAGAAATTCATTTGGGCGACCGAACATGAATCCGCATTCCAAATCTTGAAAACGAAGCTAACCACCGCTCCTATCTTATCACTTCCCGAAGGCAATGATGACTTTGTTGTATATTGCGATGCCTCAAAACATGGTTTTGGGTGTGTATTGATGCAACGAACGAAAGTCATTGCTTATGCTTCTCGACAACTCAAAATTCATGAACGAAACTATACGACACATGATCTCGAACTCGGAGCCGTTGTCTTTGCACTTAAAATGTGGAGACACTATCTTTATGGAACCAAGAGTACTATCTTCACCGATCACAAAAGCCTTCAACACATTTTCGATCAAAAGCAACTAAACATGAGACAACGAAGGTGGATTGAAACCTTAAACGATTACGATTGCGAGCTTCGTTACCATCCCGGGAAGGCAAATGTAGTAGCCGATGCCTTAAGTCGAAAAGAAAGAGCGGTGCCTCTCCGTGTCCGAGCTTTAAACATCACCATTCACACCAACCTTAATAGCCAAATTCGGGTAGCCCAAGATGAGGCTCTCAAGGATGAAAACATCTCTCTCGAACACTTGAACGTCCTCACCTCTCGATTCGAAGTTAAAGAAACCGGACTCCGATATTTCGCCGGAAGAATTTGGGTGCCTAGTTATGGGGATCTACGAAGCCTTATTTTAGATGAAGCCCATAAGTCACGATACTCGATTCACCCCGGTGCCAATAAGATGTACCACGACCTTAAACAACTATATTGGTGGCCGAACATCAAAAGGGACGTAGCTACTTATGTTTCCAAGTGTTTGACATGTTCCAAAGTCAAAGCCGAACACCAAAGACCGTCCGGACTACTTCGACAACCCGAGATCCCGCAATGGAAGTGGGAAAGGATAACGATGGATTTTATCACCAAGCTACCAAAAACGACGGGCGGTTATGATACCATTTGGGTTAATGTTGACCGTCTCACCAAATCCGCACACTTCCTTGCCATGAAAGAAACGGACAAAATGGAGAAACTTGCACAACTTTACATTAAGGAGATCGTAGCCCGACACGGTGTACCTTTATCGATTATCTCCGACCGAGATGGCCGTTTCGTTTCTAGATTTTGGCGTACATTGCAAGAAGCGTTGGGAACGCGTTTAGACATGAGCACCGCATATCATCCTCAAACCGATGGACAAAGCGAACGTACAATTCAAACCTTAGAGGACATGTTACGAGCTTGCGTGGTTGATTTCGGAAAAGCTTGGGACAAGCACTTACCTCTCGCCGAGTTCTCTTACAACAATAGTTATCATGCGAGTATTAAAGCCGCACCTTTTGAAGCGCTATATGGCTGCAAATGTCGTTCACCTCTTTGTTGGGCCGAGGTAGGCGACGTGCAAATCACCGGACCCGAACTCATTCACGAAACCACCGAGAAAATCGTTCAAATCCGAGATAGGCTTAGGACGGCCCGAAGTCGTCAAAAGAGCTATACCGACAAACGACGCAACGATCTTGAATTTCAAGTCGGTGACCGAGTAATGTTAAAAGTCGCGCCTTGGAAGGGTGTAATCCGTTTTGGGAAACGCGGGAAGCTAAATCCGCGGTATATTGGTCCTTTCGAAATCTTGGAGCGTATTGGAACCGTTGCTTATCGTTTAGATCTTCCGCCTCAATTGAATTCCGTTCATCCTACCTTCCATGTATCTAACTTGAAAAAGTGTCTTGCCGAACCCGATATCGTCATCCCTCTCGAAGAACTTACTATGGATGACAAACTTCATTTTGTGGAGGAACCGGTTGAAATTGTGGACACCTCCGTCAAGACATTGAAACAAAGCCGAATCCCGATTGTCAAGGTTCGTTGGAATGCCAAAAGAGGACCCGAGTTTACTTGGGAAAGACAAGATCAAATGCAAAGGAAGTATCCTCATCTATTTGTGAATTCGGAAACGCAAGATCTCGAGGAAGAAACAACGACTACTACGCCTACTTAAATTTCGGGACGAAATTTCTTTTAAGGAGTAGGTAATGTAACATCCCGCCTTTTTCCATTTACTTTTCCGTTATACTAATATAAAGTCCGTTATATGTTTATAACATCTCCCGTTGATACGCGTTTTAAATTATCTCGTTTAGGTAATTCCCGCACCCGAACGAAAGTTGAGGGACTAAACTTGACAAGGGATCAAACCCTTGACTAGGTCAAAGGGTCAAACCCCTTTCACCCATTCATTTCCACCTCCATCTCTCTCTCTTTCTCTCTAGCAAGAACACACACTCAAAAACCAAATTCATTCAATCATCATCTAAATTCGATCTAGGAGGCTTACAACAAAATAAACTACATATTTGTGATCCTCTCTTCATCCTCTTCATTTTGGTACCAACTTCATCTCATTTGGGTAACTTTCTAAAATCACTAATTTTATGTGTTCTTGAGATTTTTGAGTTATAAAGTTGTTAATTAGTGTCTATGGCTCATTGTGATGTCGTGTATGTAATTTGTATGCTCGATTCGTTGTTTTTGGTGTAACTAGTTCAATATGAAAATTACTTGCTAAATCCTTGATTTTGGATGATCAAATGTTGTTAGATTGTTAAAGTGCATGTTTTAAAAGTGTTACTAGTATCGTTAGCTTCGTTTTGATGTATAGGTTGATTAAGGAAACTCCAAGAACATGATTAATGATTTTGTGAACTTGGATTAGGGTTTGATGAGCTTTACATGAACTTTTGATGCGTCAAATGCTATGAGATATTGTTGTTAAGTGCTTTGTTGCAATGTGTGTTTGATTACCTTCAAAACGGCATATCACATGTGTGAATTGGATTCCCGAAACTTAAAATGCATTTGATGAACTTGAAACTTTGAAAATGGATTCTTAATGATCACTTGACGGAAAATCGGTTATTGAAATTGATGTTTTTGTTTGATGAAACGTGTTTAGTTGTTTTCCTTGTCAAATTACCTTTCCGACGATATATAGTATGCATTTTGGATGTTTTCGGTTCATAAAATAGGTTAATTTGAGTTTTGGTTCGTGACTTGGTCTTTTTCTGCAAACTGCATGTTTCCCAGGTATTGCGCGCCGCGCATATACCCGCGCGCCGCGCAAAATTAGAAATCCCAGATGTTTGCCTTCGTGGTTAAGTTCTGACCAGGATTTACACTTGGGTGCGCGCCGCGCAACCCTTTGCGCGCCGCGCATATGCCCAGCTCATTTTAGTTTTTATTTTTCCTTTCACAAAATGTTTCCCGCTTAACCGTAACTCCGATTAACATGAAACTTGGCCATTCTGCTCATAAATGATTTCTCATCATGAGAAAATTGTCGGACACCCGATCCGACCCCGTTGACTTTGACTTTGACCAAGTTTGACTTTTAGTCAAACTTAACCAAACAATTATACGATCGTTCTAACATGCTTAGTTACTTGTATCGTGCATGAAACTTGACTAGTTGATTCACATGCTACATAATCGAGTCGTAACGAGCCATAGGACTAATTGAACATCTTTGACCTATCGTGTTTACCGTTATTGATACAACCCTATTGTTTAGGTCAAGACTAGCATTGTTCTTTGCACACGTTTACTTGTCGAAGTACTTTACTACTCGTGCACTCAAGGTGAGATCATAGTCCCACTTTTACTCTTTTTGAACTTATAATGGGATGAGAAAACATAAACGATTCTTTTGAACTAAGTGAACACAAGAACGGGAAAACAAACATTCTACATACGAGTTTAGAACAAAAATCCTCAATTCGATTATCATTAGTTACACTTGCCGGGTGTAAGCGAGAACTTATGTTATATGGCCATATGGGTTGACAACCCTCATCTTTGACGGTTCGCTACCGTCTACGGATGAAATATATTTTCGAGAATCAGTGTTTGTTCTAGCACTAAGTGATGGGGTATACAATGGAAGGAATGTTAAGCTTTGATAATTGGGTGCTCGTGAAACAAACTTTTGGAATGTATTACTATTATTTCATTGATGCAAATCTTGTGGTTCACTTGTACTTACTTACTTAAACCTATGATTTCACCAACGTTTTCGTTGACAGATTTCTATGTTTTTCTCAGGTCCTTGAACGATACATGATACATGCTTCCGCTCATTATTTGATACTTGCATTGGATGTCGAGTATATGTGCATTTCATGGAGCGTCTTTTGACTTTACTTTAAACCGTGTCGCCTAGATTTCATTCGTATTATAACGTTGTAACTTAACTATTGGTTGAACAATTCTTGTAAACTTTGGGAACAATCTTTATTTTGAAATGAAGGCGACATATTTTGGTCAAACCTTGTCTTAAAGACTTATGACCACGTAACGGGACCTAAGTAGACGGCGCCGTCAAACATGATTTGGTCGGGTCGCTACATCATTTCCACCTCCATCTCTCTCTCTTTCTCTCTAGCAAGAACACACACCCAAAACCAAATTCATTCAATCATCATCTAAATTCGATCTAGGAGGCTTACAACAAAATAAACTACATATTTGTGATCCTCTCTTCATCCTCTTCATTTTGGTACCAACTTCATCTCGTTTGGGTAACATTTCTAAAACTCTAGATTTCTCTAAATTCGTGTTTTTGACTTGAAATGGTGTTAGTTAGTG
Organism: Rutidosis leptorrhynchoides; assembly: GCF_046630445.1. NCBI lineage: Eukaryota > Viridiplantae > Streptophyta > Magnoliopsida > Asterales > Asteraceae > Rutidosis > Rutidosis leptorrhynchoides. The sequence continues at coordinate 137,141,649 of NC_092333.1, forward strand.
TCTATGGCTCATTGTGATGTCGTGTATGTAATTTGTATGCTCGATCTCGTTGTTTTAGTGTAACTAGCATGAACTTGAATTTTGGTGTGTTGTTCTTGAATTTTGGATGATCATATGTTGTTAGATGTTAAAAGTTCATGTTCTAATTGTGTTCCTAGTATCATTAGCTTCGTTTTGATGTATAGGTTGATTAAGGAAACTCCAAGAACATGATTAGTGATTTTGTGAACTTGGATTAGGGTTTGATAAGCTTTAGATGAACTTTGATGCACCAAATGCTATGAAATATTGTAGATAAGAATTTTGTTGCAATGTGTGTATGATTACCTTCGAAACGGCATATCATACATGTAAATTGGTTGCCCGAATCATGAAATGCATATTTGGAACTTGAACCTTGATTATGGACGTTTAAATGCAGTTTTGGGGTGTGTAAGTGTTGAATTGCTTGATGAAATATGTCTAGGTGTTTTCCTCGTCAAATTACCTTTCCGGTGATATAAAATACATGTTCTAATTGTTTGCGGTTTGTAATTTGGGTTGGTTTGATTGTTGGTTCGTGCACTTAGAGTTGCAGCAAACAACAGGGCCTGGAAACCAACCGGGACGCCGTCTAGCTTCTCGGGACGCCGTCCCAACCTTCAAACCGGGACGCCGTCTAGCTTCTCGGGACGCCGTCCCAACCTTAAAACCGGGACGCCGTCTAGCTTCTCAGGACGCCGTCCCATTTGGCTAAAACTGGCTGTTTGCTTTGGTCATTTGACATGAAAATGTTTGCTATGCTACGGACCTCCGATTAACATGAAACTTGGCCAACATGCTCATATATGATTATGTAACTTAGAAAAATTGTCGGATATCCAACCCGACCCCGTTGACTTTTCTGTTGACTTTGACCCGACCAAGTTGACTTTTAATCAAACTTAACCAAATAATTGTGCAATCGTTCTAACATGTTTTTATACTTGTACCTTGCATGAAACATGACAATTTGATTCACATACTATTAGGATCGAGTCTTAACGAGCCATAGGACTAATTGAACATCTTTGACCTATCGTGTTTACCGTTATTGATACGACCTATTTGTTTAGGTCAAGACTAGCACTACCCTTCGCACACATTATTTTGTGAAGTACTTTACTACTCGTGCACTCAAGGTGAGATCATAGTCCCGCTTTTACTCTTTTTGAACTTACATTTGGGATGAGAAAACATAAACATTTCTTTACTAAGTGAACACAAGTACAGGAAAACAAACATTCTACATACGAGTTTAGAACAAAAATCCTCAATTCGATTATCATTAGTTACACTTGCCGGGTGTAAGCGAGAACTTATGTTGTATGGATCCATATGGGTTTGACAAACCCTCATTCAAACGGTTCGCTACCGTTTACGAATGAAATATATTTTCGAGAAACAGTGTATGTTCTAGCACTAAGTGATGGGGTTCAATGGAAGGAAATGTTAAGCATTGATAATTGGGTGCTCGTGAAACAAACTTTTGGAATGTATTACTATTAATTCATTGATGCAAATCTTGTGGTTCACTTGTACTTACTTACTTAAACCTATGATTTCACCAACGTTTTCGTTGACAGATTTCTATGTTTTTCTCAGGTCCTTGAACGATACATGATACATGCTTCCGCTCATTATTTGATACTTGCATTGGATGTCGAGTATATGTGCATTTCATGGAGCGTCTTTTGACTTTACTTTAAACCGTGTCGCCTAGTTTTCATTCGTATTATAACGTTGTAACTTAACTATTGGTTGAACAATTCTTGTAAACTTTGGGAACAATCTTTATTTTGAAATGAAGGCGACATATTTTGGTCAAACTTTGTCTTAAAGACTTATGACCACGTAACGGGACCTAAGTAGACGGCGCCGTCAAACATGATTTGGTCGGGTCGCTACATAATTGATCTCTATCAAGTTCTATCTTCAAGTTCTAAGTGTTCTTCATAAATTCTATAAGTTCTAGTTTCATAAAATCAAGAATACTTCAAAGTTTGCTAGCTTACTTCCAATCTTGTAAAGTGATCATCCAACCTCAAGAAATCTTTCTTATTTACAGTAAGATATCTTTCTAATACAAGGTAATACTCATATTCAAACTTTGATTCAATTTTTATAACAATAACAATCTTATTTCGAGTGAAAATCTTACTTGAACTTGTTTTCGTGTCATGATTCTGCTTCAAGAACTTTCAAGCCATCCAAGGATCCTTTGAAGCTAGATCTATTTTTCTCATTTTCAGTAGGTTTACCTACTAAAATTAAGGTAGTAATGATGTTCATAACATCAAACGATTCATACATATAAAACTATCTTATTCGAAGATTTAAACTTGTAATCACTAGAACATAGTTTAGTTAATTCTAAACTTGTTCGCAAATAAAGTTAATCCTTCTAACTTGACATTTAAAATCAACTAAACACATGTTATATATCTATATTTTATGCTAACTTAATGATTTAAAACCTGGAAACATGAAAAACACCGTAAAACCGGATATACGTCGTCGTAGTAACACCGCGGGCTGTTTTGGGTTAGTTAATTAAAAACTATGATAAACTTTAATTTAAAAGTTGTTCTTCTGGGAAAATAATTTTTCTTATGAACATGAAACTATATCAAAGTGAAAGTATGTTTTCCAAAATGGTCATTTAGACGTCGTTCTTTCGACTGAAATGACTACCTTTACAAAAACGACTTGTAACCTGTATTTCCGACTATAAACTTATACTTTTTCTGTTTAGATTCATAAACTTAAGTTCAATATGAAACCATAGCAACTTGAAACACTCAAAACGGATTTAAAACGAAGAAGTTATGGGTAAAACAAGATTGGATAATTTTTCTTGTTGTAGCTACGTGAAAATTGGTAACAAATATATATTAATCATATCCTAGCTAATTCATATTGTATTATACATATATTCTAATATATTATGTAATCCTGGGATACCATAGACACGAATACAATGTTTTGACATATCATATCGACCCATCTATATATATATTTCGGAACAACCATAGACACTCTATATGCAGTAATGTTGGAGTTAGCTATACATGGTTGAGGTTGATTTCAAAATATTATATATACTTTGAGTTGTGATCTAGCCTGAGGCTTGTATACACGAGGTCGTGGATTGATTCGAAATAATATATATTGCTTTATTTTTCTGTACATCTAACTGTGGACAACTAGTTGTAGGTTACTAACGAGGACAGCTGACTTAATAAACTTAAAATATTAAAACATATTAAAAATGTTGTAAATATATTTTGAACATACTTTGATATATATGTACATATTTGTTATAGGTTCGTGAATCGACCAGTGGCCAAGTCTTACTTCCCGACGAAGTAAAAATCTGTGAAAGTGAGTTATAGTCCCACTTTTAAAATCTAATATTTTGGGATGAGAATACATGCAGTTTTATAAATGTTTTACAAAATAGACACAAGTAAATGAAACTACATTATATGGCTGGATTATTAAACTGAATATGCCCCTTTTTAGTCTGGTAATCTAAGAATTAGGGAACAGACACCCTAATTGACGTGAATCCTAAAGATAGATCTATTGGGCCCAACGAGCCCCATCCAAAGTACCGGATGCTTTAGTACTTCGAATTCATCATGTCCGAAGGGAGTCCCGGAATGATAGGGGATATTCTATATGCATCTTGTTAAGGTCGGTTACCAGGTGTTCACAATATGAATGATTTTTATCTCTATGTATGGGATGTATATTGAAATATGAAATCTTGTGGTCTATTATTACGATTTGATAAATCTATAGGTTAAACCTATAACTCACCAACATTTTTGTTGACGTTTAAAGCATGTTTATTCTCAGGTGATTATTAAGAGCTTCCGCTGTTGCATGCTAAAATATGGACCAGATTTGGTGTCAGCATGCTTGTATAATATTGTTTAAAACTGCATTCGAGATTTACTTTGTTGTAACATATTAATATTGTAAACCAATATGTATTGGTAGTGTGTAAGTGTGTTATTTTAGATTATCATTTCTGGATAATCTAGATGGTGACTTTTTAACCTTGTCGATAAAATAAAGGTTATGGTTTGTTTTAAAAACGAATGCAGTCTTTGAAAAACGTCTCATATAGAGGTCAAAACCTCGCAACGAAATCAATTAATATGGAACGTTTATAATCAATATGAACGGGACATTTCAGTTGTAGTGACCCGAACTTTTCCATGTTTATATATATTAATTGAGATTGATATTTACATGATTAAATGTTTCCAACATGTTAAGCAATCAAACTTGTTAAGACTTGATTAATTGAAATATGTTTCATATAGACAATTGACCACCCAAGTTGACCGGTGATTCACGAACGTTAAAACTTGTAAAAACTATATGATGACATATATATGGATATATATATATAGTTAACATGATACTATGATAAGTAAACATATCATTAAGTATATTAACAATGAACTACATATGTAAAAACAAGACTACTAACTTAATGATTTTTAAACGAGACATATATGTAACGATTATCGTTGTAAAGATATTTAATGTATATATATCATATTAAGAGATATTCATACATGATAATATCATGATAATATAATAATTTAAAATCTCATTTGATATTATAAACATTGGGTTAACAACATTTAACAAGATCGTTAACCTAAAGGTTTCAAAACAACACTTACATGTAACGACTAACGATGACTTAACGACTCAGTTAAAATGTATATACATGTAGTGTTTTAATATGTATTTATACACTTTTGAAAGACTTTAATACACTTATCAAAATACTTCTACTTAACAAAAATGCTTACAATTACATCCTCGTTCAGTTTCATCAACAATTCTACTCGTATGCACCCGTATTCGTACTCGTACAATACACAGCTTTTAGATGTATGTACTATTGGTATATACACTCCAATGATCAGCTCTTAGCAGCCCATGTGAGTCACCTAACACATGTGGGAACCATCATTTGGAAACTAGCATGAAATATCTCATAAAATTACAAAAATATGAGTAATCATTCATGACTTATTTACATGAAAACAAAATTACATATCCTTTATATCTAATCCATACACCAACGACCAAAAACACCTACAAACACTTTCATTCTTCAATTTTCTTCATCTAATTGATCTCTCTCAAGTTCTATCTTCAAGTTCTAAGTGTTCTTCATAAATTCCAAAAGTTCTAGTTTCATAAAATCAAGAATACTTTCAAGTTTGCTAGCTCACTTCCAATCTTGTAAGGTGATCATCCAACCTCAAGAAATCTTTGTTTCTTACAGTAGGTTATCATTCTAATACAAGGTAATAATCATATTCAAACTTTGGTTCAATTTCTATAACTATAACAATCTTATTTCAAGTGATGATCTTACTTGAACTTGTTTTCGTGTCATGATTCTGCTTCAAGAACTTCGAGCCATCCAAGGATCCATTGAAGCTAGATCCATTTTTATCTTTTCCAGTAGGTTTATCCAAGGAACTTAAGGTAGTAATGATGTTCATAACATCATTCGATTCATACATATAAAGCTATCTTATTCGAAGGTTTAAACTTGTAATCACTAGAACATAGTTTAGTTAATTCTAAACTTGTTCGCAAACAAAAGTTAATCCTTCTAACTTGACTTTTAAAATCAACTAAACACATGTTCTATATCTATATGATATGCTAACTTAATGATTTAAAACCTGGAAACACGAAAAACACCGTAAAACCGGATTTACGCCGTCGTAGTAACACCGCGGGCTGTTTTGGGTTAGTTAATTAAAAACTATGATAAACTTTGATTTTAAAGTTGTTATTCTGAGAAAATGATTTTTATTATGAACATGAAACTATATCCAAAAATTATGATTAAACTCAAAGTGGAAGTATGTTTTCTAAAATGGTCATCTAGACGTCGTTCTTTCGACTGAAATGACTACTTTACAAAAACGACTTGTAACTTATTTTTCCGACTATAAACCTATACTTTTCTGTTTAGATTCATAAAATAGAGTTCAATATGAAACCATAGCAATTTGATTCACTCAAAACGGATTTAAAATGAAGAAGTTATGGGTAAAACAAGATTGGATAATTTTTCTCATTTTAGCTACGTGAAAATTGGTAACAAATCTATTCCAACCATAACTTAATCAACTTGTATTGTATATTATGTAATCTTGAGATACCATAGACACGTATACAATGTTTCGACCTATCATGTCGACACATCTATATATATTTCGGAACAACCATAGACACTTTATATGTGAATGTTGGAGTTAGCTATACAGGGTTGAGGTTGATTCCAAAATATATATAGTTTGAGTTGTGATCAATACTGAGATACGTATACACTGGGTCGTGGATTGATTCAAGATAATATTTATCGATTTATTTCTGTACATCTAACTGTGGACAACTAGTTGTAGGTTACTAACGAGGACAGCTGACTTAATAAACTTAAAACATCAAAATATATTAAAAGTGTTGTAAATATATTTTGAACATACTTTGATATATATGTATATATTGTTATAGGTTCGTGAATCAACCAGTGGCCAAGTCTTACTTCCCGACGAAGTAAAAATCTGTGAAAGTGAGTTATAGTCCCACTTTTAAAATCTAATATTTTTGGGATGAGAATGCATGCAGGTTTTATAAATGATTTACAAAATAGACACAAGTACGTGAAACTACATTCTATGGTTGAATTATCGAAATCGAATATGCCCCTTTTTATTAAGTCTGGTAATCTAAGAATTAGGGAACAGACACCCTAATTGACGCGAATCCTAAAGATAGATCTATTGGGCCTAACAAACCCCATCCAAAGTACCGGATGCTTTAGTACTTCGAAATTTATATCATATCCGAAGGGTGTCCCGGAATGATGGGGATATTCTTATATATGCATCTTGTTAATGTCGGTTACCAGGTGTTCACCATATGAATGATTTTTATCTCTATGTATGGGATGTGTATTGAAATATGAAATCTTGTGGTCTATTGTTACGATTTGATATATATAGGTTAAACCTATAACTCACCAACATTTTTGTTGACGTTTAAAGCATGTTTATTCTCAGGTGAATATTAAGAGCTTCCGCTGTTGCATACTAAAATAAGGACAAGATTTGGAGTCCATGTTTGTATGATATTGTGTAAAAACTGCATTCAAGAAACTGATTTCGATGTAACATATTTGTATTGTAAACCATTATGTAATGGTCGTGTGTAAACAGGATATTTTAGATTATCATTATTTGATAATCTACGTAAAGCTTTTTAAACCTTTATTTATGAAATAAAGGTTATGGTATATTTTAAAAATGAATGCAGTCTTTGAAAAACGTCTCATATAGAGGTCAAAACCTCGCAACGAAATCAATTAATATGGAACGTTTTTAATCAATAAGAACGGGACATTTCAGTTGGTATCCGAGCGTTGGTCTTAGAGAACCAGAATTTTGCATTAGTGTGTCTTATCGAGTTTGTTAGGATGCATTAGTGAGTCTGGACTTCGACCGTGTTTACTTGAAAAATGATTGCTTAACAAATTTTGTTGGAAACTATATATTTTTAACATGTGAATATTATGTGATATATTAATCTCTTAACGCGTTTGATATTATGTGATAGATGTCTACCTCTAGAACAAGTCCCATTGACTCACCTAATAATAATGAAGAGTCAAATGTAAATTGGAATGATTCGTGGACTGATTCACAAGTTCCCGAAGAAGAACCGGAAGAAGAATCAGAACCGGAAGAAGAATCAGAACCGAAAGAGGAGGAACCGGAGGAGGAAATAGAACCGGTGGGGGAAATAATAAAACGGTTAAGTAAAAGAAAATCCTCAACCAACTGACCAAGGTTAATTATGGTCAATGGTGTTTCCGCCAAGGAAGCAAAATATTGGGAGGATTACCAATTCTCCGATGAATCGGATTCCGACGAGAATTCCGATGATGTTATAGAAATTACCCCAACTGAATTTAAAAAGGCAAAAGAAAATAATAAGGGAAAGGGCATAAAAATAGAGAAATCTAATTCCAACCCCGATGAACTTTATATGTATCGTCAACCCCCGAAGTCCTTAAGTTGTAACAATGACCCGGGAACCTCTAAACCACCAGGTTTTTCTAAACCAATGTGGACAACGACGGCTCGTATTAGGGGAACATCATATATCCCTAGAAACTTGGCAAAACGAACCAAAACCGAAGAAGAAGAAACGAGCGAGTCGGAATAAGATAGTTGTATTCGTGTGGTGTAATATATGTAATATAGTGTTCTTATGCTTTATGATATATGTAAAAATTGCTTGTATTAATAAGTATTTTTTATGAATCTAACTCTTGTCTATTTTACAGTTTAAAAACACAAAATGGATAGACAACCCAATATTTTAAGAGACCTACCCGGAGACATGATTGATGAAATCTTGTCTAGAGTCGGCCAGAATTCCTCGGCACAACTATTTAAGGCGAGATCAGTTTGTAAGACATTCGAAGAACGTTCCAAGAATGTCTTGGTTTATAAGAGACTTTCGTTTGAAAGATGGGGGATATCACATTGGGAAACCCATAAGTTACGATGTGTTTACTTTGACGCATATATTGCGGGGAACCCAAATGCTATTTTACGCAACGGGTTAAGAAATTATTTTGACTCAATATATCCGAATATTGGACTTCGTGATTTAGAAAAAGCGGCTAACATGCAACATAAAGAAGCATGTTATGCTTACGGATTAGTAATGTTCACTTCTCACCAAAGTGAGAACAAGAACATCGGGCTACAACTATTAAACAAAACGTTTCCACAAGTGACGGAGTCGGTAATTGGGGTAAGAAATGAGGTTTTTAGATTATTACGGGACTGTTGGACATTACGTAACCCTCGTCCCTTTGACGACGTTACAACACGCTGTCTTATCAACGGCCATAACGGTTATGTTGCACAAGACCAAGGATGGGAAGTAGTCCTAGTAAAACCAGAATGCATGACTTGTTTCTGGACGTATGAATTACGTGTCTTTATTGCCTTTGCTGAACGACTTGTGTACTAGCTAGAATTATCTTCACAACTATCTTGTATCAAAGTTATTGTGTGCTATATTTCATGCTTTATGTAAAATAAGCGGTATTGTAAGTTTGTAAAATATTGTATAAAAGTTTGAACGCGAAATATTATTATAATCAGTTTTTCATATAGAATTGTAGTAGTTGAATTGTATATTAGCTACTAAGTATGAACTTAACGGGTAGGTACTACCCGAATTTAAACTTATAAAACGCTAATATGAAGAAAAAGCTTTTATAAATGAGTTCATATTATGCTACGAAATACTATTAACTACTCTTAATATTCTGTATGATTAACTTGTTCCATTTAACTATTTTGAAGGAAATGGCACCGACTACTCGACACACCGTGAATATGAATGAAGAGGAATTCCGTACTTTTCTAGCTTCAAACATAGCCGCAGTACAGGCTGCGCTACATACCAACAATAACCTTGGATCTAGCAGTACAGGAAATCGTGTAGGATGCACCTACAAAGAATTCACTGCCTGTAAACCTTTGGAATTTGATGGAACTGAAGGACCGATCGGATTGAAACGGTGGACCGAGAAGGTCGAATCGGTGTTTGCCATAAGTAAGTGTACTGAAGAGGACAAAGTAAAGTACGCTACGCATACCTTCACAGGTTCTGCGTTAACATGGTGGAATACCTATCTAGAGCAAGTGGGACAAGACGATGCGTACGCACTACCGTGGTCAGCATTCAAGCACTTGATGAACGAGAAGTACCGTCCCAGAACCGAGGTCAATAAGCTCAAGACAGAACTTAGAGGGTTACGAACCCAAGGATTTGATATTACCACGTACGAAAGACGATTCACAGAATTGTGCCTATTGTGTCCGGGAGCATTCGAAGATGAGGAAGAGAAGATCGACGCGTTTGTGAAAGGATTACCGGAAAGAATCCAAGAAGATATAAGTTCACACGAGCCCGCCTCCATACAACAGGCATGTAGAATGGCTCACAAACTCGTGAACCAAATTGAAGAAAGAATTAAAGAACAGACTGCTGAAGAGGCCAATGTGAAGCAAGTCAAAAGAAAGTGGGAGGAAAACGGTGATAAGAAACACCAATACAACAACAACAGCAATTACAACAATAATCGCAACAATTATCCCAACAATCGCAACATCAATCGCAACTACAACAAACGGCCCAACAACAACAACAACAACAACAACAACAGCAACTACAACAATCATCCCAACAACAATAATAACCGCAACAACAACAACAATCAGAAGCAGCTATGCCAAAGGTGTGAAAAGAATCACTCGGGGTTCTGCACCAAATTTTGCAACAAGTGTAAAAGAAATGGTCATAGCGCGGTGAAGTGTCAGGTCTACGGACCAGGGGTTAATAGAACGAAAGGAATAAATGGTGTCGGAACGAGTAATGGCGGAGCAAGTAGTGTCAGAGCAAGTTATGCCAATGTAGTTTGTTATAAATGCGGAAAACCGGGCCACATTATTAGAAATTGCCCGAACCAGGAGAACACGAATGGACAAGGCCGTGGAAGAGTTTTCAATATTAATGCGGCAGAGGCACAGGAAGACCCGAAGCTTGTTACGGGTACGTTTCTTATTGACAATAAATCTGCTTACGTTTTATTTGATTCGGGTGCGGATAGAAGCTATATGAGTAGAGATTTTTGTGCTAAATTAAGTTGTCCATTGACGCCTTTGGATAGTAAATTTGTACTCGAATTAGCAAATGGTAAATTAATTTCAGCAGATAATATATGTCGGAATCGAGAAATTAAACTGGTTAGCGAAACATTTAAGATTGATTTGATACCAGTAGAGTTAGGGAGTTTTGATGTGATAATCGGTATGGACAGGTTGAAAGAAGTGAAAGCGGAGATCGTTTGTTACAAAAATGCAATTCGCATTATACGAGAAAAAGGAAAACCCTTAATGGTGTACGGAGAAAAGGGCAACACGAAGCTACATCTTATTAGTAATTTGAAGGCACAAAAACTAATAAGAAAAGGTTGCTATGCTGTTCTAGCACACATCGAGAAAGTACAAACTGAAGAAAAGAGCATCAATGATGTTCCCGTCGCAAAAGAATTTCCCGATGTATTTCCGAAAGAATTACCGGGATTACCCCCACATCGATCCGTTGAATTTCAAATAGATCTTGTACCAGGAGCTGCACCAATAGCTCGTGCTCCTTACAGACTCGCACCCAGTGAGATGAAAGAACTACAAAGCCAATTACAAGAACTTTTAGAGCGTGGTTTCATTCGACCAAGCACATCACCGTGGGGAGCTCCTGTTTTGTTTGTCAAGAAGAAAGATGGTACATTCAGGTTGTGTATCGACTACCGAGAGTTGAACAAACTTACCATCAAGAACCGCTACCCACTACCGAGAATCGATGACTTATTTGATCAACTACAAGGCTCGTCTGTTTATTCAAAGATTGACTTACGTTCCAGGTATCATCAAATGCGGGTGAAAGAAGATGATATTCCAAAGACTGCTTTCAGAACACGTTACGGTCATTACGAGTTTATGGTCATGCTGTTTGGTTTAACTAATGCACCAGCTGTGTTCATGGACCTTATGAACCGAGTGTGTGGACCATACCTTGACAAGTTTGTCATTGTTTTCATTGATGACATACTTATTTACTCAAAGAATGACCAAGAACACGGTGAACATTTGAGAAAGGTGTTAGAAGTATTGAGGAAGGAAGAATTGTACGCTAAGTTTTTAAAGTGTGCATTTTGGTTGGAAGAAGTTCAATTCCTCGGTCACATAGTGAACAAAGAAGGTATTAAGGTGGATCCGGCAAAGATAGAAACTGATGAAAAGTGGGAAACCCCGAAAACTCCGAAACACATACGCCAGTTTTTAGGACTAGCTGGTTACTACAGAAGGTTCATCCAAGACTTTTCCAGAATAGCAAAACCCTTGACTGCATTAACGCATAAAGGGAAGAAATTTGAATGGAATGATGAACTAGAGAAAGCGTTTCAGTTATTGAAGAAAAAGCTAACTACGGCACCTATATTGTCATTGCCTGAAGGGAATGATGATTTTGTGATTTATTGTGATGCATCAAAGCAAGGTCTCGGTTGTGTATTAATGCAACGAACGAAGGTGATTGCTTATGCGTCTAGACAATTGAAGATTCACGAACAAAATTATACGACGCATGATTTGGAATTAGGCGCGGTTGTTTTTGCATTAAAGACTTGGAGGCACTACTTATATGGGGTCAAAAGTATTATATATACCGACCACAAAAGTCTTCAACACATATTTAATCAGAAACAACTGAATATGAGGCAGCGTAGGTGGATTGAATTATTGAATGATTACGACTTTTAGATTCGTTACCACCCGGGGAAGGCAAATGTGGTAGCCGATGCCTTGAGCAGGAAGGACAGAGAACCCATTCGAGTAAAATCTATGAACATAATGATTCATAATAACATTACTACTCAAATAAAGGAGGCGCAACAAGGAGTTTTAAAAGAGGGAAATTTAAAGGATGAAATACCCAAAGGATCGGAGAAGCATCTTAATATTCGGGAAGACGGAACCCGTTATAGGGCTGAAAGGATTTGGGTACCAAAATTTGGAGATATGAGAGAAATGGTACTTAGAGAAGCTCATAAAACCAGATACTCGAGAAGCTCATAAAACCAGATACTCAATACATCCTGGAACGGGGAAGATGTACAAGGATCTCAAGAAACATTTTTGGTGGCTGGGTATGAAAGCCGATGTTGCTAAATACGTAGGAGAATGTTTGACGTGTTCTAAGGTCAAAGCTGAGCATCAGAAACCATCAGGTCTACTTCAACAACCCGAAATCCCGGAATGGAAATGGGAAAACATTACCATGGATTTCATCACTAAATTGCCAAGGACTGCAAGTGGTTTTGATACTATTTGGGTAATAGTTGATCGTCTCACCAAATCAGCACACTTCTTGCCAATAAGAGAAGATGACAAGATGGAGAAGTTAGCACGACTGTATTTGAAGGAAGTCATCTCCAGACATGGAATACCAATCTCTATTATCTCTGATAGGGATGGCAGATTTATTTCAAGATTCTGGCAGACATTACAGCAAGCATTAGGAACTCGTCTAGACATGAGTACTGCCTATCATCCACAAACTGATGGGCAGAGCGAAAGGACGATACAAACGCTTGAAGACATGCTACGAGCATGTGTTATTGATTTCGGAAACAGTTGGGATCGACATCTACTGTTAGCCGAATTTTCCTACAACAACAGCTACCATTCAAGCATTGAGATGGCGCCGTTTGAAGCACTTTATGGTAGAAAGTGCAGGTCTCCGATTTGTTGGAGTGAAGTGGGGGATAGACAGATTACGGGTCCGGAGATTATACAAGAAACTACCGAGAAGATCATCCAAATTCAACAACGGTTGAAAACCGCCCAAAGTCGACAAAAGAGCTACGCTGACATTAAAAGAAAAGATATAGAATTTGAAATTGGAGAGATGGTCATGCTTAAAGTTGCACCTTGGAAAGGCGTTGTTCGATTTGGTAAACGAGGGAAATTAAATCCAAGGTATATTGGACCATTCAAGATTATTGATCGTGTCGGACCAGTAGCTTACCGACTAGAGTTACCTCAACAACTCGCGGCTGTACATAACACTTTCCACGTCTCGAATTTAAAGAAATGTTTTGCCAAAAAAGATCTCACTATTCCGTTAGATGAAATCCAAATCAACGAAAAACTTCAATTCATCGAAGAACCCGTCGAAATAATGGATCGTGAGGTTAAAAGACTTAAGCAAAACAAGATACCAATTGTTAAGGTTCGATGGAATGCTCGTAGAGGACCCGAGTTCACCTGGGAGCGTGAAGATCAGATGAAGAAGAAATACCCGCATCTATTTCCAGAAGATTCGTCAACACCTTCAACAGCTTAAAATTTCGGGACGAAATTTATTTAACGGGTAGGTACTGTAGTGACCCGAACTTTTCCATGTTTATATATATTAATTGAGATTGATATTTACATGATTAAATGTTTCCAACATGTTAAGCAATCAAACTTGTTAAGACTTGATTAATTGAAATATGTTTCATATAGACAATTGACCACCCAAGTTGACCGGTGATTCACGAACGTTAAAACTTGTAAAAACTATATGATGACATATATATGGATATATATATAGTTAACATGATACTATGATAAGTAAACATATCATTAAGTATATTAACAATGAACTACATATGTAAAAATAAGACTACTAACTTAATGATTTTTAAACGAGACATATATGTAACGATTATCGTTGTAAAGATATTTAATGTATATATATCATATTAAGAGATATTCATACATGATAATATCATGATAATATAATAATTTAAAATCTCATTTGATATTATAAACATTGGGTTAACAACATTTAACAAGATCGTTAACCTAAAGGTTTCAAAACAACACTTACATGTAACGACTAACGATGACTTAACGACTCAGTTAAAATGTATATACATGTAGTGTTTTAATATGTATTTATACACTTTTGAAAGACTTTAATACACTTATCAAAATACTTCTACTTAACAAAAATGCTTACAATTACATCCTCGTTCAGTTTCATCAACAATTCTACTCGTATGCACCCGTATTCGTACTCGTACAATACACAGCTTTTAGATGTATGTACTATTGGTATATACACTCCAATGATCAGCTCTTAGTAGCCCATGTGAGTCAACTAACACATGTGGGAACCATCATTTGGCAACTAGCATGAAATATCTCATAAAATTACAAAAATATGAGTAATCATTCATGACTTATTTACATGAAAACAAAATTACATATCCTTTATATCTAATCCATACACCAACGACCAAAAACACCTACAAACACTTTCATTCTTCAATTTTCTTCATCTAATTGATCTCTCTCAAGTTCTATCTTCAAGTTCTAAGTGTTCTTCATAAATTCCAAAAGTTCTAGTTTCATAAAATCAAGAATACTTTCAAGTTTGCTAGCTCACTTCCAATCTTGTAAGGTGATCATCCAACCTCAAGAAATCTTTGTTTCTTACAGTAGGTTATCATTCTAATACAAGGTAATAATTATATTCAAACTTTGGTTCAATTTCTATAACTATAACAATCTTATTTCAAGTGATGATCTTACTTGAACTTGTTTTCGTGTCATGATTCTGCTTCAAGAACTTCGAGCCATCCAAGGATCCATTGAAGCTAGATCCATTTTTCTCTTTTCCAGTAGGTTTATCCAAGGAACTTAAGGTAGTAATGATGTTCATAACATCATTCGATTCATACATATAAAGCTATCTTATTCGAAGGTTTAAACTTGTAATCACTAGAACATAGTTTAGTTAATTCTAAACTTGTTCGCAAACAAAAGTTAATCCTTCTAACTTGACTTTTAAAATCAACTAAACACATGTTCTATATCTATATGATATGCTAACTTAATGATTTGAAACCTGGAAACACGAAAAACACCGTAAAACCGGATTTACGCCGTCGTAGTAACACCGCGGGCTGTTTTGGGTTAGTTAATTAAAAACTATGATAAACTTTGATTTAAAAGTTGTTATTCTGAGAAAATGATTTTTATTATGAACATGAAACTATATCCAAAAATTATGGTTAAACTCAAAGTGGAAGTATGTTTTCTAAAATGGTCATCTAGACGTCGTTCTTTCGACTGAAATGACTACCTTTACAAAAACGACTTGTAACTTATTTTTCCGACTATAAACCTATACATTTTCTGTTTATATTCATAAAATAGAGTTCAATATGAAACCATAGCAATTTGATTCACTCAAAACGGATTTAAAATGAAGAAGTTATGGGTAAAACAAGATTGGATAATTTTTCTCATTTTAGCTACGTGAAAATTGGTAACAAATCTATTCCAACCATAACTTAATCAACTTGTATTGTATATTATGTAATCTTGAGATACCATAGACACGTATACAATGTTTCGACCTATCATGTCGACACATCTATAAATATTTCGGAACAACCATAGACACTCTATATGTGAATGTTGGAGTTAGCTATACAGGGTTGAGGTTGATTCCAAAATATATATAGTTTGAGTTGTGATCAATACTGAGATACGTATACACTGGGTCGTGGATTGATTCAAGATAATATTTATCGATTTATTTCTGTACATCTAACTGTGGACAACTAGTTGTAGGTTACTAACGAGGACAGCTGACTTAATAAACTTAAAACATCAAAATATATTAAAAGTGTTGTAAATATATTTTGAACATACTTTGATATACATGTATATATTGTTATAGGTTCGTGAATCAACCAGTGGCCAAGTCTTACTTCCCGACGAAGTAAAAATCTTTGAAAGTGAGTTATAGTCCCACTTTTAAAATCTAATATTTTTGGGATGAGAATGCATGCAGGTTTTATAAATGATTTATAAAATAGACACAAGTACGTGAAACTACATTCTATGGTTGAATTATCGAAATCGAATATGCCCCTTTTTATTAAGTCTGGTAATCTAAGAATTAGGGAACAGACACCCTAATTGACGCGAATCCTAAAGATAGATCTATTGGGCCTAACAAACCCCATCCAAAGTACCGGATGCTTTAGTACTTCGAAATTTATATCATATCCGAAGGGTGTCCCGGAATGATGGGGATATTCTTATATATGCATCTTGTTAATGTCGGTTACCAGGTGTTCACCATATGAATGATTTTTATCTCTATGTATGGGATGTGTATTGAAATATGAAATCTTGTGGTCTATTGTTACGATTTGATATATATAGGTTAAACCTATAACTCACCAACATTTTTGTTGACGTTTAAAGCATGTTTATTCTCAGGTGAATATTAAGAGCTTCCGCTGTTGCATACTAAAATAAGGACAAGATTTGGAGTCCATGTTTGTATGATATTGTGTAAAAACTGCATTCAAGAAACTGATTTTGATGTAACATATTTGTATTGTAAACCATTATGTAATGGTCGTGTGTAAACAGGATATTTTAGATTATCATTATTTGATAATCTACGTAAAGCTTTTTAAACCTTTATTTATGAAATAAAGGTTATGGTATGTTTTAAAAATGAATGCAGTCTTTGAAAAACGTCTCATATAGAGGTCAAAACCTCGCAACGAAATCAATTAATATGGAACGTTTTTAATCAATAAGAACGGGACATTTCATCAGTTAGTATCCGAGCGTTGGTCTTAGAGAACCAGAATTTTTTGCATTAGCGTGTCTTACCGAGTTTGTTAGGATGCATTAGTGAGTCTGGACTTCGACCGTGTTTTTCTTCAAAAAACGATTGCTTAACTTTTTTGTTGGAAACTATATATTATTAACATGTAAATATTATGTGATATATTAATCTCTTAACGTGTTTGATATTGTGTGATAGATGTCTACCTCTAGTACAAATCCCATTGACTCACCTAATAATAATGAAGAGTCGAATATACTTTGGGAAGATTCACAAATTCCCGAAGAGGAACCGGAAGAGGAGGAACCGGAAGAAGAGGAACCGGAAGAGGAGGAACCGAAAGAGGAAGAACCGGAAGAAGAAGAGGTTCCGGAGTAAGAAATATTGATACCTACAGTAAATCGGTTAAACAAAAGAAAATCCTCAACCAACGGACCAAAGTCAATAATGGTCAATGGTGTTTCCGTCGAGGAAGCAAAATATTGGGAAGATTACCAATTTTCTGATGAATCGGATCCCGATGAGGATTCCGATGATGTTATAGAAATTACCTCGACCCAATTTAATAAAGCAAAAGAAAATAATAAGGGAAAAGGTATAAAAATAGACAAACCTGATTCCAACCCCGATGAACTTTATATGTATCGGCAACGTCCGTATTTCCTAAAATGTAACAATAACCCGGGAACCTCTAAACCACCAGGTTTTTCTAACCCATTGTGGAAAACGACAGCTCGTATTAGGGGAGCATCATATATCCCTAGGAAATTAGCAAAACGAACCAAGTCCGAAGAAGAAGAAGAAGAAACGAGTGAGTTGGATTAAAGAGTTGTAATCATGTTGTGTAATATATGTAATATAGTGTGCTTGTACTTTTTTTGATAAATGTAAAATTGCTTGTATTGTTTGTTAATTATCTTTTATGAATCTAACCCTCGTCTATTTTTACAGTATAAAAACACAAAATGGACATTAAGGGTAAACAACCGAATATTTTAGAAGACCTACCAGAGGATATGATTGATGAAATCTTGTCTAGAGTCTGTCAGAATTCATCAGCACAATTAGTTATGGCGAAATTAACTTGTCAAACATTTGAAAGACTTTCCAGAAATGCCTTAGTTTATAAAAGGCTTTCCTTTGATAGGTGGGGTATATCACATTGGGGAGACTGTAAGTTACGTCGTGTTTTCTTTAAAGCGTTAAATGCGGGGAACCCAAATGCAATTTTTCGCTACGGGTTAAGAACGTATTTTGACTCAACATATCCCAACATAGGATTTCGTGAATTAGAAAGAGCTTCTAACATGCAACATAAAGAAGCATGTTATACTTACGGGTTAGTGATGTTCACTTCTCACCAAAGTGAGAAAAAGAACATCGGATTACAACTATTAAATGAAACATTCCCACAAGTGACGGACTCAGTAGTTGGGGTAAGAAACAAGATTTTTAGATTGCTACGAGGCTGTTGGGCATTATGAAACCCTCGTCCTTTTGACGACATTACAACATGCTGCCTAGCCAATGGTCATAACAGTTACTTTCCACAAGATCAAGGATGGGAAGTCATTTTAGTAAAATCAGAATGCATGACCTGTTTCTGGACTTATGAATTACGTATCTTTATTGCCTTTGCTGAACAACTTGCGTATTAATTAGAATTACCTTTATAGCTGCCGTATAGCAAGTTATTATGTGCTATATTTCATCCTATATGTATAATAGTGGTATTGTATGTTTGTAAAATATTGTATAAAAGTTTGAACGCGAAATATTATTGTAATAATTTTTTCAATTTTATAATAGCTACTAAGTATGAACTTAACGGGTAGGTACTACCTGAATTAAAACTATAAAATGCTAATATGAAGAAAAAACTTTTATAAATAAGTTCATATTATGCTACGAAATACTATTGACTACTCTTAAATTCTATATGATTAACTCAATTCTTTTGGGCTATTTTTGAAGGAAATGGCACCGGCGACTCGTCAGAATTTGAACATGAGCGAGGAAGACTTCCGTGTTTTCCTTGAAGCAAACATAGCCGCAGTACAGGCTGCGATGCAAAATAACAATAACTCTGGATCTAGCAGTGGAACTAATTCAACAAGAAATCGTGTAGGATGCTCCTACAAAGAATTCACTGCCTGCAAACCTTTAGAATTTGATGGAACTGAAGGACCAATTGGATTGAAACGGTGGACCGAGAAGGTCGAATCGGTGTTTGCCATAAGTAAGTGTACTGAAGAGGACAAAGTTAAGTACGCTATGCATACCTTCAAGGGTACTGCGTTAACGTGGTGGAACACCTATCTTGAACAGGTAGGACAAAATGTTGCTTACGCACTACGATGATCGGCATTAAAGAAATTGATGAACGAGCAGTACCGTCCTAGAAACGAAGTCAATAAGCTCAAGGTAGAACTTAGAGAGTTACGAACACAATGATTCGACATTACCACATATGAACGACGATTCACAGAGTTGTGCCTATTGTGTCCGGGAGCGTTCGAAGATGAAGAAGAGAAGATC
Organism: Rutidosis leptorrhynchoides; assembly: GCF_046630445.1. Lineage (NCBI taxonomy): Eukaryota > Viridiplantae > Streptophyta > Magnoliopsida > Asterales > Asteraceae > Rutidosis > Rutidosis leptorrhynchoides. Next base: position 137,161,551 of record NC_092333.1, read on the forward strand.
GACGCATTTGTAAAAGGGTTACTAGTAAGGATTCAAGAAGATGTGAGTTCACACGAGCCCGCTTCCATATAGAAGGCAAGTCGAATGGCTCATAAACTCATAAATCAGATTGAGGGGAGAATTAAAGAACAGGCGGCTGAAGAAGCCAACATGAAACAACTCAAAAGGAAGTGGGAGGAAAACGATGACAAGAGTCACCAGTACAACAACAATAACAATTACAACCACAACCGCAACAACAATCGCAACAATAACCGCAATCCTAACAATAACTATAACAAACGTCCCAACAACAACAACAACAACTACAATAACCGTTTCAACAACAATAACAATCCCAACAACAACCTCAATAACAACAAACAACAGAAATAACCATGCTTCAGGTGTGCAGAGTACCATCCGAATGCGTTTTGCACAACAGTTTGCACCAAGTGTAAGAGAAGTGGTCATGGCGCGACAAAATGTGAGGTTTACGAACCAAAGAACAACAAAAATAAAGAAACAAATAAGGTCAGAACAAATAATACCGACGTAGTTTGTTATAAATGTGGAAAACCGAGCCACATTATTAGAAATTGTCCAAACCAAGGGAATACTAATGGGCAAGGCCACGGAAGAGTTTTCAATATTAATGCGGCAGAAGCGCAGGAAGACCCGGAGCTTGTTACGGGTACGTTTCTTATTGACAATACATCTGCTTATGTTTTATTTGATTCGGGTGCGGATAGAAGCTATATGAGTAGAGATTTTTGTGCTAAATTAAGTTGTCCACTGACGCCTTTGGATAATAAATTTTTACTCGAATTAGCAAACGGTAAATTAATTACAGTAGATAATATATGTCGGGATAGAGAAATTAAACTGGGGATGAAACGTTTAAAATTGATTTAATACCAGTCGAGTTAGGGAGTTTTGATGTAATAATTATCATGGACTGGTTGAAAAAGGTGAGAGCAGAGGTCGTTTGTTACAAAAATGCGATTCGCATTATGCGTGAAAAGGGAAAACCTTTAATGGTGTACGGAGAAAAGAACAATGTGAAATTAAATCTTATTAGTAGTTTGAAGGCGCAAAAACTAATAAGAAAAGGTTGTTACGTCATTCTAGCACACATCAAGGAAGTTATACCTGAAGAAAAGAACATCAGTGATGTTCCCGTCGCAAAAGAATTTCTCGATGTATTTCCGAAAGAATTACCGGGATTACCCCCACATCGATCCGTTGAATTTCAAATAGATCTTGTACCAGGAGCTGCACCAATAGCTCGTGCTCCATACAGACTCGCACCCAGCGAAATGAAAGAATTACAAAGTCAGTTACAAGAACTTTTAGAGCGTGGTTTCATTCGACCAAGTACATCACCATGGGGAGCTCCTGTTTGTTTGTCAAGAAGAAGGATGGTACATTTAGGTTGTGTATCGACTACCGAGAGTTGAACAAACTTACCATGAAGAACCGCTACCCACTACCGAGAATCGATGACTTATTTGATCAATTACAAGGCTCATCGGTTTATTAGAAGATTGATTTATGTTCTGGGTATCATCAAATGCGGGTGAAGGAGGATGATATTCCAAAGACTGCTTTTAGGATGCATTACGGTCATTATGAGTTTATGGTTATGCCGTTTGGGTTGACTAACACACCAGCTGTGTTCATGGACCTCATGAACCGAGTGTGTGGACCATACCTTGACAAGTTTGTCATTGTTTTCATCGATGACATACTTATTTACTCAAAGAATGACCAGGTGCACGAAGAACATTTGAGAAAAGTGCTAGAGTTGTTAAGGAGAGAAAAACTGTATGCTAAGTTTTCAAAGTGTGCATTTTGGTTGGAAGAAGTTCAATTCCTCGGTCATATAGTGAACAAAGAAGGTATTTAGGTGGATCCAGCAAAGATTGAAACCGTTGAAAAGTGGGAAACCCCGAAAACTCCGAAGCATATACGCCAATTTTTAGGATTAGCTGGTTACTACAGAAGGCTCATCCAAGATTTTTCCAGAATAGCAAAACCCTTGACTGCATTAACGCATAAAGGGAGGAAATTTGAATGGAAGGATGAACAAGAGAAAGCGTTTCAATTGTTAAAGAAAAAGTTAACTACATCACCTATATTGTCATTACCTGAAGGGAATGATGATTTTGTGATATATTGTGACGCCTCAAAGCAAGGTATCGGTTGTGTATTAATGCAACGAATGAAGGTAATTGCTTATGCATCTAGACAATTGAAGATTCACGAGCAGAATTATACATCGCATGATTTGAAATTAGGCGCGGTTGTTTTGCATTAAAGACTTGGAGGTACTACTTATATGGGGTCAAAAGTATTATATATACCGACCACAAAAGTCTTCAACACATATTTAATCAGAAACAACTGAACATGAGGCAGTGTAGGTGGATTGAATTGTTGAATGATTACGACTTTGAGATTCGTTACCACCCGGGGAAGGCAAATGTGGTAGCCGACGCCTTGAGCAGAAAGGACAGAGAACCCATTTGAGTAAAAGCTATGAATATAATGATTCACAATAACCTTACTACTCAAATAAAGGAGGCGCAACAAGGAGTTTTAAAAGAAGAAAATTTAAAGGATGAAATACCCAAAGAATCAGAGAAGCATCTTAATATTTGGGAAGATGGAACCCGATATAGGGCTGAAAGAATTTGGGTACCAAAATTTGGAGATATGAGAGAAACGGTACTAAGAGAAGCTCATAAAACCAGATACTCAATACATCCTGGAACGGGGAAGATGTACAAGGATCTCAAGAAACATTTTTGGTGGCCGGGTATGAAAGCCGATGTTGCTAAATATATAGGAGAATGTTTGTCGTGTTCTAAGGTCAAAGCTGAGCATCAGAAACCATCAGGTCTACTTCAACGACCCGTAATCCCGGAATGGAAATGGGAAAACATTACCATGGATTTCATCACTAAATTGCCAAGGACTGCAAGTGGTTTTAATACTATTTGGGTAATAGTTGATCGTCTCACCAAATCAGCACACTTCCTGCCAATAAGAGAAGATGACAAGATGGAGAAGTTAGCAGTATTTGAAGGAAGTCATCTCTAGACATGGAATACCAATCTCTATTATCTCTGATAGGGATGGAAGATTTATTTCAAGATTCTGGCAGACATTACAGCAAGCATTAGGAACTCGTCTAGACATGAGTACTTCCTATCATCCACAAACTGATGGGCAGAGCGAAAGGACGATACAAACGCTTGAAGACATGCTATGAGCATGTGTTATTGATTTCAGAAACAGTTGGGATCGACTTCTACCGTTAGCAGAATTTTCCTACAACAACAGCTACCATTCAAGCATTGAGATGGCACCGTTTGAAGCACTTTATGGTAGAAAGTGCATGTCTCCGATTTATTGGAGTGAAGTGGGGGATAGACAGATTACGGGTCCCGAGATAATACAAGAAACTACCGAGAAGATCATCCAAATTCAACAACGATTGAAAACCGCCCAAAGTCGACAAAAGAGCTACGCTGACATTAAAAGAAAAGATATAGAATTTGAAATTGGAGAGATGGTCATGTTTAAAGTTGCACCATGGAAAGGCATTGTTCGATTTGTTAAAAGAGGGAAATTAAATCCAAGGTATATTGGACCATTCAAGATTATTGATCGTGTCGGACCAGTAGCTTACCGACTTGAGTTACCTCAACAACTCTCGGATGTACATAACACTTTCCACGTCTCGAATTTGAAGAAATGTTTTGCTAAAGAAGATCTCACTATTCCGTTAGATGAAATCCAAATCAACGAAAAACTTCAATTCATCGAAGAACCCGTCAAAATAATGGACCGTGAGGTTAAAAGACTTAAGCAAAACAAGATACCAATTGTTAAGGTTCGATGGAATGCTCATAGAGGACCCAAGTTCACTGGGAACGAGAAGATCAGATGAAGAAGAAATACCCGCACTTATTTCCAGAAGATACGTCAACACCTCCAACTGCTTAAAATTTCGGGACGAAATTTATTTAACGGGTAGGTACTGTAGTGACCCGAACTTTTCCATGTTTATATATATTAAATGAAATTGTTATTTACATGATTAAGTGTTTCCAACATGTTAAGCAATCAAACTTTTTAAGACTTGATTAATTGAAATAGGTTTCATATAGACAATTGACCACCCAAGTTGACCGGTGATTCACGAACGTTAAAACTTGTAAAAACTATATGATGTCATATATATGGATATATATATATATATATATATATATATATATATATATATATATATATATATATATATATATATATATATATATATATATATATAGTTAACATGCTATTATGATAAGTAAACATATCATTAAGTATATTAACAATGAACTACATATGTAAAAACAAGACTACTAACTTAAGGATTTCGAAACGAGTCATATATGTAACGATTATCGTTGTAACGACATTTAATTGTATATATATCATATTAAGATATATTAATACATCATAATATAATGATAATGTAATAATTTAACATCTCTTTAGATATAATAAACAATGGATTAACAACATTTAACAAGATCGTTAACCTAAAGGTTTCAAAACAACACTTACATGTAACGACTAACGATGACTTAACGACTCAGTTAAAATGTATATACATGTAGTGTTTTAATATGTATTCATACACTTTTGAAAGTCTTAAAGACACTTATCAAAGTACTTCTACTTAACAAAAATGCTTACAATTGCATCCTCATTCATTTTCATCAACAATTCTACTCGTATGCACTCGTATTCGTACTCGTACAATACACAGCTTCTAAATGTATTTACTATTGGTATATACACTCCAATGATCAGCTCTTAGCAGCCATTATGAGTCACCTAACACATGTGAGAACCATCATTTGGCAACTAGCATGAAATATCTCATAAAATTACAAAAATATTAGTAATCATTCATGACTTATTTACAAGTAAACAAAATTACACATCCTTTATATCTAATCCATATACCAACGACCAAAAACACCTACAAACACTTTCATTCTTCAATTTTATTCATCTAATTGATCTCTCTCAAGTTCTATCTTAAAGTTCTAAGTGTTCTTCATAAATTCTATAAGTTCTAGTTTCATAAAATCAAGAATACTTCCAAGTTTGCTAGCTTACTTCCAATCTTGTAAAGTGATCATCCAACCTCAAGAAATCTTTCTTATTTACAGTAAGATATCTTTCTAATACAAGGTAATACTCATATTCAAACTTTGATTCAATTTTTATAACTATAACAATCTTATTTCGAGTGGAAATCTTACTTGAACTTGTTTTCGTGTCATGATTCTGCTTCAAGAACTTTCAAGCCATCCAAGGATCCTTTGAAGCTAGATCTATTTTCTCATTTCAAGTATATTTACCTACTAAAATTAAGGTAGTAATGATGTTCATAACATCATTCGATTCATACATATAAAACTATCTTATTCGAAGATTTAAACTTGTAATCACTAGAACATAGTTTAGTTAAGTCTAAACTTGTTCGCAAATAAAGTTAATCCTTCTAACTTGACTTTTAAAATCAACTAAACACATGTTCTATATCTATATGATATGCTAACTTAATGATTTAAAACCTGGAAACACGAAAAACACCGTAAAACCGGATATACGCCGTCGTAGTAACACCGCGGGCTGTTTTGGGTTAGTTAATTAAAAACTATGATAAACTTTGATTTAAAAGTTGTTCTTCTGGGAAAATGATTTTTATTATGAACATGAAACTATATCCAAAAATCATGGTTAAACTCAAAGTGAAAGTATGTTTTCCAAAATGGTCATCTAGACGTCATTTTTTTGACTGAAATGACTACCTTTACAAAAACGACTTGTAACCTGTATTTCCGACTATAAACTTGTAGTGATCCGAACTTTTCCATGTTATATATTAAATGAAAATATATTTATATGATTAAATGTTTCCAACATGTTAAGCAATCAAACTTGTTAAGACTTGATTATTTGAAATGTGCTTCATATAGACAATTGACCACCCAAGTTGACCGGCGATTCACGAACGTTAAAAATTTGTAAAAACTACATGATGATATATATATGGTATATGGTTAACATGAGATTATGATAAGTAAGTATCTCACTAAGTATATTAACAATGAGTGATATACATAAAAATGAGCTTATTGAATTAAGAAACTCGAAACGATATATATAAGGATTATCGTTATAACAACATCTTACTAAGTACATATGAATCATATTAAGATATTGATACACAATGTTTAACATGATAAAATGATAATTAAGTATATCATTAAGTGTGTTAACAATGAACTACATATGTAAAACAAGACTACTAACTTAAGAATTTCGAAACGAGGCATATATGTAACGATTATCATTGTAACGACATTTTAATGTATATATATCATATTAAGATATATTCATACATTATAATATCATGATAATGTAATAATTTAACATCTCATTTAAGTATAATAATAATAATAATGAATTAATTAGATTTAACAAGATCGTTAACTTAAAGGTCTTAAAACAACACTTACATGTAATGACTAACGGTGACTTAACGACTCAGTTAAAATGTATATACATGTAGTGTATTAAGATGTATAAATACACTTTTGAAAGACTTCAAGACATATATCAAAGTATTTCTACTTAGCAAAAATGCTCAAAATTACATTCTCATTCGTTTCCATCAACAATTCTACTCGTGTACACCCGTATTTGTACTCGTATAATACACAGCTTCTAGATGTATTTACTATTGGTATATACACACCTTTAATCATTCATTCTTAGCAGCCATCTTAGAGTCAAAAATATGTAGAAACATTATTTAACAACTTGTATGACTAATGAAATAAAAACAAACTTAAGGATTTTTTTTTTCTTTATAACAAGTAATTTCGTTTTTATGATTTCACCCCATTTTTCCCTTCCATTTTCTCATACTTACACTCCAAATTCTATCTTAAAATACTCCTAACATCATACTTGATCATCTCCAAGCATTTTCACCATCTTTTAGCTTCAATTACAAGCTTTAATCATCATAAAAACAACCATTCAAGAACATTTCAAGAAATCTTGCTAGCTTACTTCCAATCTTGCAAATCCATTTCAAGTGATCATCCAATATTAAGAAATCTTTATTATTTACAGTAAGATATCTTTCTAATTCAAGGTAATACTCATATTCAAACTTTGATTCAATTTCTATAACTATAACAATCTTATTTCGAGTGGAAACCTTACTTGAACTTGTTTTCGTGTCATGATTCTGCTTCAAGAACTTTCAAGCCATCCAAGGATCCTTTGAAGCTAGATCCATTTTTATCTTTTCCAGTAGGTTTATCCACAAAACTTGAGGTAGTAATGATGTTCATAACATCATTCGATTCATACATATAAAGCTATCTTATTCGAAGATTTAAACTTGTAATCATTAGAACATAGTTTAGTTAATTCTAAACTTGTTTGCAAACAGAAGTTAATCCTTCTAGCTTTACTTTTAAAATCAACTAAACACATGTTCTATATCTTTATGATATGCTAACTTAATGATTTAAAACCTGGAAACACGATGAACACCGTAAAACCGGACATACGCCGTCGTAGTAACACCGCGGGCTGTTTTGGGTTAGTTAATTAAAAACTATGATAAACTTTGATTTAAAAGTTGTTCTTCTGAGAAAATGATTTTTCTTATGAACATGAAACTATATCCAAAAATCATGGTTAAACTCAAAGTAGAAGTATGTTTTTCAAAATGGTCATCAAGACGTTGTTCTTTCGACTGAAATGACTACCTCTTACAAAAATGACTTGTAACTTATATTTTCGACTATAAACCTATAATTTTTCTGTTTAGATTCATAAAATAGAGTTCAATATGAAACTATAGCAATTTGATTCACTCAAAACTGATTTAAAACGAAGAAGTTATGGGTAAAACAAGATTGGATATTTTTTGATTGTTGTAGCTACGGAAAATATTGTAACAAATCTATATTAATATATCCTAGCTAACTCATATTGTATTATACATGTATTTTACATGTATTCTAATATATTATGTAATCTTGGGATACCATAGACACGTATGCAAATGTTTTGACATATCATATCGACCCATGTATATATATTATTTGGAACAACCATATACACTCTATATGCAGTAATGTTGGAGTTAGCTATACAGGGTTGAGGTTGATTCCAAAAATATATATACTTTGAGTTGTGATCTAGCCTGAGATGTGTATACACTGGGTTGTGGATTGATTCAAGATAATATATCGATTTATTTCTGTACATCTAACTGTGGACAACTAGTTGTAGGTTACTAACGAGGACAGCTGACTTAATAAACTTAAAACAGTAAAACGTATTAAAAATGTTGTAAATATATTTTGAACATACTTTGATATATATGTACATATTTGTTATAGGTTCGTGAATCGACCAGTGGCCAAGTCTTACTTCCCGACGAAGTAAAAATCTGTGAAAGTGAGTTATAGTCCCACTTTTAAAAATCTAATATTTTGAGATGAGAATACATGCAGCTTTATAAATGTTTTACAAAATAGACACAAGTATGCAAAACTACATTCTATGGTTGGATTATTAAACCGAATATCGCCCTTCAAGTCTGGTAGCCTAAAAATTAGGGAAATGGCCCCTAATTGACGCGAATCCTAAAGATAGATCTATTGGGCTTAACAACCCCCATTCAGGTTATGGATGGTTTAGTAGTTCGAGATTATTATACAGACAAGGTTCTGTTTTGGGGATATTCTATGCATTAAGTTAACGTCGGTTACCAGGTGTTCAACATATGAATGATTTTTATGCACTTGCGAGTGTAATGATATTTATGAAAAATGAGAAATCTTGTGGTTTATTATTATGATTTGATAATATATAGGTTAAACCTATAACTCACCAACATTTTTGTTGACGTTTTAAGCATGTTTATTTTCAGGTGATTATTAAAAGCTTCCGCTGTTGCATACTAAAATAAGGACAAGATTTGGAGTCCATGCTTGTATGATATTGTGTAAAAACTGCATTCAAGAAACTTACTTTGATGTAATATATTTTTATTGTAAACCATTATGTAATGGTCATGTGTAAATGGTATATTTTAGATTATCATTATTTGATAATCTACGTAATACTTTTTAAACCTTTATCGATAAAATAAAGGTTATGGTTGTTATAAAAATGAATGCAGTCTTTGAAAAACGTCTCATATAGAGGTCAAAACCTCGCGACGAAATCAATTAATATGGAACGTTTATAATCAATATGAATGGGACATTTCAAAATTTATACTTTTTCTGTGTAGATTCATAAACTTAAGTTCAATATAAAACCATAGCAACTTGAAACACTCAAAACGGATTTAAAACGAAGAAGTTATGGGTAAAACAAGATTGGATAATTTTTCTTGTTGTTGCTACGTGAAAATTGGTAACAAATCTATATTAATCATATCCTAGCTAACTCATATTGTATTATACATGTATTCTAATATATTATGTAATCTTGGGATATCATATACACGAATACAATGTTTTGACATATCATATCGACCCATCTATATATATATATATATATATATATATATATATATATATATATATATATATATATATATATATATATATATATATATATATTTTGGAACAACTATAGACACTCTATATGCAGTAATGTTGGAGTTAGATATACAGGTTTGGGGTTAATTCCAAAATATTATATATACTTTGAGTTGTGATCTAGCCTGAGGCTTGTATACATGAGGTCGTGGATTGATTCGAAATAATATATATTGCTTTATTTTTTTGTACATCTAACTGTGGACAACTAGTTGTAGGTTACTAACGAGGACAGCTGACTTAATAAACTTAAAACATTAAAACGTATTAAAAATGTTGTAAATATATTTTGAACATACTTTGATATATATGTACATATTTTTTATAGGTTCGTGAATCGACCAGTGGCAAAGTCTTACTTCCCGAAGAAGTAAAAATCTGTGAAAGTGAGTTATAGTCCCACTTTTAAAATCTAATATTTTGGGATGAGAATACATGCAGTTTTATAAATGTTTTATAAAATAGACACAAGTAAATGAAACTACATTCTATGGCTGGATTATTAAATCGAATATGCCCCTTTTTAGTTTGGTAATCTAAGAATTAGGGAACAGACACACTAATTGACGCGAATCCTAAAGATAGATCTATTGGGCCCAACGAGCCCCATCCAAAGTACCAGATGCTTTAGTACTTCGAATTCATCATGTCCGAAGGGAGTCCCAGAATGATAGGGTATATTCTATATGCATCTTGTTAAGGTCGGTTACCAGGTGTTCACCATATGAATGATTTTTATCTCTATGTATGGGATGTATATTGAAATATGAAATCTTGTGGTCAATTATTACGATTTGATATATATATATATATATATATATATATATATATATATATATATATATATATATATATATATATATATATATATATATATATATATATATATATAGGTTAAACCTATAACTCACCAACATTTTTGTTGACGTTTAAAGCATGTTTATTCTCAGGTGATTATTAAGAGCTTCCGCTGTTGCATGCTAAAATATGGACACGATTTGGTGTCAGCATGCTTGTATAATATTGTTTAAAACTGCATTCGAGATTTACTTTGTTGTAACATATTAATATTGTAAACCAATATGTATTGGTAGTGTGTAAGTGTGATATTTTAGATTATCATTTCTGGATAATCTAGGTAGTGACTTTTTAACCTTTTCGATAAAATAAAGGTTGTGGTTTGTTTTAAAAACGAATGCAGTCTTTGAAAAACGTCTCATATAGAGGTCAAAACCTCGCAACGAAATCAATTAATATGGAACGTTTATAATCAATATGAACGGGACATTTCACATAAAGGGAATTCGGGAACCAAAGAAAGAGAGGGTACAGGAAAAGAAAATGGAGGATACGAGGCAAGAAGCAGAAAATGCAATCCTAGCAATAGATTCACACCAGCCTTATAAGAAAAGAGAAAGATGTCGCATCATCAGAGAATGGAGTGAAGTGTCGTTCCCGGCCCCCGATACCATATGTCCTTCGGACCTACCGGTCACCATAAATGGAAAGATTTTCAACAGAGAGGTACGAAGGATATACCTCGACAGTGGAAGTGCTTGTGATGTTATGTACGAACATTGCTTCGAACGGCTAAGTCCCACCATCAAAGCACAGTTAGGTGCCCCAAGAGTACCCTTAGTTGGATTCTCCGGAGAAAGGTGTTGGCCCATCGGAGAAATTGATCTCGACTTCACAATAGGGGAACCACCATTAGCAAGAACAGAAACCATTGATTTCGTGGTAGTCCGAGCAAACTCCCCACATAACATCCTGCTCGGGAGGGTAGCTATGAAAAAGATGGGTATAATCGTATCCACGGTGCATCAAATTTTCAAATTCCACACCCACGAGGGGATCGGCACCCTCGCATCTGTAGCGACCCCAACAAATTGTCAAGTGACGGCGTCAACTACGTGGGTCCCATTACCTGGTCACAAGTCTTTATGACAATGTTTGACCAAAATATGTCACCCTCATTTCAAAATAAAGATTGTTTTCAAAGTTTACAAGAATTGTTCAACCAAAAGTTAAGTTACAAGGTTATAAGTACATTTGAAATCTAGGCGACACGGTTTAAAGTAAAGTCAAAAGACGCTCCAAGTAATGCATGTATACTCGACATCCAATGCAAGTATCAAATAGTGAGCGGAAGCATGTATCACATATCGTGCAAGACCTGAGAAAAACATAGAAATCTGTCAACGAAAACGTTGGTGAAATCATAGGTTTAAGTAAGTAAGTGAGTAAAAGTAAGTAAGTCGAACCACAAGGTTTGCAAAGTTGAAATAATAGTAACACATTCTAAAAGTTAATATTCACGAGCACCCAATTATCAAAACTTAACATTCCGTCCGTTGAATACCCCATCAATTAGTGCTAGAACAACACTGTTTCCCGAAAATATATTTCATCCGTAGACGGTAGCGAACCGTCAAAGATGAGGGTTGTCAAACCCATATGGCCATATAACATAAGTTCTCGCTTACACCATCTGATGTAACTAATGATAATCGGATTGAGGATTTTTGTTCTAAACTCGTATGTAGAATGTTTGTTTTCCCGTTCTTGTGTTCACTTAGTTCAAAAGAATCGTTTATGTTTTCTCATCCCAAAAGTAAGTTCAAAAGAGTAAAAAGTGGGACTATGATCTCACCTTGAGTGCAAGATTTAATAAAGTACTTCAACAAGTAGACGCGTGCAAAGACAAAGCTAGTCTTGACCTAAACATATAGGTTGTATCAATAACGGTAAACACAAACGGTCAAAGATGTTCAATTAGTCCTATGGCTCAATACGACTCGATTAATATAGCATGTGAAGCAAATTGTCAAGTTTCATGCAAGATACAAGTATAAAAGCATGTTAGGAAGATTGTATAATTAATTGGTTAAGTTTGACAAAAAGTCAAACTTGGTCGGGTCAAAGTCAACGGAAAAGTCAACGGGGTCGGGTTGGGTATCCGACAATTTTTCTAAGTTATATAATCATATATGAGCATGTTGGCCAAGTTTCATGTTAATCGGGGGTCCGTAGCATAGCAAACATTTTTATGTCAAATGACCAAAGCAAACAGCCAGTTTTAGTACAATGGGACGGCGTCCCAAATGGCTAGACGGCGTCCCACAATGAAGGGTGGGACGGCGTCCTGACATCCTAGACGGCGTCTAGGTTCAAAATGTGGGACGGCGTCCCCAGTATCTGGACGGCGTCCTGATCGGTTTCCAGGCCCTGTTTGCTGTATTCCTCAAATGGACGAACCAAAACACAAACAATCACATTTTATGATCCGCAAACAATTAGAACATGTATTTTATATCATCGGAAAGCTCTTTCAACAAGGAACGCAACTAAGCACTTTTCATCAAGCAAAAACATCATATACTATAACCGAAATCCCGCCAAGTGATCAATAGAGGTTTATTTTCAAGTTTCAAGTTTATCAATTGCAATTTAAGTTTCGGGAATCCAATTTATACATATGATATGCCATTTTGAAGGTAATGAAACATGTAATACAACTAAACACTTATCAATAACATTAATAAGCATTCAACGCATCAAAAGTTCGTTTTAAGAGTTGTCAACCCTAACCAAAAGTTCACAAAATCAATAATCGCGTTTATGAAGTTTCTTTAATCAATCTATACATCAAAATGAAGCTAATGATACTAGTAACACTTTTAAAACATGCACATTAACAATCTAATAACATTTGATCATCCGAAATCAAGGATTTAGCAAGTAATTTTCATAATGAACTAGTTACACCAAAAATAACAAATCGAGCATACAAATTACATACACGACATCACAATGAGCCATAGACACTAATTAACATACTTTTAAGTCAAGAACACAAATTTAAAGAAAAACTAGTGTTTTAGAAATGTTACCCAAACGAGATGAAGTTGGTACCAAGATGAAGAGGATGAAGAGAGGATCACGAATATGTAATTTATTTTGTTGTAAGCCTCCTAGATCGAATTTAGATGATGATTGAATGAATTTGGAAATTGGGTGTGTTCTTGCTAGAGAGAAAGAGAGAGAGAGAGAGATGGTTGAATGGTGGTGATTGGGGTGGACTAGGTGACCTAGTCAACTAGTTTGCCCCGTGTCAATTTTAGTCCCTCGAGTTTGTAGTCGGGTGCGGAAAATACCTAAACGGAATATTTTAAAACGCGTATTAAAATCCGATAACGAGAATATTTAGAATGTTAGCTAACGGAGGTTACGAATCTAGATACGAGGAATATTATCTAAAAAGAAAAAGACGGCGTTAAAAAATAATTTAACGGAAAAATGCGGGATGTTACATTATCCACACCTCAAAAGAAATTTCGTCCCGAAATTTAGTTGGAAGTAGTAGTCGATATCTCTTACTCGAGACTTAGAGTAGTAACTCTACGAATGAGTGAAGGTACTTTCTTGGACATTCCACGAATCCGGATAGTCGGGGTGTTACGTTGTATTGAGGTTCGATTTCACGATCCATGATTTCAACCAGTTTTCCCATGAAGAGGAGTTTGTCATCAATAGTTGGTGCATCTAAAAGGATTGCACATTCCTGTTCCGCATGACACGTTTCTAAGTTTGTTACACGAAATGTAGGATAAACGGAAACTTAATTGAGTCGGAAGTTCTAAACGGTAGGAAGCGGTTCCAATACGCCCCAAGGTTTCAAAAGGTTCAATATTGTGGTTATAACCTTCCTCGATTTCCCAAAATGGATTACACCTTTCCAAGGTGCGGGTTCTCAATATTACGCGATTACACACTGGGATTTGTGAGGTTTTCATCTAAGTTTGGTATAACTCTTCTGGCGACCATGGGTTGTCTCTAGCCCTCCTCGGACTTGAACGATCTCAATTGTTGTTTCTTGATGGAGTTCAGATTTGGCGATTTGCTTGCCGCATGCTTTGGTTAAATGAACAGGGGTATGACATTTGCGGTCATATAGGGTTTCGGAAGTGCTGCGTTAATATACGAGTGATAGCTGTCGTAGTAAGGGGAACTACTAAAGGTGACAATACCAGTCTGTAACATGTCTTTCCAAGATTGAATCGTACGTTTGCTCGGTTCGTCGGTTGTGGGAGATACGCGGTACATATGTCTAAGCGGGTTCCCAAGGTCTCTTGCAACGCTAGAGGTGAAACGAGTATTTCGATACAGGATAAATGACGAAGATACACCGTGTTGGAATAGAATTTCTTAAGATATGTTTGAACAAGTCAGTTAGGGTTCGAAAAATGTTCGTTAGGACTATTCACCCTAGTGGCGAATACTAATGTAATATGAGGAGTTTCTCTATCCATGGAGAAATGTTACAAGGAGTTTCCTTAACGGAAATGCGAGCGATGAGGATAGGAGTGAAATGAGGACTTTGAATAGGATGAGCTTACATCTCGAGGTTGCCATAACGTGCCTCTAGTTGTCAAAAAAAAAAAAAAAATGAAGTCTGAAAGAGAAACGAGATAGTACACGTAATTGTATAGTTCGGGGTTGAATAATGGTTGGACGATTATCAGCAACGCAAGGGCGTTAAATCAAAGAAGAGTGAAGTATCGTTGGATTGTGTGTTATCTTAAATTCCAGTAATATCAGACGGTAACGGTGGAATAACATAGGTATGTAGTGTGGTACGTGATGACAAGAATATTGATCGGATCCACAATTTAGTATTTGAATTCCTCGTGCAAAATAACGAATTTCCGTTCCGTTGATTTCGAGTCGAGGGAGTATGCCTTTCGGCGTCCAAGTAGAAATATTTCCATATTTGAGTCCCATCTGGTGTTGTACGAATTTTGCTAGAAATGTTGGTGTGAAGAATCACGCTCAAGGTTCGATCGCGGAGAGATTAAAGTCGTGTAACACGAGAAAAGTCAGAAATGAATTTTCGGTAAGAACCGGTGAGATCTAAGATGTTTTTTTTTTTTTTTTTTTTTTTTTTTTTTTTTTTTTTTTTTCGAATACAAGTCTGAGTTGGGAGAGTTCCCTGATTACATATGGCTTGATTTCGAGATTGATTGTAATGCCTTGACCATTAACATCATAGTCTAGAAAATTGAACTTAGTTGAATAAGTTAAGATGTCATCTATAAATACGATAACAGATTTGTCTAGATAAGTTTGCATACGTGGTTTAGGAGGTTCATGAATACGGACGGAGTCCTAAATAAATCGACGGTACTAAGAGAGACTTACAACTAACGTTGCGAGTTCGGAAGATGGCTTAGGAGACATCGTCTCACTTAACCCCCAATT